>NC_041749.1:80451490-81051490 GCF_004115215.2 Ornithorhynchus anatinus | reverse complement strand
TGTTGATATCGCAGCTCATTAAGATCTGCAAGGAGGACCTTTCGGGCATCACTCTCATTACGATATTGGACGTACTCCTCTGTCAGACTCTTCCGCAGCCTGGCCACCTGCCGGAGAGATGGGGCCACGGTCTCTTAAAAGGAGGGCTTCGCCTGGTCTGGGGCCAGGGGCCGCTGCCCTCTACCCGCTTTCAACAGGAGATTGGAGAGGAGCAGCCCACCCATCCTTGGGGCGAACCCCAGATCACCGTGCCTTTTATTACCCCCAGCCACCTATGGGCAGCTGGAAGGGGAAGCAGCGGAAACATGGAATTCTTGGGGATTCCGGTTAGGTTTCGAATAAGAAATTTGGGGGGGGGGGGAGTGCAAGAAAATAGAAAAGGGAAGCTACTTGAAGGGGAAGTCTAGCTGTCTCCAACACTGAAACCACAACATTAATTCAAGGGGATAAGTAGCTCAGGCCCCTGAACGGCAGAGGGGGGCCGGAGTGGGAACCTCAGCAAGAATTCCTCTTTGATGCTGTCCAATTCCCGACTGTGGATTCTTTCTCAGTACTTATTTAGTTCAGTTCTCTGCACACACTAAGCGCTTAACAGATACGACTACTGCCTGCTACTACTACTCCTACTAATCTCCAACTGGGTGGTACCCAGGCGTCACATTCCCTTGGGTCAGAGGAAGCGGAATCCACTCCACTCACCTGAGCCTCCAGAGAGATCACCTCTTCATTCTTTTTTCTAATAACCTTCATCAAATTTAATTTATCTTCATTCAGCTTCTTGACTTCATGTTTCTCTTCACACCGGATGGCAAGGATCTTCTGTATGTACTCTTCACGGAGAGTGATCAGTTTCAATTTCAGCGGCTCGAGGGTCCGAATCTTCTCCTGTAGACTGACTGTGTGGAAGTGGAGAGCTGAGGCTTAGTGTTTCTCTCTGCAAACCCTCACTACCCACTTCCATGATGTGTGCTGATTGAGCCCCCCCCCCCCGCAATGGACAGGGACTGTGACTAATTCTTCCCAACTGTGTATTCTTTCCCAGTGCTCAGTACGGTGCTCTGCACACAGTAAGTGCTTACTAAATGCCAGTAGTACTCCGAACAAGTTTGTGTGGGTAAAAGTGGTCTGAGCTGTTGGGAGAAAGGCTTTACGCGGACAACAAGTGCTAAGAGTGAGGATGCTAGCAATCGACCAATCGATCATTGGTATTTACTGAGTGCTTGCTGTGTGTACAGCACTGTACCAAGCATTTGGGAGAGTGTAATAAAACTCAAGTAGGAGACCTGGTCCCTGCCCACAAGGAGTTTACAGTCTTAGAGGGTCAACCTAGGGGTGAGAATGTCAAACTGGGTGCCAAGGCCCTCTAGAATTTTCTTTCCAGTACTGACATTGGGTTACCCTACGCCTTGGTCCCCATCCTCCCTAGAGGGTCTGGGGGAACTGCTTCCAAGACACCTGTGCTCTATAGGAGTGGCTGGCAGCCTCGGGCCCCCGACTGCTGTGGGGTGGATAGGTGCAAAGCGGTTGAGCGGGTTTCAGCAACTGTGAGGTGGCTGCCATTGAAAAGCAGACTATCATCATCAATGGTATTTATACATTCCAAGCACTTAGTACAGTGCTCTGCACAGAGTAAGCACTCAATAAATACGACTGAAGGAATGAAAATGCTAAGTGCAGAGCACTTGGAGAGCACTAACCAATAGAGTTGGCAGACATGCTTTCTGCCCACAACGAGTTTACACTCTAGAGGGACTATGCTCTCTTTGGTGCAGTCGCCATAGGGGGCGTCGAATGCTTTCCTCAACTGACCAATCAATGGCATTTACTGAGCCCTTACCATGTGCAGAGCACTGTACTAAGCGCTTGGAGAGTTTGATACAACCGAGTGTGTAGACATGATCCCTGGCCACAGAAAGCTTATAGTCTAGAGGGGGAGACAGACAGTAAAATCAATTACGGATAGGGGAAATCGTAGTGTAGGGTGACATATTTTAAGTGCTGTGGGGCCGAGGGTGGGGTGAAGATCAACTGTTTAAGGAGTACAGATATGAGTGCCGAGGTGAGGCAGAGGGTGGGACCGGTAAGAGAAATGAGAACTCAGTCTTACCCAACTTGAATTCGTATGCATTCTTTATGGACGCTAGCAAGGGCTTGTAGATTTTGAAGTCCTCTATAAAGTATTCAAAGACTTCCCTGAAAGGCTAATAGGAAAGGGGGAGGGAGGGAGGGGAGAGAGCGAGAAAGAGAGAGAGAATTATAGAAGAAAAGTCAAATGCACCATTTGCCTTCGATTCTAACTCTCCCTCTCTAAGGGACAGATCATCAGCTTGGCCAGAAGCAGTTAAATTTAGAGAGGGAGATAAATGATTCCTTTGTCGCTTCTACTCCACTGTGATCGAAAATTAAGGTTAAAGTTGAGTGGCTGAGTTCACAAATACAATCAAAATTGCTATTACAGATGCTGCCGATACTCCCACTGTATTTACTTGCAAAAGTACTGCCTTTGCCTAACAGCCTCAGTTCTGCTGCCCGGTGCCACTGCGATAGATGCCACAACTCCTAATTCCTCAAGTATTATCTATAGGTCAGAGTGGATAATCCACCCAGCCAATCCAGAGCAAATGGAAAATCATTTGGGAATGGTAGAAATGAGAAGATTGTAGTCCGAGGACAAAGAAAGTCCTGCTAGATCTTCCATGGGACAAAGAGGTCCCCCAAATGTGAAAGGAAAAAGGGGAATCATGGTCAGCAGTTTATAATGGGCTGACAGGCGAGTGATTATGACAAAGCTTTCTCTCTTTTTTTATATATGGGATTTGTTAAGCACTTACTACGCAGCAGGTACTATACTAAGCACTGGGGTAGTGGGGTCCCAGTTCCATGTGGTGCTCGCAGTCTTAATCTCCATTTTATAGATGAGGGAACTGAGGCCCAGAGAAGTGAAGTGACTGCCCAAGGTCATGGAGCAGGCACGTGGCGGAGCCAGGATAAGAACCCAGGTCCTTGTGATTCCCAGGCCTGTGCTCTATCCACTAGGCCATAATGCTTCTCACCACATGAATTTGATCTGCCAGGTACATCTCCTCCATTCCCCAGATTTGGGCAGCCCCACAAGTTGGGCTGGTCACCCAGTACCAACTTTTAACAAATTCCTTGAGACCAGTTCCAAAGCTTTTCCCACTCCCCTTCCAGACCTGGAACCTGAGGTCCGGATTCTTCTCTTTCATCAGGTCCAGGAACATCAGCTGTCTCCTCAAGTAGTCTTCCAGTTGCTTCAGGTACTGTGGTCTGGAAGAGGTCAGCAAAGAGTGATGATGATAAATTCTGTGGAAAGAACAAGAAAAGAAAAGAATAAGTTCTGGCTTGAAGGTCAAAGAGTCCCCTGTAACAACTCAGCTCCCAAGTTTGAGTTTCCTTGGCTCCCTTCATGCAGATGAGAGAGGGAAGATATTAGGGCTTGAAGATGGGCAGCAGTCATTCACTTATTCAATTGTATTTACTGAGCACTTACTGTGTGCAGAGCTCTGTACTAAGCACTTGGGAAAGTACAACAATAAACAGTCACATTCCCTGCCCACAAAGAGCTTACACTCTAAATGTGGGGGAGACATACATCAGTATAAATGTACCTAAGTGCTGTTGGATTGGGAGGCAGGGGAAGAGCAAAGGGAGCAAGTCACGGCCATGCAGAAGGGAGTGGGAGATGAGGAATAGTGGGGCTGAGTCTAGTAATGTTAACTTTTGATTTTGAGTGTGGGGGTAAACTGGGGGTGGGGCATGGCAGAGGTAGGGTTTTGAGGGGTTGAGGGAATAATAATAACGATGATAATATTTGCTAAGGGATTACTGTGTACCAAACGCTGTAATGAATCCTGGGGAAGATACTAGAAAATCAGGTTGGATACAGTCCCTGATCCTCATGGGGCTCAAAGTAATAATAATAATAATGTAATTTGTTAAGCACTTACTATGTGCAGAGCACTGTACTAAGCACTGGGGTAGGTACAGGGTAATCAGGTTGTCCCACGTGAGGCTCACAGTCTTAATCCCCATTTTCCAGATGAGGTCACTGAGGCACAGAGAAGTGAAGTGACTTGCCCACAGCCACACAGCTGACAAGTGGCAGAGCCGGGATTCAAACCCATGACCTCAGACTACCAAGCCCGGGCTCTTTCCACTGAACCACGCTGCTTCTCAATAATGTTGGTATTTGTTAAGCGCTTACTATGTGCAGAGCACTGTTCTCAGCGCTGGGGTAGATACAAGGGAATCAGGTTGTCCCACATGAGGCTCACAGTCAATCTCCATTTTACAGATGACATAACTGAGGCCCAGAGAAGTGAAGTGACTTGCCCAAAGTCACAGAGCTGACAAGTGACAGAGTCGGGATTCGAACCCATGACCTCTGACTCCCAAGCCCGGGCTCTTTCCACTGAGCCATGCTGCTTCTCGAAGGAAAACTGATATGTGATCTCCATTTTACAGATAAGGAAACTGAGGCAGAGAGAAGTTAATAATAATAATAATAATAATGTTGGTATTTGTTAAGCGCTTACTATGTGCCGAGCACTGTTCTAAGCGCTGGGGTAGACATAGGGGAATTAGGTTGTCCCACGTGGGGCTCACAGTCTTAATCCCCATTTTACAGATGAGGGAACTGAGGCACAGAGAAGTTAAGTGACTTGCCCACAGTCACACAGCCGACAAGTGGCAGAGCTGGGATTCGAACTCATGAGCCCTGACTCCAAAGCCCAGGCTCTTTCCACTGAGCCACGCTGCTTCTCTGAGTGACTTGCCCAAGGTCAAGAGGGGGAAAAGAAGGGAGGGGGAGGGGGACAAGGGAGGAAAAGGGGGGAAGGGAAGAAGGGGAAAGGAAAAGAGGGGGAGGAAAGGAGAATGGGAGGAGGGGAGGAGAAAAGGGGGATGAAGAGAGTGGAGGGGGGAGGAGAAAGGAAATAGGAGGAGGATGAGGAAGAAAAAAAGGAGAGGAGGAAAGGATAAAAAAGGGGAAGGGTGACGAAGGAAGAAGGCAGTTGACACGGCCTTTTACTTCTTTTGTATCCTCCCAAGTGCCAGGTACGATACTCTGTACGGAGTAGGCATTCGATGAATGAAGCTACCCTCCCTGCTGCACTATTGACGCTTTGTCCACCTGCCAGTGTCTCCCCACGCCCCTTCCTCCTCCACTGCCTCCATGGCTGTTTAGCTCATTCTCCCCAGGTTGCGGAACTGGGCCTGAGGCTATTCTTGTCCCTTCCCCGCCCCCCCACCCGGCTCCGGGAGAATGAGCCATCTGGGGGTCGTTGTGCCCCTTCTCTGCCTAGGTGCTTCCCGACTGCTACCAGCTGCTATTATCAGTAAGCAGGGGCAGCAGCAGCAGCAGCAGCAGCAGCGCGGATGAGCCAGGTGAGCCAGAGACCCTGGGCAGGGAAGGTGTGCAGCGGCTTCAGATCTGTCCCCAGTGGGCGCTGGTGCCGGAGCTAAAGGACCCCACAGATCCCGGGGGCGGGAAGAGCCATTTTTGTGCAGACGGAGGGTGCACCGTGCTCTGCCATCTCAGCTCCACAACTGGCCCCTTTCCAGTTCCAAGAGGTGGGCTGGGTGAGCTGCCTTGAAGCATCGCGCCCCCAAGGCAAAGTTAATGGTGCTGCCCCTGTGGTGACCAGCTCATGGGGACGATTGCCTCCCAACCTATGTTGGGGAGTTGGCACCTATGTCTTTTTGGTACCACCCCACCCCACCCCACTTCTCAAGGCCAGGCTCCTTTGGCCTAAATCAGGTGATTACGTCAGCAGAATATTTGTGGAAAGGCCATTTAGATGATGAACCGAGAACATCTCTGTCTCCCCAGCTAGACCGCAAGATCCTTGAGGGCAGAGATGGGGGTCTACTTATTCTACTGTTCTCTCCCAAGCGCTCAGTATAGTGCTCTACTCACGGTGAGCACTCAAGACGCGCCACTGACGGGTTGACGTAATGACTGATGATCTGAGTTGAAGCCAGACAACCACACAACTCCGAGATACGGCAGTGCCTGTGCTCTCTCTGTTGTCCAATGGAAAAAAATGAATGCTGCTGTGCCGTATCGATGTATGTGGTGCACGTTTACTCTCACCGCTGTGGTGTTTGTTAAGCGCTTACTACATGCCAGGTGCTGTACTAAGCCCTGGGGTGGGCACAGGTAAATCGGGTTGGACATAGTCTCCGTCCCACAGTCTCGTCACTTGGTTTCCTGGAACGGTCTCGGCTTATCCTGACCTTCTGTAAAATCCACCGGCACAAGGCCTGAGGTTCCTTAAGACCATTAGGGTACTTCTGTAGGCGGGCCATGACGAAAGGTGTCCGGCAACTGAATGTTGAAGTTGCTGAAAGGAAAACAATGGTAAGGGCACTTATTATGGAAAGCTGTTTTTCCTTCCCCCCTGAGTTTTCCCTAACTGGTTCACACATTTCAGAGCAAGTCGTCTCTGCCCAACATCAGTGGTTCTTATTTTTGATTTTCTAGTGGTTTTATGTGCTTAGACAATTGGAGATAGGTCAGTTTTTTATTTTTTTGCTTAATAAATATTACTACTACCCTTATCCCTGTACCTCGATCTCGTCTGTCTCGCCGCCGACCTCTTGCCCACGTCCTACCTCCGGTCTGGAATGCCCTCCCTCCTCATATCTGACAATTACTCTCGCACCCTTCAAAGCCTTATTGAAAGTACACCTCCTCCTAGAGGCCTTCCCTGGCTAAACTCTCCTCTCCTCTCCTCCCACACCCTTCTGTGTCACCCTGACTTGCTTCCTTTATTTATTCCTCCTCCCAGCTCCACAGCACTTCCATACATATCTACATATCTGTAATTTATTTATTTATATTAAGGTCTGTCTCCCCCCGCTAGACTGTAAGCTCCTTGGGGGCAGGGAATGTGTCTGGTTATTGTGGTATTGTACTCTCCCGAATGCTCAGTACAGGGCCCTGCCCACGGTAAGCGCTCAATAAATGCGATTGACCGATGACGACCACTATCGCTCCCGCTACTGGAGCCTTGGCAGGCAGCACCTCTGTCCAGGTGGCTCTGCTTCGTACCGATGAGCGAAGGTTCTCGGGTCCCGGGCAGTTTGACAGGGTGCTGAGAACCTGGGCCTGAAAGCCACCAGGGCCATCCTGACCAAAAACATCCACTTACCGGAATCTTCGATGCCGGGGCCTTCTGGCGCTCTGTTTTTTTCTTCAAGTTCAGGGGATTGGAAGGGTCTAGAAGAGTGTCCAAAGGTTGGAAACAGTCTCTGTTCACAAGAAGGAAAAGGGATGCTTGACTAAACGAGCAGACACCTCCAAGCTGCCGAGGTAGGGAAGCGCGGAATGAGTGTACTGGCTTCCAACAACTGCCTCGTTACCAGCTCAGTGGCAAATCCTGCCCTAAAAAATGGGGGAATGTGGGTCTGGGCCCCACCCCTTCCCCCACCCTTGAGTCCCAGCAGAGAAGCTCTCCATCCTGGCCAGTCCAAGGCATTAGGGAAGGAGAGATGCGTCTACTTCAGGTTGGACACGGTACCTGTCCCGCACAGGGCTTACCGTCTTCAACCCCATTTTACAGATGAGGTAACTGAGGCACAGAGAAGTGAAGTGACCTGCCCAAGGTCACCCAGCAGACACCTGGCGGAGCCGGGATTAGACTTCCAGGCCTGTACTCTTTCCCCCATGCCTAGCCAAACTTCTATTCCTCCGGTGATTCCCATGTCCGCAGCCCCACCAACTACTGCAAATGTTTAACTCCCTCTTGAAGTGCCTCCCTCCTTAACCCCTGGTGACCTCAACTATATTTTTCATAAAATCAAAATTCTCAGACATGAACTATCAAAGTTCACCCATCACCTGCTCTACATGGCTCTACCACGTCCTTCTTCTTCCTTTCCAGTCATCTCTCTCAGAGATTTCCTGTCCACTCAAAAACCTACCCCTTCTAACCAGTAGTTCTGACCCCTTCCCTTCTCACCCTTTAATGATGATGATAAAAATAATAATGGTATTTGTTAAGCACTTACTGGGTGCCAGGCATCAGAGTAAGTGCTGGGGTGGATGCAGGCAAATTGAGTTGAACACAATCCCTGTGCCACATGGGGCTCACAGTCTCAATCCCCATTTGACAGATGAGGTCACTGAGACACAGTGAAGTGACTTGCCCGGGTCACAAAGCAGACAAGCGGCAGAGCCGGGATTAGAACCCATGACCTTCTGACTCTCAGGCCCGTGCTCCATCCACTACGCCATCCTGCTGCTCGGCATGGGCTTAAAAACATGGGCTCCTGCTCTTCTCCCCTCCCTCACCACAATCTTCAACCTCTCACTCTCCGATGGCTCCTTCCCCTCTGCCTTCCAACGTGTTCATATCTCTCCTCTGTTTCCCACAGGTCTCTCCAGCTATCACCTCATCCTCCTGGTTCCATTCCTGTCCAGACTCCTCAACTGAGTTGTATTCACCCACTACTTTGTTTCCTTTTCAACAATTCTCTTTCAGACCAAACACAATCAGGTTTTTGCCCCCTTCCCTCTGGCAGGTGACCACGCTCGTCACGGTCAACCAACATCTCCTCCTAGCTAAGTCCCATGGCTTTTACTCTGTCCTAATCCTCCTTGATCTCCCACCTTCAACACTGTTGACCACTTCTTCCTCCTTGAAACACTATCAGACAGACCTTGGCAGGCTGACACAGTACTCTCCTTTAAAATCCATCTTTCTCAGGCTCATTCATCAGCTTCTCTTCCACCTCTCATCCTCTAAATGTGCATGGCCCACTAGGTTCGGTTCTGGGTTCCCTATTTATTCATATTTATGTCCGTCTCCCGCTCCAGACTGCAAACTCACTATGGGCAGGGAACGTGTCCGCTAATTCTGTTGTATTGTACTCTCCCAAGCGCTTAATACAATCGGAGAAGCAGCGTGGGTGAGTGGCAAGAGCCCGGGCTTGGGAGTCAGAGGTCGTGGGTTCTAACCCTGGCTCTGCCACTTGTCAGCTGTGTGACTTTGGGCAAGTCGCTTTTCTTCTCTGTCAGTTATCTCATCTGCAAAATGGGGATTAAGACTGTGAACCCCACCTGGGACAACCTGATAACCTTGTATCTCCCCCAGTGCTTAGAACAGTGCTTGGCACATGGTAAACGCCTAACAAATACCATCATCATTATTATTATTACAGTGCTCTGCACATAGGAAGCCCTCAATAAATACGATTGATTGATGGGTCTCAGGCCCATGCTCTTTCAAGTAGGCCATGCTGCTTCTCACAAGACAGCACTTCTATGCTACATTATGCATTTCTCAAAGCACTTGATATTCACCCCACCTCCAGCCCCACAGCACTTAGGTACATACCCTTATTCTCTCCTGTTTCTCCTATCTGTAATTTATTTTAAGGTCTGTTTCCCCCACTAGATTGTAAACTGTTTCTATAAGTTCATTGTGGGCAGGGAATGTGTCTGTTTATTGTTCTACTGTACTCCCCTAAGTGCTTAGTACAGTGCTTTGCCCACAGTAAGCACTTAATAAATACAAATGAATGAATACTGTTCTCTCCCAAGCACTTAGTACCGTGATTTCCACACAAGAAGTGTTTAATGCAGTACAGTCTAGTAGGGAGAGCACAGGCCTGAGTCTGAAGGACTTGGGTTCTAATCCCGGCTCTGCCACCTGTCTGCTGTGTGACCTTGGGCAAGTCACTTCTCTGTGCCTCAGTTACCTCATCTGTAAAATGGGGATTAAGACTGTGAGCCCCTCATGGGACAACCTGATTACCTTGTATCTACCCCAGTGCTTACAACAGTGCTTGGCACATAGTAAGCACTTAATAAATACCTTTATTATTATTATTATTGTGTGGGACAGGGGCTTGTCCAATCTGATAACTCTGTATCTACCCCAGTGCTTAGTACGGTGCCTGGCATATAGTAAGTGCTTAACAAATACCATAAAAAAAAAAACTCCTCAACTTTCTCATAACTACATCCTGGTTCACATGCTTTGTTCCTCTCATGCCAACCTACTCACTGTGCCTAATATTCATCTCTCTTGCTGCTGACCTCTTGCTCACTTCCTCCTTTCTGCCTAGTACTCCCTCCCCCGCTTCACTTCTGGCAGGCTGCTGATCTCCCTATCTTTAAGGCCCCTCTGAAATCACATCTCCTCCAGGAGGCCTTCCCTGGGTAATCTATCATTTCCATACCCCTCCCAGCTGTCAATTCAGCACTTCTGTGCCACCTAAGTCCTTGGGTTTCCCCCTCCATTCCCGTCCCCGGTTGTACTTTGATATGTGTCTTTATGCGCTATTGCTTCTTTCTGCCTGTTACTTATTTTAGCGTCTGTCTCCCGCACTAGACTGTAAACTCCTCGAGGGCAGGGATCACATCGTTTTAACACTACTGTACTCTCTCAAGTGCTTAGTGCTTAGAGCACTGCACAATGTAGGTGCTCAATAAATATTATTGCTGATCGGCAAACTTGAAGATTACACCTCAGACTCCAGCCCACTATTAAAATTTCTCTAAACCTGAAAAGCGGCTATTTATCCCTAGTCTTTGTTTACTATCTTTTAGCCAGTTTTCTATGACAGAACATTCTCTCCATCCCATGAATGCTCAGAAAAAAAAGAGTCTTTGGTGTCGACACTGGTTAGAGGATTTTTGAAAATCTAATCAGTCAATGGTATTTACTGAGGGCTTCCTACGTGCAGAACACTGTACTAAATGCTTGGGAGAGTATAATACTGTAGAATTAGCAGATACGTTCCCTGCCCGTGAGTTTAGAGTCTAGAGGGGGAGACAGACATCAGTATGAATAATTTATAATATACAGTTTAAAAAAGTGCTGTGGGGGTGGGGTGAATATCCAACGCCCTGAAGTCACAGATCCAAGTGCACAGACGACGCGGAAGGAAGAGCGAGCAGGGGAAAAGAGGGCTTAATCAAGGAAGGCCTTTTGGAGGAGATGTGGTTAAAATATCGAAGTAGCATTTTGCCCCCCAGTCCCTCTCTCTCGACTTTTTTTTTCTTTAAATGGTATTTGTTAAGCGCTTACCATGTGCCAGGCACTGTACTAAGCGCTGGGGTAGACACAAGCTAATCTCGTTGGAAACAGTCCATGTCCCACACAGGGCTCGTAATCTTAATCCCCATTTTACAGATGAAGTAACTGAGGCCTAGAGAAAGGTCTTGGTTTGGGGGGGGGGGAGCGGACTGGACAAGTCCCCATCATCACCTTCATTTTAGTTTTAACCCAGTTCTCCCTTTGCCTGAGAGGCTGCATCAATCTCTCTAATCCACGCTAAATTACTGACCTTGTTACCCAATCCCTGCCCTCCCCCCTGACTTTCCCATCACTGTAGTCAACACCATCGTCCTCCCTGTCTCACAATCCAGTAACTTTGGCATTATCCTCGACTCACCTCTCTCATTCAACCCGCATCTTCAGTGTCACCAAATTCTGTTGATTTAACCTTCACAACATGGCTAAAATCCATCCTTTCCTCTCCATCTAAACTGCTCCCACGTTCATCTGAGCACTTATCCTATCCCATCTCCATTACCGCATCAGCCTGCTTGCTGACCTTCCTGCCTCCTCTCTCTCCCCACTTCAGTCCACACTTCACTCTGATGCGCAGATACCTTTTCTAAAAGAAAAAATTCAGCCCATGTTTCTCTAGAGAAGCAGCATGGCTCAGTGGAAAGAGCACGGGCTTTGGAGTCAGAGGTCATGAGTTCGAATCCCAGCTCTGCCACTTGTCTGCTGTATGACCTTGGGCAAGTCACTTCACTTCTCTGTGCCTCAGTTACCTCATCTGTAAAATGGGGATGAAGACTGTGAGCCCCACATGGGACCACCTGATTCCCCTGTGTCTACCCCAGCGCTTAGAACAGTGCTCAGCACATAGTAAGCGCTTAACAAATACCAACCTCATTACTCCTCAAGAACCTCCAGTGGTTGCCCATCCACCTCAAACAGAAACTCCTCACCATTGATTTTAAAACACTCAATCACCTTGCCCCCTCCTATCCCACCTCACCGATTTCCCACTACAATCCAGCCTGCACACTTTGCTCCTCTAAAGACAACCCATTCACTGCACCTCGATGTCGTCTGTCCCACCACCGGCCCTTTGCCTACGTCCTCCCTCCCCGTTCATTTTTTTAAAGGGTATTTGTTAAGCGCTTACTACATACCAGGCAATATTCTGGGGTTGATTAACCCATCAATCAGATTTATCGAGTGCTTACTGTGCACAGGGTTGATACAAGATAACTGGGTTAGACACAGTCCCTGTCCTACATAGGGCTCACAGTCTTAATCCCCATTTTACAGATGAGGTAACTGAAGTACAGAGAAGCGAACTGACTTGCTCAAGGTCACACAGCGGATAAGTGCTTGAGCGGGGATTAGAACCCAGATCCTCTGATTTCCAGGCCCGTGCTCTTTCCACTAAACCATGCTGCTTCTCACTCTTGACTCCCCCGCCCCCCGCACACTGCTGTCACAGTTCTAGACTGCAACTCTCTCCTCCACCAAATTTATCGGTCCTCCGCTCTCCACATATTCTCCATGAAACTTTCCCTGATGATGTTGATGTTGCTTGGAGAAGCAGCGCGGCTTAGGTGGCAAGAGCACGGTCTTGGGAGTCAGAGAATGTGGGTTCTGATCCCAGCTCCGCAGCTTGTCAGCTGTGTGACCTTAGGCAAGCCACTTCACTTCTGTGTACCTCATCTGTAAAATGAGGATTAAGACTGTGAGCCCCACGTGGGACAACCCGATTACCTTGTATCTATCCCGGAGCTTAAAATGGTGGTTGGCACATAGTAAGCGCTTAACAAATACTATAATTACTATTATTATGGTATTTAAGTACTTACTACGTACCGAGCACTATTCACATCATCACCCCAAATCCAGTCAACCCAACAGCCACCCTTGGCATTTACATATTTATGCCCATCCCCAGCACTCATATCTGTGAGCCCCAAGTGGGACATCCCCAGTGCTTAGAACAGGACTCGGCACATAATAAGTGCTTAACAAATACCAACATTATTATTATTTACGTAAACTAAATTGTACATTCACATGTGCTGATTTGTTCTCTCACCCTGGCGTATTTGTTCTACTACTTATTTGATCCCTCTTCTTCCTCCTGCTCCCATTTCTGTGTCTCTCTCTCTCCCCAATAAGGTTTGAAATTGTTTGTTTTTCTTTTGGTGTGTTTCCCCAAGTGCTTAATGGTTTGCACTGAGTAGGTGCTCAGTAAATACCACCGACTGATCGATTGAATGAATGAATGAATGCACGGTCCATTCAAGGACTGAGAAGCAGCGTGGCTCAGTGGAAAGAGCATGGGCTTGGGAGTCAGAGGTCGTGGGTTCTAATCCTGGCTCCGCCATTTGCCAGCTGTGAGACTTTGGGTTCTCTGTGACTCAGTTACCTCATCTGTAAAAGGGGGATTAAGACTGTGAACCCCACGTAGGATAACCTGACTACCTTGTATCTACCCCAGCACTTAGAACAGTGTTTGGCACATAGTAAGCGCTTAGCAAATACCATCATGATTATTAAATCGAAACCATGCCCATTTCAGTTGTATACTCGATTTGTCTCCCCTCCCCCTTCCCCTCCCCTCAGCACTGTGCTCATTTGTATATATTATTTATTACCCTATTTATTGTGTTAATGAGATGTACATCCCCTCAATTCTATTTATCTTCATGATGTTGTCTTGTTTGTGTTTTGTTCTGTTTTGCTTTGCTGTCTGTCCCCTCTCCCGCCCTCTCCCCCCGCATTTAGACTGTGAGTCCGTCATTGGGCCGGGATGCTCTCTGTTGCCGAAGTGTCCATTCCAAGCGTTTAGTACAGTGCTCTGCACATAGTAAGCACTCAATAAATGCGAATGAATGAATGAATGAATGACTGGGCTTAGATGGGAAGGGAACGGAGTGAGCGAACACTCTGTAGGTGGCGCTGTTCCCTCAGAGCCAAATCAGCTGGAGTCAAGGCAGGGAGGCCACCGGTGAAGAAACACCTTGGGAGGAGGGATATAATGCAGCAAAGTTAGTGCTGTCGATCGCATCGTACTTCATAACGTATTCGTTAAACACTTACTATGTGACAAGCCCTGTCCTAAGCGCTGGGGGAGATACAAGGTGATGAGGTTGCCCCACGTGGGGCTCGCAGTCTTCAGCCCCATTCTCCAGATGAGGTCACTGAGGCCCAGAGAAGTGAAGCGACTTGCCCAAAGTCACACAGCTGAGAAGTGGCGGAGCCGGGATTAGAACCCACGACCTCTGACTCCCAAGCCCGGGCTCTTTCCGCCGAGCCACGCTGCTTCTCTAGAAACTTGGGGGTCAGAGTCTGTAAAATGGGGATTTTACCCCAAGGGGTAGGACAACCTGATCACCTTGTGAAAGCCCTCACATAGGCCACTGAAGAAGCCTAAAGCGGCAGTCCTCTGGGCGGAGAGTTCGATGTGGGCAGGGAATGGGTCTCCCAACTCTGTTATATTGTACTCTCCCAATCAGTCAGTCTTTGAGAGCTTACTGTGTGCAGAACACTGTATTAAGCGCTTGGGAGACTACAATACAACAATGTAACAGATACATTCCCTGACCACAACAAGCTTACAGTTTAGAAGGGGAGACAGACATTAATATAAATACATTACAGATATGTAGAAAGTGCTGGGGGGGGATAAAGGGAGCAAGTCAGGGTGAGGCAGAAGGGAGAGGGAGAAGAGGAAAGGAAGGTTTAGTCAGGGTAGACCTCTTGGAGGAGATGTGCCTTTAGTAAGGCTTCGAGGGGCTGGGGATAATAATAATAATGATAGTATTTGTTAAGCGCTTACTATGTGCCAAGCTCCATTCTACGCACCGGGGGAGATACAAGGTAATCAGGTTGTCCCACGTGGGGCTCAGTCTTAATCCCCATTTTACAGATGAGGTAACTGAAGTACAGAGAAGTGAAGCAAGTCGCCCAAAGTCACACAACTGACAAGTGGCGGAGCCGGGTTGAGTACTTGTCTGTCAGAGATGAGGAGTGAGGGCGTTCCTGGCCAGAGGCAGGATGTGCCCGAGGGGTCGGTGGTGAGATGGATGAGACTGAGGCAAAGTGAGAAGGTTAGCATTAGAGGAGCGAAGTGTGAGGCCTGGGCTATAGTAGAAGCGTAGAGATGTGAGGTAGGAGAAGCAGCGTGGCTCAGTGGAAAGAGCTCAGGCTTGGGAATCAGAAGTCATGGGTTCGAATCCAGGCTCTGCCGCTTGTTGGCTGGGTGACTGTGGGCAAATCACTTCACTTCTTTGGGCCTCAGTTCCCTCATCTGTAAAATGAGGATTAACTGTTAGCCTCATGTGGGACAACCTGATTACCCTGCATCTACCCCAGCGCTTAGAACAGTGCTCTGCACATAGTAAACGCTTAACAAATACCAACATTATTATTATTATTAGGAGGGGACAAGATGATTGAGGGCTTTAAAGCCACTGGTGAGGAGTTTCTGTTTGATGCGGAGGTGGATGGGTAACCACTAGAAGTTCTTCAGAAGTAGGAAAAGATGGCCTGAAGGGTTTTGTAGGAAAATGATCCGGGCAGCAGAATGAAGTGTGGACTGGAGTGGGCGGAGGCTGGGAGGTCAGCAAAGAGGCTGATGCGGTCATCTAGGCGGGACGGGATACGTGCCCGAATTAACGTGGTAGCAATTCGGATGGGGAAGAAAGGGAGGATTTTAGCGAAGGTCGAAGCGACGGGATTTAGTGATTTAGCTCCCAAGCGTTCTGTGCGGCGCTCAGCCCACAGTAAGCGCTCAATAAATACACTCGATTGATCGCTTGGCCCTACCGGGCTCTAGACGTCGCCTTACCTCTTGGCCTTCAACAGGCTTTTGTAATCGGGTTCAGACTTGTGGCGCGGACAGCGGGCTATCGGTGAAGGCTCCGGCCACCCCGTCTGGTCCTGAGTCTCGGGTTCCTCTACACATCCCGTCTCCTTGGCGACAGAGCCCTCGGAAGCCGCCGCCGCCTCCGCTTCCTCCTCCTCCTCGTCGTAGTCGTCGTCGTAGTCCTCCTCCTCCTTCCCCGCCTCCACCTCCTTCTCCTCCTCCTCCTTCACCGCCTCCGCCTTCACCACCTCCTCCTCCTCCTTCACCGCCTCCGCCTTCACCACCTCCTCCTCCTCCTTCACCGCCTCCACCCCCTCCGCCTCCTCCTTCACCGCCTCCTCCTTCACCGCCTCCTCCTCCACCCCCTCCTCCGCCTCCTCCAACTCCTCCTCCAACTCCTCCCTCAACTCCTCCATGCCCCACCAGGGCTGGCTAGGGGACGGCATGCCTGCTGTGCAAATGAGCGAGGGCAGGGCCGTGACGCGGGGAACGGGAGACGGCTTCTGACCCCCTCGCCAACAGTGGGAGCCGAGACGCCACAAAGGGCAAGGGCGGGGTGGGGGGAGGGGGCTGGTCGCTCAGGGGAGTAAGGGACTACTGTCGGCAGAAGGTGAACCGACAGTAGTGTAGAGGCGGGGAATGGAAGGGAGAGCGGGCGAAGTCGATCGGGACTTGTAGTTTTCGAAGCTCCCACCCGCCTCGACTCTGCAACGGGATAGGCCGGCAGAGGACTACATCCCCCAGCGTGCCCCACGGGCCGATCACTCGCGCCGATGTCGACCGACGGTTAGGCCCGGGGGCAGTGTGGGATCTGTAGTTGGAGGCGTGGCGCCACCCGGAGATCGAGCGGGGCCGGAACTCGGTTTCCCAACGGCCTCAGCGGGCTCGTCAGCGATTGGCTGAGGGAGGAGGCTTGGGTGCTTGCCCTCCCCCCGCCTCGCAGTGACACAATAGCGGTTGCTTCCAAGATGGCGGCGGCGGCGGCGGAGCCGGGAGCCGGGGGCTCCCAAGCCGGGGACTCCAGCGCCGGGGCCGCTGGCGGCGGGCTCCCCTCGCCCGGGGAGCAGGAGCTGAGCCGGCGCCTGGAGCGTCTGTACCCGGCGGTGAACCAGCAGGAGACGCCGCTGCCCCGCTCCTGGAGCCCCAAGGACAAGTATAACTACATCGGCCTCTCCCAGAACAATCTCCGCGTCCACTACAAAGGTACCGGGACCGGGGACCGAGAGGTGGTGGGGTCGAGGAAGGAGGGGGGCCGAACTGCACCCGGAACCTGGGGGCGGGGGTGGGGGGGGGGGCCTGCGGTGGTGGGCTGCGAAGCCGGGCTGTGCGAATCCCCTCGGAGGAGGAGACGGCTTGGCAGCCAGGTCTCCCTGACTTCTGTCCCCGTCCCTCGGGGCAGCGGAACTGGGGGTGACGAGGGGCTGCACCCCTTTGAGGAGCCGCTCCACCCAATTCCTCCTCTGCGGTGCCGATCCCTGGGGATCGAGGGGCAGGTGGAGTGTCTAGCTCCCCACCTGGGCTGGGGGGGTTGGTGGGTAAGGCTTCCCTCTTCCCTTTCAGCGGCCTGGCGGTCCCCAGCTCTCATCATCTTAACCTTCATCTCTTACTCCTGAAAAGGCCGTGGTTGGCTTTTCTCTTTCGGTGGGGGCGGCGGGGAGCCCGACCCCTCTAGCCCCACACCTTACATAACCCCGCTTTGGCTAGGCCTAGCCTGGCCACCCGGGCGAGCCCCGGTCTGCAGGGCCCCATTGTTCTCCCGGCCTCCTGCTGGCCCTGGGCACGCTACCTGCCAGTTTCCGTCAATGTCTGGGGCCGAGGTGACACCCCTCACGCTAGAGAAACCGATCCTTCATCTCTCCTCCCACCCCGATCGGCTAGCCGTCCCAGAGAAAGACCGGACCTCTTCTGTCCGGGCGTGTGTAAAGATCAGCTTGGACCAGAAAAATGTCACCTGGCCACCCTCAAACCTCTCTCGCCATTATTGCCCCAAGGGCCCTGGCGACACCACCTTCTGATCAGTCTAACACAGAACCTCTAGTTAGGGAATGCCGTTCCTCGGTTTACTCGGAGTGGTTGGTCAGGATGCTTGTTGTGTTTTTCCTTCAGCATACTAAGGAGGTGAGACAAAGGAAAACCTGCAGCTGCACGTACTGTAGGTCACCTCTATATGGTGGCAGCGTAGGATTACGTTATTAACCAACAGAGTTGCCATCCGATTCCTCTGTACGTCAGATAAGGAAATGCTTTCGTTGTGGTGGGATGACAGGTTGTCGAAGTAGACCGAGGAGCACCGTGGCCCGGCAGATAGAGCACGGGCCCGGGTGTCAGACCTGCGTTCTGATCCCGGCTCTGCTGCTCATCCGTTGTGTACCTTGAGCAAGTCACTAGCCTGTGCCTCAGTCACCTCATCCATAATATGGGGATTAAGACCGTGAGCCCCCCGTGGGACGAGCACTGCTTCTAATCTGACTAGCTTGTATCCACCCCAATGCTTAGTACAGTGCCTGGCACAGTAAGAGCATGACAAATACCATTTAAAAAAACAACAACAAAAAACCACACCGAAAAAACCTCAGTTGTTGTCTTGGAACACAAGGACATGGGATTCCCCTTTGTTTAGTTCCCCCTTCTGAAGAAACTTCTTACCTGTCTCTTCTTCATCTAGGTCATGGCAAAAATCACAAAGATGCTGCATCAGTTCGAGCAATGCACCCAATACCTGCTGCCTGCGGCATTTATTATTTCGAAGTGAAGATTGTCAGTAAAGGTAGAGATGGGTAAGTTGAACCTATTAACGTGAATCCACAGTTTGCATCTCCAGCCGAACTTGGCCTAGCTCTTCTTGTTTGGCACGGTTAGAGGTCACCCAGCCGACACCCGGGACCAACATATTCTTAGGAGCCAGGTTGTCATAGTCAACAGGTGGCAAGCCGATAACATACCTGGGAATGAGACGTATTTATGAGCTGCTCTCTACTCTGTTGGTTATAGGCATTTCTTTTATAATATTATATGAACTGGCAGGTCTTAAGAGATGATGTTATAAGCAAGGAACCACTGGGAGATTGTACACCCCCCCCCCCCCCAGTCTTTTAGATGAAGAGTTTACAAAGCCTCCTTAAAGCCTAGGAATTCAGGAAACTTTCTGGGCCACAGTTTCTCCTCCTCCTCTCCTCAACCCATTCAGGTCTGTTCCCTTGAACACATGATTAAGTGCAGGTTTGAAGGGAAACCTTTGGCTTTTTCTCTGGCCTATCATCCCTTGATCCATCAGATAAAATGCTCCATTTATACCCTCTGGCACTGAAGTTTGTAGGATTCTCCTTCCTCATTGGGATGTGATCGTGCACAAGAGGAAAAAGGACAGTTTGGGTCTGGTGTACACGTCGTGGACTTGGACCTAGATGGAGACAGGATGTGACTGCTGATGACGAGATCGCTTTAGGTATTTTAGAGTGTCTGGACCGGGGTGAGAACATATGCCGTTTCCTTAGATTATAGTTCACCATTGGTGAACCTTTGTGGTTAGGGTGCACAGGGACTTGGGCTTTGTCTGCCTTTCATCCTTTGACTTGCTTCTATCTAGTAGAAAAGTGGCATTTTGTAAATTGTGGGGGCTGGGGATTAGTTCGGCTGTAGCTCCGAAGTAGCAAAACGAACTATCTTGTGTCAGAAGGCTCTGCGGTGGAAAGGTCTCATAGCCTTTCTACGTGCAGGGAGGCATAGTGTGGATAAAGCACGGGCTCGGGAGTCAGAAGGTCAGGGGTTCTAATCCCGGCTCCGCCGCTTGTCCGCTCTGCGACCTTGCGCAAGTCACTTCACTTCTCCGGACCTCAGTTACTTAATCTACGAAACGGAAATTGAGACTGTGAGCCCCAAGTGGGACAGGGAGAGTGTCCAACCCGATTTGCCTGAATCCACCCCTGCGCTTAGTACAGCGCCTGGCACGTAGTAAGCGCTTGAGAAATACCGTAGTTATCATTAATATTGGAAAAAGTTGATAGTTCTGTTTGAGCCAGCAAAATGGCTTCCTTTTGGTGCCATTAGTAGCTGATGGAGGTAGGAGTTGCTGTGACGTAGAGTGCCCAGTGGTATGAATCAGCTGCTGTTTTTGTAGTGAGTCCTTGAGAACCACCCTGCATTTCTGGGAAGAAGACTATGGGTCATGGTTCTTGCAGTGTTTGCTGTCAGAAGAAAGGGCACCCACATGATGGCAAAAGGATGGAACTGGGCCAGAGAAGCCTTAAAGACATTGAAATGAAGTTTTTCTCAAGATTAGGACATTAGTCTTGTCCTAGGTACGGCAACACGTGATCCTGTTAAGTCTGAGCTCTGTGATGAAACAACTCAGGGTGGGGCTGGAAAACAGATACTCTAGTATTCCCCTAAAAATAGCCTGAAACATCATCCAGGCTGGGCCCCTCCGACAGCTCATGTGTTGCTGTTCCTGAGAGCAGCAGGCCGGGGATAACCTGAATCGAGGTCCTCCTTGCCCCTTTGTGGGCGGGTGACTGTTTGTTTGTTCTTACAGTTGTTTACCAATGCTAGAAGTTCTGGCTACTCCTTAGGCCTTCGTGAGGGTGCCAACCTCTCCTCCAGCTGCTGACCAAACCTGTTTATACCCCGAGATCGGGAACTTGAAAATCCAGTGGCAGCTCAGCATCGGGAAGAACCTCGGAGCATGAAAATTAACTTTATTAAGGAGACAGATGGCATCTACGAAGCGGTTATTGAGTAGTAAGCGCTGGGGTAGATAGAAGATAAGTAGACCAGACACAGTCCCTGTCCTACTTTTTGGGGCTCACGGCCTAAAAGTAATAGTCGTATTAAGCGCTTCCTGTGTGAAAAGCACTGTTCTTAGCGCTAGGAGAAAATACATAGGTGGGGATTGAACACAGCCCCTGTCCTTCAAGGTGTTCACAATTTAAAAAGGAAAGGAGAACAGGTATTTTCTCATCATTTTACAGAAGAGAAAACTGACGCTCAGAAAAGTTAAGTGACTTACCTAAGGCCACACAGCAGACAAGAGGCGGAGCTGGGACTAGGACCCTGGTCACCCGACTCCTGGTCCCCGCATGAAACTCCTTCTCTTTGGCTTTAAGGTACTCAGTCAGCTCTCCCCATCCTACCTGTCGTATCATAATTAATAATAATTTATGGTAATTTGTTAAGCGCTTACTAGGTGCCAGGTACTGTACTAAGCGCTGGGGTGGATACAAGCAAATGGGGTTGGACACAGTCCCTGTCCCAATGTCTCAATCCCCCTTTTACAGATGAGGTAACTGAGGCCCAGCAAAGCGATGTGACTGGCCCAAGTTCACACAGCAGACAAGCGGCGGGGCCGGGATTATAACCCGTGACCTTCTGACTCCCAGCCCCGTGCTCTATCCACTACCCCATGCTGATTGTCAATGACAACACTTCGCTCCTCTAAGTCCAACCTACTCGCTGTACCTTGATCTCATCTATCCCACCACCTCCCCCTTGCCCACATCCTCCTCTGGTAGGGAACTTCCTCCCTTTTCAATCCAACAGACAACCTTGCTCTCCACCTTCAAGGCAATACTAAAACTGCATCTTCTCCAAGAAGCCCTGAACCCTCGTTTTCTCACCGTCTTCGCCCTCCACTTTCCATCTCCTATGCGCTTAGGTCTCCCCACCCCTTAAGCACTTTGATGCTCACCCCAGCCCCACGGCACTTAGGAATTCTAATGTCTGTCTCCCCCTGTAGGTTGGAAGCTCCTTGAGGGCAGGGATAGTGGCTACCAACTCTATTGGGATGTCCTTTCCCAAGCACTTAATATGGTGCCCTGTATACAATCAGTGGGCAATAAATCCCATTGATGGAGAACTAGCAGACTCTAACTCTTCTCCTTCAGATTTGGTTGCTTTGCCTTGAGGTCTGGAGAAATCGATCTCTTTCCCCTTTGCCCCACGTAACGTAAGTGTTGTGGGGCTGAGGCTGGGGTGAATAAAGGGTACAAATCCAAATTCCTGGGCAGAAGACAACTTAATCATAAACTAGGTATCAAACAGGGCGACCATCACTCGGTTCCTCTAAACGACCTCTCGCCATTTTTGCAGACAGAATATTGGTCCGGATGGCCCGTTGGACTGCCAATAGTGGGCTTGGGTTGTGAGGTGTTGAAGGGCAGAGCCTGATGCTGAGAGAGCCCTTTCAGAAGTAAAAATTAGTTGGGCCGGTTCAATCCATTGTATTTTCAAACTCCAGTCTTCCTTTCTCTTGAAAGATCATGGGCAGGAGTCCCACATGCCGTGAGGAGATGAATTGAATTTTCTAAGGAGGCTCTGCCAGCCATTTGGTGAATTGGAGATGTCATACGCTACATTGCTCGAGAATGTAAGCTCGTTATGGGCAGGGGGTGTGCCCGCTAATTCTGTTGTACTGTACTCTCCCAAGCATGTAGTACAGTGCTCGATTAAATAAGTACAATGCTTAGTAAGTGCTCAGTAAATACTATTGATTGATACTCAGGCCTCCTCATTGCTGTTTCTAGAACATGGAAAATTTTTCTTGTGGATGTGCTGGGGGTGGCTATGTAGATCCCCTAGCAACATTATCCTACTGAGCATAATTGCCTTTCAAATGAAAGGCTTCAGCTCTAAGGAACTTCCCCTAATGAATTTCAATTCGATCGTATTTATTGAGTGCTCACTGTGCAGAGCACTGTACTAAGCTCTTGGAAAGTACAATTCAGCAACAAATACCATAATCAATACTGTACTTAGCTTCTCAGCTCAGTTCAGGACCATCGACTTGGACTTGAAACACTGTAACAGGGTTATCACCAATCAGTCGATGGTCTTATTAACCATCGGTTAACTTGGAGTTTATTTTTCCAGTCAGGCTATCAGGGTAGGGAGAACAGCAGCAGAGCTCTTATTGATTATGGATCATGAAGCAGAAATTCAGGAGCCAATTTCTTGGGAATTTGGGGGAGCAGTTGGTTATTTGCCACCCAGATAAAATATCAAGCCATTTCTGGGGCACGGTGATGCCAAACCATGGGGTAAATGACCCATGATCTTGGGCCAATAGGTTATCTGTTTTTGCTTATTCAAAAACTGTTCTTTATGAGGTTGTTGGTGGTGGTTGTGTGTCAGGGGAGGGTGGGAATCCATTGACTGGGAGGGCACAGGATGGTGGTATGTATTTTCGCTATTGCTCTGGCAATAGCAACCTTTTCTAGAAATCGTGTTCCTTATGGAATCGACCTGAGAGTTTTGAAGGAACGTGGAAGGGAAGATGTGGGACAGCTGGCCATTTCTTTTCTCACCTGCTGCTGCTGTGCTTCTGGCTAGCCTCTCCAGAGTTCTCTCCTTTCAAGGAGCGCAGTTAGACAGCGGCAAGAATTGATGTCCCTGACCGTACTTTGAGGTAATCCCAGTTCCACTCTAAAGCAGGGGTTGCATCTTGTTAGTACCCCATGGTGAGGAAAACCCACATTGTAGTACCCATCCCATGTCCAGTGTGGGACCAGATTGTACCCATCTAGACCGTAACACCGCCCCCGCAGACTGTGAGCTCACTGTGGGCAGGGAATGTGTCTATTGTTGTACTCTCCGAAGTGCTCAGTACAGTGCTCTGCATACAGTAGATGCTCAATAAATACAATCGATCGAATGAATACATGCATGCGTAACCGTGCCTTCCAGCACTGCATCACGCTGTATCCATCAGTCATTTGTATTTATCAAGGGCTTACTGTGTGCCGAGCAACATACTAAGCACTTAGGAGAGTACAATCCAACAGGCACGCTCCCTGCCTACAACAAGCTTACAGTCTAGAGGGGGAGGCAGACACTGATATAAAGACAGACATTAATCTGCCATTGGAAGACCATCCCCTAATTCTGTCGTCATGTTTTATCCAAAATGTGAAGGGAGAACATGTGTTCTGGCAGAACTGTATTACCCACGGCCCGATCCCTTGCGCCAGGAGTAGTCATGCCTCTGGTTGAACACCTTTGCTCTGGCCCAGGATTTGGCAGCTTTTTTATACAGAAGAGCCAACCAAAAAGTAGCTTTTGAGCAGTTGGAGTGCAAAGAGCCATTCGAACCATTTAAACAAACACAGCCTACTCTTACTGAATTTTTTTGAAGGTGCCACTCATTCCACCCCCACTTCGGGTTCCAGAGCTGCCCTTAGTTCCAAGACTCCTCCCGCTTGTAGCCTAATGGCTTGCTCAAACCCCACCTTGGATGGATGCTGCTGACAAGCTTCTAGAGTATTGGCATAGAGCTCTGCCTGGCCCCCAACCTAACAGTCTGTGGTCTGAATTGGGCTTCAGAAAGATGTTAGGCTTGCTTTAAGATAGCCTATACCTCCCCTCGACCCCCTCCCCTCTGCCGCCAATCTCGAATCTCTCCAGCTCTTCTTCTCTGGCTGTGGGAGGAGTCATGCCCTCAGCAGACGTGCCAGCAGTAGTTGGAATTGAGAGAGTGGCAGTTCCTGTGCAGTGCTCAAGGATCACCGCGCACGTCCAACACTTGGCCTGTTCTGCTCTGCGGAAGATAGGTTGGACTGAGCTTGGGGGTAAGCCCCATGTTCCTGAGTCTCAGATCAGGCCCCAGCTTTCCTATGGGGACAGGGCCCTATTATGGTGGGTCTTGAGGATGATGACCCTTGTGACTGGACTTCCTGACCATGAATTCCCATTTCCAGTACAAGTAGCCGGGTGCAGTGTTTCCCGGGACTTGGAGAAGTGAGCAGAGCTCTTAACAGGTTGGAGTGTTTGTGAAAGTTTTTTTTTTCCTTTTTTTTTTCTTCCACCAATGGGCATTGCACTCTTTAGAAATGACCCTTTTCCCCAAGTAATCCCAGGTAGCTCAGCGACGGCAATGAGAACTCCATGATCATGGAGCAGGAACTCCTGCGTATGCTGGAAGTTTGGAAAAGGCAAAAAGATCATTGCCCTAGCCCAAGGCACGTTTGGCTCCTTAATTACACTACTTAATTATGGTACCTGTTAAGCACTCACTATGTAGCAAACATTGTACTAAGCGCTTGGGTGGATCCCAGCTAATCTGGTTGGACACAGCCCCTATTCCACCTGGGACTCACAGTCTAAGTAGGAGAGCCTGCGTATCGAATCCCCATTTTGCAAATGTGATTACTGAGGCCCAGAGAAGTGAAGTGACTTGCCCAAACTCACCCAGCAGACGAGTGGCAGAGCCGGGGTTAGAACCCGGATCCTCTGACTCCCAGGCCTGGGCTCTTCTTTCCACTAGGCCCCGCTGCTTCCCAAGGATACTCCTTTGCAGAGTCTCCGTGTGCCTGGAACACTTGCATAACCACATTGGGAAGCCACCCAGGAGATCGGGGTCCCACCAGCGGAGTGTGGATGGCTTTAAAGAGGGCAAGGTGTAATGGTTGGGGGAGGAGGAGTGGAATTGGGGGCAATTCTGAGTAACGGGCCCACACATGAAAGAATTGTCTGTCCTCCTGCCTTTCCTGAAGACTGTAAAAAGGTGCATGGTACTGCCGGGTTGGATGGAGATGAGTCATGTGATAGAGCCTAGATGCAGAGTGGTTGTTGGCTGTGGTCATCCTCCAGATAACGATCTCGGGAAGGCTGTAGTGTGTTGTCCGTCATCCGTCCCCCCCCCCGTCCCCCCGTCCCCCCGTCCCCCCCCCCCGTGCTGGTTTCTTTGAAGCTTCTTTACCAAAAGCAGATTCTGTGGGCTCGCAGTAGCCCCATTTCATCCTTGACCACCTCTCAAAGTGATACCTTCCAGCCTGAGGCTAGGCGATTCTCTGAGGGGAGCCTGCAGTTTGTTACTGCTTGTGAAGCCTTTAATGAGGTTGTGGGCTCCTTATTCTTACAGGGGGCTAGAGCTCTCTGCAGGATTTCCAAGGTTAAAGTAGTGGCCTATTTCACGACAAAAGGCCAGTCGGTATTGTCTCTGAAATCTCTCCCGGGTGGTTTCTTAACTGTTGTCCTACGAAGTCCCTTCCCTTGCCAGCCTATGGCTCCTTGGGCCAGGTGCTGGTTCGTGATATGAACAGGAGAGACTTTGGTGGGAGCAGTGGTTTCTCTTCTTTGTGGTGGTGGTTTGCTCCAGGACTGGGGCACCCCGCTCCTCCAACAACCTGGCTGTGTATAAATTTTGGACTGGAGTGGATTCTTTTTTGGCTCATAGAGGCACCGCCCCTATCAGTGGAGAGTTAGTAGCTCTCCTAAGTGTCAATGGTGGGATGATGCTCGCTATCCAGGCCCTCTCTCAGGATAGTTGTCTTTGGGACTCTGATGATGATAATTCTATTTGTGGGGATTAAGCACTGACTATGTGCCAAGGACTGTCCTAAATGCTGGGGTAGATCCAAGATCATCACATCGGGCCCAGTCCCTGGCCCACATGAGGCTCACAGTCCATGGGGGAAGGAAGACAAGATATTGAATCCCCAGTTTTACTGGAGGAAACAGAGACACAGAGAAGTTAAGTGACATGCTATGTGACATCCAAAGTCACACAGCAGGCAAGTGACAGAGCTGGGGTAAGAACCCAGATCCTCTGATGGGATATAACCTTGAGACAAATCTTCTTTCTCTCGCAGCCTTTTCCCACTTGCTTGTTCATTAGAAAGTTGAACAGTCCTTGTAGTGTCTCCTCTCTGAACAGAGCACTGGAGTAGTTTGGAATGCTGATCTGATTTCAATAAAATGCTTTTAAAGTGAAGATGGGTCAGCTCCAGCCTTGCCAGTGCCAACCAGGACTCCCAATTTCCCAGCCCACAAAACTCTTCTCTCCTCCACCCCCACAACCCTTCCTCCTACTTCCCAACCCTTCCTGGAGGCGCATGAGCAGGGAAGGTATGTTCATTATTGGAATTGGAATTGCTTGGGATTGAATGTTATTAGCCTTGGAAGTGAGGTTGTTTTCACCTTTCCAGAACAGAGTCAGAAAGAAATCGTTGAACTTAAAACTGAATAAACCTTCAGACAAAACCACTGTGGAGGGATAGAAATAAGTTTCATAAGTATTAGAGACATTTATATGGCAGTTCAGGTGCTGGTAACTGGTCAGAGGAGGCATGTTGGAGGAGGTGGGATTTGAGGAAGGCTTTGAATGTGGGTCTGTTGGATTTGGGGAGGGAGTTCAAGCCAGGAGAACAGAGTGGGCGAGAGGACAGAAGAGAGCGAGTCAGAGAGAGAGTTGGGGGAAGGTTAAGTGGGCAGAATAAAGAGAGCAAGTTGGGAAATACTGGGTGAACAGAGCAGTAGGGGAACGTGGGGTGGGTTGGGGGAGAACCTTGAAGCCAATTGGGAGGTGTTCTCGTTTGATGCAGCGGGACGAAGGAAGCCAGTGGAGGGTTTGGAGGAGAGGAGAGATGTGGGCCGAGCGCTGCTTCAAGAAGATGACCCATCCGGGCGGCAGTGGGGGGTATAGATCAGAGTGGGGAGACGGCCACGATAGTCCAGGTGAGATGTGACCAGAGCTTGTGCCAGGGTGGTAGCGGTTTGGGTGGGGAGGAGAAAGCCCTAGATGTCAGTGGCTCACTTGTTCTGATGGAGCAGCTTTGCGTGGCAGCCAGTCCCTGGCCCCATTTGTAGGGGTTCTTCCCTCTGATCTCTCATCCTGGGAATATGAGTTGACCTGATGGTAAGAAGAGTTAGAGAACCAACAGGGCTCTGAAGGACTATTTGAGCAACTCCATTTTGGAACTCACCCAGCTCAGGTTGATACTTAACTGCCCTAGTTGAAGTTCCCTGAAATCCCCTCCAGGCATTGTGACAGTCCGTGGTTTTTGGCATTTAAAGAGCCGCAGAGGCCATTGAAATCAAGTAGGCCAACGTGAGCAAGTGCTTTAATGTGTGGCTATGTCCTTTGCATCTCACAACATCAACCTAGCTCAAGGTCCCTCTCTTGATTTCCATCTCCACCCACCTCCAAACCCATCTGTAGGACAGGTTGGGCAAATGGCTTGTCTGTTCTGCAACCAAGATGAAGAAAGCAGTGAATCAATGTCATTAATAGAGCCTTCGCCTCTGCTGCAACATTAATAATTCTCCCCCCCGACCCCAGTGCTTTTATGCAGCTCTAAAGAGGTTGACACGTACTTTTTGGAATATCAGACTCTTGGGGAAAACGGCATGAGTGGCCAAAAATGAAAGTCCCAAGATAGAAACTTAGTTGAATTTGGAGTTTTATCTCGCCGTAACAGCATTTAGCAGCTAGGGCACCAGGCCTTCTGCAAAGAGATTGTTCTACGGTGCTCTCTTTGGCAGGTTAAGCATTTATCCTATCCCGCCTTGATTACCACATCAGCCTTCTTGCTGACTTCCCCTTCTCCTGTTTCTCCCCACTCCAGTCTATTTTTCATCATGTCGCCCAGAGCATTTTTCTAAAAAAAAAAAAAACTAACCAACCCCCCCCGCCCAAAATATTCAAGCCATGTTTCCCCAATCCTCAAGAACCTCCAGTGGTTGACCATCCACTCCTGAATCAAAGAGAAACTCCTTACTGTCGGCTTTAAAGCACTCAATCACCTTGCCCCTGCCTACCTCACCTCGCTACTCTTCTACTACAACCCGGCCCACACACTTTGCTCCATTAACGCCAACCTACTCACTGCACCTCGAACTCGTTTATCTAGCCACCATCCCTTCACCCACATCCTGCCTCTGGCCTGGAACTCCCTCTTCATATCTGGCAGTCGCTCTCTCCACCTTCAAAGCCTTATTAAAAATCACATCTCCAAGAGGCTGTCCCCGACTAAGCCTTCATTTCCTCTTCTCCCCCTCCCTTCTGTGTCACCCTTGCACTAGGCTTTGTACCTTTATTTCATCCCTCACCCAACCCCATAGCACTTCTGTACATATCTGTAATTTAATGTATTTATATTAATGTCCGTCTCCCCCTTCAGACCGTAACCTTGCTGTAGGCAGGGACCGTATCTACCAACTTTGTTATATTGTACACTACCAATTGCTTAGTAAAATGCTCGGCACATAGTAAGTGCTCAATAAATACTATTGATGATGCTCTGCACGCTGTAAGCGCTCAATAAATACCATTTACGATGATGATGCTCTACACACAGCCCTCAGTAAATGCCATTAATTCTCTGCCCAAAGTAAGCGCTCAAATAGGATTGGTTAAAGTCGAGTTACATGAGGGTATTCCTAATGTGCCAAAATGGTAGACGTTACTTAGTACTTGTGTCATCGTTTTAGGACAAATGTATCATTAAAAACAAAAAAATCACTTTCCTGTGAGGCAAGCTTCCACACTTCAAGGGCTCTCTGAGTTGAACTAATGAGTTTCAAGAGGCTGGGGTTCCATTCAAGCGCAGACACTGTTTCTGTGGCATTGGACAAGTCACTTATTTCCTGTGCTTCAGCTTCCTCCTCATCCATACCGGAGCGGAGAATACTTGCTCCTCCTTCCTTATCCATTTCATTGGGACGACAATAAAGATGTATGTCTTTATTGAGGTAACATTTGCTTAGGTACCACTCTTAGATCCCAAAGCGGTTGGTAGCTGGGGTCTGGACTCTGCCGGATCAGGTTGGGAGAGCACTCAAGCTACTTGCAGTGAGGTTCCGAGCCATTGAGGTTATTAATAATAATAATCATGATATTTGTTAAGCGCTTACTATGTGCCAAGCACTGTTCTAAGCACTGAGGGGAGATACAAAGTAATCAGGCTGTCCTAAGTGGGGCTCACAATCTTAATCCCATTTTACAGATGAGGTAACTGAGGCACAGAGAAGTTAAGTGACTTGCCTGAAGTCACACAGCTGACAAGTGGCAGAGGAGGGATTAGATCCCACGACCTCTGACTCCCAAGCCTGGGCTCTTTCTACGAGGCCACGCTGCTTCTCTACCATTAGTTACCATTGCTTTCTCCTCTCTGAGGAGCAGAGGTCACAGTTCTCTGGGTTCACTACCCGTGACCTCCTCAGGGAGGTTCAGTGGAGAACTTTTCCTGTCGAGGTTCGTAATCCAGAACTTCGTTTATTTTAACTGCCAGGGGGCCCTGCCCCCTGAGATTTGTTTGAATCTGAAAGCTGAATGGATGTTTGAGTGGGGAACTTCTTTGGGGAACCAAAGTGAGCTTGATACTTGAATCATATTCACTCCTGTTCTTTGGGTTGCAGCGAATGCCACCTTCAGAGGAAGTTAGAGAGACGGGGGAGTCCTCATGTTCTTCTCCCTTCTAGGATACTCTACACATGCCAAACTACTTTCCCCCTCTCCTTCAAAGATTTCCCCTTCCCCCTCTGCACCACCTTGAACTTTTTCTGGATGAACTCATCTGATTTATTATTCTAATCATGCCAGAATCTTTCCCCACCCATGTCATTTTGGTCTTGTTGTTGACACGGTATCTTTTGTATTCTATGTCTTTGTCACGTTCTATACCATTTCCCCCATTAAATGGTCAACTCTTTGAAGGTGGGAACTGTCTTGCTTTTTCCTTACCTCCATAACTCTTGACCGATGGACATGCTATTCATTCTCAGGTGTAAAACAGAAGAAAAATGTCCAATTTTGCCACACCTTTACAAGAGATTTTTTTTTCCCTTCCATTGCTTTTTGCCTTTCCTCCCAGAAGAGCGTCCTTGTCTTTGGGTGGGGGAGAACTGAACTTCCTCTGACTGAGTTGCTAAGAATACTAGGGAGAAATCTTAGCTGTTGTCAGCCATTCTTTGGGGGTGGCGTATGGGTCTTCCCATGTGGACTTGAATGGAGAGAGATTTATCTTAGTCCCAATCAAATAAATTAAAACAGTTCGCTACTTTTGTTACTGCCATGCCATCTATCTTTAAATACAGAAGTGAAATGTATGGAATTGAGGGGTTTCCAGGCATGGGTGACAGCATGTAGTTGTCCATCTACCTGTATTTCAGCCCAGTTCAGTCCTTGGGGGAAGCCAAACAAAACTGAAAACCCTGCAAACCTTATAAAGGCCCCAAATGCTGGCCTCTGTTGGACTCTGTCTCCTGCCTTGGTACGAGGATGGTATGGGAGGATACTCTGATGAGCTGTGTCCATAGAGCGACTTATCAAAATGGCGGGGGCCAGGGGATGGGAGGAGTCTTTCCAACTGTGAGGAGGTCACAGTGGAGAGTACCAGCTGGTAATTTCCATTTCTCGCCAGCACTGACTCCATCAGCAGGTGACCAAATGATATAGAGTCATCCATTCCTAGTTGAGCCCTTGCCCCCATTCACACGTGGAGACTGAGTCTGAACTATCATCTTTCTCTAGAAAATTCCATGTGGGGCGAAATCTACATGGGACCAGCTGAGCGTTAAGTGCCAACCTGTTTGAGAGAATTGTGCCATGCAAAAAAGACCAACCTTTTTGGGGGCTTGCTGACATAGAATACCTACCGGATTGATGGCACTTGGGGCTTTTCCACCCTTTCATGCTGTTGCCTCACTTGAGGGACTTGGGGTAGCCCCAAGATTCCAGGCCTCCTGTCGGCTGGGGAGGGGAGCAAAGAATAGCTCCTTGTGGGCAGGGTTCATGTCTACTAACTCTCTTAGTCCAGTGCTCTGCATTCAGTGAGTGCGCAATAAGAAGCAGCGTGGCTTAGTGGAAAGAGCACAGGCTTGGGAGTCAGAGGTCGTGGGTTCTGATCCCGGCTCTGCCACTTGTCAGCTGTGTGACTTCGGGCAAGTTACATAACTTCTCTGTGCCTCAGTTACATCATCTGTAAAATGGGGATTAAGACTGTGAGCCCCATGTGGGGCAGCCTGATTACCTGTATCTACCCCAGCGCTTAAAACAGTGCCTGGCACATAGTAAGCACTTAACAAATACCTTTTTTATTATTATTATATATTAATAATAATAATAAATGCCATTGATAGTCCTATTGGGCAACGGCTGTCAGGCAATTCGCAGCGATAAAATTTCACTATGAAATCACTCTCTCTGCAAGGCAAGCCCCAATCCAATGTTTTTCAGCTCTTAAGTGCTGAATTGCAACCAAAAATACTATTAATCAGTGGTGTTTGAGTGTTTACTCTGTGCAGAGCACAGTGCTCTGCTAAGCGCTTGGGAGAGTACAGTATATCAGAGATGGTAGATATGTACATGAGTGCTGTGGGGTTGAGGGTGGGGTGAATAAAGGGTAGAAATCCAAGGGCAGCAGTGACGCGTGTCCATGTGCGAATCCCGGCTCGGCCACTTGCCAGCTGTGTGACTGTGGGCAAGTCACTTCACTTCTCGGTGCCTCAGTTACCTCATCTGTAAAATGGGGATTAAGACTGTGAGCCCCACGTGGGACAACCTGATTCCTCTGTGTCTACCCCAGCGCTTAGAACAGTGCTCGGCACATAGTAAGCACTTAACAAATACCAACATTATTATTATGTCCAGGAGAAGGTATAAATATTTCCAACCAAATCTCCAGCTTCAAGTGCCTACTTGCCCTGAAAGGCTCAAAGAAGCAAACAGTGTTTTTGCTCACTGGCAGTTCTCCTATTAGGTTATTAGGTTAAAAGATGAGGTATTTTTTTTCCCTAGGAGGGGAAAAAGAGCAATTCTAATATACCCCCCGTCTCTTAAATTTCAGAGGCTGCCAGACTTCTGTCCTTTTCGCTTTTAGTCTGGTCAAACAGCAAACTGCCTTTAATTTCTAAGCTGGCTCTTGATGATAAAAACAAAAAAAAATAAAATTGTGGTATGTAAGTGGTTTCTATGTGCCAGACACAGTACTGAGCGCTGGGGTAGATACAAGATATGCAGATCAGACCCAGCCCCGTCCCATATGGGGCTCATAGCCTGGGGGGAGGGAGAACAGGTATTTCATCCCCATTTTACAGATGAAGGAACTGAGGCCCAAAGAAGTTAAGTGATTTGCCCGTGGTCACACAGCTGGCAAGTGGCAGAGCTGGGATTAGGACCCGGGTCTTTTGATTCCCAGGCCCGAGGTCTCTTTACGCTAGACCACACTGACCAGGTCCTGACTTGGACAAGAAAGGGAGTCAACCGCATATCAAGGTTCTAGCTTAACAATATTTCTAGAATTTGCCCCTTCCTCTCTATCCAAACTACTACCACACTGATCCACACACTTGTATTCTCCCTTGAGTACCTCATCCACCTTCTCGCTGACCTCCCTGCCTCCAACCTCTCGCTTGTCCAGGTCCACACGCCACTCTGCTGCCCGGATCATTTTTCTTAAAAAAAAAATTCAGTCCGTGCCTCCCCACTCCTCAGAAACCTCCAATGTTTACCCATCCATCTTGGCATCAAACAGAACTCTTTACCTTTGGCTTTAAGGCATTCAATCAGCTTGCCCTGTCCTACCCCGCCTTGCTTATCTCCTTACTACAACCCAGCCTGCACACTTTGCTCCTCTAATGTCAACCTGCTCTCTGTATATTGAACTCATCTTCTTGCCACCGATCCCTTCAGGGCCCTTAAGCATTTCGATACCCCACTCCCAGCAGTTATGTACGTGCTCTTTTACCCTGCTTTTTCCCGTATCCGAAATGTATTTTAATGTCTGTCTCACCCCCTAGACTGTATGCTCCTTGGGGTCAGGCATTGGGTCTACCAACTGTATTGTACTCTCCTAAGTGCTCAGAACAGTGCTCTGCACACAGGAAGCATTCAATAAACACCATTGCCTGATTGATAAAGGGAGCTCTCCAGGGATTTCTGCATGTAGTCCCTCCTCCCCTATATAATCTGCTCCTAAAGTCTCCTTGAAGAAAGGAGAAATTTGATTATGAGGCCAAAAGCCTCCACTCTCTGGGGGAAATTGGATGGCTGACAATCTTTATATTTCCTTTAAGCGGAAGGATCTCCTAGCAGATCAGCCCCTCCATTCCCATCGACTGAGTAGAGGAGCAAGGGCCGCACATAAATTTTACCTCAACCCACCTGTGGATCCCAAATCCAGCTGGTCTGCAGGCCAGATCCTTCAAAAAAAAATCCAACCCAGTTCAAGTACATTTCCATCAGTGGTATTTATTGAGCACTGTACTAAGCGCTTAAATACCTTATATGATTCCCTCATCCCGTTCCCGCCCCCCAGATTAGGGAGAAGTTTATCCCAGGCAGTCATGGTGCAGGGCATTCACATATGAACATCAGCACTTCCCTCAAGTGCCACCTTGTGTGGGTTTTATGCAGGACCATCTGTCCCCTGTCCAGTCCTGGGGCAGGGGAGAAAGAGTCGGCAAAGGAGTGTCCAGTACTCGAATACCATCAGTGGCCACCCCAGGCCCGGTCCAACACTGAAGCCCCAGGGTTCAGCTGGGATTGGACAGGCTGAGACTGGAATCATGTTAGCTGAGAAAATTCAGCCCTCTCAGGATATCACCAACTCCTTGGGTGAACTTTAATTAAGTCATGCTGCCAAACAGGTAGAAGCTGTCAGTTCCGAAGGGTATTTGATAGAAGTGTTTGGCAAGCCATAGATGATGAATCCCGAGCAGGTAAAGCAAAGGCACTTTGTTGGCCTAGTCAGAGCCTAGCACAGCTTACCAATAACATAGTCTTTTTGATCTTGGGCTTGAGCCCTCACTCTTCTGCCAGGCTACAGAAGCACACTTGGGGTTGATCAATGAGAAGTCTTAGCTGTAGGCTTCACTTTTAGCATTTTAAAGTTTTTTTTGGATTTTGTTTTATTTTGATGGTATTTGTCAAGCACTGTTCTAAGCCATGGGTAGATACAAATAAATCAGGTCAGACACGGTCCCTCATGGGACTCACAGTCTTAAGTAGGAGAGAGAACAGGTGTTGAATCCCCATTTTGCAATTGAGGAAACCGAGGCCCAGAGAAGCGAAGTGACTTGCCCAAGGTCACACAGCAGGCAAGTGGTGGAGCCGGGATTAGAACCCGGGTCCTCTGACTCCCAAGGCCGGGCTTCATCCATTAGGCCATGCTGCTTCTCCAAGTGGATGGGTTTTCTCCAGTCCATATCTGCTGTTTCTCAATAGCAAGACCCCACTTAGAGGAATACTCGGGTGGAGGGGATGAGGAGAGGATTCTATTCATTCCTCACTACCACCCACTGAGAAAATTTAAAATCAGGTTTCTCTTTTTCAGTTCATTGCTCACTTCCCACTTGGCTGGTTTTCTTTTGTTAATAAAAATGCAAACATGGCTTCTGGTTACTTCCCTGGCTCTGAGGAATGGTCTCTGAAGGGACCTGGTAACTGAAGCGCTTATTCCCTTCCGCTCACAATGCATCACTGCAAGGGAAAGGATGAGTTCATCTCCTAGGAGACACTTCAGCCTAAAAGAAATATCATAAAATTGCAGATTTTCTACTCGCCCTTTAAAAGCCTCATCGTACACTCTCCCCAACCTACCACCAGCACCCAGCTGAAAACTGGGAAAAGATTAGGCAGGCACAGTGTTTGACTCTCGTTATAAAAGAAGTACACCAGGGAATTCTTTTTGAACATTTGCAAGGAGAATGTTCTGAAGATTTCACTGACCTTCTGCATCTTAATGGCACTAAAAATAGTCTTCACTCTCAGCAAACAAATATTAGGGGGGTCTTAATGCTAGACTGTGAGCTTATTGTGGGCAGGAAATGGATCTACCAACTTTGTTATATTGTACTTTCCCAAGTGCTTAGTACAGTGCTCTGCATACAGTAAGCGCTCAATAAATACGGTTGAATGAATGAATTTATTGAGAAAGTTTGGGGAGCCAGCAGAGAAGGGTTGCAGTTGGTACAGATTCTGGGCTGGAGGCAGTACTGTACCTGTGACTATATGATACACTTCATTATCTCAGGGAACTAATTCAATAACACTGAGAAGATAAGCTTCCTGTTCCCAAACAGTGGGTATGACTCGTCATAAGCCATCTTCCAGTGTCTGGAAGGAGCCAAGTGGGTGGAAAAGGCTGGTTTCCCAATGGCCATCCCTTGGAGGGAGGGAAGGAGGGAGGGAGGGAGGATTTTCAATCTGCAACGATCTGCAGTCCTTTAGACTGTAAGCTCCTTGTGGGCAGGGAACACGTCTACCAGCTATTATATTGTTGTACTCCCCCAAACGCTTAGCATAGTGCCCTGCCCACAGTTAGTGCTCAGTAAATACTATCGATTGCTGAATAATCTGATAAATGATCCTTAGTTGAAATATTTCTCCACCCTGGCCTGATGCCATATACTATTATTGGCTGAGATGTTGAGGTCTGAGTACATAGTCCCCCCTTCCCCCCCTTTCCCTCTGCTCCTCCCCCTCTCCCTTCCCCTCCCCTCAGCACTGTCTTCATTTGTATATATTTTTATTACCCTATTTATTTTGTTAATGAGGTGTACATCCCCTTGATTCTATTTATTGTGATTAAATTGTCTTGTTTTTGTCTGTCTGTCTCCCCCGATTAGACTGTAAGCCCGTCGATGGGCAGGGATTGTCTCTATCTGTTGCCGAATTGTACATTCCAAGTGCTTAGTACAGTGCTCTGCACATAGTAAGCGCTCAGTAAATACTATTGAATGAAGTAGCCTTTCCGAAAGTAGTTCGTTCACCAGATCTGGAAAATTTCATCTAACTCTTCAGAGAACCCTTATTTCCAGTGAGCAACCTGTTAAAAAAGAAAAATGGAAGCAGCGTGGCCTAGTGGAAAGAGCACGGGTCTGGGAGTCAGGAGGACCTGAGTTCTAATCCTAGCTCTGCCACTTGTTTGCTGTGTGACCTTGGGCAATTCTCTTCTCTTTGCCTCAGTTACTTCATCTATAAAATGGGGATGACGATTGTGAGCCCCATGTGGGATATGGATGGCGTCCAACCTGATTACCTTGTATCTACCCCAGCACTTAGGACAGTGCCTGACACATAGTAAGCACCTCACAAATACCATAAGACAATGCTAATGTCAGTGAAATTTATCAAGTGCTCTATGATTGCTTAGGGATGGATATAGAACAGAAAGACTGATCTCAAAAATATCAGTACTGTATTCTGGCTCCCCATTCCTGTGTTCATTATGCTCCTAACAAGTGGTTTTCATTGTTTTCTTTTTGCCTGGATGATGACTGGTGTTGATAACATTATTTTGGCCTGAGTTAGTGGCATTTGGGAGTTTGGATTGTGGCATGGGTTTTTGCTTAATTAGAAACCATTAAAATACCTAACTTGGCTTTCTTAACATCAGGGTGTGAGGAAGGAGGGTGAAAATAAGCATGATTGGATTCTGGATATGCCCTCAAATTCCATGTTAAAACTGTGCGAGATGGAGAAGCAGCGTGGCCTAATGAAAAGAACCTGGGCCTGGGAGTTTGAAAACCTGAGTTCTAATCTCGCATCCACCAGTTACCTGCTGTGTGACTTTAGGCAATTCAATTCTGTTTCCCCATTTGTAAAATGGGGATTCAATACCTGTACTTAGATTGGGAGCCCCTTATGGGCCAGGGACTATTTCCAATCGGATTAACAGCATGGCTTGGTGGATAGATTACAGGCCTGGGTGTCAAAAGGACCTGGATTCTAATCCTGGCTCCGCAGCTTGTCTGCTGTGTGACCTTGGGCCAGTCACTTCTTTGGGCCTCAGCTACCTCATCTGTAAAATGGGGATTGAGTGTGAACCCAGTGTGGGACAGAGTTACCTATTACCTATAGGGTAATGTCCAACCTAATTACCCAGTGCTTAGAACAGTGCTTGGCACATAGTAATTAAATGCTTAACAAGTACCATTATCATTATTATTATTACTAATAATCTGTATCTACCCCAGCATTTAATACAGTGCTACGCACATAGTAAGCACTTAACAAATACTAATTATTACAACAGCATGGGCTTGGGAATCAGAGGACGTGGCTTCTAATTCCGGCTCCGCCACTTGCCTGCTGTGCAAGTCACTAAACTTCTCTCTACCTGTTACCTCATCTGTAAAATGGGGATTAGGAATACGAGTCCCACGTGGGACGACCTGATTACCTCGTATCTATCTCAGTGTGTAGAGCAGTGCTCGGCACACAGTAAGGGCTTAACAAATAATATTATTATTATTAGGAACTGACGCTCTCTCTTGGCATTAATAATAATAATAATAATGTTGGTATTTGTTAAGTGCTTACTATGTGCCGAGCACTGTTCTAAGCGCTGGGGTAGACACAGGGGAATCAGGTTGTCCCACGTGGGGCTCACAGTCTTCATCCCCATTTTACAGATGAGGTAACTGAGGCACAGAGAAGTGAAGTGACTTGCCCACAGTCACACAGCTGACAAGTGGCAGAGCTGGGATTCGAACTCATGACCTCTGACTCCAAAGCCCGTGCTCTTTCCACTGAGCCACGCTGCTTCACGCTGCATTAGGAGTGACAGGATTGGAACTACTAGTCAAAATTATCATTGTCCCTTGTGGTCCATAGACTTAAGAAGAAGTTAGTGTTCCAGGATGTATTAGAGGAAGAACATCTTGGTTACCCGCTGTTTGGGACTTTCCTTAAAAGGAGGTCAGAGCCAGGGTGGTGAGAATAGACTGACTGCATCTTTTTTGACTCGGGGGTTATTTGGGATTCAAATATGTTGATGGGCGATTGTCACCAGCCACATATTACCTGTACCTTCCAGGACCTTTGCCCTAAAGTGGAACAAGCATGTTTATGCTCATTATCTTCCTTGTTACCATTAATTCATTCAATAATGGTAATAACTGTATCGTGATGATGGGTATTTCGTGCTTAGTGTGTGCCAAAGTCCTGGCTGAGATACAAGATGATCAGAACACTTTTTTTAACGTCTGGTCAGCATAGTCCAGGACATCACCTAAGCCCTGTTTGGAAAAGTTGAGGAACGGGGTTATATGAGCTATTTCTGTGCCTGTGTTGTTCTTTGAATCTCCCCGAACCTTTGGCAGATGCTATCAACATTGTACTAGACTCTGGAAGTTCAGTTGCTGAAAGTGATATTCTATTCTAGCAGCCCGTGGTAGTGATGTTACTGATTGAAAACCTACTGAGATCAACGCACTTGGGAGATACGACAGACCCGCAAGTCACATTCCCTGCTCATAAGAGGCTTCCACTCCAATGAGGAAGACAGATATAGAAATATTCTGAAGCATTGTAATCAGAATAGATAAAGTTGAATGGTTCATTCCAATGTACATATATGCACAAGTGGTAGAGGTGGATATAAATACATTTGTAAGTGCAGGAGGTTAGCTGAAGGGTGGAGAATTTTCAAGGTGCTGATGATTAATCAGGGAAGGCTTATTGGACAAGGTGGGATGTTGCAGGACTGTGGTCTGGCAGATTTGGTGGGATAGGGAACTGGGGACAATGTGATCTAAGCACTAGAGGCAGGAAAGCTGAAAGAGAGGTCCAGCCAAGAGGTGGGCTTGGGAGGAGCAAAACGTGTGAGCAGGGAAATAATTGGCAAGGAGGGCCAAAGAACAAGGAGGAGAGTGCTAATGCAGAGCCTTGAGGCCAGTGGGAAATTCTATCTTCGCTTGATGCGCAAAGAAATGGGTAACGATTGGAGGAGTTTGAGGAGAGGGGAGACTAGCTGAGGGATGTTTCATGATGTTGATTGGGACTGAAGCAGGGCAGGCTGGAGGCAGGGAGACCAATGATAATAATGATTGTGGTATTTTTAAGCATTTACCAGTGCCAAGCACTGTGTTAAGCGCTGGAGTAGGTACGAGATAACCAGGTCAGACCCAGTCCCTCTCCCACATGGAGCTCATAGTCTAGGAGGAGGAACAGGCATTGAATCCCCATTTTACAGATGAGGAAACTGAGGTCCAGAGAAGTGAAGAGATTTGCCCAAGGTCACACAGCAGACATTTGGCAGAGTTGGGATTAGGATGCAGGTCCTCTGACTCCCAGGTCTGGGCTCTTTATCATTAGGTGACACTGCAGACCAGTGAGGAGGTTGATACAATAGTCTGTTTGTGATGTGGCAAGTGCCTGAACCAGGTCCATGGCTTTATGGGTAGAGAGGATGGGGTGGATCTGCCAACTGATTGGATGTGAGAGCAGAAACAACGGTGAGGAATCTTGGACGATAGTGGGGTTTGGGGCTTGGGTCACAGAAAGGAAGAGGAGGATGCTGTCATCGGGGGAGATGAGAAGAGAGGAGGGGTTTAGGAGGGAAGATGAGAAATTCAGTTTTGGACTTGTGGAGTTTGAGGTGCTGGTGGACCATCCAAGCGAAGATGTCCTGAAGGCAAGAGGAGGTGGAGGATTGGATAGCAGGTGAATAGTCAGGGCTGGAGAGCTAGATCTGTGAGTATGTCACAGTATGTCAGATGATAGCTGATGGATGAGTTCCCTAAGAGCATAAAGAGAGAAGAGCAAGGGACTCAGCCCAGAGTGTGCAGGCCACACAAAGTTAGGGATGAGAAGAAGAACAGGAGGCAGAAAAGGAAATGGAGAAGGAGAACCGGGCGGGGGATGACTAGTAGGCAAAACCAAGATCAACTCTCATTCTAAGGCTAAGGGAGCCAGCGTCGAAGGCAGCCAAGAGTATCGAAGAAGATTGGGACAGAGTAGAGCCTGTTGAATTTGGCTATGAGCCAGTCAATGATGACCTGACTGTAGTGGGTCAGGAAGAGAGTTGGTGGAAAAGAAGTGGGAGTAATGGGTTCAAGGAGCCTGGACAGGAAAGGGAAGAGGGAGGGTGTTTCCAACTTAATTCAATTTATCCTAGGGAAGACCAGTCTGGTGGCATGGTATCTTTTGTTGAGCTTTTGGAGCATCATATTGGATTTTCACCGTGTTTTTTGTTTTGTCAAATACGTTTTGTCATATTAAACTGTACTGGTATCCTAGATGAGTAGAACCAGTAGCTGGACTTTACATAACTTCTCTTCTTACTCCAATTCTAGAAAATTATGGAGACACTCTCACCTGGTGGAGGGACACAAGATACTGGCTGTTGGTTACTTTTAAAATCAATGAGTAGTGGAAAACGTAGCAGAAATTCTCGGTGTAATGAGATCCTAGTCTCCGTAGCTGCTGAAGGCCCATTGGGTCAGCTGTACTCGATTCCATTCAAGAATCTAAATTTTTCAAAAACCCTAGGGATGTTGATCGTTTTTCCCGTTTTATTGTCTTATCCATTCTATCTCACTTCACTTTTCTTCTCCCCCCGAAGAATGCACATGACTGTAATCTTTTGCTAACCCCACCTCCCCCCCCCCCCTTTTTTTTTAAAGGTACATGGGAATAGGACTCTCAGCTCAAGGTGTCAACATGAACAGACTTCCTGGTGAGTCACTAGATTAAAACGTTTGTTCTGCTCTGGATAGCTTTGCTGTGCCGGTATCCATCTCGCTAGAAAGCTCTGGTAGAAACTCTTGCTTCTGACTCCCTCCTGGGAGAACCAAGGTCCAGGCCATGATGTGTAGCATTCTTTAAGGGGATGGTCTGTATTCTAAACTTTCTGGCCCATATGGGCTTTAGTTCTAGAAATGAATTTGAGGTTGCTCTGCCATATGGAATTTGAACTGTTTATCGTTAGAGCCAAGCAATCTGGGTCTGCTCCCAGTGAGCTACGCCTCAATAACCAAAAATTCCTATTGGCTTCTCCTGACTGGACTGGGTCTTGGGCCATGAACTGCTGGTGAATCTACTGCCAACTTTTGCCTCCTTTGTTATTCCGTAGTGTTTAAGATCAAAGTCTTTTCAAGTGATTTCAATACATGGAATTTGGTTGATGTTTTATCTCGGTAAATAGGATGACATAACTAATTGGGTCACGCGTGATTTCGTCAACAGTTTTGGCCCACTGAAGCAGCTTCTTGCCTTGTTGATTGGTGTGCTGCAGGGTCCTTAGTCATTTGGGAACATTGTGATGTTGCTTGTAAAAGGGAGCGAAAAAAGGTGGCTGGGTAGAGCTGAGTTTAAAAGACAAGAAATACCTAGGAACTGCAAGTCTTAAGTCCCATGTAAGTCGGTGACCAGAAATTCTGTATTTATGCAGTTCTAAGCTTCTAGCTCTTCGAAGAGATCAAAGCAAAAGAATTAGGATTTTCTGACTAGAATTTGGACCAGAGTTGTTGTTGACCGTGGGTGATATCTCTTTTGCCCTCTTCTGATGGTGCCAGGCAGAAACTAGGCAAAAAAAATCCAATCAATCAATTAATGATATTGAGCACCTGTTGTGTGCAGAGCACCATACTAAGTGCTTCGAGACCAGAATGAAAGTAGAAGATGGGAATCCTGTCCTCAAGATTACACAGCCAGGAAACGTAAATGATAGGATGATCCTTGAAATAATAGATCCGGAAATAAGACAAATGTATCAGGGTATCAGGTTGTCAAGCGATCGTACCGAAATCCCCCCTCAAAATGTGCCTTAAACTCTCTAGGAAGGTCCCCTAGGAATTGGCTGCTGGGGACCCGAGAGACCCAGAAAATGTGTTCCGTAGGAGAATGGGCAAGGAGTCCTCAGCAGTGCAAATGTTCCTCTCCAGACTCCTTGAGCATGTTGTCTACACCCGCTGTTTCAAGTTGCTCTCCTCCAGTTGTCTCCTTGACCCCCTCCAATCTGGCTTCTGTCCCCTTCACTCCAAAGAAACTGCTCTCTCAAAGGTCACTATCTCCTTGCCCAATCCAATGGCCTCTACTCCATTCTAATCCTCCTCAGCCTCTCAGCTGCCTTTGACACTGTTGACCACCCGCTTCGAACCTCGACTTCACTGACACTGTGGTTCTCCTCTCCTGGTTCTCTTATCTCTCAGGCTGTTCATTCTCAGTCTCTTTTGCAGGCTCCTCCTCTGCCTCCCATCCCCTGACTCTGGGTGTCCCTCAAGGTTCAGTTCTGGGTCCCCTTCTATTCTCCATTTATACCCATTCCCTTGGAGAACTCATTCGCTCCCACGGCTTCAACTACCACCTCTATGCAAATGATACCCAAATCTCCATCTCCAGCCATGATCTCTCTCCCTCTCTGCAGTCTTGCATTTCCTCCTGCCTTCAAGTCATCTCTACTTGGAGGTCCTCTCGTCACCTCAAAGTTAATGTGGCTAAAACTGAACTTCTTATTTTCCCACCAAACCCTGGCCTCCCGCTCACTTTCCCATCACTGTAGACAGCACTACCATCCTTCTTGTCTCACAAACCTGTACAAACCTTGGCATTATCCTTGACTCCTCTCGGTCATTCAACCCACATATTCGAGCCATCACTGAATCCTGTCAGTCCCACCTTCACAACGTTGCTAAAATCCGTCCCTTCCTCTCCATTCAAACGGCTACCATGTTAATGCAAGCACTTATCCTATCCTTCCTTGATTATTCTATCAGCCTCTTTGCTGACCTCCTAGCCTCCGATCTTTCCCCACTCCAGTCCATACCCTACTCTGTTGCCCGGTTCTTTTTCTTACAGAAATTTTCAGACCATGTTCCCTTCCCTACCACCCCTCCCCCCCTCCCCCACCAAGAGATTCCAGTGGTTGCCCATCCACCTCCGCATCAAACAAAAACTCCTCACCACTGGCTTTAAAACATTCCATTACCTTGCCCCCTCCTACCTCACTTCACTACTCTCCTACCACAACCCAGCCCGCACCCTTCGTTTCTCTAATGCTAACCTCACCGTACCTAGACCTCGTTTATCTCGCTGCTGACCTCTCATCCACATCCTGTCTGGCCTGGAACGCCCTCCCTCCTCATATCAGACAGACAATCCCTCTCCCCTCTTTCAAAGCCTTATTGAAGGCTGGTCTCCAAGAAGTCTTCCCTGACTTAATCCCTCCTCTCCTCCTCTCCCACTCCCTTCTGCGCCGTCCTGATTTGCTCCCTTCATTCATCCCCGCCCCCTTCCCAGCCCCTCGGCACATATATCTGTAATTTATTTATTTATGTATAGCAAGGTCTGTCTCTCCTGCTAGAATGTGAGCTTGTTTTGGGCAGGGAATGTGTCTCTTGTTATATCGTACTCTCCCAAGCGCTTAGTACAGTGCCTTGCACACAGTAAGTGCTCAATAAATGCCACTGAATGAATGCATAGAAATAAAATGCATCTTGACCCCTTATAGCCCAGCAGCATGGGTGTGATATGCCATTTCGGCTCCCCAACAGTGACACATCATTTACTTCATGAGGAAACGTGATGCTTTTTCACACTTCGTCCCACCCTACTGTCTGAACTTTGCCCGAGCTGTAGACTCCTACTTGCCCTCCCCACCGCCCCCCCTCCACGCAGACCCTGTTAGCCTTGATTAAACTAGTACCACCCAGGAGCCTCCCTTCTTCCCGACCTGGCTGTGTCCTGCGCCAGCTCCGTGGCTTTGGAGGGTCCGGGTAGCGCACGCCCCAGTGGAACCAGTGTGGCAGGGAAGAGATGGAGGTAGCGATGGTGGAGCAGGTTAAAGAGCCCAATTATCACGTGGGAGAAAGGCTGGCCTGGCACCGGCGGGGCAGGTCGGATGAGGACAAGTCAGTAGGCGGGGGCACGGTTACCAGGGTGGGATGAAAGGTGAGCAGGTGTCCTGCTGCGTCATCAGGAAGTCAAAGATGTCATGCTGGCGCTCACCTTCGGCTCTGCACTGGATGGCTTGATCTGTGATGACCAGGAGGGAACTGAGGTAGAGGAGACTGGTGATCATACCTTGCTTTCCCTTTCAGATCTGACTTCTGAAACAGTTGTCCTTAGCTTTGCCTGAGGGCTGGCTCCATTTGCGTTTGGAGTATTAGGCGCTGGAACTTCCTTGCCAAGAAGTAGAGGGGAGGGAGGGACAGGGGCCATCGCCAGCGGTTTCTCTAAAGGAGAGGCCTGGCCAGGTGACCCTTCATTTATACTTGTGCTGCTTTTAAAGGCTGTTTTGTAAAGGTCCGATTTCAAATGAACAAAAGGTAGGCGATTCTCAGTGTAGGAAATTGTCACATGGGCTCCAAGTTATATTCCTGTGGTTTAATGAAGCGTCAGTGCTTTATTGGTACCAACTCCCTATAATGGACTTCTTGGCAGTGATTGGCAGTAATTCCCATTTTCAAGGCACGGGGAGGGAACAGTGGTCTTGACTGAGGGGCCCTGCTGGGTATTTTTGTCAGCGAGGGTGGCACTGACCTTCCCTCTGTGAATATGTGGATTAGAGCCCCTTTAATGGAGCATAGAAAATTAATTTTCTGGACATGTTAAATTAGCTCAGTCTTTGATTTGTTTAACTGGGTTTCCATATCCCTTCCCATCCTCTGGTTTGACAGGCCCCAATATAGAGTTGAAACATTCTAGGGGCTTGCTGACAAAAGCAATAAATGTACCCGGCGGGAGGAATAGCAATTTAAACCCAAATCTCCCCGCCCAGCTCAGAATCAGAAGCTTCCACCTGCGGCGACTCTTATCTCCCCAGCAGCCAGCTGTGGTACAGCTGGCAACTCCCAGCATGCCGTGTGGCTCTGTGTGGCGTGTGCAGCGATTATATTCTGTGCTGATTTGGAGTCAGGAAGGAGCCGTTGCAGGTGCAGGTGGCTGTACTTCTGTGTTTTAAACCATTTCACCCCTAGCACTCTTCACTAAAGGTGTGCAGCCCCCAATGGCCCCAAGCGTCGAACCACACACGTAGGTCTACTAGGTGAAAAGATCTCAAAGTTAAATTGAAGCTGCCGAGTAAACACTGAATAAGGTGAATCACTTTGCCGGGATGCAGCCAATTGTATATTATAGGCAGCAAGGGGCGGGTGCTGAGAACTGTAGGTGAGCTGAGATGAGCTGCCCCTCCAAGATACCCAGCTTTAATTTCCCGTTCCCACTGGTCCTGTCAATTCAGCTATCCTTCTGTTAACAGAGAAAGGGAAGGGAGGTAGATTGAAGCCCACTTATCAGTCCTCCTTTCTGTAAGTCCTCCAACTCTATAGACTGTCTTCTCCTAGACCAGGAGTGGGCAATCTGTGGTCCACAGACCGAATCTACCCCGTTAGGTGGTTCACTCCAACTTGCGGGGTGGTTGTGGAAACACCCGGGGCGGCTCCTAACGGTCTCTTTTCTGCCTTGGTTGCTTCTTTCCACTTGACCTCTGTGCATTTTTTTTTCAAGCCAACCCATGTTTTCCTGTGCAGCAAGCCACCTCCCTCCCTTTCTTCATCTCCTTTAATACGGCGTCTAGAAAACTAGTTCGAAACCCTCTCAGGAGACCTCATGGGTTTAATCAGGGGACGACTCCAGATCCCCAAATCATCGTGTGTTCCAGCTTTGCCCAAGTCGATTCATTCCAAGTGCTTAGTACAGTGCTCTGCACATAGTAAGCACTCAATAAATACGATTGAATGATTCTTTTCTTTTCCCTGGGGGTCTACCCCTGCTTGTGTAATTTAAATCCCACACAGAATTGGAGCCGCCATTTTGTTTCGGGGTGCAGTGAGGATCAGAGTCAGAAAGTTGGCGATCTTCTAATGTAGTTGAAGTTCCTCCAACCCTGAACTGATATTTGTAGGACTGTATACAAAGAGTGTGGCTGTCTTTGGCAGTGTTACTGGCATTTTGGCTTCTGGTATTTAATCCTAAGGGTTGCTGGTGAAATTCACCTAGGAGGGTGCGTGTGGATGATGCAGTGCCCCTCAGTCCAGGCCGTACTGTGCGTACAAAAAGCCTGTTCCTGGTTGTGGTGCTGTGTCTAATGCTTACGTGCCTGAGGTTGTTTTCTCTTTTTGCTTTCTTGCCTCTCGTTCCTTATAAAATTGTTCCTTGAAAAGAGCCGCCCCTTTCTTGATAGCAGTACCCTGTACCGGTCTATCCTCTGCAATTGTCTCCCAGTTCTCAGCTGGAATAAAGCATCATTTGAGGCTTTGTTTTACTAAGTCTTTTAACAAGTTTCCTCTGGCCTCTTTGCTTTTGGTTTTTCTAATTTTAGCTCTCCAGACCGTAGCTCATTCTCCTCATGTGTCCCACCCACCCAGTTGTGTTAAGGTGAGCGTAGAGACTGACTACATTCTCAAACTTCATCGTTTGTGATATTGTCTTGCCATTTGATATTGAGTATGGCCCACGTATAACATTGACAAAAAGGACTGAGCGCCTATGAAATTGTCTTATTGTTTCTTCAACCCCCAGTTGAGGTCTCCAATTAGAAGCAACATTTTAGGGTCAGGCATAACTGGTTATCTTTTTTTCACCTTTGACTTTACAAGGGTTTAGTTCCTCTTAGCAGAGGTGGAATTAGACTAGATAGGGAGGAGTGGCTTTGGGGTAATGCCAAGCTGGGGGAAAAGTTTGCCTAAACTTAACTGAACACATGAGGGAGGATTTGGTATTACTTTCCATGGAACCTTTGGCCTCCTGACAAGGGATTAGAAGGAAGGGTTCAATAAAACTACCCACATTTCAACTTGTAGGTTGGTTCCCATTGCAAGGCGTTGTCACTCTTTGTTCTGAACACAATTTTCATATGCATTTCTACCGTCTAGATCAGGCTGGCCCAGTGATTTTTTTCTTTTTTCCATCAGCTCACGGAGTGAATTGGTGGCAGAAGTAACTAGTGTAGGCTTTGATCAGTCAGTCAATTAATCGCATTTACTGATGGCTTACTGTGTGCTGAGCAGTGTACTAAGTACTTGGCAAAATACTTTGGTGATCTCCACCTCACTCCAAATCTGCCAGGTGGCCACTTCGGCCCTTTTAACTCACCGCCTCCTTCTCAACCCATTCTTCACTGTGACTGGTTTGGAAAATTTGCCAAGTGATCGGCCTGACGGCCAAAACAATCATCAGTCCATGGTCAGGGTAGCCTTCGGTTGCGTGTCTTCATGTGGGATGTTTCAAAATATTTTCCTTGGACTCTCCGGAGTACCTGGATAGGCACTTAGTACAGCGCTCTGCACACAGTAAGTGCTCAATAAATACCATTGATCGATTGATTGCTTGCTCTTGGACTTTCACAGTTTTGCTTCGCTTGTGTTTTTAACCTTGGGATGATGGTCCTTTAGCTCTTGTCTTCTCTCAAACTCCATTTCCTTCCAACAGACCACTAGACTTAGAGTCTCTCTAAATGTAGCCACCTCCAGGAGACACATTCGGGAGAATACAATAAGTCCAGAAGGTAAAAGTTAATCTTTGAAGTACCTGAGGAATAGTTTAAGGGTTAGGGTTTTAGCAGAGGGAAGCAGTAATGGAGATCTTTAGATTGACCCTGAGCGTCTCCAGGGCTTTAAAATAAATGAAAACCGGTGACCAAATTGCATCATTGATTCAGTCCATTTCCTTCTCCGAAATTGTATGCAGATGAGTGCTACTCTTGAATTCCCCTTGTCCCTCTGAGGAAAGGCAATTTTCCTTCAGTCACCCTCCCAATAATTATCTTTAGGTGAAAGAGAATGATGCAGTAGGTGCACAATAATTTGCTATTTCAGTGGGAAGTATCCATTTGAGGATTCTGCAATAGGCTTACCCCCAAAAGTCTGGAAGCCAAGAGTTCAACTCAGGAGAAAAATGACTTCCTGGAGATTTAGTCTCTTTTTCAGATAGAGAAAAGAACTCTATTCCAGCATTGATTGCTCTCTGGTTTCAGCTGTGGCAGATAGAACGAAGCCGGAGAGAAATGTAATCTCCGTAATTTATTTATATTGTCTGTCTCTCTAGACTGTAAGCTCCTTGTGGGCAGAGAACATGTCTACCAACCTCTGTTATATTCTGCTCTCCCAAGAACTTAGCAAAGTGCTCTGCACACAGTAAGTACTCAATAAATACGATTGATTGATCGAAAATGGGAAATTTCAGTCGGTTTCCTGGCCGTTCTTACCTTTGCTCCACATTTCCTAGGTGGATGAGTCTAGGGCAATTTGAAAGGAGAACAGTGGAGCTTTCTCGGTCATGGCAACTGAGCAGAGGTTTGTAAGGCCACCCGACCGGGCCATAACATTTTGTAAAGAAGCCACCGATTTCATCTCTGATTGTGGCAAAATCATTTGGTCCCCGCTTCTTCAGTAGGAGCACCCACTGGAACCCGTGCAGATCACTGTAGTACACATCTGGGAAAACATGAAAAAGACATTGATCGTTTCCCTCAACAGTTCAATGATACAGGCAATTGGGTAGGAATTGACAAATGCAAAATATATGTTAAGTATAAGTGAAAGAATAGAAATAATATTAATATTAATATATAAATAATTAGTAATAGAAATAGATGCAAGTTAATAAATAGCAAATGTCGTAGCAGCATTTATTGATCACTCACTAGGTGTGTTTTAAGTATAAGTGAGATAACAGAAATAAGATGAAAGTTAAATAACAAATTTAGTAGCAGCATTTATTGAGTGCCACTGTATTGCATTTGGGCAATACAGAATAATGAAGTGACATGATCCCTGCCCACAAGGAGCATACACACTAAAGAGAGAGACAAACATAAAAATGCTTACAACCCTGGCAAAATAGAATGGAGATGCATCCTCTTTAGCTCTCACGGTTATAAGTTCATAAATGCTAGAGATGGCTAAAGAGATGTTACTGCTCAGAGTGCTGGGAAATTACAGGGGGAAAGCTTGTTGGAGGAGGTGGGAGTTTTGGAGGAATTCGACTGCAGGGAGAACTGTGGGTTGGGGGGAGGGGGTGCTGTCCGATGTGGAGAGGAAGGAAGAGGAGAGGGAACGATGTGAGCTAAAGATCAGGGGTGAGAGAGTTGAGTGAAGACAGTGGGTGAAGAGAACAGATAGGTAAAATGTGGACCAGATGGCAGAGGACCTTGAAGCCGATTGTTAGGAGATTTTTGTTTGATGTGAAGAGGCGCAGGGAGCAGGTGGAGGACTTTGAAGAGAGGAGAGATGTTAGTGGAGAGGTGCTTCAGAAAGATAATCCATGCAGCAGCGTTTAGTATTGATTGGGGATAGGGGTTGGGGAGAGAGGCTCTAGGCTAGGAGACCAACGAGAAAGCTAATTGCAGTAGTCTAGGCGAGCCAAGATCAGAGTTTGTAACAGGGTGATTGAGGTTTGGGTGGAAAGGACAGGAAAGATCAGAGAGATATTATGTAGGAGAAACCAACAGAATTTGGCAGCAGACCGAATGAAGAAGAGGCAAGGATGACCCCAAACTTCTGGGACACGGAGGACGGTGAAACTGCCGACTGAAATGCTTACAGATGATGTAAGCTCCTCGTGGTCAGGTAGCACATCTATTACCAGCTCTGTTGTACTGCCTTCTTCCAAGTGCTTAGTACAGTGTTCTGCACACAGCAAGCACTCATTAAATACTATTGATTACTAAGGTGGCTGTTGGGATGGCATAGCCAGGATGGTTGGGGAAAGTCACCTGAAGGAGTTGACTTTTGAGGGGGGGATTTTAAAGGCTGATCTTTAAGGTAGCAGTCTCCTGGGAAAGGGATTATCCACTAGTGGATAGAGTGCATTTAAATCTCTTTATGAATTCTGTTTCTAAACTAAAGTGACGTGTTTTCTAAGGAGAAATATGGAAATAATAGTTTGTTTAAGCAATTCAGTCTGAGCTTAGGGCTTATGGAAAGGCGGGATCTGAGAGCAGATCTAAGGGACCTTAGGCCAGAGAGGAAACTATAGCAGTCTGCCATTCCTGTTCCAGTAAGCCTGCAAAGGAGAACTTTTTTAGCAGAAGAGTTCTGACCAGAAATATCGCTGCTTTTCCAGGCCAGGACTACACCAGTAGTTGTTCAGCTGTTGCGTGAGGCTGTGACAAACGCAGTATCGGCCACACGGTCTTTTCAGTCACTGACAACCTCACCTTTAGATGCACAGGACGATGATATCCAAGGATATATTTCGATTTGATGATTTCATTACGACTTCCAAGCCAAATTTGAACTTAGGATGTTAGAGTTGTGAGTTGTGCCTCTTTGTCTTCCCTGGGTGTGTGGAGAGTAATTCTCAGCTAGGAACATAAGAAATGCTGCAACTGGACCACACCAGTGGTCTCTCCAACAATGACAATAGGCTGCTCAGAGGAACAGTGTTTTGCCTCTTTGGCATCTATTCTAATAATGTTTCAGGGCACACCATTTAATATCCTTCTTTTATCCCCACGAATCAATTTAAATCCTTCTTAACCCCTCATAAATTTTTCCCTTGGCAAACCTAACCTTCCGTCCAGTAGTACATTAGTGACCTCTCTCAAATCCAGGTCCATAAGAATGTGACATAAGAAATGCACCTACTGGGTCTTACCAATGATCTCTCCAGCCCCGGGAGTCAGTTTTCCTCTAACACGGATCGCATTCCCAAGAAACTTGTGTTTTACTACTTGTGCTGTGCCTGTTGCTACCTGTGTGCATGAGTTAATTCTGACCCCAGTCTTCCTGTAGCCAGACCGGTGTATGTCTTTGGAAGAATCTTCCCTAATTCTGCAATGGCATCTACCCAAAATGCAGAGAGAAAACGCATTATGGTAGAACTGACTTGTTTGTCTTCAGTAGTGGTAACAGGATCCTTAGGTTTCCATGCTAATTTTTGGTTATGTACTAACATCACCAACTTTGTCCCTTTATATGCCTTTTTCCCCTCTAGAAATTTGTGATAGATGTCTCGTCCATGAATATATCCAAATCCCCCTTATTTTAATATTGAAAATTTCAGTAGATCCAACTTTCCGTGGTAACAGATTCCATATACAGAACAATCTTTTGCAAAAGAAATGCTCCCTATTGCTTTTTTGAATCTGTCCTCCTCAAGCTTCGATGGATGTCATCTCATCCTAGTGTCACGGGTTTTAGTGAGCAGCAATTTTGTATTTGCTCAGCTTCCACCTCTGTGATTTTATAGGCTTCAATCATGTCTCTTGTCCACCTGGGTCTTTCTATTATTATAATTAGTGTTTAAGTGACCACCTTGGTATGAAACCAAGGAGCAGGTAGTTTGGAGAGTGGGTGTGCAGTGGAATGAGTAACAGTAGAGCAATTTACTAAATAGCTAGTACACTGAGTGGTTTGAAGCACAGATGAAGCCGGAAGGTGAATGATTGGGAAGAACAGGGTGACCAGGATTCCTGAATTGTGGTGAGTTGCCCTGATCAGTGGATGGTCTTCTGTACCAACCCAGTTGTTTTTGCAAACCAGAAGCCATTCCCCGTGACGGAAGAAGATTGCTGTAAATATCCTCTGACATGTCAGCGGGCATTGCTGCCCGACAGGATAGCCAAGGTAGGAGGGAGAAGTTCGTCACTGTGGAGTCCTGAGTCAGTTACTTCATTTGTCCCTTTGCTGTGTGCGATCACAGATGCCACTTGCTTGCCTCTGCAGCGAGTCTGAGAAGGTTTTGGAGATTAGGATGCCTATTTGTGAGCTGTTCCACTCTCAACAACTGCCCAAGCCATGAAGGAAACGTGACTGTCCAACTGGAATTTTTAACAGATTTTCCTTGAATACCAAAAATTTAAAAAAGGTGCAAAAACCCTAAGTAACTAGTGTGTTACAGATTTATTCCTTTCACTCATGACATTCTGAAATGGCTTTAAAAAAGGAAAACAGCTGAAAATCTGCCTGGGCCATAGGCAGTTTCCTCATTTGTAAAGTGAGGGTGAAATACCTGTTCTCCTTCCTTAAGCCTGTGAGCCCCATGTGGGACAGGGACTGTGTTTTGCATCCACCTTAGCCCCTATTACAGTGATTGGTACATAGTAGGTGCTTGAAAAATGCCACTTTTATTATCGTTATCATCATTATTATTATTTCAGGCTGCACACAGCTTTTCCTGTATTTTTAGTCCACAGTGCTGTGTTGAATGCGAATGCACAGCGCAGAGAAACATTGGATACCTTGCCAGTTTAAACTAAAATTTGCAGTAGGGAATCAGGGAAAAGTTCCCCCAGCTAAATTCTGTGAAGAGAGCAACAGGCTTAGCGCCGTCATCATCGTCAGCATCATCGGTATTTATTAAGTGCCTATTGTGTACTAGACCAAGAACTGCCGGTTAATACCTCACTACTGGTTACTCATAAAATAACATAGTGCAGGAGGAATTCCATCACCACCCACTTGAAGGAGAATATCCTTTGACTAGATCAAGCTCTTGAAACAGAAGTAAAAATGGAGGACAAGTGGCTTGCATACTTTAGTTTTGCCAGAATCCTCCATCTGGAGTGACCTATCATAGGAAACAAGAGGTTTCTTCCCGGTTCACAGTTTTTTTTACCTGTCTCCTGAAGAAAGAGGAGGGGCATTAGCAGATGGGACCTTAGAGGCTCCAAGGAGGGAGAGGGAGAGACTCTCCTATTATGAGTCAGCTACATTTGGTCGGGAGAGCCTCGGGCCAGGTGCTGTGGGGAAATCAGAGCAAGGAGAGAAGACCCGTTTTCCTACTCTTAAGGCACTTACCGTCCAATACGGGAACCAGTACAAACATCAGAGCAGAGTGAAAGAAAAATGGTCACAATTCTATGGAGATATATAGGAGCCAAATATTTGAAGGACGAAAGCCCAAATTAGAATAATTAGAGTGCTGGGGGCCATAGGAGCCTAGGCTGAAGGCTGGCTGAGAGACCTGCCATAGAATGGACCCAAACTGGTTAAGGATCGAATAAGGTCTGTGGCAGTTGAGAGGAGGAGAGAGATCCGTAACATATGAAAGGAAGAGTCATCAAAAATTGTCTTAAGGACTTGATGAAACGTAGAAGTGAGCTAGAGGTGTCTGGAAGAATTACATTTGGCTACGCATATTATTGCCACAGGCTGTGTCCAATGTGCCACATCCAGGACTTCTTAAGGATTTCACCTGAATACATTCATTTTTTACCCCTTCACCATTACATTCTTGAAAAAAGTTAAGAGCTCTCCTCCAAGAGCCAGAATTACCCATCCTAAAGTGAGCAATTTGCCTGTGGGATGGGACTGGGCTTATGCATTGGTGCTTAGGGGCCTGGTCGGTAATAGATTAGCTATTTGAATTTTAGTTAATCTTTTTCATAAAAGAACCCTCTGACCCCCCTGGTTAGGCCCCGTCGTACCTTAATCCTACCCCCTTTAGTCTGAGGCTTAAAATTAAAGTCCTCCAAGAAATGCTTGCATTGAAACTCCATACGTGGGTGAGTGAGCTCAGCAGCCTTTGGCCATGAGGAAGCATGAATGGCTTTTGAGCCCCCCTCCCCCCACCTCTCCAAAAAACTCAAAAAACAAATAGATTTGGGATGCAGGTTATATTGAGACTAGACTGTCATATTTGAATGCTGAATCATCATCCCACCCAAGTGGCTGAAGGCGCACTGGGACTCTGAGCATTCTGATTTTCTGTCTAATGCTACTTAAATCTCTTGTCCTTTCTTTGCCTACGAAACCTTCCGGAGAGCAGGGGTTGGTACTTTTTTTTTTTTTTTTGGTCTTCTCCTGAAACTGGGTATGAATAAGCACGACCTGTTTGTAAAGTGGTGCCCGCAACCTCATTCATCCCCAGTGTCCTTTCCAAAAGTTTTCTCATTTAACTTTGCAGCCACCCTATGAGGTAAGTAGGGGAAGGGTTTGTTTTTCTCAGTTAAGGGGGACTCTGAGGCTCAAAACCAGGGGTCAAGATGCATGTTTTGATTCCCTGAGCCAATCAGTGGTATAACCAAGATTCTGTCCCAAATTTCTCTCATCCTCCGACTGAAATCCGCCATGTCCTTTGTTAGGCCAACTAGGTCTCCTGAATTATAAAGTTTCCTGATCCCTCTGAGTCTCTGCACGACAGAGAAGGGAAATGAGGCCCAATGGGTGGATGGATTGAAGCCACCATCAGCTGAGCTGTAGTATGCAAAACATCTGTTTATGCTGTTGCCCCATGATGAAATTCCTAAACTTGCAAATGACAACATCTCAGTGGTCTCTGTGCCCTGGAAGTGAAGGGCACAGAGGGTAACCTCAGTTGGGCCTCTCCCCATTGTGAAGGTCACCTGCCATTTAAACTGTATGCCTGATTCAGAACCAGATGGGTAGGGAAGCCTTCTCTGAGGTTTGAGCCCTCCTAGATGCGAAATGAACTTTCCAGCAGATTTTTTTACACTGGATTGACTCGCCCATATATTTCTCTGCCTATACCTGCGTTAACACAGTTTGTAGTGAGAAATCTGCCAGGGAGTCCTGTTTGAGGACCAATTATTGCAGTCTCATTGGCTGGGGTCTGGCAGAAGCCTTCTGCTCCTGGGTGGGGAACTTTCTGCCACCAGCTGATATAGCACATCTTGCTTGAGTCTGAAAGGATGATGGATAAACACTGTACATCAGTCTGTCACACGTGGCTCTGGTTTTTGGACCTCTCCCTTTAGACTGTAAGCTTGTTGTGGGCAGGGAATGTTTTTTACTAACTCTGTATGGTACTCTTCCAAGTGCTTAGTACAGTGCTCTGCACACAGTAAGTGCCCAGTAAATAACATATAGTAAGGCCACAAACACTTGCTTTGACCCAGACCGGATTGCTTAAGATTGCACCAGGGGCTCTATTGGGGGCCTGTCTTGTCTTATGCCGTCGGGTTGTTTCCGACCCGTAGTGATGCCACGGACACAGGTCTCCCAGGACTCCCCGCTCTCCATCTGCAATCGTTCTGGTGCTGTATCCATAGAGTTTTCTTGGTAAAAATACAAAAGTGGTTTACCATTGCCTCCTTCCGTGCAGTAAACTTGAGTCTCTGCCCTCGACTCTCTCCCGTGCCGCTGCCCGTGCCGCTATTGCCCAGCACGGATGAGTTTTGACTTGTAGCAGGTTGCCTTCCACTCGCTGGCCACTGCCCAAGCTAGGAATGGAATGGGTAGGCCTCTGCTTGACTCTCCCTCCCATAGTCAAGACTGGTAGAGTACTGGAACCTCTCCAGGTGCGACCCTGAGAGGGGAATTGTGGGCCTGTACCCCAAGTTTTTTCAGTTTTGCCCTCCTTGAGAAGAATTATATAGATGAAACATAGTCTTGTTTATTGATTAACAGAGATACCAAGTACTTGACAGCTTTTTTGTTCACTAGCGAGATAGTCCCCAGTCACTTGTAAGAGATCACGTTCTGAAGGGGAGAGAAATACTGGAATGATTTTAGCTGCATCCACTTTACAGAATAGGGTGGCCATTTTTCAAGATGTGGACCAAAAGTTCCTATGTGGTCTAGCAGGGTTTTACTGTGTGGTTTTTAAACCATTTGAGGAAAATAGGCCCTGTCTAGGTCATTGACATTTTACCAGATGGTTAGTTCAAACCTGGGTCTTCTCAGAAAATGAGGTTAATTAGCATTGCATGGAGAACTCTTTTTTGGTTTCTTTTTACTTTTAGCCTCCTCAAGCAACCATTACCCACCATTCTCTAGGTACTATATAATCCTGACTTTGTGGCAGTATTAGTGGTAAAGTCCTAATTGTAGTTTCTTTTCCCAATTCAATGTTGAAAACAGATGCTAAGAAGCCCCCAAACTGGGCCTCGCATTGGACCATCTCTCTCTCTCTCTCGCTGGATATCACAGCTGAAACTCGCATCCCTGCCACCATCTGGGGAAAGGGGCCTGGCCCTAAAATGACTACAATTGAACTGCAGTGGGTAGAAAGCCAGACCACACAGCCTGCTCCCTTCCCCCATATTTTTACCATTAGTTTTCCTTATTGTTGTCCCAGCTGAAGGAATTGTTGAGCTGAACATCTGGATTTTAGCAGTTTCATCCTGGAACCACCTCTCAGGGTCACACCTGGAGAGTTTCCAGTACTCTACCAGTCTCAACTACGGGAGGGGAAGTCAAGCAGAGGCTTACCCATTCCTAGCTTGGGCAGTGGCAAGTGAGTGGAGGTCAATCTGCTACAAGTCAAAACTCACCTGTGCTGGGCAGCAGCGGCACGGGAGAGAGTCGAGGGCGCAGACTCAGGTTTACTACATGGACGGAGGCAATGGTAAACAGCTTCTGTGTCTTTACCAAGAAAACTCTATGGATACACTACCAGAACGATTGCAGATGGAAGTGGGGCGTTCTGGGAGAGATGTGTCATGGCGCCGCTATGGGTCGGACATGACTCGACAGCATAAGACAACAACAACAACATCCTGGAACAATTTGCACACCTTGTTTTGCTTGCAAAGCACCAAAGTAGACTGTTTCGTATATCCCGGGCAGCATTGCACTGTTGATTTCTTTTAAGGTAAATATTTAAGTTTTTTAATAGATGAGTCTTCATTCCACTACTGAGTGAAGTTAAAATGGATCTAGTGTTAATATATGACTATCTAATGGTGTCACTTTGTTGTGATGCTACAGTACGCATACTCCACCCCTGTTGTCGTCATTGCTCTCACACAGTTGTTATATTTTGTAACCCCCAGTATAATTAACCTCATTATTAAGCGTAATAATCCCCTGTGTTTTTGTCCCACCTTTCATCCCATAGTCTCAACCCATTTTACAGGCATCTGTTCATAAAGTTTCCTGATCCCTCCGAGTCTCTGCACCACAGAGAAGGGAAATGAGGCCCAGTGGGTGGATGGAGCGAAGCCACCGTCAGCTGAGCTGTAGTACGCAAAACATTTGTTTATGTTGTTGCCCCATGACGAAATTCCTAAAAATGCAAATAACAGCTCAGAGGTGATTTTTGACCTGTTTCACCCAACAGATTCCGTGTGGGATAATCGTAACATATACCTATTCACTCACTGGCGGGTAGTGACGTGACCTCGATTGGATTAGGCTGGTTGCTTGGAACGGGGAAGAGGCGAATTATTTTCGGGTGGGGCTATATCCACTCACTGGCTACTTACTGATCTCTTGGGTGCTGACAGAATCGGTGACTTGCCCGACTTCTTTGTTCTTGGCTGACCTTCCTGGGTGGGAGGCCAGCAGATGGATTTGTAGGATAAAGGATCTAGCCCTGCAAGAGTTTGGAGTTGGTTTCTCCCTCACTGGGCTGGGACCAGAAAGAGTCCAAGTTTTAATTCCACTGCTGTACTGTGTGTGTGTCTTGGGGAGAATCCTTTCCCTCCTCTGCGTCTCTTTCCCTCAGTGTAAAATAGGATTGAGCGCTATAGAAATGTAGTGAGCAATTATTTTTGGTAAGAGGGTGTGGCGAGAGAGGGAGACGGAAAGTACAGAACCCCTTCAGGGTCAGCGAGAGGCGTTGTAATCCAGATATGTTTTGCAGGTCCATGGCTAGGGAGCACGTTGCATACAGAACATCTTTATAGCGCTAGTATTTTTTTTCCAGTTCAGTTTGGAAAGTTGCTGGAACAACACGTCTCTACTTAATCTTTTTTTTTTCCTCTTGCTTAGGAATTTGATTTATATCATTGTCAAGGTCCTGCCCATTTCTCTCTTTTAAGGTCTGTCTGGGGGTAAAGGGAAGCCTGTTCCTTATAAGCCCTTTTTCCATTTAGAAAACTGCAGTTCTGGCAAGGACCTGCAGCTTATTTTTCTGTTCCATTTTCCGAGCTTCCATTGCTCAACTTGAAAAGTAGCTTTATGTCCTTGAGATTTTTCAATCTCTAGTGTTTTGCTGCCAGTCAGAGACAGTAACTTCTGTGCAGAGCTCCCAATGTCTCCCGAACTCAAGTACAACTAAGAGACGCTGAACGTTGGTCTGTGGCCACGGCCTATGCTTTCCAAGAACTCACCCTGACTTTCAGCAAATTGAAGAATTGACCCTACATTTGGTCCTGCTGACAGTGATGACAAAATTTAGGGTTTGGGGGTCATAGATTCCATCTGAGATGCTCCAAAAGCTCCTAGTTAGCATTGCCATTTTTTAAATGACCCTTTGCCCTTGATATAAAGGCCTCCCTTGAGTGGCACCATTTCTCTCACACCCATAGGATTGTCATCCCGGCCACACGTCTGGCTTGAAAAAGTGCACCAACCAGGTTGCGTTTTTTTTGGTTTAAAAAGTTTACGTGAGTTCCTTAGATTTCATCACATAATTTCCAGTAGATTTAGAGGAGACCCATGATTCAGAGATCCCAGGTATAATTTTGAGGGCAGGTAAAATCTTGAGATTTTTTTTGGTACAGCGACCGGGCATCAGCGCCAGAGGCAACAGAACTTGGCCAGTCCTGTGAAAGCTGGATAATCAAACCCAGGGAGAGCAAATGCCTGAGAATAGGATCGGATCCACAGTGATCTGACAAGGATTGTGATGCAGCCTGAGTGGTGGAGGGTTTCTCAGGCACAGCGGCTGGAAACCAACACGGCCACCTTTCTCTTGAAACTAAAGCAGAGCTGCCCAGACTATTGATTACGGTCAGCAGGTGGACTAACAGCTTCACTGCCTCCGAAAGATGCTGCCGAAAATCCAAGTTGGGTGAGCTTTCCCACACATAATAGTGGTATTTGCTAATCACTTACTGTATGCTAGGCACTGTATTAAGCATTGGGGTGGGTACAAGCAAAGGCAATTGGACACAGTCCCTGTCCCACATGGGGCTCACAGTCTCAATCTCCATTTTACAGATGAGGTAACTGAGGCACAGAGAAGTGAAGTGACTCACCCAAGGTCACACGGCAAACAAGTGGCCGAGCTGGGATTAGAATCGGTGACCTTCTGACTCCTTCCTCCCCTCACCCTCTTTCCAGAGCACTTCAGGCAGGAATCTTGGGTTTCCCAGAAGGGCAGGATGAGGAGACAGGGAGAGGAGGGGGGAAACTAGTAGAGTGGGCCCCCCTTCCTTCGACCCCTCAAGCAGTGAATTGTCTGTCGAATTGTCCGAGGAGCCATGGAAAGTGGAGCACGCAAGGAATGGAGGAGTCTGAATGGCTTTCTCCCTTCTCTCTCTCTCTCTCTCTTTCTCTCCTGCTCTTTCTACTCTTCAGTGATCTCAGGCCACCACAAATGAATTCCTTGGGCTTTCCACTCTCTGCCTTGGCAGGAGGTCTGCCTTCGAAGCCTTCCATGGCTGGCACCAGTTAAGTGTGGAGTTGTTTTGAATCCATGAACTTTCCTCCCTCCCCTCGCCCTTTCAATCACATGCCCTTCTCAGGAGTGGGGATTGGGCAGTTGGGGGCTTGGTTGCGCACGGGTGTCCCAAAGCCTCTGGTTTACCAAGCTCCACTTGGCCTCCCACCTCGATTCTGCCATCACACTCCTCCTCCTCTCCTCCTTCCCTCTTTGCTCTCCCAATTGTGAAATTGGCAAAGAAGGAGACCCCATGTCCTAGAAGTTTCAGCACTGTGATCTAGAGCACTGCTTTTCACCCTGAGATACAGCTACCCTGCCTATCCTTCCAGTCTCCATCGTGCCAAGACAGCTAATAATTTGTTAAAACCGCTTACTATGTGCCAGGCACTGTATTAAGCTCCAGGGTAGATACAAGCTATTTTGGTTGGGCAGAGTCCATGTCCCACAAGGGGCTCACAGTCTCGATCCCCATGTTACAACTTAGGTAACTGAGGCACATAGAAGTGAAGTAACTTGCCTAAGGTCCCACAGCAGACAAGTGACGCAGCCAGGGTTAGAACCCAGGTCCTTCTGACTCCCAGACCCGTGCTCTATCCACGAGAGCTGTTTGTCCCAGCTGAGCCACTCTCCAGCCTCATGGCACCTGCTGCCATCTATTTCTCCCCTCCTTTTCCACAGTCCTTTAAACTGGGAGGACTCTTCTTTCTCAATGGGTGAGAAAGAAATCATTTTACTTTTGATTTGTAAGAATGGTATTTAATCCGCACTTCTTATTTGCCAAAGCACTTTGCTAAGCACAGCGAAAAGCACAAGGTAGTCAAAGCAGACATGGACCCTGTTTCTTGTGGAGGCTCCCAATCTAAGAAGTAGGAAGAGCCAGTATCCTCCCTATTTTGCAGATGAGGAAATGCAGGCACAGAAAAGTTGTGACTCACCCAAGATGACCCAGCAGGCCAGTGGCAGACCTGGGATTAGAACCCGAGTCTCCCAACTCCCAGACCTGTAGATCAAGCTGCCTCTCCTCCTCGGATGCTGAGGCGGGGCTGATATTCCTGCCCCTCTCTGAAAGGGTATGATACTCTCGGGGAGAGCATCACCGAAGGGCAGGCACCATGTCCACCCTTGGTGGCTCCTTCCTGGTTCCAAATCAGGCCTGGCCACAGTCAGTTTCTCTCAGGGAATGTGACTACCAACTCTGCTCTATCATACTCTCCCAAGCACTTAATACAGAACCCGGCAAACCCGGCACTCAATAAATGCCATTAATCGATTGATTGGTACGGCACCGTTCTTGGAGTCGTGGTGCCTGCAGCTGGCTCAGTGCCAAAGAAGCCACCACACGTGCTCAGTACAGTATAATGCTCTGCCCACAGTAAGCACTCAATAAATACGATTGAATGAATGTGGGAACTGCTGGCTTGGAGGCAAGCCAGATCTGGCCTGTGGGCTGGATTCAATCAGATGAGGGGGCCAAACCTGACCCACAGGCCAGGCCCACCTGGTTTAAAAGCAGGATTCAATGGTAAACCGATGTTGGGAGACACTGTACCCACTCACCACCTCTTTGCTCTAAGGTAATAGTGTCTTGAATCTTCACATCTAGTCGCAGCCCAACTGAACTTGTGCACATTTTCCAGCTGCCGTCACAAAAACCGATCTAGCGTAAGTCACTTTTTACGAGGGTCCAATATTGCGATGAGTAAAGGCCCACATTCCTACCCTTGTCTTTTATGAGTGGAACTATTCAAACCTTTTTTTCCCCCCATCATCTCCCCCCCGCCCCCCGCCAGCTGTCATCTTTTGTGACAGTTATGGTCTTCATTCGTTTTTCATCTTTTGCTGTGTTTAACTGCCCTCTTGTTATCTCTGCGGTCTCCGTTGCTTTCCGGGTCATATTTGTTTTGGCTCCCAACGTGTCTGCTTCTTTTCTTTCCTCTTCCTTCCTTTGCTCCTTCCATTCTTGAACTCCCACATCTGTCTGTCCCCCGTCTCTATTTCTTCTCTGGTCTTGCTGGCTCATGGCTCCACCTGCCTTTTTAGGAGCCCTCTGACCAACCCTTTCCCAGAACCCAGAGTCAGCAGGCATCTAGAATGTTCCCTGGCCTCTCCTTCGCTTTTTCCCCCACCTTGCCTATTGGCACCCAACGTAATTGTGGATATTTTCATCTTTCCCTTGACCCATGCTGTGGGAATTTAGACTCAGCCCCCTTGGGCTACCGAACGGGAACCGACCGGAAGACCTTCTGTCCTCAAAGGGCTGTGTCCCAGAGAAATCCTTGCCTTGGATTCCAGGCCACTTCAGCCACACCCCGTCTCCTTCCCCATCTTTCCTAAACTGTCTCCCACAAGACCCATCATGTAATCTGTCCAGAGGAATAGTCTCCACTTCCCTCTGCCCACTGCCTGGGTCCAAGTAGGATGTGGTCAGGTGTTGGGAGGAGGGCCACGCTTTACTGGAACTGAGCCTGTGGCTGCTCTCTGCGGTGTTCAGGGGAATGAATTTTGGCCCTAGTGATCTTCAGCCTGAACTGAACCAAACAAGCCCTCCTGCTCTTAGAGAGGGTAACCAGGGGTTGTGCTTAAGTATTTAGAGATGGAGTGGACTCTTTTATGGGGGGCGGGAAGGAAGCAAACAGGCCCAAGGAAAATGGCTGCAATTTTCCATGGTGGGCTCTCACTGAGCTCTTTTTAAATACTCCCTTTGCCCCAGAGTTTTGGGTGCCACCCATGGGAAGGGTACAAATAGGGCCTATATTTCAAAGATCCAACAGTATTTATTTATCTGCTAGTCGAAAATAATCAGTAAAGTGGGACTTTGAAGGAGGAGGTGCTCAAATCTTGACCCTTTTATCACTCAGTAGTATTTTATGGAAAGCCTCAGAGTTGAGAAGCAGTCGGGCCTAGTGGAAGGAACACAGGCCTGGGAGTCAACAGACCTGGGTGATACTCCCTGCCTTGCCAATTGCCTGGTGTGTCATCTTGGACGAGTCACTTCAATTCTATGAGCCTCCTTTTCCTCCTCTGTATATGGGGATTTAATACCTGTTCTCCCTCCCCACTAGATTGTGAATCCCTAGTGGGACAGGGACTTTGTCTGATATGATTAGGACATGGGTTCTGATCCCAGGTCCGCCACTTTTCTGCTGTGTGACTTTGGGCCAGCCACTTCACTTCTCTGTGCCTCAGTTACCTCATCTGTAAAATGGGGATTAACACTGTGAGCCCCAAGTGGGACAACCTGATTAACTTGTATCCGCCTCAGCTCTTAGAAAAGTGCTTGGTCTTAAAGTGAAATTGATTGCTGGAGACCGGCCCAGGGACGAGACAATGTCCACCCCGGTGTCATTCCAGAGCCCTCACTTGGACTTAACAAATACCATTATTGTTATTAGTATTAATATTATTATCCTCTATCTACCCTGGCACATAGCCTAGTGCTTTGCACATAAGTGCTTAACAGTACTCTGCACATAGTGGGTGCTCAGTAAATATCATTGATTAACAAACACCACTATCATTATTATTATTAGTCCCCTAAATGATTTCAGCAATCCTGTGAATGCCCAGAGAGGGAACTGGAGCCCAAGCCATACTGAACATCAGGCTGGATTCTTGGTAAAAAAACTAGATGGGATTAAACAAAAGTTAGACTTTTTTGTGAAATAGCTAAGAGAACTGAGGGCTGGGAGGTGGCTTTTGGTAGGGGAAGGTCTTCATTGCCCCACCATCAGCCTCTTGTCCAGATTTACCCCATGTCTGGGATAAAAACTCCAAGGTGCATTCCTTGCCTCTCAGCAATCCATGTTTTTTTGGTCTAGATCTGGTGACCAAGCAGTGGCCTTAACGGTGGCATTGGGCAGTGGAGAAGAGGGTTCACCCACAGGTTTAGTGAGTGGCTTAGCTCACAACCAAGTATAATTAAAGCTCTTAGTACAGAGCTTGAACACTTTGGTGCATCTGAAACATCGGGTGGTGGTGGTGGTTTTGAGATGGTGGAGCCAGCCGAGGTCATACCTGTTGCTAAAGGTCCAGGTCTTGAAGTGAAATTGCTGGAGACCGGCCCAGGGAGGAGACAACGTCCACCCCTGTGCCATTCCAGAGCCCTCGTTTGGGCCGGGTCTTTAAGTATTACACAAGGTCTCCTGGGCCACCAAGTTCTAAACTTGAGGGGGGACGCTCTGTATATTTAGAATCATTTTCACAATCCCTCACAGTCAACATATTTGCTTCTGAATAGATTGGGCCAAACCTGTGGGTCCATTCAGGTGAACGGCCTGAAAAGTTCCACTGGATGCACCCCCTTTCCAGGAGGCATAAGGGAATGAGTTGCATGACGCTCCTAGGATTTCTTTTGAGACTATAATGCAGACATTCTTGCCTTGGAAGTAGAACGTGAAACGAAAGGAGTAAATAATGGTTTTGCTGCGGCAGAAAACTCATTAAACCTCTGTCTTGGAGCAGTCCCCCCACCTCCTGCTTGGGGCAGAGCTGGCTTCTGGCTGACTCTTCCCCCACCAAGCCCGCCCGCCATCTGTTCTGCTCTTCTAACGCTGCAACCTCATCTCCTCCCCACTGAAGTGAGACTACCCGGCAGATGTGACTCTTCTTTTGCCCAAGTAAAAAGTTCATGATAAAGTGTCAGGCCTGACCACCTAAGCCTGTTCGCCAACCCCTCCGCACGCCAGTGGGTATAAACCGTTCTGGATTTTAGCCCCGCACGCTTTCTTGAAAGATTGGGAAAGTGGGCGTGTCCCCACGGAAATCCACGGCTCGTGTTTCTCTGACTGGGAGGCCAAGCTCGATTAGACTGTATGCTCTTTTCCCGGATCTTCTAATGCTGTTTTTTTGAGCCCCTGAAGAAAATTGTCTAGCTCCATTACATGATGTGGCACTGAGAGCCATTCTTCGTGGTTATTTTATGATGTTCTTTTTCCAGGGAGCAGAGCATGGGTTCATCCCCATTTCACTTCCTCCCTCAAAAGGCTACAACTTCATTGGCTTGGCAACCAAGCCCGGAGGACAGCTGCCAGCGGCAGTACTGATGGTCATTGAGCCTGTCGCTTTCTTGGAGCTGCAGAACCATGTATTTCCTGCCTTGCTGGCGTCTTGCCCTGATTTCTGGCACACACCAAGATGGGCCCGTGGATTGGGAAAGGGTGATGAAGTCTATTCAGAATGATCTGGGGCTTTTTTCCGGTATTGAGCAGATGGGATCAACTGGTGAGCGTTGTTAGAATAACTGAGAAAGAGCATCATAATCAATTTTCTTTTTGATTTGCCTCACTTCATTCATGGTAGGGTAGAACTATGGTACATTTGGGTTCCTGTTACACTTCAGAACAATGCCTAATGAAAATAAGCAGCAGCATGGCCTAGTGGATAGAGCATGGGCCTGGGAGCCAGAAGGACCTGAGTTCTAATCCCATCTCTGCCACTTGTTTGCTGTGAGACCTCGGGCAAATCACTTCACTTCTCTATGCCTCAGTTACCTCGTCTGTAAAATGGGGATTAAGCCTGCAAGCTTGTATCTACCCTAGTGCTTAGTACAGTGCCTGGTACGTCGTAAGCGCTTAACAAACACCATAAAGAAAATAGCAAATACAGCTTCTTTGGACACTTAGGTGAAGTGATAAATAGGTACTGGTGGGTGGTGATAAGGGAGCAGGGGGAGCCTTGATATCTTGAGGCCTGACTCCCCTCAGTAATTGAGACCATGCAGAGCACCCTGGGAGGTTTAAGCCCCTTTTAGCGTACAACTGTGAGTGCTTCGTCATGGTGAAATGTATCATTCTAGTTGTAAATTGTTATGGCCAAGTTCCAGAAGTTGTCCCTCCCTTAGGCGCAGCATGATTCTGGAGGACTGTCTCCTATCCTTCGATCACAAGGCAGTGATTGGATAAACAGTCCCTTAGTATGAGTCTAATAGTGATATGCATTGAACTTTTACCCCTATAATAAATTCCAAGACAGTAAATCTATCATAGGTGAACTAAATCGTTCTTGAACCTGTAGAACTTTTGGATCACTGCGAGTTGTGGGCAGGGAATGCATCTACCCACTCTTAGATTGTACCTCTCCCAAGAGCTTAGTACAATGGTCTGCACTGAGTAAGCGCTCAGTAAATATGATCAATTGATTAGATAATCCACCCCCTCTAGACTGTGAGCCTGTTGTTGGGTAGGGATTGCCTCTATCTGTTGCCGAATTGTACTTTCCAAGTGCTTAGTACAGTGCTCTGCACAGAGTAAGGGCTCAAGAAATACAATTGAATGAATGACTGGACAGTGAATTCACATGCTGATCACCTAGTGGGTGAAGTGTTTCTTTTTGTCTTGAATGGACCACTGACAGGCTTCTTTGGGTGCCCCCTTCCCTTGGCAGAGTGCGATTTGATGAGCAATCCTCTGTTCACCCTATTCCCAGTCATGACTGTTCTCAGCTTTGGTGAGAAAATGGTTACTTAGCATCACCCAGGTTAACCAAAGGTGTGCAGATGGTCTCATCCACCTCCTGCTTTTTCTTGAGGATAGTGCTGTACTGTCCTTCTTTTGACAGCGCTTCCGAAGGGGAAAGGGATTTGCTTCTCCAGGATCATGGAAGAGGTGGAGCCTGAGCCTGCCTGCCTTCTAGGGGGATGGCCCAGTTCCTTCAAGCTCTTTTAAGGATGTCAGAAGAGCATTTTAGAGTGGCTCGAGTAGACATCCTGTGGGTCTGCACACCTTTGCCAAACAGATTGAAGCACCGTGGCTTAGTCAGTCTAATCATATTTTTTGAGCACTTGCTGTGTGCAGAGCACTGTACTAACTGCAGACACATTCTCTGCCCACAACGAGTTTACAGTCTAGAGGGGGAGACAGACATTAATATAAATAAGCTAAGTGGAAAGAATATGGGCCTGGGAATCAGAAACCCAAGTTCTAATCCCGGCTTTGCCGCTTGTCTGCTGTGTGACCTTGGGCAAGTCACTTAACTTCTCTGTACCTTCCATTTCCTCATCTGTATACTGGGATTCAATACCTGTTCACCCCCCTTCTTGGACTGTGAACCCCAAGTGTGACAGGGACTGGATTTGACCTGATGATCTTGCATTTCCTGCAGCGCTTAATACAGTGCTCAGCATATAGTAAGTGCTTATCATTATCATTATTACATTGTTAGGTAACCACTATTTATGCCTGCATTTATAGCGCGTCAAACTGGTGTGTGTGAAATGACACTTGAGAAGAATATGATTCATCAACCAGGATTTTTATATTGTAAATGAAATTTTTATATTGTAAATGAAAATAAATTGGCCACGTAGTTGGCTAGCGATACTCAAAATGCAAGGCCTGCCTGTTGCCATGCCGTGCCAGATTGATCAAACCCTTCATCTTTAGATCTGTGGGAGAGATGAAAGATAATTTGTGACCCATCATCAGGTTCTTAATACCTTTAGGACATCTTTAGCATCTTTATTCTGACCAATTGGTCACATACACTTGGTCATCCCCATTTTTTAGACCAGGAAACAGGTAAAGAAAAGACAAGCCGGTGGCCAAGATGGAAACAGCATCCAGTTCTTTGGTCTCTCTGGGGCTTTTTTTTTTATACTAGTCTGTGCAGCTTATCTTATACCCCCTTTCTTTAAGATTACCCTCAATCAACATTAATTGAATAAAATACCAAAGCGGGCTCTAGGAACAAAAGTTACTACCTTGTATCGCTTCATCCCTGCTCCCCCATTCAGCCCACTGAGATCCCTGGAGAGCAGACACCGGAAGCCCCGATCTCTGCCATTTTGCCGGAGGTCATTACAGTCCCTACATTTCATCCTTGTACCAAACCCAACCCGGAAAGCTGGTTAAAAGGAGTTAAGGAGAAACCTGGCCAGATTAGAGCTGTCACCTTCCCCCAAAAGGGAATTTGTTAAGGAGGGATTACCACTCGGTCAGTTTCCAAACATTGCAGTGTAGCCAATGAAATCACTTTTCACAACTCCATCTATCTATTGTGCTCCAGCACACTTGCTTTTAGCCCTCAATCACATTAGCTGCTTCAGCTTTCTAAGCCCTCCCTTCTGCCAAACTGATGAGCAGTGCTACATTTACTGTCTGACAGCTTTGCCATTGTAGAAAAGAAAAGCAGATGCCCGTGGCTGCACTTGCGTGTGGCATCAGTTGGCCTCTCCTCCCAGGAGATCTTGTCTTTCTGCCATCCAGCCAGCAACAGCAGCAACTCGGCCCAGCCACACACTCCTCGGGACGTTGTGGTGGCCCCGATTTCCCATCTGTTAGCATTCATCAGAACTCTCTGGTGGAGGGCACTACTTGGATAGGGTTGCGCCTGGGGAAAAATCGAAGCGACGTTATCAGGAGAAATTCTCACTGCTTAAGGGTAGGGTGTCTAACCTTGGGAGGGTCTGAATCAGGGGCTCCGCTACCCGCACCTGACTAGGGCGGGGTGGGCAGGGTAGAGTTTAAACACGTGCAGTTCTCTGTCAGTTCCGGAGAACAGCGTGCTGGAAGAGCAGAGTGGCCCCTGGCAGGGCTCCGGGTTTCTGTCCTGTTGCGTGTTTTCCCAACTGTAGGCAGACGCTTTATTTTCTCAGCTTCCTTAGGGCAGGTTTACTGATTAAGGGTCTGCTTTCCAGAAGAGCTGGGCAGTGATAAGACAATAGCTACATGGCCAGGATTCCAGCAAGAGCTGTGTGTTTACTTAAGGTATCTGGTATGTATGTGCACACGAACACACACAAACACACACAGAAACGAATGTCCTTAAATGGCCTTGGCACAATAAAGCCCAACCCTAGAGATACTAGCTCATGCATGGAGATAAATTGATCCCTGAGTTTATTATATTGTGTGAACTGGTGTGTCTTGTTCCTCGGCAAGGCAAACTAGCCTAGGTTGGGTTTGATCAACTGCTACTCTGTATGGGGTGTAAGGGGAAAGTAGAAAGTTAGGGGGTGATGGCCCGGCACTTGGAATTTGGAATTGGAATGCAGGTTTGAACTTATAAATTGCTGGTCAGATCCACAGGGTCCCCTTAGCTTGGTGGTCTGTGATCTCGGTAGGACCCTGGTCAGGTGGAACCAGTCTAGCTGATTGAACTTCTTTAGTTTAGGATGAAAGAAGCAAAATGAAGCCAAGGCCGAGAACAGCTAGTTAAAAGGCTGAGAATTGAAAAACCTGATCAAGAACAGTACTGGGGGGAAAAAAGCAAGTGTCTCAGTTGGTTTGGGGTGGTAAGGGAATTGGTAAAAGAAAAGAGCACTGAATATCCTGAAGATGAAAAATGATTGATCGCTCTAATTTGGTCCAGATTTGGGCTTTCCTTTGTATATGTATACGTATGCACATGTATGCAGTAGTAATAGTATTTATCCAACACTTGCTGGATGCAGAGTGCTGTTCTAAGTGCTGGGAAGAGTACACAGGTGGGAATTAGATAGATCGGTGACTTTCAAGGGGCTCACAAATATAAGTGGGGGAGGGGATTGGTGACAGACACATCAAGAACAATGAAACAATAAAACACTAAAGAACCCTAAAAGACAAGGACAAAAATAAACAAAAATCAAACTAGAGGAGCAGAGTTTCAGGCTCCTTGTGGCTCAGGGTCCAAGGCACACCCGTAGCCACAGCAACCGCCTCTCCTGAGGTTCTGTGGAGGCCTCGTGCTGTGGGTGTGGTTCTTTTTTCCACCGTGGCCATGGTTGGCAGGATGAGAGGGAGTCTCCTCGGTGGCATGGAGGAGAGACAGTGCCGGTTCCCAGGGAGGCAGTGTGGCCGGCTGTCCAACGGGGAGGACGCCGAGAGCACGTAGCAGCAGCTTTGATCCCCAGGGACCAATGCACACAGGCCATGTCGAGAGCAGACGTCCTGGGTGACGACGAGGGACGGCAAGCGTGTTCCCCGTTCCTTCGCTCGGGCCGAGAACGCGCAGGGAGGCGAGACTCTAGTTACTGATTGTTTCACTTGTCCACGGTGAAGTGGGGGTTAGGGTGCATATTGGGAGGCGGTGTGGCATAGTGGATAGAACCGGGGCCTGGGAGTCAAAAGGCCATGGGTTCTAATCCCGGCTCTGCCATGGGTCTGCTGTGTGATCTTGGACAAGTCACTTTGCTTCTCTGGGCCTCAGGTACCTCATCTGTAAAATGGGGATTGAGACTGTGAGCCGCGCGTGGGACAGGGACTTTGTCCAACCCGATTTGCTTGTATCCACCCCAGCACTTACTACAGTGCTTGGCACATAGTAAGCGCTTAACAAATACCACAATTATTATTATTATATATTAATTTCTTTGGCATTACATTATTTCTGACAGTCTCCCTAAAAAAAAAAAGAAGAAACTTCTGATTTTTATTTGCAAGCTGCCAAACTGAGTATGGTATTTTCATTTTGGTGTGATTTTTCACTCACTAGCCTACTTTTTGACTTTGTTCTAAACTCCCAATAGCAGGATGTAAAATGGGACGATATTGCTTTCTCTGGCTGTTAGAACAGCCTTGCACCACCAGAAAATATCACTTGTTTTCTCCACCCAGAGACCAGGGGTGGGAAAAGGTCAAAGCCCAAAGTGGCAGGTGACAGGATATGGAGCAGGACAGGGAAAGGTAAGTACAAGTGATTATTATTCTCTAAATGCAACGTTTGGGGTCAGTGGGAGAGGTATGGTGGGTCACCTCACTCTGGACGGTTCTGGCATTATCACTCTTCCTTACTCAGTGGTGGCCCGGTGCTTGGTGTGTTGAGGGAGGGCTCTGCTCCCAAAGAGCCCGGCCCCTGGACCAGATAGGCACCCCACCCACTTGTGTGTGTACACAAACTCCCTCCCTCCCTCGCCCTTCTTCCTCCCGCCCCACATGCCATCTGGCAAGTGGCTTTTGGCTAGTGTACTTCTTCAGCTCTTCAGGGCAGAGGGTCCTGTTGCTTTTTGCTCTGGCTAGTGGGTTTCATCTAGGAGTGAGCCTGAACTGAGAGCGAAGAGCACACTTCATGGAACAACAGGGTAGCGTTCACCGATCTTCTGATGGAACCCACAACCATCTTGCCACTCACAGAGGTTATCACCGGTAGGTTTTTCCTGGCCATGCTAGCCTCCTAGCCTGCCTTTCAAGCAACTGCAGAGTCTTTTGTAATCCAGAGACAACCACCGCTACAGAATCAGGAACATCAACTTCAGTAACTACTTTGCACCCTGCTAATGCAAGTACCAATCTTCATGAGTGTCACCACACTTACCAGTTAGGACTTACTGAACATTCAGCTGTGTATGACGCTGACCGACCAACTTTAGGCAAACCACGATTTGGCCAACGCCCTTCTGGACTGGATGTTCTGGAACTGTTGTCCATGGTGTCCTGATGGATAGTGGCCTGGGATTTCTCTAGGAAAAAGGTCTCGGCTTGGCTATTCTGGAATTCACCGAGAGGGGATCCAGCCATGTCTACTTTCATCCCAAATTCTCTCCAAACTCTCATCCATCCAAACGAGCTCGACTTTTGATTGGTAGTCGTTCAATCTGATACATTTCAAAACACTTTTTTTTTTACCCAGGAAATTAAAAATGAATTTATTTTAACTCATCTTCCGAAATCTCCAAGGGTAGTTGATATCTCTGCTAGATGGGGAAGCTGAGGCTCAGTGAGCCAGGACCGGAGCTAAGGCTCGTCTAGGGGCTTCACTGTCTAAGTGTGTTGAAATCTGCCTCCTTTGTAATCCTCACATTACCCAATGAATTGCTGTGCACACATGGACACTCCATCCAGACTGTTGGCTGACTGACGAGCGACTGAATTCATAAATAAATACCTTGAGCACCAGGACAAGCAAAAGCCACTTTTATTCTGTATGGGGAGTCTGCCTGTGATAGTGCTAGACCCGTGAAACCCATTCTGAAAATAGAGCGAGACACTGTCACTTGATAGTAGGGAGGAGGCCCCCTTTCTGCGAAGCAACCTATCCCTGGCTTCCCTGAGCTGAACTTGGTTCGTGGAACCTAGATCAAGAAAACACTTTTCTGCCACCCACATACCCACACGCACAGAGGTCGGTGATGGTTGTGCACACCCAAGGCCTAGCACCTGCAGGAGTCCACATTGGAATTGATTTTTGGATGTGCTAGAGCTCTTAAAAGCATTCCCTCACTGCTGAGCCCCTCAGCCTTCCCTAGACAGTGTAAGTGACCTAGTGGGGCTCCCCCCTCAAGTTCCACCTCACCTCGCTGCCTGTGGCCTGGGCAGAGGCCATCCGCGGTTGAGCTGAAGAAATGTTGTCTTCTGCTGCTATTTTTAGCTCTTGCATTATGTGCCTGCTCCGGCTCAGACAGCACCTGACCGTCCCCTGCAGGGTTGGGGCATTGGGCTGCCTTTTTTTACTTAAGCCCTTAGAAACCATCGTACTGGCTCAACTTGTTTTCAGCAGGGCAGTGCCACTTACTCAGTTGTGCTCACCCTTTTCAAAACAAACCAGATCGAATGAGTCAGGCAAGAGGGAAGTGGAATCTCCCTGGTCTCCTCGCAGGACTTTGAGGAACATTGGCGTCCATCAGGATTTCCAAGCGAGGCGGGCAGCTGGGAGGATGAGGGCGTTGGGCAGAGTGACTGGGACGTGCAGAATGGTGGCAAAGCCCAAGCAGAGTCACCATCCCTAACCACCTCTCAGAATAGGAAATTGACTACTTTTCTTGTTTGGTGAAGAGAATGTGGAAAACTCTGTGGAGGAAGGAGAGCTGGGGGTGGATCGACGTTGCCAGTGTGAGCAGTGGGAGGAGCCAGTCAATTTGGAAACTTTAGATAGGCAAAGCAATTGGTGAGCTGAATCTGAGCTTCCACTGGTCCAAAGGAGCCTGCAGGTTGTCCAGATGATGCCAACACTTGACTTTTCTTAAGAAAGGCTCAGTGCCTCTCACACACCTCAGTTCCTTCACCCTCCCAATCCTGGCAGAGGGAAGCAGCGAAGATTATCCTCCCCATTTTACAGTACTGGCAGTTGATCCTCCAAAAGAGGGAAGTGACTCGCCCAGCTGGCTGGGAAATGGACTGGGGTGAAACCAGCTTGGGTTAGTCTGACCCTCCCACAGGACTGGTTTTCTCCTCAGAGATGCTGGCCTGTTTTCAGTTACCAAACAGTCAAGAGATAATTGTGGTGTAAGGTTGTTGGGGTTTTTTTTTTCTTTGTTTTGTTTATTTATGGGGGGCTTAGGCTGAGGACTTCTGACCTTTGGGTGCTGGAGTTTTGTGTTTGTTTTTTTTAATCCTCAGATGGCTGGGATTTTCTGGTGGGGTGTGAAAAAAGAAGACTTTACTTGGGGGCTGGGTGGTTTTTTTTTCCCTCCAGTGGTGTTTTAGTTTTCTGGGTGTCACAAAGTAGTCTTGCACCAGACTGATGGGATACTTGCAAGGGTTAATATGCAGTTGACAACTTAATGAGGCCTCTTTTAGGTTGGGAAAGAAGAGTGGGCAGAAGGGGATCATGGGAACAGTGGAACAGCTTGCATGTGTGAGCAGCTCCTGGCTTGGTGGGTGCCTCCTTTTTGCCTGACATGTTTACTGAAACTCTCAAAGCTCCCAAAGATGGGAAACTAGAGTTCTAAAAGGACAGAAGCACATGAACTCAAGGAGAGGGATTTTCGGTTACTACTGTGTAAAAATAGGCCTGGGTCCCTGATGCATTGGGAAAAAATTCACTTCCTGCAGGGGCTAGCCAATATAGATAGATGTGAGACCTGAGACATGCGAATACTGGAGTCTGAGCTCATGGGAGTCTGTCTCTCAGAGTAGCAGTAAGTTGCCTGGGGGAACTGTGTGATGGTTGCCCTCCCTGATCTCCACTCTCACAGTTAAGGATGGACTTGCCAACATCCTAGATCCTATAGTAGCCCTTTATACACCTCCCACCATGAACCTACTGATAGTTTGGGCCTGCGTAACTTTCTGGGAATGAGTTCCATACTCTTAGTGTATTTCTTGGGAATTTACAACCTTCATTGTTCAGCATTGCCCTGTTGTGTGGCATTTGGTGAACCGTGATTCTTTGTTTTCCCCAGCAACACCCTCCAGAGTTTTAATAATAGTGACAGTAACAATTATTACTCTTATGGTGCTTCCAAAGCATCCTGCTAAGTGCCCGGGGAGATACAGGGTAAACAAATCGGACAGCGTCGCTATCCCGCGTGGAACTCACGATCCAAGAGGCAGGGCTGGCAGGTATCTCCCCATTTTACACATGAGGATACTGAGACTCAGAGGGGTTAAGTGTCTTAGCTGAAGTCACACAGCAAGCCAGTGGCAGAACTGAGACCAGGACCTTCAGTCATCTGACTGCCATTCCCATGCTCTTTCTACTAGGTCCTCGCTACCTCCCTAAACTTATGTCCCCTCTCAGCGTTCACTTTTCCAGACTTGAGGCCTAATCTTGTCAGTCCCTCCTAATACAGACTTCTCCACCCCAACCCCCTCAAATCATACTGGTTGCTCCTCTAAATCTTATAAGATCTTCCTAATAGACGGCTACTGGAACTCCAGGTATTATTCTAGGTGCAGATGGACCATGGCTTTACAAAGTAGCAAAACTGTGCTGTTTTATTTTATACTTTTCCTGGATGACTTCAGGTACAGAATTGAGTCAGCCCCTTAGGACAAATACCTTGTACCTGGGGCTCCCCTAAAAGAGGTGAAGAAGAGGAACACCCACCCCCTGAAGTGTCCACAAAGGCTTTGCCTCCAAGACTCCACCTCCTCGTCAGCCCCCACCCCCCTCCAACCCCGCCACACACACTTTCTCAAGGAGGATCCGTCCTGAGGCTTACAGACCCCCGTGTGAATTTTCCAGTCCAAATCCAAGAGGCTCTGCTTGCCATGTAGAGCCGTGTGACATGCCTACAGGCTAGTCATTTCTCTGCAGTTCCGATGAGAAGTAGCGTGGCCTAGTGGAAAGAGCATGGGCCTGGGAGTCAGAGGACCTGGGTTCTAATCCCAGCTCTGCCAATTGCCTGCCATGGGACCTTGGGTAAGTCGCTTAACTTCTCTGCGCCTCAGTTTCCTCAACTGTAAAATGGGGGTTAAATCCTACACTCACCTATCTAGACTGTGAGCCCCACGCGGGACAAGGACTGTGTCCAACCTGATTATCTTTTATATACCCCAGCTCTTAGAACAGTGCTTGGCACATAGTAGGCGCTTAACAAACGGCATAATTATTATTATGAAGCAGGCTCCAAGCTCAGGCCTGTTCAGGGTGTCCTTCCTGGGTTGGAGTTCCCTCAGACCCACCAGCTGGCCTTCCAGGGCATAGGGCCATTGTGAACTTGATCGTCCATCAGACGTGAGGACTGTAGTCCTCAGCCTTAGCCCCTTGTTGACTGGATTGCTGCGCATGTTACTGTGCCTGTGCAAGTCCTGAGACCCAGAAGCCCATCCTCCTATCTTTCCTCTCCCTCAATCTTGCTATTTATTGAGCGCTTACTGGGTGCAGAGCACTGTACTAAGCACTTGGGAGAGTACAGCACAACAGAGTTGGTAGACATGTAGACAGAGAAGCAGCGTGGCTCACTGGAAAGAGCACGGGCTTTGGAGTCAGAGGTCATGGGTTCGAACCCCGGCTCTACCACTTGTCAGCTGTGTGACTTTGGGCAAGTCACTTAACTTCTCGGTGCCTCAGTTACCTCATCTGTAAAATGGGGATTAAGACTGTGAGCCCCACGTGGGACAACCTGATTCCCCTGTGTCTACCCCAGCGCTTAGAACAGTGCTCGGCACATAGTAAGCGCTTAACAAATACCTTAAAAAAAAAAAAAAATGTTCCCTGTCCACAACGAGCACCACCTCAGAAAGCCAGTTGGGACAGGCCTGGATTTTGGGGCTGGGGATGGGGCCCTCATTTGTCAAGTGGGACTCAGGCTCGGGCTGAACGAACTCTGGTGTTTCATCCCCAGCGAGACTCTTCTGTCTCTGAAGGGGCTCTTCAGGGCCAGTGGGGTAGACCAGTTGGCCCAAGGTGAGGAGTTAGCTTATTGGAAGAGGGGGCACCTCTTTTCTGGCTAAAGTGAGGAGGGATGCCTTTTCCCTTCACCCACACCGAACAGACGCTCTTTGTTATCTCCCCCCCGGCCCCGAGTGGTGTGGATCTTCCATTCTGGCATCAGTGGATTGCCTCCTACCCGCTTCCGATCAATGAAAAATTGCTGGCGAAGGTAAAGCCCAAGAGTGTTAGTCAACTCATTATCTTTTTATCTCTCTTACCTACCGATCAGGACACCGACCACAGAAAAGAGCCACTTGATATCAGGCAAGGTAGAATTTCCAATTGCCAGAACTTACCCATTTTGGCCCTAGCCAGACTCAGAGGCAGAAGGGGCTCTGCATAGGATGATGGGGTGGGTAGCAGAGAGTGAGGTGGGGCTGGAAATTTGGCTCCTTTGGCCTAGTTGACAGTGCGGCAGGCCAGTTCGATCATTGCAGATTGGCTTTTTTTCCCCCAGTTTAGGCCTTCTCTCTTGCCCTCTGATTGGCACCAGTCCCCATGTTTTCCAAACAGCACAGTAAATAAAAGCATCTCTTGGTGCCTTGGCATCAGAAGTAGTTACATGATTTCCTTGACCTTGAGACTCCCCGGGAAATTATTAACAGGATGCTTGCTCCAGGCCAACTCTCCTTAGAGGTCTCTGTCTAGTGCTTTCTCATTGCCAGTGGTAGGCGACGTCCAGGGCCGACAGAAACCCCAGGCATCACCAGGGCATTGTTCTGGCTTTTGGCAGGGGAGAGGAACATGAATGGTTCGGTGAGGTCTGAGCCTGCCTTTGTTTTTTAACAGAGCCCGAAGCCTGATGAGCAACACCTTATGGGGTCTGTAATTCCTACTTGCTGCAACTTGAAAGTGGGCAGCTCTGGTTTGCTCCATGTCAGGAAAATTATGTGTGTCCCTTGGACGCTGCCTCATCGCTGATGCGCTCATCCCTTCTTTTGGGCATCTCTTCTGATGTAAACCTTCCTGTGCTCTGAACAAATCTTCCACTCCCACTCTATAAACAGCTCTGACCAGAGCCGCCTGCTGACTGTGGCAGCTGACTCCCCTGGCAGCAAGGCCAGCCTCGGCTCGTCACGCGCGGCTTCCTCGTAATTTCATCTGGCGGGTTAGCGCACTTCTGTCTTTTTCACGGACATCTCTGGCCCACCGTTCCGTGCTTTGGGAAGGGACACAGAAGGAGAGCGAGTGGTCGGGTGGTATTTTCAAGAGCAGAGGGACTTGGGGAACGTTGCACAACTCTGACTCGGGGATGCCTTGACACCACTCTGAAAATCACCCCCAGCGGGGAGGAAGGAAGCCGAGCATGGAAAAACACAGACTCCTAGTCCACGCAGCCAGGGGCCGGCTGGGCTTCAGAGTCTCCGAGCAATGTCACCCTGGGGAAATGTGGAGTCAAAGCAGTGCTGTTGGCCTTGTCAAACCAGGAAACAGATTAAATTGGGATTTAATGGTGCCAGAAGTTAATCTGCCAGCCATTCCACTGGACACCTCCCCCTTGCCCCCCCCCCGCCAACCCTGGGCTTGAATCCCACCAAACTCATTTGTTATAATTTATTATTGTCCCTGTGACCCAGTGAGCCACTAGACCAACGCATCTGGAGGGGCAGTGCCCATTTGGCAAGGGGTTGGAGGAAAGAAACAGCTAGACAGGCATGGGCTGTGCCTGGGGCCAAAAGCCAACCACCCTAGACTCCGGAAGCATTTCTTCCCCTCTCCAGCTACTTAAATGAGAAAAATGGGACAACTGAAGTATGACCATACTATGTGCTCTGCACATAGTAAGCTATCAATAAATGCCATTGATTGATTGATTGACCAATAAACCCCTGAATGCCCTCCTTAGGCATCCCCACATTACAGGCCAAGGTGAGAGAGCAAGCGGTGGCTTGGGGATAAGAGTATGTTTTTCTCAGCGTGGCCTGGTGGAAAGAGCACGAGCCTGGAAGTCAGAGGACCTAGGTTCTCTCTCCCTGCTTTGCCAGGTGCCTGCTGTATGACCTTGGGCAAGTCACTTCCTTTTGTTGTGCCTCCGTTTCCTCATCTATAAAATGGGAATTCGATCGATACCTGTTCTCCCTTCCACTTAAATTGCGAGCCCCATGGGGAACAGAGGCTGTCCAACCTGTACCCTAGATCCCAACCCCTTTCATTTCTTAAAAATACTTGCTCTCCCCCCACCCCCCATTATCTTCAATCTTGTACTCTCCTCTGGCTCCTTCCGCTTTGCTTTCAAGCAAGCCCAAATTTCCCTTTCTGAAAAGGCTCATCCATCCCTCAACCCCCTCCGTACCCTCTAGCTATTGCCCTCTCTCCCTGCCCCCATTCTTGTCCATACTCTCTAAATAGACTGTGTATGCCTCCTTTCTCTAATTCCTGTCTACCTACTCTACTGATTCAATGCTCAACCAACTGCAATCTGAATTTCATCTTCTTCATTTCACTGAGACCACACTCGCAAGGGTTTCCAAAGATTTCCCTCTGGCTAAATCTAATCAGCTCTACTCCAACCTCTTCCCCCCCACTGCTCCACCCCCGGCTCAAGGACGGGGACTTTGTCCGATCTGATTGTACTGTGAAGGTGTTAAGGTGCCACCTATACCTTAAACTCCAAACTGAACTCTTCACCTTCTCTTCTTCGTAATTTTCCCATCTCTGTCGACAGCATCACCGGTCATCTGCCTCAAGCCTCTTCCTTTTAGCCCCCATACAGTTGCCGTTTGGAATACGTCACTTCCTTCCTCAAAAGCCTACACTGGCTAATCATTTCTTTTCACGTTAAAAAAGCCCCTCTTCACCACTGCCTTCAAAGTTCTCCACCAACTCTCTCCCTCTTACCTATTTACTCTCTTTTCCCACCGCACCCCAGCTTGCACTCTGTGCTCCTCCCAAGGTGACTTTCTAACAGTATGATCGATTGATTGTATCTTGCCCACGACTTCTTGTTTCTGACCCGTTGGTACGCTTTGTCCTCTGGGTGGAACTCTCTTAAATCTGCCAAACATCACTTCCCACCTTCAAAGCCATCCTGCTCTTGGATCTGTGACCTTTGGACATTTGTTATTCGCCCCATCCTCAGCCCCACAGCATTTGTGCACAGATCTAAATGATATAGATGATTTATTTATATTACTGTCCATCTCCCCTTCTATACTGTGAGCTTATTGTGGGCAGGGAATGTGTCTGCCAACTTTGTTGTACTCTCTCCCAAGAGCTTAATAGGGAAATGAAGTGCTCTGCACAAAGTAAGTGTTCAATAAATAACATTCACGATGAAAAGCTATCTTCTCCAAGAGGCATCCCAATTCCCTAGTCGTCCCATCCTTTCAGCTGACTTATGTAACCATCCATATGCCCCCATTTATCTGTGTTTATACTTGGTTCCTTAGTTACCATCTGTGTCTCTGCACTCACTTCCCTTCTTTATATATGTGACAGTTTGTGTCCACTTGTCTCCACTAGACTGTGAGCTCCATGAGGGCAGGGATTGCGTTTTAAGTTTCTACTGCAGGGTCCCACTCAGCACACACAGTGGACTGGGAGTCAGAAGACCTGGGTTCTAGTCCTGGCTCTGCCACTTGCCTGCTCTCTGAGCCTGGGCAAGTCCCTTAACTTCTCTGGGCCGCAATTTAGTTATCCTGTAAAGGGAATGAAATACCTGTTCTCCCTCTTACTCAGACCTTGAACCCCCTCCCCCCAAAACTCGGATCTGGAGCGTGCTTTGGGAGCTTGTTTCCCCACCGGCCCTGGACCAGCATGATGAGAAAGGAAGGTCGAAAGCCATCTGTGCTCCTTTGTACTCCTGACACCCTCCAGGAGCCTTGTAATACTACTAATATTACTAATAATAATGGGATTTGTTAAACGCTTGCACTGTATTAAGCGCTGGGGAGGATACAAGCAAATCAAGATGGACACAGCCCCTGTCCCATGTGGGGCTCACGGTCTCAATCCCCATTTTACAGATGAGGTAACTGAGGGACAGAGAAATGAAATGACTCGTCCAAGGTCACACAGACGAGTGGCACAGGCAGAATTAGAACCCGTGATCTGACGTCCAGGCCTGAGTTCAGCCAGTCAGTCCGATAATATTTATCAAGCACAGACTCAGATACAGCACGTGAGTGGGTACGGTACATAAGCTCGTGAAACCGTACCATCATCGTTCTTGCCCAGAGGGCCCTTGCAGCCTAATGGAAAAAAAAAACAAAGAAAAAAGAAAAACCCCTCCAGAAACAGTCTCTAGACTCCAGGGAGACATGTTATCCAAATTGAAAGAAGAGGACCGTTTTGAAAAATGCTTATAATAATAATAATGTTGGAATTTGTTAAGCGCTTACTATGTGCAGAGCACCCTTCTATGTGCTGGGGTAGATACAGGGCAATCAGGTTGTCCCACGTGAGGCTCACAGTCTTCATCCCCATTTTGCAGATGAGGTAAGTGAGGCACAGAGAAGTGAAGTGACTTGCCCTCAGTCACACAGCTGACAAGTGGCAGAGCCGGGAGTCGAACCCATGACCTCTGACTCCCAAGCCCGGGCTCTTTCCACTGAGCCACACTGCTTCTCTAAATGGCATTATGCAGTCGCCACCTTGCTAGTCAGTTTCTCCGTGTGTGTTCTCAATCCTGCAATCTCAAGACTGATGGCCATCCATCATCCCTGATGCGAGAGCCAGACACTGTACTAAGCGCTGGGGTAGATACGAGATCATTCATTCATTCAATCAGTGGTATTTATTGCGCGCTTACTATGTGCAGAGCACTGTAGTAAGTGCTTGGGTGAGTACAATACAATAATAAGCAGACACATTCCCTGCCCACAATGAGCTTACAGACTAGAGGCGGGGAGACAGACATCAATACAAATAAATAAAATGACACATAAGTGCTGTGGGGGGCGAGAGGGGGGAAGAACAAAGGGAGCAAGTCAGGGACACACAGAAGGGAGTGGAAGAGGAAAGTGGGGCTTAGTCTGGGAAGGCTTCTTGGAAGGATGTGCCCTCAATAAGGCTTTGAACGGGTGGAGAGTAATCGTCTTTCGAATTTGAGGAGGGAGAGCATTCCAGGCCACAGGCAGGACGTGGGCCAGGGGTCGGCGGCGAGAGAGGCGCGACGGAGGCACAGTGAGAAGGTTAGCGTTAGAGGAGCGAAGTATGTGGGCTGGGTTGTAGAAGGAGAGGAGCAAGGTGAGGTAGGAGGGGGCAAGATGGTAAAGTGTTTTAAAGCCGGTAATGAGGAGTTTTTGTTCATGCAGAGGTGGATGGGCAACCACTGGAGTTTTTTGAGGAGTGGGGTGATGTGTCCCGAACGTTTTTGTAGAAAAATGATCCAGGCAGCAGTGAAGTATGGATGGGAGTGGAGAGAGAGACAGGAGGACAGGAGGTCAGCAAGGAGACTGATGAAGTAATCCAAGTGGAATAGGATAAGTGATTGTATTAACGTGGCAGCGGTTTGGAAGGAGAGGAAAAGGTGGATTTTAGTGATATTGTGAAGGTGGGACCGACAGGATTTAGTGATGGATTGAATATGTGGGTTGAATGAGAGAGAGGAGTCAAGGATAGCGCCAAGGTTCCGGGCTTGTGAGACAGGAAGGATGGTGGTGCCATCTTCAGTGAGGGGGAGGATGGGGTTTGGGTGGGAAGATAAGGAGTTCTGTTTTGGACATGTTAAACTTGAGGTGACAGGTGGACATCCAAGTAGAGATGTGTTGAAGGCAAGAGAAAATGCAAGACTGCAGAGAGGGAGAGGGATCAGGGCTGGAGATATAGATTTGGATGTCATCCACATAGAGGTGGTAGTTGAAGCCATGGGAGCAAATGAGTTCTTTCATTCATTCATTCATTCATTCATTCAATAGTATTTATTGAGCGCTTACTATGTGCAGAGCACTGTACTAAGCGCTTGGGATGAACAAGTCGGCAACAGATAGAGACAGTCCCTGCCGTTTGACGGGCTTACGGTCTAATCGGGGGAGACGGACAGACGAGAACAATGGCAATAAACAGCGTCAAGGGGAAGAACATCTCGTAAAAACAATGGCAACTAAATAGAATCAAGGCGATGTACAATTCATTAACAAAATAAATAGGGTAACGAAAATATATACAGTTGAGCGGACGAGTACAGTGCTGTGGGGATGGGAAGGGAGAGGTGGAGGAGCAGCGGGAAAAGGGGAAAATGAGGCTTTAGCTGCGGAGAGGTAAAGGGGGGATGGCAGAGGGAGTAGAGGGGGAAGAGGAGCTCAGTCTGGGAACGCCTCTTGGAGGAGGTGATTTTTAAGTAGGGTTTTGAAGAGGGAAAGAGAATCAGTTTGGCGGAGGTGAGGAGGGAGGGCGTTCCGGGACCGCGGGAGGACGTGACCCGGGGGTCGATGGCGGGACAGGCGAGACCGAGGGACGGTGAGGAGGTGGGCGGCAGAGGAGCGGAGCGTGCGGGGTGGGCGGTAGAAAGAGAGAAGGGAGGAGAGGTAGGAAGGGGCAAGGTGATGGAGAGCCTTGAAGCCTAGAGTGAGGAGTTTTTGTTTGGAGCGGAGGTCGATAGGCAACCACTGGAGTTGTTTAAGAAGGGGAGTGACACGCCCAGATCGTTTCTGCAGGAAGATGAGCCGGGCAGCGGAGTGAAGAATAGACCGGAGCGGGGCGAGAGAGGAGGAAGGGAGATCAGAGAGAAGGCTGACACAGTAGTCTAGCCGGGATATAACGAGAGCCCGTAACAGTAAGGTAGCCGTTTGGGTGGAGAGGAAAGGGCGGATCTTGGCGATATTGTAGAGGTGAAACCGGCAGGTCTTGGTAACGGATAGGATGTGTGGGGTGAACGAGAGGGACGAGTCAAGGATGACACCGAGATCGCGGGCCTGAGAGACGGGAAGGATGGTCGTGCCATCCACGGTGATAGAGAAGTCTGGGAGAGGACCGGGTTTGGGAGGGAAGATGAGGAGCTCAGTCTTGCTCATGTTGAGTTTTAGGTGGCGGGCCGACATCCAGGTGGAGACGTCCTGGAGGCAGTTCTCCAAGGGAGCGGGTGTAAATGGAGGATAGAAGGGGACCCAGAACTGAACCTTGAGGGGCATCCACAGTTAGGGGGTGGGAGGCAGAGGAGGAGTCCGCAAAGAAGACTGAGAATGAGCAGCCAGAGAGATAAGAGGAGAACCAGGAGAGGACAGATCAGGTAGGACACAGTCCTGGTCCCACGTGAGACTCCCAGTCTTAATCCCCATTCTACAGATGAGATAACTGAGGCGCAGAGAAGGGAAGTGACCTGCCCAAGATCACACAGCAGATAAGTGGCAGAGCCGGGATTAGAACCCAGATCCTCTGACTCCCAGACCCGGGCTCTCTCCACTAGGCCACGCTGCTCCTCAACCATGGGGAGGGTTCGAATCCCGGCTCGGCCACTTGTCAGCTGTGTGACTGTGGGCAAGTCACTTAACTTCTCTGTGCCTCAGTTACCTCATCTGTAAAATGGGGATTAAGACTGTGAGCCCCACGTGGGACAACCTGATTCCCCTGTGTCTACCCCAGCGCTTAGAACAGTGCTCGGCACATAGTAAGCGCTTAACAAATACCAACATTATTAACACCCTTGGGAAGGGAAATGACCAACATTCTCACCGACAGTGAGCCCTCTGATGCAAGGGCTTAAATAAACATGTTTGCTTGGGAAATTCCAGAATGGAGATGGAGAGAGCCAGGAGCTCTAATGTGCCAGGCAGCCGGCTGACCATTCCACCACAAAGCCGGATGGCTCGGAGGGGGTTTCTTTTTTTCCTCCTTGCACTTCCTTCTGAATTATTTAGTTTCTCTTCTCCTGAATTGTCTCCCTGACCCACTTGTTTACTGGGGCCAACAGAGGAATTTCAGGCCATGGTGAAACTCCAGTGACACTCTCCCAGATTTAAGATTGAGCCCAACTGCCCCCCATTTCCTGGTCAGAAATATAATAACTCTGCTTTTCCCCATCGGCCCAGAGCACTGGTTTAAAGGCTGAGTGGGAGTAATTTTGGAGGAGTGGGATTTAGAGTTAGACCATCGTCTCGTCTCTGTTCAACCATTCACCTTCCGTCTGGCCCCTGCTCCCACCCCCACCCCCTTTCAGTCTGCTTAGACACCCTCCAGTTTGGTCAGGGAAAGCCTGTTGCAGGGTCAGAAGGGGCTGGACTATAGCCTTCTCCAGTTGGAGAATGCAGGTTGGAAGTATCCCATGTGTGGGAGATAGTACGGTGACCTGGGGAAGTGGGCGAGGGAGGTCCTTCCCCAGTCCACCAAACGGTGTCTCATCACTTACCTCACCAACTCTGATTTACCACCTTCGAATCTAATCTGCCACCTCCCCCACAGCTCCTGCCCCTCAAATTTGGTTCTCACCCCTTGTCGTGATCCCGGTCTTCTAGATCCATTCCACTTACCCCAGGCCATCTCACCTCACCCTGACTCCCTCCTGTCCCTTCCACCCCTAGATGCAGAATTGTCTGTCTTCATCTCCACCACCCTCACCCCCATGGCTCTCCTATCCCTTTGTCACGCTCACACCTCTATTCCACAGCCCTGGCTCACCCCCACAGTCTTCCTTCTCCCGTTCTGCACCCACGTGGTCTAACGCAGCAGGCGGAAATCCAGGCTCCATGCCTACTTCTCCCACTACGGATTTACACACTCATGCTCTCGCTCGGCTCTGTTTCGTGCTCGACAACTCTGCTGTGCCTCTCTCATTGACTCCCTCACCCACAACCCCCTATCAGCTCTTCCAAAACCTCAACTCCCTCCTGAAGTCCCTAACCCCTCCGTCACCTCCCTCTCTAACCCCATGATGACCGTGCATAGTGGATAAGCGCGGGCCTGGGAGTCAGAAGGTCATGGGTTCTAATCCCGGCCCTGCCTCTTGCCTGCTGTGTGACCTTGGGCAAGTCACTTAACTTCTCCGCGCCTCAGTTACCTCATCGGTAAAAGGAGGATCGAGCCTGTGAGCCCCACGTTGGGTAGGGACTGGGTCCAACCTGATTTGCTTGTATCCAGCCCAGCGCTTAGTATAGTGCCTGGCGTATAGTAAGCGCTTAACAGATACCACAGTTATTATCATATGACCCGGTTATCTACACTGTGGGCCAGATCAAAGCCATCAGGAATAAACTTCCCAAAACTTTGATCCTGTTTCTTCAGTTTTCTCCTGCTTCCTAGCTGTCTTCCAAAAGGAGATTCCCCCCCTACTCTTTCAGTCTACCCCCTCTGCCTGTGCCTCTCACATCCTAAAATCACTTGCTCCTGTTCTCTTCTTCTCCCTCCCGTATTCATATTCTCACTCTCCAATGGCTTCTTCTCCTCTGCTTTCACACACAAAAGTCTCCCCATTTTAAAAAGGCCCTCTCTCGACACTACGGCCCCTTCCACCTATCACCCCACTTCCCTCCTCCAACTCCTTTCCAAGTTCCTAACACCAGTCATTATATGCCCGCTGTCCTAATTTCCTCTCCACCAACTTTCTTCTCAACCCTGCAGTCTAGCTTTTGACCACTGCACTGACACTGCTCCCTGTAACGTTGTCAGTGACCTCTCTGTAGCCAAGTCCGAAGGGCTCTCTACTCCATCTTGCTCTTCCTCAACCTCTCGGCTGCTTTTGACTCCGAGGGCCACTCTCTCTTCGTTGAAAGGCTACCAGAACTCACCTTTGCTGACAAAGTATTATCTTGTTTCTCCCCCTACCTGTCTGACCGCCTCTCTTGAGTTGTGTGTCCTAGCCTGCCATCCTCTTACTGTGGGCATCCCCCAGATCTTTGGGCCGGGTCCTCTACGGTTCTCGCTTTCCCCTCGGTCTCTCAGGGAACTCATCTGCTCACATGGCTTCAGTTACCACCTCTAGGTAGATTACTCACAAATCCAATCTCTGTAGCCCTGAACTCTCATCTGATCTGCAATCCCACAGTTCTTGTTCTCAGGACATCTTCACTTGGATGTCCTACAAGCACTTCTAATGAGGTGTATTTCTCCTTGATTCTATTTACCTTAATGATGTTATCTTGTTTTGTTTTGTTCTGTTTTGCTCTGCTGTCTGTCTCCCCCATTTAGACTGTGAGCCCGTCATTGGGCAGGGGTTGTCTCTATCCGTTGCCGAACTGTACATTCCAAGCGCTTAGTACAGTGCTCTGCACATAGTAAGCGCTCAATAAATGCTATTGAATGAATAAATGAATGAGCACGTCTAAAATAGAACTACTCATCGTTCTTCATAAGCCCACTTCTCCCCCTAACTTTCCCATCTCTGGTACTTATGAAACTCAGGATACTTATTTATGGTACTCTCCACCATAAGCTTGTTGTGGACAGGGAACGTTTCTACCAGCTCTGTTATATTGTACTCTCCCTAGTGCTTAGTACAGTGGCCTGCACCCAGTAAGCACTCAGTAAATATGATCGATCGACTGATTGATTATGAAAGTACCTTCATTAGCACTCACGTATATGTTGCGTATGGCGTTATGAAGTAGCTTGACCTTGTGGATAGGGCATAGGCCTGGGAGTCAAAAGGACCTGGATTCTAATCCTGCGCCGCCACTTGTCTGCTGTGTGACCTTGGGCAAGTTACTTTACTTCTCTGTGCCGCAGTTCCCTTGTCTGCAAATGGGGATTCAATACCTCGTCTCCCTCCTACTCAGACTGTGAGCTCCATGTGGGACCAGATTGTCTTGTTTCCTATCCCGGCGCTTTGTACAGTGCTGGACACATAGTAGGTGCTTAACAAATACCACAATTATTATTATTATTTTGCTATTATTATGTGTCTGCTCAATTTCTTTAGTTAGTTAAATATTTTTTACATTGGACTTCCCCATTAGAGCATACCCTCCTTGTGGGCAGAGAATGTGTCACTTCATTATTCCGTATTTCCCAAGAGCCTAGAATGGGGCCCTGCACCAAGTGGACACTCAACGAATACTACTGCGACTATTTTTTGAGCCTGCGGAAAGGGAGAGGTCATGCTGTCTTCTCCAAGGGAATAATTAAGGTTCCTAATGGGCTTTCAGACCTCGACTGGAAGGTGCTGCTTAAAGGCTCAACACTCTGTTTTGGTTTGGGAACGTCATGTCCCTGCAGAAAGATCCACTGAGCTTCTGGGCCCAAGGCTCAGTGAAGTGCTAATTTGGAAGGCTTTTTTCGGCCCACCCTATTAATGTCTTTGCACTGGGATAATGATTGCAGTTTCCAGGGAGCAGCAAAAAGGGAGGGGGGTGTTCTTGTCACTTTTGCCCGTTCCTGTTGGCTCTGTTGGTGTTATCACTCCCCTAGTCTGCAGTCCCAAAGCTCACCCCTGACATATGAGGGGAGTGTCTGTGTCTCCCCCCCAACCCCAGCCTCCCCACCCCCATCATTCTACTTTCCCACTCTTGTCCAAGCCTGGAGCCAGCCTCATCATCTCTTTGCTCTCCTGATCCTTCAGGGCCTAGCAGAGTAGGTTTTTTGTAGCAGAACAGCATGTCCCTGAGCTTCATTTCCCAGGGCTGAAAGACTCCTTACTTACTGCCAACCCGGTGCTTGGCTGTAAATTGAGGGAAGAGTCAGACTTTTCGCTGCGGTTCTTCAACACCCGTGTTTCTCTGTTGTGCGATGCGAGCTTAACGGCAGAACGCCATGGGGAGGCTCTGGCATAGGAGCTCCCGTTGCTTTCCCCGAACAGCCCGGGCCATTTTCCGAAACGACACAGGGCTGGACTGGAGATGTGACCTTTGGCTCAAAGGAGCCTCCTCCCTCCCTCCCCCAGCCCTTCCCTGTTTGGACAATTTTCTTCTGCTGCAGAGTAGGTTCAGGGAAGTCGACATCGCACGTCGAGGACCACCTGGACGGTATTGCCTTCTTTTCCATTTCATTTTATGTTCCTGTCAGATTTTCAGTCAGACAAAATGAAGACCAGCTCTACAGTTTGTCAAGATTTAAAATATATTGTGATCCAAGCACCAAAAGAATCGTTCCCCCGGTTAATTGCTTCTCTCCCCTCTTTCGGTAAAAAGTAAGCGCAGAGGGTTCCTATAGCTTGGGATCACAAGGTTTTGGGATTTTTTTCCCCTCCTTTGCCCACAACAGTGCTCCTGTTTCTGCAGCAGCCCTCCTGAAGTGATTTCCTCTGGTCTTCGCACATCCCTGGGAGAGGAGAGTGGAGCAGGGCTGATGATCCCCTAGTTATAAACGGAAATGGATGGGCAGAGAGGTTAAATTACATGGCCCAGGTCAAATGAGTCCATCAGTCAGTGTTATTTAGTGAGCCCTTACTGTGGGCAGAGCACTGTACTAAGCACTTAGGAGAGTTCAGTATAACAAAGTTGGGGGACATGTTTCCTGCCCATGAGGCGCTTACAATCTAGAGTCCGTGCTATGCCAGGTCTCTTAGTTCCTTGGCCATGGCTGTGTCCAGTAGCCCGCAGAGTCGTTTGCTTTAATCTATTCAATTCCCCAGCAGTCTTTCATTCCTTGGGGTTCCAGGTTTGGAAGTATTCTGAAGTAATAATTGCAGTATTTGTTAGGGGCTTACTGGGCTCCAAGCCCTGTGCTAAACGCCAGCGTTAGATCTAGTGCATTCTGATCAGAGATGGTCTCTGTCCCACACAGGGCTCACAGTCTAAGGGGGAGGGAGAACGGGCATTTCATCCCCGTTTTAAAGAGGAGGAAACCGAGGCCCAGAAAAGTAAAATGACTTGTCCAAAGTCACCCAGCAGGTGAGTGACAGAGCCGGGATTAGAACCCTGGTCTCCTGACTTCCCAAGTTCCATGCTCTTTCCACTAGGCCACACTGCTTCTCAATCTCCTCCATAATCAGTAAGATATTTATTTCCTTTAGATGGCCGTTTGGGTTTAGCATTGGACTGAGAGAGAAGGAGAGAAACCTTCAGTGATCTCTCACTGCCTCTGATGGGGAAAATTAGGGTCATGGATGTACCTGGAATTGCAATTTTTCAAGGGAAAAGATTGTCTGGGAGCAATGTCACTGTGCCTCATTCCCTGAAGCATGATGCTCATCCTGTCCCGGGTCTTAGAGTTTTTGTCTGGTCATGCATTTCATCTGGGAAGCCTGCTGGTTTAATATCTTTCCAACTCAGAATTCAGAATGACCTCGAGAAACCTTGTCACCATGATCTGAGTGTAAAGAGTGATCACTGACCAAACTTAGAGAAAACCATATTCATTCATTCAGTCATATTTATTGAGCACTTACTGTGCGCAGAACACTGTGCTAAGTGCTTGGGGAAGTACATATAACAATAAATAACACATTCCCAGCCCACAGCGAGCCTTTTATGCTTTGACAGAAGAATCCAGAATGGCACGGCAGGCCAGCTGTCCATTGGAAATACTTCCTCCTCCTCCTCCTCCTCCTCCTCCTCCTCCTCCTCCTCCTCCTCTCTTGTACCTTCAGGTGGGCAGTTTTCCCCCGCCCCCCACCCTTTATATCAATCTGCCCTTTTTACAGCTTTGGGTCTTACACGACTTATTTCAGGCCCAATGTGGGATGCCTAGCCCTGAAACAGTGCACTTCACTTGGAGCAGATGGTGAATCCCTTCTTTGTGAAATAAAGAAATTAGTGCAAGACAACTGTACAGCCACATTTTGCAATTCAAAGCACAGGGAATTAATTAGGAAACAGTCCTCTCCTTTGGGTAGGGATTGTCTCTATTTGTTGCCGAACTGTACTTTCCAAGCGCTTAGTCCAGCGCTCTGCACACAGGAAGAGCTTGATGCGATTGAATGAATGAACCCCTTCAGCTCAGTGCTGTGGGCAGTTTGGATGTGCCTTGAGCATTACTCCCATCTCCTCCTTTCAGGACTATAAATTTCCTACCATCAGGACCAGGCCAAAAAGAACTGTGCTCTCGTTGTCTTGGTGCAGATAAACTGCACCCAAGATACAGAAGCTGGGGCCTGAACCTTTGAAGAGGGAAAAAACTGAGCCCATTTCAGTGGACAGCTCCTGCCCTGTTGATTTCGAGCTCGACCTCTAGGCATGAAATGGTTTGGCAGTGCAAGTGCCAGGGTAGAGGCAGAGTTTCCTGCCAGCTGCTGAGCAGACATTCTAGCATCTAGGTAAGAAGAAGAGGGGAGTCCCAGCCTCTCGCTGGCTGAGCTGTCAGCCCCACACCTCAGCGGCACGAGGGGCAGATGGCCGCGTCCTACTTGGTTGTGCTGTCTTGCTCTCTGGGAGCAGCATATAAAAGTCTCTGGGATGAGAGAAAGTGGGGCAGAGTGCTCAGACCTTAGCACAAGGAAGGGAACTAAGAGATTAAAGGAGCTGGGGGAAGGTGTCACTAGTTTTCTGATTAATCTTTTTTGTGTTTCCTGGAGATGCTGTCAGCCCAGAAGGGCCTTAATCCGTGTGTCTATCTGTCTAATGGAGAATCAGTCAGTGATATTCATTAAGCACTTAACTGTGGGCAGAGCACTGTATTAAGCACTTGGGAGAGTGTAGTACAACAGTTGATAGACAGGTTCCCTGCCCGCAAAGAGCTCCCAGTCTAGAAGGAGAGACAGACATGAAAGTAAATGATGGATATGCACCCAAGCGCCGTGGGGCTGAGGGTGGGGTGAACGTCAAGAGCTAAAGTAAGCTTGTTTCGGGCAGGGAACGTGTCCACAACTCCATTGTATTGTACTCTCTGAAGCACCCGATACGGTGCTCCAGATACAGTAAGCACTCACTAAACACGATCCATCGATTAAAGGGTACAGATCCAAGTGAATAGGCGAGGCAGAAAGGAGAGGGAGGAGGGGAAAGGAGGGCTTAGTCGGTGACGGCCTCATGGAGGAGATGTGATTTTGATAAGGCCTCACCCCTTCTCCTTCAAGGGGGCCTGGAAGGAAAGGTTGTGGATTGGGTGGGTATTTTGAAGCAGAAGGGGCATAGCACACTGTAAGAGGACTTGGGAGTGAGTGGGTGGTGGACATTTGGCACTCAAGCGACAAGCGTGACAGCATCAGACCCAGTTCTCACTCAAGTTGTCTTCAGACCTGCCACTTCAGAACGGAGCCTTCTCATACACTGGGAGCTTCTCCCTGGTGCTGCTCGTTGCAGGCAGGGAACGTCTCTACCAACTCTGTTATATTGTACTCTCCCGAGCACTCAGTACAGTGCTCTGCACACAGTTAAGCACTCAATAAGATCGATTGGGAGCATCTACTAACAGTAGTTCAGCTAACGATTCTCTTCCCCCCCGCTCACAGGTTGGGATAAACATTCATATGGCTACCATGGTGACGATGGACATTCATTCTGCTCCTCTGGGACCGGGCAGCCCTACGGCCCCACATTCACTACTGGCGACGTGATTGGCTGCTGTGTCAACCTCATCAACAACACCTGCTTCTACACAAAGAACGGGCACAGTCTAGGTAGGCGAATGGGGCATCCTTTGGGCTCAACAGACCTGGTCGGGACTGCTTCCCAAGCCTGGATCTTTATTTTGAGGTATACACTTGGCCCAGTTGAAGCTCCTGCATGGAAAACTTGCTCACTAGGTGTTCCTGGCCTCTGTGTGATGCGAGGAAGATTACAGGCATTGCCGGAGACTAAGCTCCTTCTAGACCGTAAGCTCGTTTTGGGCAGGGAACGTATCTGCTAATTCTGTTGTATCGGTCTCTCCCAAACCCTTAGTACAGTGTTTTGCACACAGTAAGTGCTCAATCAATACTATTGATTGATTGAAGTACCCTAGGCTACCAGTCACAGGGACTGTGGCGTCAAGCTCGGAGGATCACGTGTTCTGTTCTCCCTTGGATGGCGCAGCTCAACCACAGGATTTCAGCTAACGTGGCTCAGTGGATAGAGCACAGGCCTGGGAGTCAGAAGGACCTGGGTTCTAATCTCGGCTCTGCCACGTGTCTGCTGTGCGACCTTGGGCAAGTCACTTCCCTTCTCTGGGCCTCAGTTACCTCATCTGTAAAATAATAATAATAATGATGTTATTTGTTAAGTGCTTACTGTGTGCCAAGCACTGTTCTAAGTGCTGGGGTAGCTACAAGGTAATCCCATGTGGGGCTCACAGTCTTCATCCCCATTTTACAGATGAGGTAACTGAGGCACAGACAAGTTAAGTGACTTGCCCAAAGTCACACAGCTGACAAGTGGCGGAGCCGGGATTAGAACCCACGACCTCTGACTCCCAAGCTCGGGCTCTTTCCACTAAGCCACACTGCTTCTCTAAAATGGGACTAAGAGTGGGAATAATAACAACAGGGACTGTGTCCAACCTCATTAACTGGTATCATCCCTAGCGCTTAGAGCAGTGCTTAACAAGTACCATAATAATAATTATTATTTGGCAAGAGCTTCAGGTGCTCTTATAGCAGTCTGGCCCTGATTCTTGGGATCAGTCAGTCACTCGTATTGATTGAGGGCTTACCATGTGCAGAGCACTGAAGTAAGTGCTTGGGAGAGTACACTGTAACAGACACATTCCCTGCCCACATGAGCTTACAGTCTGGAGGATCAGGAAATGTACGTCCCCCCTCCATGGGGCAGGTGTGATTCACGTCACTGCAGCTATCTTCCCAATCACTGAGTTCTGGGATGTGGTACTTTGAAGGAATGGAAGGAGAGTGGGAGAAAGTTCCTTTGGAAAAGCTCTGCCGCCTCCCGTCCGTTGGCCGGTCAGAACCGCATCCCTGCGATGTGCCAAAGGAAGGGCAGGGAAAGCCTTTGAGCCCAGTCAGGCGATGGGACAAGGGGTAAGAGTCCCTGGGTAAGGAGAGGGGAGCTGGTAGACTGAGTCCAGGAGTCAGATCCATGATCACCAAGGCTTGAAGAAAAACAAGCAGGATGAGATGTGTGGAGCTGAAATGAAATGAGCTGCCACTGTCTGCCTGCCTTCTGTGTCGTCGCTATGGAATGATGCCTTCCTCGGAAGAGTTTGCTCCCCAGACTGCCCCGGAGAGCGTGGATGATGCTCGGTGGGGGGGTGAAGTTGAACTGGGTGGGAGGGGCGGGGAGAGGGCACAAGGGGTGTTGGGGTGGGGGGAATGAACTGTAGAGGGGCCGGGCGGGGAGAGGCAGTTTGCATCAGGTGTGATGTCCTTTGCAGGAGTATGAGATGTGGACCAAGAATGGGGCAATAGTTACTCTGGCAGAAACACATCCGACTGATAAAAGGTGCACGAGACTGTATATTGTCAAATATCCCTGTAAACTGTAAGCTCCTTGGGGGCAAGGGATCGTGTCTGTTGGCTCCATTGTATTGGACTCTCCCAAGCGCTTAGTACAGTGCTCTGCACCCAGCAAGCCCTCAATAAATACCGTGGATTGCTTGAGACATTTGCCGCAGGGAGTGGCAGAGGAAGGGGTCGCTCAGAAGCCCATCCCTGAAGAGGGGCTTTTCTCTTTGACATTTTCACAGAGGCTCCCAGACCCTCTGGAATGCCACCTGGGTATCCCTCCCTCTTACTCCAGTTCTCAGGGCATTAGCAGTTTGATGTGAGCTGAGGGCAGGGTTTGTCTTCACGCAGGCACCTGGGACACATGTTGCTTTAGTAATTGAGGCTCAGCTACTTGGCCCGCATTAGCGTCTGGGAACCAAGAAGCAGTGGGAGTAGAGCAGAAACTACTGCCAATCTGGGTGTCTGCTTTCCCCTCTTTCAATCAATCGATCGATCAGTCGTATTTATCGAGTGCTTACTGTGTGCAGAGCACTGTACTAAGCCCTTAGGAGAGTACAGTATAACAGTATGACAGACACTTTCCCTGTTCACAACGAGCTTACAGTCTAGAGGTGGGGACAGACATTAATCTAAATAAATCAATTATGGCTATGTACCTGAATGCTGCGGGGCTGGGGGGGGGGGGGGACGAATAAAGGGAGCAAGTCAGGGCAACGCAGAAGGGAGTGGAAGAAAAGGGAAAGGGCTTAGTCAGGGAAGGCCTCTTGGAAGAGATATGCCTTCACTAAGTTCTGGGATCTCCCTGGAATTCAGCTGTTAGTCAATTGTATTTATTGAGTATTTATTTACTGTGTGCAGAGCACTGTACTAAGTGCTTGGGGGGCGGGGTACAATATAGCAATAAGCAGACATATTCCCTGTCCACAACGAGTTTAAAATTAGAGGGGAGACATACATTAAAATAAATTACAGATATGTACGTAAGAGCTGGGGGCATGAGGTGGGGGGGGATGAATAAAGGGAGCAAGTCAGAGTGATGCAGAAGGGAGTGAAAGAAGAGGAAAGGAGGACTTAATCAGGGAAGGCCTCTTGGAGGTGATATGCCTTCAATAAGACTTTGAAGTGGGTGAGAGTAATTGTCTATTAGATATGGCGGGGAGTGTTGGTGGGGGCACATTCCAGGCTGGAGGCAGGATGTGGGCGAGAGGTCGGCAGTGAGATAGATGAGATTGAGGTACAGTGAGAAGATTAGCATTAGGGGAGCAAAGTGTGTGGGCTGGGTTGTAGTAAGAGCAGTGTGGCTTAGTGGAAAGAGCACAGGCTTAGGAGTCAGAGGTCATGGGTTCTAATCCTGGCTCCACCACTTATCAACTGTGTGATTTTGGGCAAGTCACTTAACTTCTCTGTGCCTCAGTTACCTCATCTGTAAAATGGGGATTAAGCCTTTGAGTCCTATGTGGGACAACCTGATTACCTTGTATCTGCCCCAGCACTTAGAACAGTGCTTGGCATATAGTAAGCGCTTAACAAATAACATATATATATATATAGATAGATATAGATATAGATAGAGATATATATTTTTTTTTTGAGAAACAGCGTGGCTTAGTGGATAGAGCACAAGCCTGGAAGTCAGGAGGTCCTGGGTTCTAATCCCGGATCTTCCACATCTGCTGTATGACCTTGGGCAAGTCACTTTACTTCTCTGGGCCTCAGTTACCTCATCTGTAAAATGGGGATTGAGTGTGAGCCCTATGTGGGACTCAATAAATACTATTGAGTGCTCAATAAATACTATTGAATGAATGAATGACAGGGACTGTGTCCAACCTGACTGACTAATTTGTGTCTACCCCAGCCCTTAGAACAGTGCTTGGCACATAGGAGAGTTGTGAGGTGAGGTAGGAGGGGGCAAGGTGATTGATTCATTCATTCATTCATTCAGTCGTATTTATTGAGTGCTTACTGTGTGCAGAGCACTGTACTAAGCGCTTGGAAAGTACAATTCAGCAACAGAGACAATCCCCACCCAACAACGGGCTCACAGTCGAGAAGTCTTGATTGATTTAAAGCTGATGATGGGGAGTGTGTTTGATGCGAAAGTGGATGAGCCACCACTGGAGGTTCTTGAGGAGGGGGGAACATATGGTCTAAACATTTTTGTAGAAAACTGATCCAGGCAGCAGAATAAAGTATGGACTGGAGTGAGGAAACTGTTTAAAGGAAGGTTCCCAGTTTGCCTCAGGCACACTGTGAATTTACAGACCCATGGGGCAGATGGGACCCCACTGGCCCTTGTTCTTGGGTGGTATCTGTCTCCAGTGGAGGTTTCCACTTGTTTGGCAATCTCAGGAGTCTTGGTGAATCACCACCTGCTCCCCAACCTGAATGACTCCCCAACCCGATGAGGAGCAGCATGGCTCAGTGGAAAGAGCCTGGGCTTCGGAGTCAGAGGTCATGGGTTCGACTCCTGGCTCTGCCACTTGTCAGCTCTGTGACTGTGGGCAAGTCACTTAACTTCTCTGTGCCTCAGTTACCTCATCTGTAAAATGGGGATTAACGGTGAGCCTCACATGGGACAACCTGATTACCCTGTATCTACCCCAGTGCTTAGGACAGTGCTCTGCACATAGTAAGTGCTTAACAAATGCCAACATTATTATTATGACTCTTGCTGCCTCCCACAGCTTATCTGTCCTGGCCAAGGCACCAGAGGGCAACTGCATCTCCAGGGACATAGCTCAGTAGAAGCAGATCTTTGGGACCGTTTGGCTGATTGGCAGCTCCTCCAGGGCATGGACCATGCGTTTGGCTTCTGTTGTACACACACAGCTTGAGGGTTAGATTCTTGATGAACCCCGAGTTGAGGAGATCACGTCTTAGAGTACCTGCGCCTTAACTGACGCCACGCTCCCGGGCACAACTGTTTCTTCCAACATTGCATTGAGTTATATTCAGTTAGATGTCCGTTGCTAGGAGAATGTTCCCTAAATCCCTGACAGCATTCTCTCCAAAACACAAAGGGGAAGACCCACATTATGGAGGAATGAACTGAACTCAAGCAGTTTGTACCAGTGCTGGGTATGCAGTCGGTGTTCAGTAGTCCATCAGTCAATGGTATTTGTTGAACGCTTGGTACGCCATGAACGCTGTACTAGGCGCTTGGGAGAGTTGAGCACAGGAGAGTAAGTAGGACACGATTTCTGCCCTGACAAATCCACTGGGAGAGACAGACGTTAAAGTAAATCAAGATCCCTGACCTCGAAGAATTTACAGTCAAGCAGGGCAGAACGACATTAAAAATAAATATCATTAATGATGACGATTATGATCAGTGATTAAATTTTCCTTCAGAGGAGATTCATTTTGTTCCCAGCTTCAGTTCCTCAATATTATTTATTGAACACTCATTGTGGGCAGAGCACTCTGCTAGGTGCTTCAGAGCACAGTGTAACCAAAAGACGTGGTCCATGCCCTCCATGGCTTTGCTCTAATCTGATTAAGTTCTGCTGTGCCGTGTCACATTTTTCCGGGAATCGAGCCAATCAACAGCGTGTGTTCAGTAGGGGCTTCCTGCCTTTCATTTCCATTAACTGATAGTTTCTGGCTTCTCCAGACACACGAGTACATGTTTGGCATGGGAGAGTGCCACCATACATCTTTACTAGATGGCCAGCGTGCCTACCCGTGGAAGCCCAGAGGTCACTTACCTCCAGGTTGATTTTCAAGTCACTGCTCAGAAAAAACTCTACAGACCTCTCTTGTGCTTTCAGTCTCGCCCCCTTCTTTTCTGGTAGAAGCGACTTCCAGAAAGAGGCACAGCCCTCACTTAACTGGCGATCTTGACACATGCCCCGATTTATCCCACTCTCTCCCACTCTGTCAAAAAGGCCAGAAAGGCAATTCCCTTCAGACTGCTGAGTCTCCTGACTGAAGGAGGAAGGCCCAGGGCATAGGACGCTGCTCCCTTTCCCTCAGCTTCTGCCAGTCAGGATTTGGGTTGAGAGTGTCTCAGATCAAAACCTCATTGTTATGGGGGTGGCACGGGGGGGGCCATAATGTCACCGGTTAGCGATTCCTGTCTTCCCGAGAACACAAACGGTCCTTCTCCCTGGCCAAAGCTGACCCACTTCTTACTGAAGCGCCTCTCCCACCCGCTGGCCCAGGCTGTTCTAATTTTCACAGCTTTCAAATAAAGCAGCTGGATATGTGCTGAAATCCCCAGCACACCCACCTCAGCCCACTGGGCCTCTCTGAATCACCTCCATCCCCTTCATACTCGGGAACAGATGTGGTCTGGGGTGATTTTCCCAGCGGTTCTATTTTTGGCTCATTTTAGCAGCATAACAGTTACTACCTGACCAGCTATGAGTCCACAGTGGGTAGCTGAGTAAATTGTGGTCAGTTAATTCAAGAAGGAGGTTTCTAGGTTGGGCCGTCATTTAAACTAAAAAATAATCCAGCAATGGAAGCGGGAGTGTTTCTCTGAGAATAAACCTTATCCAGTTATCTTGCTGTTTAGCAATTTACTGCTTATTTGTGCCCCTCTATGATAACAATAATAGTAATCGTGGTATTTAGGTGCTTACTGTGTGCCAAGCATTGTACCAAGTGCTAAGGTAGATCAGGTATTGAATCCCCATTCTGGAGATGAGGGAACCGAGGCACAGAGAAGTGAATTGACTTGTCCATGATTACACGGCAGACAGGTGTCGGAGCTGGGGTTAGAATTCAGGTCCTCTGTCTCCCAGGCCCGTGCTCTTTCAACCAGGCCATGCTGTTTCTCAACCCTTGTGAAGTGCAGCAATAGCAAAAGTGTTTACAGAGTGCCTACTATGTGCAGAACACTGTGTTGGGCACTTGGGAAACCTGTAAAAGAGGTGAGTCTGTAAATTCCTTGTGAGCGTGGCTATGGGAAGCAGTGTGGCTCAGTGGAAAGAGCCTGGGCTTCAGAGTCAGAGGTCATGGGTTCGACTCCCAGCTCTGCCACTTTTCAGCTGTGTGACTATGGGCAAGTCACTTAACTTCTCTGTGCCTCAGTTATCTCTTCTGTAAAATGGGGATTAACTGTGAGCCTCATGTGGGACAACCTGATTACCCTGTATCTACCCCAGGGCTTAGAACAGTGCTCTGCACATAGTAAGCGCTTAACAAATACCAACATTATTAACGCATATTGTACTAACCCCAGCATGTAGTCCATTGCTCTGCACACGGTAAGTGCTCAATAAATATGATTGATTGATTGGATGAGGAGCTTACAATCCAAAGAAAGAGATAGCCGGCTGGCTGGGAGGAGGAATGTTCAGTAGAAACCTTTATTTTGTCTCCTGTATTCTTTGATTTTTCTCATATATTAGAACACCAAGCCAGAAAACCTTTTGTAAGTGTCACATCTCCCTCTCAGGGTCGCACCTGGAGAGTTTTCAGTACTCTACCAGTCTTGACTATGGGAGGGAGAGTCAAGCAGAGGCCTACCCATTCCTAGCTTGGGCAGTGGCTAGCAAGTGGAAGGCAATCTGTTACAAGTCAAAACTCACCCGTGCTGGGCAGCAGCGGCACGGGAGAGAGTCGAGGGCGGAGACTCAAGTTTAAAGCGTGGAAGGAGGCAACGGTAAACCACTTCCGTATTTTTACCAAGAAAACTCTATGGACCCCCTCCCGGAACGATCGCAGATGAAGGTGGGGCATTCTGGGAGAGATGCGTCCGTGGTGTCGCTATGGGTCGGAGACGACTCGACGGCATAAGACAAGACAATTGTCACATACTTGACTGATTTCCCCCCAAAAATATGCCATAGTAGCAACGGCATTTATCGAACACCACTGGATGGTAAGTGCTAAGTGTTGTACCAAGTGCTTGGGAAGTACAAACAAGCAAGCGGGACATTCCCTCCCCACAGGGAGCAGTACTGGGAAGAAAAAGACATAAAACTCAATCCTGTGCCCTAGACCCCAATTCCTTTCAACTCTTAAAAATACTAGCTCCCACCCTCCGCCTCTCTGCCCATTATCTTTAACCTCTCACTGTATATCCAGAAGGACATTCCACATGGCCATCCATTCTAGTTAACATCACTGCCGGGAAAGTGCATCCTGAGATACAAGTAACCATATCAGACACAGTCTGTGTCCCACACGAAGTTCACTGTCTAGGAGGGAGGGAGAACAGGCATTTTTATCCTCTATTTTACAGGTAGGGGAACTGAGATACGGAGAAATCGGTGACTTGTCCAAGGTCACCCAGCAGGCAAGTGGCAGAGCTGGGACTGGATTCTGGGTCTCTTGGGCTTCCAGCTTCGTGCTTTTTGCACTAGGCCGTGCTTCCCGGATGATTTCAGTGTGATCCTGTCTGAAGATGGGGGGTGGACTAAATCACCTATCAAAGTACTTTCTAGCCGTGGGATTCCACAGCGCTCTCAGTGAGGGAGTCAAAAGAGGGAGTCGATTAGACTGTAAGCCCGTCAAACGGCAGGGACTGTCTCTATCTGTTGCCGACTTGTTCATTCCAAGCGCTTGGTACAGTGCTCTGCACATAGTAAGCGCTCAATAAATACTATTGAATGAAAAGGAAAAGAGGCTTCTTCTGAGATGCTGACTGACAGGCCTTCAATTTCCCCCGTACTTCTGGTTTTCCGGGGAGGGGTAGGAAGGTGAGGAAAGACCAGATCAAAAATGTCCAGGGACAAGTCTGTTTAAGATTCACTGAGACAGAGTAACATGTGTCACCTGTTAAAGCCTTAGGTAAGTGGGAACCACAGCCTCTGTTCTTTTTAATGATTATTTTTTCCTCCCACAGGTATAGCCTTTACAGACCTCCCTGTGAGTATCCACACTTTTGGTATTTTCAATAAGGATGTAAAGTGAAGGGAGGGGGAAAGAGGGTGTCTTGTCTCCTACTTAATGTCTTGTGAAGAAGGGAGCGGTAGCTCTTAACAAACTGTGAATTTCCTGGCTGACGCAGCTGAATCCAAATACAGTGCTCCCTTTTTGTACGGCCACCATCCCTCCCATACTGCAGGGTAGGGTCTCTCTGGAATGTTCACACCCACAGCATTTTGGGGAGAGCTGGCCCGGGTAGCTCAGAATTATCGTCATCATTATTATTATTGTATTTGTTAAACGCTTGTATCTATCCCAGCGCTCAGTACAGTGCCTGGCACATAGGAAGCACTTAACAAATACCATAAAGAAACCCTCTTCTCTCCACACCCCCCCCCCCCGACTCCCCCTTTTCAGGAATAAGACAGCTGACTCCCCAGTGTGGCCCTGGAGCCCTAGAGGACATTTCAGATCATTCAGGATGATGCTTCGGGCTTCTCCGGGAAATAGGGTCCGTCCAGCAGCCAAGAGAAATCCGTTCCATCCTGGCATCCGGAAGCCAAGGTTTCAGAGCCTGGCACCTTACCCACCTTTCCTGCCCCTGGTCCAGTCATTTGAACTGGGAGCTGTTAGGAGTTTCCTCCTGGATCATCCCATTTTCCTACACCCATGCCATAATTCCTCTAGTCCCTTAATAATTGTGGTATTTGTTAAGCGCTTACTATGTGACAAGCACTGTTGTAAGCTCTGGGGTAGATACAAGATAATCAGGTTGGACACAGTCCATATCCCATATGAGGCTCGCAGTCTTAATCCCCATTTTACAGGTGAGGTAACTGAGGCACAGAGAAGTGAAGTGACTTGCCCAAGGTCACACAGCAGACGTGTGGCGGAGCCGGGATTAGAACCCACGTCCTCTGATTCCCAAGCCCGTGCTCTTTCCACTAGGCCGTGCTGCCAGTCCCTTTTCGTGAGCACTCTCAACACTCTTCCCCGTTTCCCTCTCCCCCTCCCCCCGACATCTCTCACCGTAGCCCTTCCTCATCACCCCTCCCGAAGTTGCTGACTATTGAGGTCTGGGTCCCTGGGTTCCCAGCCTTGTTAAGAAGAATGGTGCTCTTTCTCCTTCCAGATTCAGAGCCAGAGAACACCCAGATTTACCCAGCTCACCAGACCATTCAAGGGAAAGCCTTCCAAGGAAACATCCAATTCCTGTGGTCTGGCCCTTTTCTGGTCCCTGAGGAGGAGCAGTGAACTACCCCACTCCCCTTCATGCTGGACTGAGCTGGACTCAGCAAGAACAAGTTAACATGGGGCAATGGGAAACTGGCTTCTGACTTATAGATCCAGAAGTACTGGCTCCCTTTTAGGACCCTCAGCCCGACCCCATATCCCGGGATATAGTAGCACCAGAGAGTCCCAAGTCTCCAGGAAACCCCTCTTAGGATGGAGTCTTCCCCCTCCTCCAATGAACCCACATGCAGAGCTTCCCTCTGCCAGCTCACGCTGCCCCTAGGCTGGGGAGAGTCTGCTGTCTTGGAGCAATGAGTTAGCCAGAAGTTCCTGTTCAACGGGAAGTGGAGGTGTTACTTACCTTATACCCTCCAGCTGAAGCTGGGCCACTGTGGGAGGAGAGCAGGGAGAGCAGGGGCCTCTCTGCTTCAGCAGGAGGCGTGCGTATGGCCGCCCTCACCAGTCCAGCCAACAGTAGGGAAGGGGCAAATGCAAGGGAGTTGATGTGTGTCGCCCGCATCCCTCTTTCACGTCACCTGCTTAAACCGGCTTCTCTCCTGCTCTGGGGTATCTTGTGCCCCCTGCCCCTCTCCCCCCCGTGACTTTGGTTTGTTGACTCCTACTGCTGCCTTCTCCTAGCCTCCGGCTTTTGCCCTCGTGGCCTGGTTGGCAAGGAAAGAGTCACGATGACACCAAGAGAATATTGCCTTTGAGAGACACAGGGAAGAGATGGTCGAAACAAGAAAGCCAAATTGGGTGCACCTTGCCCGTTTTTACAACACTGATTGTCGGTCTGTTGGCGCCTTTTCCCCAGTTCCACATTCTCCTCTAGGAGCAATGTCTCTCTTTGGTTCATCGTTTCTCTGCTCCTTGCCCCCAGGTTGCCCCCAGGTCCTTCTGCGCTCCAAATTCCTCCCGTGAATATTTCCCCTCCCCCTCCCTCCTGCCCTCCCCCTTATATTCAGAGGGCGTTCCCATGGGGCCTGTAGGTTGAATGGCAACAGCCCCCTATATTTCACATAGTGCATTGAGAAGAAAAAGTCACGTCCTGCTTGTTGAACTGAAGAAGCCCTGTAGGCAAAGGGCATTCCAGTGGTACTGCCAAATTCTGTATCTATTGATGTTACTGCTTTTGCTGCCAGATCCAATTCTCCAAGCATTTTCTCTGACGTTGTTTTCAGTGCAGGTAGCCTTTAGGGAATCCAGTACAGTCAACGCTCAGTTATTTGAGATGTTTGGCAGCAAAAGGACAGGGGAGGAGGTAAGAGACCTGGATAATCTTCAGACTGATCATTAGCCACCCCACCCCCACCCCGCGCTTCCTTCCCCCCTTCCCCCAAAAAGTTGGTTGCTCACATCTTTGGCGTGAACCCACCTAACACGTTTCCTCTCCTCGCGCGGAAGAACCTGGGGGAATGGGCTGACTCAGGGAAGCAACCTATTTATTCACCCCTTTAGGTTGGCCCCGAGAACACTGTGGCAAGCAGAATGTGACCTATTTTCTTTCCCCGGCCCCAGCATCCCAAAGCCAGAAAGAATTTCTCAAGATCCCTTGGGCTTGGGCCCCCTTTTGCAGGTGCCACCTGGTCCACAGCCCCTGCCAGCACACAGCTCTCAAGATTTTCTTGAGGTCTGGATCAGAGTTCCTTGAAGGCTCAGGTTGTTTTCAAAGCCTCCTGCCCAGACCACTGCAAGAGCCAGCAGTCAGGGCAGGATGGTTCTGTATACACTGGCCAGGGCATGGCTGTGGGGATGTAGGAACTGAAGCCCAAGGATCTTGAGATGGAGTTAAGTGCCACACCCCACACCCACACCTATGCACTCTCCTTTGGATCTTCCTTCTCTCTTCACTTCTCTAATCCTTTGAAGTGGTTTTACGTTTGGGGATCACAAGGCCACGAGTAGGACAGAGAAGAGTCCCTGGGACCTTTCAGATCCAGGTTCAAGGAACCTCTTTCCTGGATGCTTTCTCCTGGCCTTTTTATCAACCCCCAGGTCTGCGACCTCCTGCCCAATCCCCCTTCATCCCAATCTCAGGCCTTAGAAGCCACCTAGCAAGCGTTTTTTTCTTTCTTTGTTTTGGTTTGGTTGCTTTCCTGCTCTATGGGGGCTCACAGAAGTAATTGAGAAGCCCTAACCAGAGTCTCTTCCTTTTTAGTCTAACCTGTATCCCACGGTGGGCCTGCAGACTCCGGGAGAGATTGTTGATGCAAACTTTGGGCAGCAGCCATTTGTGTTTGACATTGAAGACTACATGAGGGAGTGGAGAGCCAAGATCCAAGGCACGATTAAACGCTTTCCTGTCGGCGACAGACTAGGGGAGTGGCAGGATATGCTGCAGAAGTAAGTCATTGCCCTGACCTTCCTCTACTTTGTTTTTTGTCGAGACCCTGACGGGTCCCTGCACCCAGACCTGGCTCCTTTGCCACACTCAGGAGGTGTGCATCCCCCATGTCCCGCTCCCCCCCCCCATCACTGTCCAGTTGTCACGTAGACTTTGGCAAGGCACCCAGCTTGCTGTTTAGACTCCAACTCTTACAGCTTCAATCCTTGCTTTCCTGAGGGGAGCCCTCGACCCACTGTTCCCTCCGTTCTTCGCCATCTCACTCGGGAAACTGTTTCCGATTAAGCCGTCTCAACCCAGTTCATCTCTGCCCTTTCACTGAGACCAAAGCGAAAGGGAGGGGCTTGCCAATAAAAGGTACCCAGCGAAGCCCTTTCCCAGCCTGGTCAAGGGGATGTGTTAGGATCCCAATTGTGATTTTTCTCTTCAGCGGCTTCTCTTCTGCAGGAATCTCCTGAGTCCCACCCCCAGCCACAAGTGTTTTAGAACAAGCCTTCCAGTGTCCCGTCAGGGCTTGTGTTTCTGTGCTTGAAACTAGGAGACTTTTTTTTAAACTCCTTTGGCACCCCTAGGTATGAACCAAGTATCTGATCAGGACAGACAGCTCTGCAGTGGGGCCCCTGTTTGCCAAGCCTGGGCCAGCTGGTCTGCAGCTTCACCCCTTCAGATCAGGCTGGTAGCTCTTGGAACCAGAGAATCGTGAGGCCACGTGGGGACCTGGGTGGATTTGACTCAGGTTTCGTAGGGTTCCAGGGCTGGGCTCAGGAGTACTAGACTCTCCTTTGACAGCACAGCAGGGTCACCACCTCTGTGGTCTGTCCGGCCGTGGATCAGAGGAACTAGGGAGGAACTTCACCCTGCTGAAGTATCAAGTAAAGCTGAACCCACCTGAATCTCCCCAAACTTGCCCCCAAACCGTGCACCTCCAGACCATCTCTGCAGAATGAAACTGCAGGGTAGAGCAGAACCTGTAAGATGAAATCGATACAGGGCTGAAAGAATTCTGTGACCCCTTCTTCCCCTCCCTCCCATTTATTGTTTTTTTTTCCTCCAAGGAGGGGCCGGAGCGAATGTAGTTGTCCTAGGCCAGGCTGGGTCACCATCTCTCTTCTTGCTCTCTCTGCACCCACCTTGCCCTGGTGTCAGTGCGCCTCTCAATGGGGACTTTGAAGAGGCTGAGAGTCTGGAACCTGAGAGGCCTTGCTTGCCCTAGCCCTCGAAGCTCAAATATTCTGGCTTCGGCCTGATGGAGCTCAGGGAACCAGCCTCCTGGGACAAAATGCCCAGGGTTATGGTGATTCCATTGAGCCTGGAGGTTTCTTCCACGTGTTCATAAGAGTGTCATGTTACTTAGATTGCTGGGGGCCAGCTGGGTTCGTTTGAAATTGAAGAACCTGTGGTGTGGGGATGGGGAGAAGGTCAGGCATTAGGCGAGGGTTAATTAGTGCAAAGGGCTCAGTACTGGCAGTTTCTCCTGCATCTTCACCCTGGGACATGCCCCTTGGTAGAGAAAGGCTGGAGGAGGAGGAAAGGGGGGATAGGAGTTGTTTCAATGTTTACTGAGCAGTTATCTTTACTGTGCTAAGTACTGCACAGCTTATTCTCACAGCAGGTCGCTGCCCTCCCCAGAACTGACAACATAAAGCAGCCTGATGCCCCCTTGACACACCTTGACCCAAAACACTTTCAACACTCCGAAACTGCAGACATATGCAGGAAGGCTGCCTTAATCCAATATTAGTTTATTCAGTACATTGCAGAACTGGCAGCAACTGCCGTTCCTCAGGCTGCTAAGAGCTGGTTTTTGATTAAAAAAAAAAAAAAATTGGTTCATTCAAAATCCTTCTGTCCTGGTCACGTGCACTTTGAATTAATGGGGGTTTACTATACTGAACAGGTTTTTGGGGTTCGTTCTCAGTGCGGATGTTTCCATTTCCATTTTTACCCCTAATTTGATAGGTGGAGGAGGCCCAAGTCCTCATTCCCCCATCCCCCACCCCCTACCCCCACCCCATACCTGATCTGGTAAGCTCCCTGCATGAGGGGGAATTCGAGGCTAGTGTTGAATGAGGGGGAAGGAAGGGCTTAGAGTTGGGGGGCTGTTCTTGGTGCCTGCCCATGGCGACTGGCTTTGACGGGACTGGGCCATTTTCCCAGTTTTGTGCTCCAGCATTCTGATTTGCAAACTCTCACAGGCCATATGGTCCTGGCCATGGTGCCGAGTTGAAACCTCCTCAAAAGCCAAGTGAGATAGAAGGGAAGTGTCACGTGTGTGCTCCCCTCACCCTGCCCCCATTGAACATTCCACTCGCTGCCCTTGGGACTTGATCCCACCCACCCACACTGGCCCATTGTAGGCTGTGGGAGCGGGCTGCTGGCAGCAGAGTGATCAGTCACTGCATTGTCAAGTTGAACCCTCCGATCTTTTCCTTGGGGACACACCCTCTGAGTATAGCAACACCCGAATGGCCATCTGAACTGTCCCTCGGGCTCTGAGGGACTCTAGATGCTACCTAGGCCCTGCTAGGGAGCTCCAGGCTGGGCCAGCAGACCTGGCTTTTAGGTTCCATCCCAGTGGGGTCTTTAGGAAGCCCATAGCTTCCCCAGAATGACCGCCAAAGTACTCTGAATGGGAACTAAAGCCTTGTCTGTTGGAGAGAGAAAGAAATTTGAAAATATAGACAATCCAGTCCTTGAGGCCCCAGGCCGCCTCCTGCCTGTTACCCTTTAGGACTCCGTCACCCATCCGGTTCCATCTGCTGCCCCATCAGATGAGCACAGTTGTTCTCGGATGTGCTGGATTAGCTGCCTGAACTCAAGAACGTAAAAAAGCTCATTATAAGGCCCCTGGGTGCCGAGACAATGCATGGCTCACGGGGGGCGGGGGGACAGAAGAAGCCAGAGAAAGCTGTCTTTCCAATCTAGTCTATCTTTGTGTGTAATGTGAAAGGATTTCACACACACACATACCCGCAGTCGCCCTGTTACAGCCATGAGCGAAGCCCACACGGACTCAGTGAAGTGCGTGGCGTTTCACTGGGAGGTTTTTAATAAACATTTAATCTCATTTGATCTACAAATGCACTGCTAGATCTTCAGTGGCTGCCCCTCCCGCAGAGTCGACGATCAGTTCAGAAAACCCAGCGTGGCTTCCATCATCCTCTGTCTTTCTTGATTGGTGACATCCTGGGGAATGTATGTGTGGTTTTCCAAGCTTTAGTCCGATCTAATGAGAGTGAATGTCTCTGCAAAGAATCCGATCAAGGACCTGCCCCTGGGCGTGGCACCGGGAGGATGTTTTCCAACATCCTCCGAAAATGCTTTCTCCTCTGGCCCCCGCAAAGAGGATCAGGGCTGCCTGACTGCCGTCATAAGAAGTCACGGTCCAATTCACTGCTGCTGGGGTGATGTTTGTCCCCTGGTGAATGTGGCTGAGGAGATCATTCTCACAGATCCCAGACCGAGCTTCCCAGCGTAGCCAGCTCTGGGCTCTCCTGTATCCTATTTGAACTCAGAAGGTCTTCTTGGACCCTCGCACTTTCGTCTCTCGCCCAGTGCTGGCTGCCCAGAAGTCTCGATGGAGAGTTCCATTCTCAGCTGTGGGTGAGCAGCATGGGGCAGAGAAGTGGCCTTTCTAGCCACACGGTCTGCTGTGAAATGAATTTCTTGGTGTCACTGTATTCTCTCTCTTGTAGTATGGTCTCTTCCTACCTGGTGCATCATGGGTACTGTGCGACAGCCACAGCTTTTGCACGCATCACAGAAACCACAATCCAAGAAGAGCAGACTTCCATAAAGAACAGACAAAGTAAGACCGAGTCTCCTCTCTGTCTTCCTACCTCCCTCTTTTTCATTGTCCCTTCCCCACTCCTGCCTTTCCTTCCTCCTTTCCCCTTGCTCTCATTGAAGCTGACCCCCACCCTCCCCAACTTGGCATCAGTCTCCTTGCCCAGAGGATACTGTGCCTCAGGCATGTCGCCTCCGTTTGTTGTGTTTCCAGACGTGACTGGCCTGATTGGTGAGATGCGCAGATGAGCGTCTCAGAAGCAATCCCGCCCAGCCCTGTGCTCCTCTGTTTTGAGAGGCAGCCATCCCGGGCCGTTGTGAGTCAGGATGGCCGAGCGGTCTCGGGCGCTGCGGTTAGGGCACGGTCTCCCCTGGAGGCATGGGTTCGAATCCCACTTCTGACATCTCTTCGAGCGCTTAGTACCGTGCTGTGCACACAGTAAGCGCTCAGTAAATACCATGGACTGACTGTTGTGAGCCCACTGCGCTGAAAGGGGTTGTCTCCGGTACCTGAAGCCCGCGTTACTTAGGGACACATTCTCCCGATGATTTGGATGCTGTATTTGTTCCTTTATCAGCTACCGTGGGGCTGCCAAGCCCAGGTAGTGCCCCCAGCGGGCTCAGGTTTGTTTCTTCTGCATTTACTTCTCATTGCCTTGAAACCTGGCTCTCCCTCAGCCTTATCGGCACGCTCTGATCACACCGGGGCCTTTTATAATCTGCTGGGATTTGTGTTTGCTTCTGACATACTGGGAGCCTCCCGCTCCTCTTGCCCTCTCTCAGGCAGAGCACCCTTTCCTTCTAGTGAGCAGAGGAAGGAAACGGGATTCAGGCTAGGGCAGCCTGTAGCAACAGACCACGCACTCCCACGGTACCCGTTGGAGGAGGGCAGCGGCGGGGGCAGCCTGCCTATCCCTCAGCGGGCTACCCGCAACCAGTCCCAGAACACACCGAGGGCCGCATCCCAACAACTCGAGGTGGGCTGAGCCCAGGCCTTTCCTGACTCGTTACTTCAGTAGGGCTTCCTCGTTCTCAGGTTGCCCCTAGGTGGGGGCTCCCTGGAGTATCGGTCATGGGAAAAGGAATATATTGGGGAGAGGAAAAATTAAAAAACAGAGAAAGAGAAAGGAAAGCATGCTTTTAAGCGGCCCCTATGGTCTGAAACCGTGTCTGTGTATCTCTTCTTGAGTTATCCAACCCACTAGCAGAAATCACAGTTCTGGTCCTTTGCCCCCATCTCTGCCCCTCCCATCCTACTCCTCTCCCTGTCCCTGCTCCCACTCCCTCATTGATCCCCACCCCGTCCATCCACAGTCAGAATCTCACCCTGGTGTCGGTCCAGCCGCTCTTCTCTCCCCCAGCCGTCCTGACGGTTCCCGGCTCTCAGGCCGCAGCCCTCCTGGCCTCCTCACCTCCATCCTTTTCCCTTTCCCTCTGCCCGTTCCCCTAGTCCTGTCCCAGGCCTCGCTCCTCCCGTTGGCCCCCCTGCGGCCGTCAGTTACCATCTGGGAGCCATCCCCAAACCAAACAGAGCCCTCCCTGGTGACCCAGCATAGGCAACTTTATATACCGGGATCTGATCCGCCGAGGTTTTGAAAGGAATATCGGAGGAAAATGTCAAACAATTTAGTGAGTAAATTCACCCCCACCCCCTGCAGTGATTGGCAGCCCACTTTGTACACAGAATGTTTTTTCCTAAGATTTTCTGGAGTGCCTGGGGTGAGGACCAGGAGCTTCCCGTGGATGACGTTGCTTCGTGGACAGAGTCCGCCGTCCTGGGTTTAGGGGCTGGGGCTACCAGACACGGAGTCCCTAGGCTGCAAGAGCAGGTGGACTGAGCCCAGTTGAAACCCCAAAAGGGGCAGAAGTTCTAGCAGGCTGCTTCGGGGTTCCTGTTCTTTAGGGGCTCAGAGAGAAGAAGCTTGTCCAGAATGGGCTGGAGCAGTCGGACCAACCGAGCCCAAGGGGAGCATGGGCGTCTTGCTTTCCTAGCTAAAGAAATTGCCTCTACTGCCTCCTCTCCCCCTCCCCACCACCTGCCGTCGCCGCTCCCACTCTCACAGTAGTAGGACGAGAAGCCAGCAAGTAGGAGAGTTGAGATTTGAGGAGGAGGAGAGACCTAGATGCACCAAGATAAACTGTGTCCTGCCACTTCTCCCCAAACTACATGCTGGCCCATAGTGACTTCCTGGGATCACCATAAGGGCCAAAAGGTTCAAAGGGAACCACCCTGCTTGGCCAGTAGCTGAAATCACTCATCCGCCTCTTCTGTGAACATGACCATATGATGAAGGGAAATTTTAGGCATTGTATTCCCTGGGGAAAAAAGAAGAGCATCTTGTGGATTTAATTGGTTTGGTTTGGATCTGTGTGAGTGTGAGTGTGGGTAGCAAAAATTCAGGTAAACAGATAGAGCAGAGGGGATAGGAATCTGAAACTGTCCCCAAGAAAGCCAAAGAACCAAAAATAAGCACCATGGGAAGAAAAACCATATCCTAGGCGTAAAGAAGGAAAATGGGGGAATGAAATATAGAGTAATGCAGGCAGGCTGCCTAGGAAGATTAGAGGATTAGAAAATGGAGTGGGGTGGGGAGAAGAGATAAAACACCAAATTAAGGGAAGTAATAAAGCGCCTAGAGGAAACAGCCAGGAGTTAGTAAGCACAAAGTGGCTTTACCGCCCAAGATTCACCTTTAGCCCTATCCCCAGCTCTCATCTCTGAACAGACGCATTTTAGGTTGACTTCTTTTCCCCCCTGGATTTAGGGCTTCCTTGGGCAGTGATTGGGGATGTCTGTATCCCTAAAGGAACAAAAATGGCCCTTCCTGCCTTTATGTCCAAGGGTCTCGAGGCTTCCTGGGCCTAAAGATCCTCTGATAGAAGAGCTGATCCCAGGGATCTGGCCATGGGACCTCCCACAATCTGCTCATTTCCTTCTAAAGGTTCTCCTGCAGTTTCATTTGACTACAGCGCCAAGTCCAAGGGCTATCCAAGTCCAAGGACTGGTCTAAAGGGCTATCCCCCCATGTCGATGTGGGAAGAGGGTGCCGGAGTTTAAGCGATCCGCAGCAGTCCTACCGGCCTCTTTGAAGCCCAAGGAAGCTTTGTGTGATCTGATTTTCCGAGTGCTCTTAGCTCTCCTGGTCAGCAAAACGGCTGCAGCGGTGCGGGCTGGGGGGTGCATTTGAAAGCTGTCCCTGGTGGTCTTCATTTCTTTGGCCCCTGACCATTTTGCTCTCGGTTGCAGGAATACAGAAGCTTGTGTTAGCAGGCAGAGTGGGAGAGGCCATCGAAGCTACCCAGCAACTCTACCCGGGCCTCTTAGACCACAACCCCAACCTGCTCTTCATGTTAAAGTAAGTCTCACCCACATGGCAGTGCCTGGGGCCTCAACTGGGAGGATTATTTGTTTGTCAGGGGGACCGCAGGAGTCTCTGGCCCGTGTGTATGAAGGGCCGTGAGTATCAGGTCGATGTGGCCGTAGAATTGATGGGAGCTGTGGCGTTCTGTCTCGTCGACGTAAAGCAGCTTCTCTCCGCTCTCTGTATTCCTCTCTTCCTCCCTGGCTCTTGGGACCCAGGTGCCGGCAGTTCGTGGAGATGGTGAATGGAACAGACAGTGAAGTCCGCTGTTTCAGTGCACGCAGCCCCAAATCCCAGGATAGCTATCCAGGATCCCCCAGCCTCAGCCCCCGACTTGGTTCCAGCAATTCCCACATCCACAGCACCGGTAAGCAGTTCTGTGGAGCAGTGAGCTTCAGGGATCTGACACAGACTGTTCCCTGATCAGCTTGGCCTAGTGGAAAGAGCCCTTGCCTGGGAGTCCAGAGGACCTGGGTTCCTCTGCCACTTGTCTGCTGTGTGACCTTGGGCAAGTCACTTTTCAGTGTCTGTTTCCTCATCTGTTAAAATGGGGACTCAGTCAGCCTTAGGCTGATGGCAGCCAGAACCCGATGGGTCTGGGCAGAACTGCCACGCTGCCGGCGAGAGAAAATGTCACTTGGCTGCCTAGTTCTGGGAGATGGCCAGCTGTTAGGACATGAGGGAGAGTGGCAACTTTGAGCTTTGGAAGTGTCTGGAGAGAGAACCGGAGGGATCTGCACTTTCCTTTACATCCAAACTGCTACTATACTGACCCAAGCACTTATTTCCCGCCACGATTACTTCAGCAGCTTCCTCTCTGACCTCCCTATCTCCTGTCTCCTTCCCCTCTTTGGTCCATACTTCACTCTGCTGCCTGGATCCATTTTTTAAAAAAAAAAAAAAAAAGACTCAGTCCATATCTCCCCTCTCAAAAACCTCCAACGGTTGCTCATCCGTCTCTGTAACAACAGAAACTTCTTACCATCAGCTTCAAGGCACTCAGTCAGCTCTCTCCTTCCTATCCTACCTTGCTGATCTACTACAACCCAGCCTGCACACCATCAACCTCCTTTCTGTACCTCAATCTCATCTATCCCTCCACTGACCCCCTTGCCCACGTCCTCCCTCAGGCCTGAAACTCCCTCCCCCCATCCTCTCCAGCAGTCCACCACTCTTCCCACCTCACCCCCCGTAAGCTTGTGGTGGGCAGGGAACTTCCCTTTCAACTCTGTTTTATTGTACTCTCCCAAGCACTTAGTACAGTGCTCTGCATACAGTAGGCACTCAATAAATACCATTGGCTGATTTGAAACCTTCCTAAAATCACATCTGTAAGAGGCCTTCCCTATGCCCTTTATTTCCCTTATCCACCACCCTCCCCGCTGTGTCAACATCGTGACATTGTCTGTGTCAACACAGACACTTGTCTGTGTCTCTCTCCCCAACCCCACTCTTTTAATGGTATTTGTTAAGCTCTTATGTGCCAGGCACTGTACTAAGTACTGGGGTACGCACAAGTTAAGGCTGGACACAGCCCCCGTCCCACATAGAGCCACAGCCTTAATCCCCATTTTTCAGATGAGGTAACTAACTGAGGCACAGAGAAGTGAAGTGACTTGCCCAAGGCCACCCAGCAGACAGGTGGCCGATCCGGGATCAGAACCCAGGTCCTTCTGACTCCCAAGCCCGCACTCTATCCGCTAGGCTACTCTCCTTTTCCCCTTTGATACTCACCCCAACCCCACAGCACTTGTGCACATATCCTCCTACTCTACTATTTCCCTCCATCCCTAATCTGTTTTAATGTCTCTCTCCCCCTGTAGACTGTAAGCTCATCGTGGGCGGGGATCATGTCTATCGACTCTATTGTACTTTCCCAAGAACTTAGTATAGTTCTCTGCACACAGTAGGCATTCAGTAAATACCATTGATTGATGGAGGAGAGGTCATGAATATTGAAAGAAACAGGTCTGCCTCTTGAGACCCCAAGGTCTCCTATGGAGGGATTCTCAGAAGAAAGCTCCCCAGCCTTAGTGGGACCTGCTTACATGGAGCCATGTAACGAGTAGGGCCATGTCCCGAAAGAGGGTGTTTTACTGGGGATTAGGTTTAGGTTAAGTGCTGCCTTGAGTCCGGAATGAGACCCATTCCTTGCACTGTAGACTCTAGGCCAAGCCACTTGTTGACAGGGAAGCCCCTTTGCTCAGTGTAAACTTGGGGCCGGGCTTCCCTCAGAACTAGTCCTTGCCAGAGTATGTCCGGAATGCACATCTACATGTTCTGGGATTCTTCCCATCCCAAGATGCCCGGGCGGTTTACTCTGAAATGGCTTTTGTGGACCCACCCTTGCTGGACTTTGTTCTGAACAGCTGCCTGTCCCCAAATTCAAGCTTTTCTTGGAGGAGGGGAGCAAAGGGTAGAGGTAATCGCCTTATCTCGGGTAATCAATCAGTGGTATTTATTGAGCATTTACTGTATGCAAGAGCACTGGACTAAGAGCTTGGGAAAGTGCAACACAGCAGAGTTGGGAGATGCAGTCCCTGCCCGCAAGGAGCTCACAGTCTAGAGTCCTCATGCCGGTGGCGTCGTGTGCTGCCAGCCGTCCTTCAGCCTTTTGATTCTCTCCTCTTGGTTTTCAGGAACAGACAGCCCAAGTTGTAGCAACGGGCTCACGTTGACAAAAAGCAAACAGAGTCACAGTAAATACCCAGCTCTGAGCTCTTCCACATCCTCTTCCTCATCTTCCTCCCCTGCATCAGTCAACTATTCTGAGTCAAACTCAACAGACTCCACCAAATCTCAGCAGCACAGTAGTACGAGTAATCAAGAGACCAGGTATCATTTTGTTAACTTCTGTCTTCTTGTTTCTCCCCGGCCCCGCACCACAATGCTCTTGAGGTGGTCTCTGGGCCGGGCAAGAGAAAAGGACTGTCTCCTGCCCTAAGCCCCGGGAGTAAGCCAGGGAATGACATTGCCTCCGGTCAGAGCTCAACCCCCTCTCAGGGTCGCAGCTGGAGAGTTTCCAGTACTCGTACCAGTCTCGACTGTGGGAGTAGCCAAGCAGAGGCATACCCATTCCATTCTGGCTTGGGCAGTGGCTAGCGAGTGGAAGGTAATCTGCTACAAGTCAAAACTCCCCTGTGCTGGGCAGCAGCCACACGGGAGAGAGTCGAGGGCAGAGATTCAAGTTTACTGCGCGGAAAGGGGCAACGGTCAACCACTTCTGTGTTTTTACCAAGAAGACTCTATGGATATGCTACCGGAACGATTGCAGATGGAGATGGGGCTTTCTGGGAGAGATGTGGCCACGGAGTCGCTATGGGTTGGAAATGACCCGATGGCATAAGATGGAGCTCAGCCCAGTTTAATGAGAGATGAGAGGAAGAAGGAACAGAGACTGCTCCAGAGGCTGTGACCTAGGCAGTGAGGCCTGAGGAGTAGGTCATCTCTAGTGGGTGCATTCCTGGCCCCCAAGAGCTTAAAAATCCAGCCCCCCTCCCCAGAAACTGTTCTGCCCCTCTACTTTTCCCTCCCGCACCCGGTGCCAGAGTGTTTGGAAATGAGGTTGGGTCAGCAGACCCCTGCCCACCTTGAAGCCATTCAAGTTGGACATCAGGACCTCGTGGGCATCCAGGACATTGAGGTGGCCCCTGTAAGGCCTCCAGACAACATGAGACTCCTGACCTTTCCAGCTCCAGTAGATCTCTGACTACTGATTTGTGAGGGGCAGCCTGGGCCGGGATCAGGCCTTACTCAGTAGGCCAAAAAAAGCTTTCCCTAGATTCCAGTTTCTGCTTGGCCCTGGTCTGACAGCCCCTGGCTCGGCGCGAGCCTCGTCCCTTTCCTCTGCCAAGCCTCCTGACTCCCCTCTGCCTCCCTCCCTCCCTCGTTTTTCTCCTTCTTCAGTGACAGCGAGATGGAGGTAGAGGCCGAGCATTACCCCAATGGAGTCCTGGAGACCTCGGCCACCAGGATAGTGAATGGTGCCTACAAATCAGAGGAGATACTGCAGACCGATGAGTCCGGCGTGGGTAAGGGCTCTGAGAGCACAGTCTGGCCATATCCTTTCCCCACCGACCAACCCGCACTGGACGAGAGAGCCCAGGAGGAAATGACTTTTTTGGTGTGATTCTCAGTCTCCAGGGAGGCAGTGGTGGGTGGAAGCTCGGAGGCCTTGAGATGAGCTGGGGAAGACAACACCTGAGTGATCTCCCTCAGGGAAATAATCATCCAGCTGTGTTTGAAGGGTCCCCAGATTCTGACCAGACCCCTTTCCCTGCTCAGCCGGGCCTGGCAATAAGCTTTCATTCAGTCGTGTTTATCGAGTGCTTACTGTGTGCGGAGCACTGTGCTTGTATAAGCTTGTATAAGCTTGTGATAGGGCTTAGACTACCACTGGGGAGGCTGACCCTAGAGCCCCACCTCGTCAAGAAGGGACTTATACTTATATTCCTGCTTACGCCCCTGCCTCAGATCTCTTCGGAACTGGGCTTGGGCTGCATCAAAGAGAACAGCAGCAGCTACAGTAGCAAGAGGAGGGACGATCTCTCAGCCCCCTCCATCCCCTCTCCCCCTAACATCACCTGGCGGGAGAGGAAGGAGACACCAGGAGGAAGGCTCACAGCTGGCCTTTGCTGTAGGCCCTAGTTCTACTACCGTCCTATCTGCCGGAAGGATGGGTTACCTCCCAGCAGAAGGGAACACTAGAATCCAGCATGTACTGGAGTTGAAAGTCATCATCGCCATCACTGTCCGTATCATCCACGGTATCTCTTGAGCACCTGCTGTGTTCAGTGCTCTGTCCTGGGAATTTAGGGAGAGCTACAGAAGAAGAATAAAATGAGATCACTGCCCTCAGCTAACATTCTAACCGGGACTGCAGGCCAGTGACAAAACTATATCAGTGTGCGAGAGAAGATACGACTATCCAATAGACCGATCAACATCGAATAAACGGACATAACGGTGATGGGATGGCATGATTGGAAAGGGGCGGGGAGGGGATTAGTTAGGGAATGCCTCTTAAAGAAGGTAACTTTTTAGGAGGACTTTGAGAGTGAGGCTGGACCCGATCTGGCAGATTTGAGGGAAAAGGGCAGTCCACGCAGGGGAAATGCGTAAGCAAAGGGTCATAGCAAGAGTGAGTTGAGCAAGGGACGTTTTGGAGGTTGGCTTGGGAGGAGCGAAGAGCCCAAGTCGAGGAAGTGGGAAAAGAGTGGCTAGGTAGGAAGAGCCCCCTGATGGAGAGCCTTCGAGATGACCCTTGGCCAGGAGTTTTGTTTCATTGAATTGTGAATTGAGTGCGGCACCTCCTTCCAAACCCCGGGAACGTTCTCTCAACTGAACTGTTGCTGAAATAGTTCTGCCCCGTCTCTGGGATTCCGGGTCAATTTGAGGGAGACTGGGGACACCCCCTCGCCCCCTGCCACCCACACACAAAGGGGAAACAGTGGCCAATGTAGGCAGTGCCTGGGTCACTGAGGAATTTTCTGGATGTGTAAGAGACCATATCAGTAAATTTGTGCCTCACCCCGCCTTACCAATGGGCCAGTCTTCTCCCGAGAAGCCTCCCCGGGTCCTCAGTCCCAGCCCCTTTGAGGCCAAAGTAACATCGCATGCACCGTGTATTTGCCCAGTGTTGTCTGCTGCTGGTGGCTCCGAGACTAGGGCTGAGACCCACAACCTTCTGTCCTTAAAGCGGTAGGTGGGGGAGAACAGGTCCACTGGCATACCCCTGAAAGGCTGTGATCCCTCCTTACTCCCCTTCACCCCTGGGTCCCATCCCTCAGAGCCACTACCCTCAGCCTTTCCTAGTGTGTGCTCCTCTCTCCCTCCCTCCCTCCCTCCCTCCTTCCTTCCCGCCGCCTTGGGGGACAGAAGATGGGCGTCCTCGACGACAGCTGTGCGGCGGCAACCAGGCCGCCACAGAAAGGATCATCTTGTTTGGTCGAGAGCTGCAGGCCCTCAGTGAGCAGCTGGGCAAAGAGTATGGGAAGAACGTGACTCATAAAGAGATGCTGCAGGTACGGCCAGGGTCAGCGTTGGGAGTTGGGGTTGGGGCTGTACAACGTTCAGACCAGACATTCCAGCACCAGGGAGGTAAAGGCCAGCCCTAACAACCCTGGGAATTTGGGCTCGAGCCTCTCCCACAGAGCGAACAACTTGCCCCAATGACCAAACGGGGAAGCTCAGCATGTCTACACGGGCCCCGGTCCCTCTACTCCCCAGTTCTCCGGCTGTCGGGAGGGATGGGAGGGAGGCGGGGGCGGGTGGATCTGCAAACACCTGCTCTCCCCCTCCGCTTCCTCTTTTTCAGGACGCGTTCAGCTTGTTAGCGTATTCTGACCCGTGGAACTGCCCTGTCGGTCAGCAGCTCGACCCGATACAGAGGGAGCCGGTGTGTGCTGCTCTCAACAGTGCGATTTTAGGTAGGAAAATCGAACCCTCCGTTAGTTAGCCCGGGTGGGGTCAGGGAACGGGGAGCTGAGAGGAAAATGCTCCAGCTCTTGGGTCTGGGAGCCCGAGTCCCAGGCTCATTCCGGTGCAAAAGCGACACGGTCAAAGCCATTGAATTTACCCCCTGCCCCAAGACATGTCAGGTTGGCTCCTAAAAGAGGTTTGGGGTCCTTTGCCCAGATCTCTGGGGAACCTGTACCTCCTGGTCCTGGAATATTTAGCAACGGGACCTTCTGTGGAAACCCGTGAATAACATGGCTCCCGAAGCCAAGTAGCTGTTTATTTTTTGCCTGGGAAGGAAGGCTGGGTTGGCTAGGTCCAGATCGGTAACTTGATGGCCCCTCTCGCTCTGACCAAATCTCCCACCTCTCTCCCTTGAAGTCCCAGGTGCTCTTCAGACCCACAACTGTTTCCTAAAGATACAAATGATTCAGCAGTTGCCAAGGCTTTACATGGGTCAGCCTGTGGATTCCCCATTCCTTTGGTGGGCCTCATGGGAGACTGCCCAGACCAGTCTGTGGGCCCCATCAGGAGCAAAAAGGTTCTTCTAACTCTACCTGAGTTGCAAGGAAATGACTTGGCCAAAGGAGAACTATCTACATGCAGCCCCCTTCTCCCACCCTCCTGTCCCAGCTCCAGCCACCGACTAATGGAGCCCATCTGCGGAAAGACGGGTGACACACACATGCCACCCCCCCACCTCCCCCACCACAACACGCATTGATCCCCAGACTTCTTACTCGTTCCCATCCTGCCGGAGGATCAGTGCTAGTCGTCTGGACCCTTTGGGAGAGGGAGTTCGGACTGTGTACATTTTTATTGGGATGCCCCTCATTAAAAAAGAATCATCTCTTCCATCCCAGACTACCCCTAAAGAGAAGTGGCTTCATCTGGCAGGATGCTTTCTAGTTGCTGCTCCAGCCTCCTCCAAGTCTTTTCCTGGGCTGGACTGGCCCTGGTAGATAGAGCCTGTGAAGAACCGCAATGGTGCAGGTCTCCGTGGTAGTCAGAACATGGCCTCCCCAGGGATAATTCCTTCCATCCCTCCCTCCCTCTCCCCCCTCTCACTCTCGCTCTCTTTCTTTCTCCCCTGCAGAATCTCAGAACCTGCCAAAGCAGCCCCCACTGATGCTTGCCCTGGGCCAGGCCACCGAGTGTCTGCGTCTCATGGCTCGGGTGGGCTTGGGCTCCTGTTCGTTTGCCAGAGTCGATGACTATTTGCACTAGCTGCCCAAGTGGGATGGAGCACCGTCGTTCTGTACTGCCCTCCTCCCTCCTTCCCCAGCCTGCCCTCCTCTGTGCTGTCCAGCCCTCCTTCATCCATGCTGCCTGGTGCAAGGACAGAGTGCCGATCAACCCCCCCCTTGTCGCTAGTGGCCTCCCATCACATATGAGAACCTGGACGCTCCTGGAAGAGTCGGCTTCTGCCACTTCTCCCGGCCCCCTCCTCCCCGATCTCTCGCCTTCCTCTCCTTCCACCCCTCCTTCTTCCTCTCCATCACTGCAGCAGCAGCAACACATGCAGTATTTGGCTGGTTACTCAAACGTAGCACCTTCCAATTTTAGGGATTTTTTTTTTGTTTTTGTGGGTTTTTTTTTTTAATCTTTATTTTTTTCCTGACTGAGCCACCAGTATTTATCTCTGGAGAGTGTGTGCTGAGTTGGTTTCTGCTAATTTAGTGATAAAGCTCACCTAAGTTGGTGATAGCTTCTTATTTTCTTAAGTAAAAAAAATATATATATGTGTATGTATACATATATATATATATATATATAAAACACAGTATTTATCTCTAGTGCTAGTCGTCTGGACCCTTTGGGAGAGGGAGTTCGGACTGTGTACATTTTTATTGGGATTCCCCCTCATTAAAAAAGAATCATCTCTTCCACCTCAACACAGTTGTTCATTTATTTATATTGTGCTCCTTAGTGGAGCCACCTTCTCAGTGACCCTTCACATCAGGAAGTCAGTTGAAGAAAACACGGAGGAACTCGGGCTGGTCGTGGCCACAATCGAGAGAAAGGCGAGAACAGGAGACCGTGGCTGTGTTGGGGTGGGTGTGGGCTAGGCTAAGTGCGGCCCCAGGAGGCAGGGGAAGGAGCAAGTCTGAGCATCCCAAGGGTAGGGTACAAAGGCAGGTAGGTGCAGAAGGCCCAGGGTAGAGGATGCAGCCATGCTCTCTCTGGGGAATCATATTTCCCTTTGGGACCGTGGCCTTTCAGGTGCCTCCAGAATCTTCAAAATAGGTCTGAATAGACTTTGGAGAGCCAGGAATGGCAAACCCAGTTCCCATCACCACCTTCCGGGCTAGTTGTGCAGCCCCACCTCCTCTGGGAACCCTTAAGAGCTGCACACAAATGTCTTACTCTACAGCCAGGTGGATTGGAATGTCCTGACCAGAATAGGCCCTTCTGAAAGGAGCAGCTGCCAGCTCAGGACAAGTTTTCCTTATAACGTTCCCTGTGAGGGCCTGGCTTTTGGGGGGGGGGGGGGGGGGGGGGGGGCGGTTGTTTGGGTTTTTTTGTTTTTTTTAGAGTGACCCCAAGGCAAGACAATAGAGGGGGAAGTTTTGGACCTTCCTGTTGGGTCGGGCCTTTCCTAAGGTGCTGGTGGATAGGGATGCCAGGAGGGGTTTGGATTCTCATCCAGAGACACGTAGCCTAGCCCCCCCATTGGGCTAGCTAGGCCTAGTCTCTTATGGCATCAGATGACAAAGAGACACTAATAATAATAATAATGGTATTTGTTAAGCGCTTACTATGTGCTGAGCACTGTTCTAAGCACTAGGGTAGATACAAGGTAATGAGGTTGTTCCACGTGGGGCTCACAGTCTTAATCCCCATTTTACGGATGAGGGAACCGAGGCACCGAGAAGTGAAGTGACTTGCCTGGTCACACAGCTGACAAGTGGAGGAGCCGGGATTAAAACCCACGATCTCTGACTCCCAAGACCATGCTCCTTCCACTGAGCCACCCTGCCGCTTCTCCTGGGGGTGCCAACACTGAAGAGTAAACCCCACACTTGAGCAAGGGGGCAGGGGTCTTGGGGGTCGCAGGGCTGGTAACTCTCATTTTGGGTAATTTGCATTGGAAAACCTGGGGGAGGGAGGGTGCGGGGAGAGACAGGGAAAGTTGGCCCCAGAGCCCGTGGGATCCGTTCTGAAGGAGGCCCTCTGGCACATCCAAGGGGCACAACATCCTGCCACAGAGGATGGTAGGGTTCTAGCCGAAAACCCTCTCCTCTTTGTGACAGACAGACTGAGACCCAGGGGCAGTGACCACTCTGTAAGAGCTTTCACCTGTAGTTCCAGCCCCTGGTGTTCCATGATCCCCACCCAGACGGTGGAGGGGGCAGGGGTCGGGGCAGCCTCCTTGGCTCCCAGACAGGTTGCGAGCCCCTGAAGGGACAGGGACCATCTCAAATTCCCACCTTTGTGTTCCCTCCCAGTGCTTAGTACAGTGCTCTGCACTCAGAAAGTGCTAAATAAACGCTACTATTCCCACTGCTGCTCCCAAACCAAGAGGACAGCGAGCCCCAGCACAACTTCACAGCCTCTGGGATGGCCTAGGACAAGAGATAGCCCGATTCGTCCTTCACCAGCATGACAGTAGGTGTGCTGTAGCCTGGCTGGGGAGGAGCTGGAAGTCTCTGTTCAGGCTGGAAGTCTCTGACCCACTCCAGCCCAACCGAAGTAGAGCCCCAGATCGGATGCCCCGTCTGGGTCTGAATTGGACCAGAAGTGCCGTGGGCCTCAGTTCCAGAGGATGCTGTGTAAACTTATTTTTATTTGTTTTTCATTAAGCACTTACTGTGTGCCGGGCACTGTCCTAAGCAGTGGAGTAGATGGGAATTAAATGGGAATTAAGACCGTGAGCCCTATGTTGGACACAGTCCCCATCCCACGTGGGGCTCACAGTCTTAATTCCCATTTGACAGGTGAAATAAGTGAGGCGCAGAGAAGTGAAGTGACTTGCCCAAGGTCACAGCAAACGGGTGGAGTCGGGATTAAAGCCCACGTCCTCCTGACTCCCAGCCCCATACTCTTTCCGCTAGGCCATTCCGTTTCTTCTCGAAGGTGGGGAACGCGTCTGCCTACTGTTATAGCGTACGCTCCCAAGCGCTCAGCACAGGGCTCTGCATGCAGGAAGTGCTCGATAAATACAGTTGATCGATTGCTGCCCCCGTGAGCTTACCGGGACAGCCAGAGCTGTGGGACAGAGCCCCTCAGGAATGGGGGTCTGGGATCGCGTTCGTTCCGGACAGCCACCACATTGCAGCGCCCTGATTGAAAATATCTGCAGGTTGGTTGGGAGGGGAGGGGACCGGGGCTGGGGGGGGGGATTTAAAAGTCCTGAATTTAAATCCACCTGCCTGGATTCAACTTGGGACCAGTCTAGCCTGGGATGTGACTGCTGAGCCTACCAAGGACTCTAGGCTAGGACTGGGTGCCATCTTCTGGTGCCACTGCAAATGGCAAATGCCCGGCCCACTCCATCCCTGCTGTCCAAAGGTTGGGGCTGGAAAGCAACTGCGCCAAGCACCACCTCCTAGGGTCAATCGATCACAGTCAGTGGGCGCTTGCTTTGTGCAGGCCACTGTACTGAGCGCTTGGAAAAGTACAATGTAACAGAATTAGCGTTCCCATCCCCTGCCTATGACGAGCTTGCGGTCTAGTGGAGGCCAACGTCAATATAAATAGTGAATACAAATAAATTGGCCTGTATCCACCCCAGCGCTTAGTACAGTGCCTGGCATACGGTAAGCACTTAATACCGTTATTACGATTAGTAATAAATTACAGATATGTACATAGGTGCTGTGGGGCTGAGGGAAGGGTGCAAATTCAAGTGCATCTTGAGGGTCTCTGTGTGGACTTTCTCTCCCACCACACCCATCTGTCTCCCTGGCCCGGGGACCTCAGGGAGAATCAAAATGGCCTAGTTGGACACTGCTTCCTCAACTGTTAGTCCCCTGAGGGCTAATCAATCAATTAATCACATTTATTGGACACTGTGTGCAGAGGACTGTCTCATCTCTTTGGCTCTCGCTCCCCAGACCTCCCAAGCAGTTTGGGAATTCAGTGAGCCTTAGTCAAAGAGGCCCACCAGAACCACCAGGCTTGCTCGGCTGGGGCAGTGTCCAATCTGCCAGCCACAGAAAACACACGACTCACATCCCGAGAGGATGTTGAAAAGTCATCTGTGTCCAGGACCTCAATCCCTTTGGGTAAAATCCTGAGGGAGCTGGAAGTGTCTGTCCCAACCCTGGCCTTAACTGAGGCCCTGGAGCCTTTTTTTTAATCGGTATTTGTTAAGCACTTCTATGTGCCAGACACCGTACCAAGCCCTGGAGTAGATATGATAATCAGATGGACACAGTCCATGTCCCACATGGGGCTCACGGTCTTAATCCCCATTTTACAGATGAGGTAGCTGAGGCCCAGAGAAGTGAAGTGGCTTGCCCAGGCCCAGAGAAGTGAAGTGGCTTGCCCATGGGCACCTAGCAGGCAGGTGGTAGAGCCAGAATTAGAACCCAGGTCCCCTGACTCCCAGGCCTTTGTTCTATCCACTAGGCCATGCTGCTGCTCTAGGCTACTAGGTCCTGTTAGGACTGAAACGGGGACTGGATCTCACTTTCAGGGGAAAGTGGGGGGCTACCCCTTGAAATGGTCAGCATCTACTGATGCAATGAGCAACACATTGGGCTGGGAAATGCCTGCTGCCCAGAAAGCTACATATATGATGAATGGAGATGCTAGGAAGTCACTGTGATTTTGCACTTTTAAAATAAGCCAACCGTAGAAGTTAATAATTGTATTTAAGTGCTTACCGTGTGCCAAAAACCATACTAAGCGCTGGGGTAGATCTACCAGATGATCGGGTCAGACACGGTCCCTGTCCCACATGGGGCTCCCAGTCTAAGTGGGAAAGAGACGAGCTATTGAGTCTCCATTTTACAGATGAGGAAATGATGGTTCAGAGAAGTGAAGTGACTTGTCCGAGGTCACACGGCAGGCAAGTGGCAGAGCCAGGATTAGAACCCTGGTCCCCTCGCTCCCAAGCCTGTGCTCTTTCCACTAGACCATGCCACCTTTCACAGAAGATGCTGTTCAGATGTATAAAAGTCAAATGCCTGGGACCCTAGGCTCTCCTTGCATTAAGCGGGAACTCTGCACGGGTGTCCCAGCGTGCACGCCACCAAGTTTCCGAGGCAGGAGCAGCAGCGGCAATAACGCGTGCAGGAAAGCACTCAGTTTCAGGGGTTTCTGAGCTCCCAAGTCCTACATTCAGAGGCTGTTTGATAGGTGTAGAGCTCGACCCCTGCTGCCCGTGGAGCCTACCAGTCCAAGTGTGACTGGAATACCTGGGTCTTGGGCCTAGAGTCTCAGACAGCTGAGCAAGCAGGGCTAGGTGGACCAGAGTAGGACCCAGATGTGTTTGACTAGTTGCTCAGGACAGCCCCTCTTTTTAATCCTAAAGCTGCAGTCAGTGGAGGAGGCTGAATCGGCCTAAACAGGGAGGGAGAAGCAGGCCAGAGGGGATGGTGGGCTGGAGTCCACCCAAGTGCCCATCTCACTTGCTGGCCCCTCGCCGTGCAAGGAAAAGAGGCTTGACTGAGGGGTTTGAGTTGTCAAGGGGGAAATGGCGGCACCTGAGAGAGACGAGGCAATTTCGAGCCATGTCCAGAGCCTGAGAAACTGGGGTTCCTTGCGGGTCAAGACACTTTCCACACTAAATTAGGCTTCCTCCTTGTTTTCTGTGCCTTATCTCCAGATTCTAAGTTGTTTACATTTCCTTTCCCAGATAGGGGCCCCCATTCAAGACTAGATACACAGTTTATTCAGAAAGACAGGAAGAGATGCCTGCTCTTATTGACGTTTGGCGGGGATACATATGCATGCCGGATCTCTGGAAATCATAATGATAATAGTCATTGTGGTTATGCGCTTATTATGTGCCAAACACTGTACTAAGCTCTGGGATAGATACAAGATCATCAGGTCAGACACGGGCCCTGTCCCATATGGGGCTCACAGTCTAAGTAGGAGAGAGAACAGATGAGGAAACTGGGGTTCAGAGAAGTTAAGTGATTTGCCCAAGGTCACACAGCTGACAAGTGGTAGACCTGGGATTAGAACACAGGTTGCCTGACTGCCAGGCCCATGCTCTTTCCACTAGGCCACACTGCTTCTCATGCTCTCTTTTCTCTCCCCCCCCCCCGACCCCCCCCAGCTTCAGAAAGATCCCTTCATTCATTTCTTGAAAGCCCCCAGCCCTGATGGTCCCCTTATACAGGAAGATGGGGTTGCAGAGACTTAAGAAGTGGGAAATGGGCCAGAGGGGCATAGACCACCAAGTGACACAGCCAGTGATAATACCTTGCATAGAGCTTTTATTTCCATTTGGAAAACTCTCATTTTATCCTCACGACATCCCCGTGAAGTAGGGAGCGTCAGCTATTATTACATATGAGGAAATGGACACAGAGGTTAAATGACTTGCCTGTGATTTCTCAGCAGGCCAGGGCCTGATTTGGGGCTAGGACCCAGGACTCCAGCCCCAGGCTCTTTTCCACTAGACCACATTTGACTCCCTGAACCCGACTGATAACTTTGCACTCAAGTCAGATGTCGTGGGACAACAGAGAGCTCTGGAAGGGGCCACTGCCCTTCGTGGGGAGATGGAGAGGCTTGGTCTCATCTCCCCTCAATTCAGAAGGTTGGAAAGACCTGATTTGTGAAGTAACTTTTTGTCCCTCAGCATGACTCTTTCCAGGAACCCTAGAGCTCAAGCTCAGGGGTTGAAATTCAAAGTTTCTAGGGGTGCAGAGAGCACAGCTGAATCTGATTTTATAGATGTCAGAACCCGGAGGAATTGAGTCACAGGAATCAAGTCAGAGCGTGAGGTTGCCAACGGCTGGAACTCAGACCCATTAAAGTGCAAGAGTGATAGAAGCAGAACAGCTTCTGTTCAAATGCTTCACCCCAGCTCTAGCCAGGTTCACAGAAACCAGCTCATAACCTTAGCACTCCCTTGCTTGGCTGATCTCCACTTTTTCCTCCCCCATGTCTCAAGTCAGGAGGTTTCTGAGTTTGGTGGGGATGGGGAGGAAGAGGAGGAGGAGCATTCCAGAGCTTGGAAAGATAAATTACAGAAAAGAGGGAAGGAGGGCTTTTGCCAGCCTGTCTGTTCCCATTCAGTTTCCTCTGAGGATCTGGATTTTGATTTTTTGGGGGGTTGGGGAGGAGAAGAAGTGGAGGATACCACCAGCCAAAGAGAGTCACCAGATTATCACATAAGTGACTGACTACACATGCTGTCTGGGGGCTTAGATGGGCTGGGACCTGGAAAAGCAGAAGGCCTGGATGCTGGGAATCTCATCTCCATGGTAATCACAAAAGAATGCGAGGGAGCTGACGGAACTCAGAATTTCCTTTAGCTGTTCAAGACTCAGGTATGAAGAGTCGAGAGCCAGAATGGACTGGGAAAATATGGGAATTTTCATCTGCAACCTCAAACCAACCCCAGTCTACACCAAACAGATGGATGAATGGGCAGATGGGAGGACTCTCATCTCAGACCTCTTATTAAAGGGATTTTATTCTTTGTTAATTTCAACTAAACGGACATTATCCAAGTTTGCACATTGGTTCTGCCTCTGCTTTGTATTTGTGAGTTGAATTATCTTACACTCACATGAAACTGGGGGAGAGGGTAAAACATTTTAACTAAAAAGATTTAAAAAGTTGTTCTGGAAATGTGTTAAAGAAAAGCTTTGTTGTATTTTGACAGAATTATTTTTATTAAAATATACATCCCTGTGCAGCTGTAAGTGTTGGGCTCTTTGCTTGGGGAGTCAGATGAGATTTGCCCACTTTCCATTTGCTGAATCAGTTCTTCCTGCTCCAATCTCCGTCCCCAGTCCTCCTGGCTCTCATGTTCTGGCCTCTTGTACTTTCTCGTTTTCATGCCCAAATTCATCTTCTCGCCAACTCCACGTCTTCCTTGAGGATAAGGATCCTGTCTTCTAACTCTAATGTGCTCTCCCGAATGTGTAGTAGACTGCTCTGTACACAGAAGCTCAATAACTATTGCTAATTAGTTGATTATTATTAGGGTATTGGTTAAGCACTTACTATGCGCCAAGCACTATTCTGAGTGCTGGGGTGGATGTAGGTTAATCAGGTTGGAAACAGTCCCTATCCCACATGGGACTCACGGTTTCAGTAGGATGTGTATAGAAAGCAGCATGTCCTAGAGGAAAGAGTATGAGCCTGGTGGTCAGAGGGAGTTGAGATTTGAACCCAGGTCACCACTTATCTGCTGTGTGATCTTGGGCAAGTCACTTCACTTCTGTGTCTCAGTTTCTTCATCTATAAGATGCAGATTAAAGCTGTGAGCCCCATGTGGGACATGAACTGTGTCCAACCCAATTATCTTGTATCTACGCCAGCACTTAATGCGGTGCCTGGGACAGAGTAATTACTTAAATATCACAATTAAGTGCGTTTCCCGCCCAATCTCTCCCCACCCAGCTCATCCTATTGAGTTATCTCTTCGTCACACACCCATGATGCCGCTGTGCACGGAATCCAAGCAGTTTCTAGCTATGCTGCCTACCGCAGCTGGGACTCCAGAGTCTGAGCTCCCAGGGGTAGCTGCAGCCCTCCTTACATCCCCCCAACCAGGTAATAATAATAATAATAATAATGGCACTTCAGATAATAATAATACACCACACATGGTATTAAGTGCTGCAGTAGAAACAAGACAATCAGTTTGGACAGTCCCAATGGGCTCACAGTAGGAAGGCATGGGATTTAACCCCTATTTTTATGGATGAGGAAACTGAGGCACATAGAAGTTAAATGACTTGCCCAATGTCATAGAACAGACAGGTGGCAGTGCTGAGATTAGAACAAAGGTTCCTGACACCGAGGCCCATGCTTTTTCCACTAGACTACACTGTTTCCCATGATGAACGACATCTCCCAGTCTTAATTGACTCACCAGGCTACTGGGAAAGCCCCAGGGGGCCACGGCCCACGGCCACAGGAATCAAGTCAGAGCGTGAGGTTGCCAACGGCTGGAACTCAGACTCATTAAAGTGCAAGAGTGATAGAAGCAGAACAGCTTCTGTTCAAATGCTTCACCCCAGTACACCACACAATAATGTTTCCCACCTCATCCCCCTTCCCAGTCTCCCAACTCCTGCCCCAAGACAAATGGTTATGAGAAAACCCTTTACCTCACAAGCCGTAACAGCAGCATGGACTTGAAGCTCTTGAGGGCCTGGTCTCCTAGCTCACAGCTGGAAATGGAATGAAATGGAAATTCATAACAAATAGAGAAGCAGCGTGGCTCAGTGGAAAGAGCATGGGCTTTGGAGTCAGGGCTCATGAGTTCGAATCCCAGCTCTGCCACTTGTCGGCTGTGTGACTGTGGGCAAGTCACTTAACTTCTCTGTGCCTCAGTTCCCTCATCTGTAAAATGGGGATTAAGACTGTGAGCCCCACGTGGGACAACCTGATTCCCCTATGTCTACCCCAGCGCTTAGAACAGTGCTCGGCACATAGTAAGCGCTTAACAAATACCAACATTATTAATTATTATTAAAAGACAAAATTGAGCCCCAAAGTAGGATTAAGGTCATAAATGCAGCACCCAGCCCAGAGGTTCATATTGTTAGAGGTTCATTCAATTTTCACCGGGTGTGAGCTGCTAATCACAGGTTGGCATCTTCCAACTCTGTGAATCTCCTTCACACGTGAATTGAGAGTAGGAATGCATCCTGGGCAGATGTCAGGACACGAGCTAGCTCCCGGGGGGGAAAAGAAAATCATTGCATACATTTCACAATGTGTTGTGTCCCTGCCCATCCGTTTGCTAGTTGTGCCTTGTGTTCTGATGTTAATGTAACTGGGGGGGACTAGTGTGAATGGATATACAAGTCAGCGTGGTTAATTCTTTGGCCCAGCTTCTCAATCCTGAAGGCTCGGGACCAAGGGTCATCCGTGGTTCTTGAAAGGGGACTCATCTGTTGAGTGCTTACTTTGTGCAGAGCATTATCCTAAGCGCTTGGGAAAATACAGAGTTGGTGGACACGTTCCCTCCCCACAACAAGTTTATGCTCATTAACATTCTGACATCCCTTATCCCCAAAAAAACCCTCCCATAACCCCACAGCTCCCTCCAGTTAATGCCCCATCTCCCACCTACCGTTACCCTCCAAACTCCTTAAGAGAGTTTACACCCACTGTCTCCACTTCCGCTCCTCCATCCCCACCAATCTGGCTTCCACCCCCATTACTCCACAAAAGCAGTCCTCTCTAAAGTAACCAATGAACTCACCAAATCTGATGGCCTCTACTCCATTCCAATCCTCTTAAACTTATTCAGCTGCCTTGGACACTGTGGATCACCCCCTTTCTCCTTGAAACTTCATTCAGACTTGGCTTTACTGACACCGTCCTATATCTGGCCGCTCCTTTTCAATCTCTTTTGCAGGCTCCTCCTCTGCTTCCCACCTTCTGACAGTGGGGGTCCCTCAAGGCTCAGTTCTGGATCCACTTCTATTCTCTTATCTACAGCCACTCATTTAACTACCTTCTCTATGTGGATGATTCCCAAGTCTCCAGCCCTGACCTTTCTCCATTTCTGCAGTCTCACATTTCCTCCTGCCTGCAAGACATCGCAATCTAGATGTCCCACCGGCACCTCAAACTTAACGTGTCCAAACCAGAACTCCTTATCTTCCCACCCAAACCCTGTCCTCCCCCTTTCTTTCCCATCACTGTAGACAATACCACAATCCTCCCTATCTCACAAGTCCACAACAAGCATTGCCCTCAACTCATTTTGCTCACTCAACCCACATGGTCAATCACCAAATCCTGTCATATCACTATTCACAACATTGCTAAAAATCTATCCTTTTCTCCCAACTGCTGCCACACTGATCCAAGTACTTATCCTATCTTGTCTTGACTACTGCATCTGCCTCCTTGCTGACTTCCCTGCTTCCTGTCTTTCCCCACTCCAGTCCACACTTCACTCTGCTGCCTGGTTCATTTTTCTTACGGATTGAATATTTTTGTCTCCCCACTCCTCAAGAGCCCCCAGTGGTTGCCCATCCACCTCCACAAACACATTTCCTACCATTGGCTTTAAATCACCCAAATCGGCTTGCCCCCTCCTCCTACTTTACCTAACTGGTCTACTATGGCCAGCCCGAACACTTTGCTGTTCTAGTACTAGCTTGCTCACTGTGCCCCAGTCTCATCTAGCTCACTTCTGACACTTATCCCATGTCCTCCCCCTAGCCTGGAACTCCCTCCCCCTCCATATACACCAGACCACCACTCTCCCCCGTTTCAAAGCATTAAAGGTCACATCTCCTCCAAGAGGCCTTCTCCAATTAAGCCTTTTACGCCCTGGCTCTCTCTCCCTTGTGTCATCTATGCACTTGGATCTGTGACCTTTGGCATTTGATATCTACCCCACAGCACTGATGTTTGAATCTTTAAATGACATATTATAAGTTATCTATAAAAATGTCTGCCTCCCCCTCTAGAATGTAAGCTCACTGTGGGCAGGAAACATGTCTGCCAACTCTGTTGTATTTTAGTCTCCCAAATTCTGAGTACAGTACTCTGCACATAGTAAGTGCTCAAATGCCATCGATGAGGATCATTAAGTTATGGTAAGTTCTCAGCCCAGCTCCAGAGGCTGGGTACTCCCCCCTCACCCCCTAGAATCCCATGTGGGTCTTGCAAACTCCAGAACATCTCCAGAATGGCTCTACCAAAAGGAGAAGAGTGGGAGCAAAGTGGATTGGCTAGAAGTCCCTGGAACAGAAGGGAAAGAAGAATTGGCAGAGGTACTAAGGTATTCACTGGGGGGCATGCTACAAGCTCACCAAACTGATCTACAGTCCTACAGCCACCCATACTGATTTCCAGAAGCCCTTTCCCTCTGCACAGTTTTCTGGAATAACTGGGACTTGCCCTGATAGAAGGATTTCTATGGTGAACAGAATTCTGGTCCTGATTAAGGTGATTTGATCACTTAGGTGGGACCAGGAAGAAAGGGAAAAGAAAAGCTTGGAAGAGAAAGTAGAGGGAGAAAGGAAGTGGTGTTTGCTGTTGCTGTCACTTGAGTAGCAGCGACGGCCTTGGTGGACCTGCCCAGGATGGGATCAAGACGGCAGCAGCTTCCCTGGGAGTGACCCTTACTCCTCCCTTGATGTTCGTTGGCTTTGACCAGTGATCCCTGTCCCCCTCCGCAACAGTACAGTCTAGGTTTCTGTGTGGAGACCTGGATGAGACCTCACACCCACATGAAACTGAAATCTCCTTCTAGCACCGGCACTCGTGTTGGCCCCGGGGGAGATACAGTCATGAGGATGAACTGAGTGGGAGGTGGGGAAGGGACCGTACCCATACTCATTCCAGAACAACAAAATTGGGGTGGGAGAAAACCGTCTGCCAAGGCCAAAAAAACAGCACTATCAGGTGACATCCCCTTACCTCTCCTGCCCCTTCCAGGTACTAGTCCAGGAAAAGAGATGAAGAAGGGGGAAGGGGAAGGTGGAGAAGAAGGGAAAAGTCGGGACTGGGGAGTCGATAGGTAGGGGTTAGGAGATGGCCAAGAGGAAGACAGGGGGTCATTTCATGGAGCTGGCCTGCTCCTGCCCCTGATGCCCCCCTTGGGAGCCTGGCTGTGACAGAGACAACAACCCACCAGCATCTCCCTGCTGTGTGATCTTGGGCAAGTCGTTTCACTTCCTCTGTGCCTCAGTTACCTCATTTGTAAGATGGGGATTCATTCATTCAATAGTATTTACTGAGCTCTTACTATGTGCAGAGCACTGTACTAAGCACTTGGAATGTACAATTCGGCATCAGAAAGACAATCCCTGCCCATTGACGGGCTTACAGTCTAATCGGGGGAGACAGACAAAAACGATAGCAATAAATAGAATCAAGGGGATGTACATCTCATTAACAAAATAAACAGGGTAATAAAAATATATACAAATGAGCAGACGAGCACAGTGCTGAGGGGAGGGGAAGGGAGAGGGGGAGGAGCAGAGGGAAAGGAGGGGAAAGGGGGCTTAGTTGAGGGGAGGTGAAAGGGGGGCAGAGAGGCAGCAGAGGGAGCAGAGGGAAAAGGGGAAGCTCAGTCTGGGGAGGCCTCTTGGAGGAGGTGAGCTCTCAATAGGGCTTTGAAGAGGGGAAGAGAATTAGTTAGGCGGAGGTGAGGAGGGAGGGCATTCCAGGACAGCGGGAGGACGTGGGCCAGGGGTCGACGGTGGGATAGGCGAGAACGGGGGACGGTGAGGAGGTGAGCGGCAGAGGAGCGGAGCGTGCGGGGTGGGCAGTAGAAAGAGAGAAGGGAGGAGAGGTAGGAGGGGGCAAAGTGATAAAGAGCTTTGAAGCCTAGAGTGAGAAGTTTTTATTTTGTGCGGAGGTTGATGGTCAACCACTGGAGGTTTTTAAGAAGGGGAGTGACATGCCCAGAGTGTTTCTGCAGGAAGATGATCTGGGCAGCGGAATGAAGAATAGACTGGAGTGGGGAGAGACAGGAGGAAGGGAGATCAGAGAGAAGGCTGACACAGTAATCCAGCCGGGATATTATGAGAGTCTGTACCAGTAAGATAGCCGTTTGGATGGAGAGGAAAGGGTGGATCTTGGCGATATTGTGAAGGTGAGACCGGCAGGCGTTGGTGATGGATTGGATGTGTGGGGTGAATGAGAGAGCCGAGTTGAGGATGACACCAAGGTTGCGTGCGGGTTTGAGCGACGGGAAGGATGGTCGTACCATCCACAGTGATAGGGAAGTCAGGGATTGAGACTGAGAGGCCTCTGTAGGACAGGGGCTGAATCCAACCTGATTTGCTGTACCCACCCCAGCACTTAGTACAGTGCTTAGCACATAGTAAGTGCTTAATACCACTGCTATTATCTTCCTGCCAACCCCTCTCACCCCAAGGCTTTCTAGGAGCCACATCTCTGAGTACCAGGAGTCAGTACGAACAGCAGAGCCAGCAACAGAGCCAGGCCTCTGGACTATGAGCTCGTTGTGGGCAGGGATTGTCTCTTGCATTCCCCAAGTGCTTAGTACAGTGCTCTGCACACTAAGTGCTCAATAAATATGACTGACTGACTGAATGAATAAATGAAAGGAAGGGAAGGGCAGAGGTGGAAGCAGTGTGCCCTGATGGAAAGAGCATGGGCCCAGGAATTAGAGGACCTATTTTTTAATCTCAGCTCTACCATTTGCCTGCTAGGTGGCCTTGGGCAAGACACCAATTTCTGCCTCAGTTTCCTCATCTGATTCAATGCCTGTTTGTTCTTTTTTATGGTACTTGTTAAGCACTTACTAAGTGTCAAACACTGTTCTAAGCACTGGGGTAGATACAAGTTAAACAGGGCAGACACAGTCTCTGTCCGGCACAGGGCTCTCAGTCTAATAATGATATTTATTAGGCACTTTCCAATAATGATATTTATTAGGCACTTACTATGTGCCAGGCACTGTACTAAGAGCTGGGACCGATACAAGCACATTGGGTTGGACACAGCGGGGCTCACGGTCTCAATCCCCCTTGTACAGACGAGGTAACTGAGGACCAGAGAAGTAAAGCAACTTGCCCAAGGTCTAAATGGGAGGGAGAACAGGTATTTAATCTCCATTTTACAGTCGAGGAAATTGAGGCACAGAGAAGTTAAGTGACTTATCCAAGATCACACCACAAGCAACCGGCAGAGCATGGATTAGAATCTGGGTCCCCTGACTTCCAGGACCATGCTCTTTTGACTAGGCCACGCCGCTTCACCCTCCTCTTTAGACTGTGAACCCCACGTGGGACTGAAACTCTCGGCTCTAACTATCCTGTAGCTGCCCCCGCGCGTGCCACGATAGAGGCATTTAACAAATACCTTTTAAAAAAGAAAAAGAATGGGGGAAGCAAACCGGCCCCGCGGATAAGCCTCGCCCGTTCTCTCTCGCACGAGATGCGAACACGGCACTCACCGCACGCCCTTGTTTTGTTAGAGAAGCAGCGTGGCTCAGTGGAAAGAGCATGGGTTTAGGGGTCATGGGTTCTAATCCTGCCTCTGCCACCTGTCAGCTGTGTGACTTTGGGCAAGTCACTTAACTTCTCGATGCCTCAATTACCCCAGCTGTAAAATGGGGATTAAGACTGTGAGCCCCACGTGGGACAACCTGATTACCTTGTGCTTAGAACAGTGCTCGGCACATAGTAAGTGCTTAACAAATGCCATTATTATTATTATTATTCATTCATTCAATAGTATTTATTGAGTGCTTACTACGTGCAGAGCACTGTACTAAGCACTTGGAATCTACAATTCGGCAACAGGTAGAGACAATCCCTGCCCAATGACGGGCTTAAAGTCTCATCGGGGGAAACAGATGGACAAAAACAAGACAACACAATCATGATAAATAGAATCAAGGGGATGGCACCTCATTAACAAAATCAGTAGGGTAATAAAAATATATATAAATGAGCACAGTGCTGAGGGGAGGGGAAAGGGGGGGAGGAGGAGCAGAGGGAAAGGGGGCTAAGCTGAGGGGAGGTGAGGGGGGAAGGAGGAGGGAGCAGAGGGAGCAGAGGGAAAAGGGGAAGCGCAGTCTGGGAAGGTCTCCTGGAGGAGGTGAGCTCTCAGTAGGGCTTTGAAGAGGGGAAGAGAGTAAATTTGGCAGAGGTGAGGAGGGAGGGCATTCCAGGATTATCAGTACAGAGCTCTACACACAGTAAGTAACCAATAAATACGACTGACTAACCCTTGTCAGCTGTGTGACTGTGGGCAAGTGACTTCACTTCTCTGGGCCTCAGTTCCCTCATCTGTAGAATGGGAATGAAGACTATGCGCCTCACGTGGGACAACCTCATTCCCCTGTATCTCCCCCAGCGCTTAGAACAGTGCTCTGCACGTAGTAAGCGCTTAACAAATACCAACATTATTATTACCCTACTGCCGCCCCCGTCCTCCGCGCGGCTCTTTTAAGTGCCGAAGGTCACGAGCCGAGTGACTCCGCCTCCTTTCGGTCCTACCTCTATATCCGCATGCGCAGTTCACCTCCTCCTTCCCCGAGCTCTCCGTTCCTTAGTGACGGCGGCGGCGGGCGGCGCGTTCCCGGCCACGCGCGCGGTCTCGCAGGTCCTCGCCCGCTGGCCTCGCGCGCCCCTCTCCCGCCTGTCAGCTCCCCTGCCGCCATGGCCCCGGCCGGCGGGTGATGCCTGGCTGCCGACGATCCGGGGAGCCGCCTCCACCAGCCAGGTGAGCGGCGGGGATGGGCGCGCCGAGGGAACGGTTCGGGGGACTGGCGACCGACTGGCCCTGGGGGAGGAGGTGAGGCGGGGAGGGAGAAGAGAGGGAAAGGGGCGGGGAGCGGCGTTGATGGGGCAGCCCCTATTTTACCGGGCCCGAGGAGGGTGGGAGTCGAGACGGGAGAGAAAGAAAAGAAAGGGGGTGGGGTGAAGATTGGGGTTTGGAGAACGAGCCGCTCCCAAGTCGATGGCCGCGGGAGAAGTCGAGTAGGAGGGGAAGGGGTGGCAGGAAGGATGCTTTCCCCCTCAGCGCCTGCTGCTGATCCGTACAGCGGTCCAAGGAACAGTTTCTAGGACCCCACACCTGGGGTCTCAGGAGCCCGCAGAGCAATCCTCCTCTTTTCTGCCGCCCCCCCCCCCCCCATTTCTTAGCGGCGCTGTCCAAGAGGGATCCCCTCCCTCCTCTCGTTAGCCCCTTTCGGCTGGCGGGGGATGAGGCAGAAAAGATAAGGTACCGAGTAACGGGAACCCCTCCCCTCATTGTGTATCTGCAGCCACTGAGGGGTACGTTTTATGGCAGATGCCACAGGTGCCCCGCCCTCGCCGGAGCTGGAGACTGTCGCCGTGCGTGGAGATCATTTGAATGTCTGTGGTTTAAAAGGACGAGGGTACAAATGAGGCCGTCAGGTTTTAGCCACCAGATGTGGTGCAATCCGAGGAGGTGATCGCTACTCGCTGTAATCCCGGGTCAATAAACAAACGAACCACCACACCTTTGAGTACTGACTAGGTTGAACAGAGGATAGGTCATAGTCGCCTGCCTGAGTCACTTTGTATGTGTGTGTGTATGTTGGGGGGGTAATAGAAACTTCTGTTAGGGAAATTTTCCCAAAGAAGCAGGTTTTAGGGTGAATCTGTGAAGGTCAGTGTTTGCAACACTAATCAGAGTCAGTCTAGAACACTGGGTTATTTTTTTTTCCCCCCATCGTTGTGATCATTTGATTTCAATTTTTGTGGACCAGATGGAAACGTGAAGGCATATCTTGAACACAAAAAAGGCAGATTAAGTTACTCCTCTCAAATCTTCATCCAGAAGGAAAAAAAAATCTAACCCTTGGCTTCAAATATTGCTGTCACTTGGGTCTCATCTACCCTTTTCTCCAACTGCAGTCCAAACTCACTTTTCAGTTTTGCCTCATGTTGCATGAGGAGCTCGTTCCTGCATCTTCACCTCTGCCTGGGACATCCCACCTCTGATCTAAACTATGACCCCTTTGCACATTTAAAGCCCTCCCCCACCCTCGAAGAAGTCGCCTCCTTCAAGAGGTATTCTTTGATTAATCCCTCACGTGACTCATGCATTAGCACTTGTGTGTATCTTAATTGTCCCGCTCCCCTACCCCACACCTTCATAATTTATATCTCTTCAAGTGTCTGGCAGTCTGGGTCCATTTGTTTCCACCCTAGAGTATAAAATGAGGGCAGAGACCATGTCCTTTTACTACTATATCCTCCTATATCTAAAGTTGTGTTACTGTGGAACTCTGCATTAAGAAAAAAGATAAATATTTAAGTGCTTAAAAGCCAGGCACCATACTAAGTACTGGGGTGGATACAAGATAATTAAGTTGGACGATCGGTCCCACATGGGCTCAACTCACATCGTAGTAACTACGCTAATTTATTTGATGCCACATTATATCCAGATAAACATGTTGTAGGAAGAATGTTCAATAGTGCTCTACTCACAAAACTAAAGACATGCATAATTGAGGGATGGAGGGTACAGTGCTTTGCATACAGGCAGTCAGTGCTGTTGATTTTAGTAGCTAGTGACACTGATGATGAAGGCAAAAGGAACCTTCACTCACCTGTACCTGTTACTAGAGAAGTTAAGTCCTACTCTCCCCTCTACCACCCCTTCCCCCAAAAAAATCCTTGGAAGTTTAGGGATAGATGTTTTGTTAGAATGAGCAGCAATGGTTCTAAGAAAACTATTCAAAAGCAGCACAAAGTAGATCCCAATATAAGTTATCCCAAATCCAGCATTCCTATAGTGCTGTACTCACACCCCCACAGCTCATGGCATGCATGAAGGAGAAAAAATGTCCTTTGGCAGGCCCACAAAGCAAACTCAGTGAGCCAGTCCCCATGGTCATCTACCTCCAAGGGGAGGAGCCAGTTTATTCTTTAGTCACCATTTTAAAGTTTACTGGGAGTATATACTCTGAATGTTTTATAAATAATAGAACTTAAGTGGTTCTATCAGTCTCTCTTCCTGCAGAACTAGTGGAAATACTGTAAACAGGCTACTTTGTTTTCACAACCTTAGTATTGGTCTTATCTAAATATTGTTGCTTTAAGAGTTAATTGTTTTTGGACTTCTTAAAATAGGGCAGTAGGGTACTTGTAGCATACCTGAACAAGTACACCACCACCAGACTATTTTGGGACCGTGTGACAAAATACTGGTGCTACCAGTTCAGAAAGCTTAAACTTTTATTTGGTCAGAGGCAGGGGGTAGGGAGGGAGACAAGAGTTGGCCTGTTATTGATTAAGGTTCTCGAAACACCTCCACATCCATTTTAGAGGCGGTCACTTGACCGAGAGGCATCTGTTTTATAACAACATCAGTAATTCACATAAGGTGGGAGAAATTAGGAAAGTGAAACTCAAAATCCTAGGAGCAGAGACAATTTAAAGTTGAAGTGTTATTGAAAGAGAGAGTTGATTTTTTTGTAGATTTAAACAGGAAAGGAAGAAGTACTTAGTATTTCACAGAGGGCCAGTAATAGTAATGGCATTTATTGAACACCCACTGGATGCAATATGCTGTTAAGCACTTGAGAAAATGTAACAGAAGAGATACATTCCCTCCCTTAGGAGCCAGATTTGAGTATTTACAAAGATAACAGAATAGTAGTTGAATGTACAACTGAACTGGGGCAGCGGGGAGGTTAGGTAAACAGATCCTCTTCAAGGGTTGTTAAGACATCTCAGGGCACTTGTAGAGAGGAAAAAAACGTTGCAGGAAGAACATTCACAAGGCTCAATAGGCTTTTGATGCAGTACCATTGACTAGATTTCATCAGGAGAATGATTTGAGATTACTACATTCTTTCTAGAGTTGGTACTCCGCATCCTACTACAACTCAGCCCACACACTTCACTCCTCTAATGCTAACCTCACTGTACCTCAGTCTCATCTATCTCACCGCCAGCTCCTCACCCACGGCCTGCCGCCTCAAATCTGACACACAATTGCTCCATCCCCCTTCAAAGCCTTATTGAAGGGTCATCTCCAAGAGGCCTTCCCTCACTAAGCCCTCCTTTCCTCTTCCCCCACTCCCTTTTGAGTTGCCTGGATTTGCTCCCTTTATTCATCCCCCCTCCCAGCCCCACGGCACTTATGTACACATCTGTATTTTACATTAATGTCTATCTCCCCCTCTAGACTGTAAGAGTGTTGTGGGCAGAGAATGTCTGTTGTACTCTCCCAAGTGCTTAGTACAGTGCTCCGCACGCAGTAAGTGTTCAGTAAATACGATGGAATGAATCAGTTGCAGAACAAGTTAAAAGGAAGATGGTGTCACTCGTAGAGAATGGGTGTGTTTTCTGTACTCAGTATCAGGGAACTTGACTTTTTGGGGTTGCTAAGGCATCTCCTAGGTTAATCATGCATTTGTAGGCCTTGAGCGAGCTCACAAGTGGAGTGGGAAGATTTAAGTAAATTAACAGGTGAGGACCAGTTTAAGATTTAGCATGATTAACATTCTATGGTGATTTCATCATCTCCTCATCTTCCCTCCCAAGCCTGGTCCTCTCCCAGACTTCCCTATCACCGTGAATGGTACGACCATCCTTCCCGTCTCTCAGGCCTGCAACCTCAGTGTCATCTTTGACTCGTCTCTCTCGTTCACCCCACACATCCGATCCGTTACCAAGACCTGCCGGTCTCACCTTTACAATATCGCCAAGATCCGCCCTTTCCTCTCCACCCAAACGGCTACCTTACTGCTGCTACGGGCTCTCGTAATATCCCGGCTAGACTACTGTGACAGCCTTCTCTCTGATCTCCCTTCCTCCTCTCTTGCCCCGCTCCAGTCTATTCTTCACTCCGCTGCCCGGCTCATCTTCCTGCAGAAATGCTCTGGGCATGTCACTCCCCTTCTTAAAAACCTCCAGTGGTTGCCTATCAACCTCTGCTCAAAACAAAAACTCCTCACTCTAGGCTTCAAGGCTCTCCATCACCTTGCCCCTTCCTACCTCTCCTCCCTTCTCTCTTTCCACTGCCCACCCCGCACGCTCCGCTCCTCTGCCGCCCACCTCCTCACCGTCCCTCGGTCTCGCCTATCCCGCTGTCGACCGCTGAGCCACGTCCTCCCGCGGTCCTGGAATGCCCTCCCTCCTCACCTCCGACAATCTAATTCTCTTCCCCTCTTCAAATCCCCACTTAAAGCTCACCTCCTCCAAGAGGCCTTCCCAGACTGAGCTCCCCCCTTTTTTCCCTCTGCTCCCTCTACCCCCGCTTCACCTCTCTGCAGCTAAACCCTCTTCTCCCCCCTTTCCCGCTCCTCCTCCCCCGCTCCCGTCCCACACCCTCAGCACTGTACTCACCCACTCAACTGTATATATCTTCATCACCCTATTTATTTTGTTTAATGAGATGTATATCACCCTGATTCTATTTATTGCCATTGTTTTTATGAGATGTTCTTCCCCTTGACTCTATTGCCATTGTTCTTGTCTGCCTGTCTCCCCCGATTAGACTGTAAGCCCGTCAAAGGGCAGGGACTGTCTCTATCTGTTGCCGATTTGTACATTCCAAGCGCTTAGTACAGTGCTCTGCACATAGTAAGCGCTCAATAAATACTATTAAATGAATGAATTGCAGAGTTAACACCATTCTGGTGCAACTGAGGCCAAGTTATCAAGTCTAGACTTTGACTTAGTATAATCTTTTGATATCTGTAATGCAGGGGACAGGAGTAAGATCAAAAATTGAAACAGGCTAGGTTGGCCACCACATTGGAGTTACAGACAAATCCAGAATCGTCATGTCCTTACAAGTCATGTGTAGTCATCGTATACATCTCCAAGGCAGGCAATTGGGAGGCTTGGTAAGAGGCCAGAGGTTAAAATGGAGGGGCAAATGAGTTTCTGAATTTAGGGCATTCAGAGAGTAGAAAGTGGTTTAAGTAACAGGAGCTTGGGCTAACATTCTGAATACCAGAGTCTGGAGAACCTAAGTGAAGACTATCCATGTAGCTCTAAATGGTAGGCCCTATTTTGTTAATGAGGTGTACATCCCCTTGATTCTTTTTATCTTGCTAATGTTGTCTTATTTTTGTTCTGTTCTGTTTTGCTTTGCTGTCTGTCTCCCCCGTTTAGACCGTGAGCCCTTCGTTGGGCAGGAATGGTCTCTATCTGTTGCCAAATTGTCCATTCCAAGCACTTAGTACAGTGCTCTGCACATAGTAAGCACTCAATAAATACTATTGAATGAATGAAAAGCAGAAGTACTTGCAAAAAAGAGATTACTTACATTGCTAGGCACAGGTAACAATGGATTTTCCTACATGCCCACAGCCTAGAGTGGCACATCTTGAGAAGTCTCATCAGGAAGACATCAAGATGAGACAGGGAAAGTGGAAGTCTGTTACTGGCTGTATGAAACATTTGAAGGCTAGTTACAAGAGAGAGAATAGATGGAGACATTTCAGCATGGCATAGTGGATTCATTCAGTAGTATTTATTGACCACTATGTGCAGAGCACTGTACTAAGCACTTGGAATGTACAGTTCGGCAACAGAGAGAGACAATCCCTGCCCAGGGATGGGCTCACAGTCTAACTGGGGGAGACAGATGGCAGAGCAAAACAGAACGAAACAAAAACAAGACATTATCACGATAAATAGAATCAAGGAGATGTACACCTCATTAAAATAAATAGGGTAATAAATAATATATTCAAATGAGCACAGTGCTGAGGGGAGGGGAAGGAGGGAGGGGGAGGAGCAGAGGATGGGCTGGGGAGGGGAGGGGATGGGGAGCAGAGGGAAAGGGGGCTCAGCTGAGGGGAGGTGAAGGGGGAAGGGGGAGGAGCAGAGGGTGGAGGAGAAGCAGAGGGAAAAGGGGGGAGCTCAGTCTGGGAAGGCCTCTTGGAGAAGGTGAATGCTCAGTAGGGTTTTGAAGAGGGGATAGAGGACAGGCGTGGGAGTCAGAAGATCATGGGTTCTAATCACAGCTTTGCCGCTTCTCCTGTGTAGCCTTGGGCAAGTCACTTCACTTCTCCGTGCCTCGGTTACTGCATCTGTAAAATGGGGATTGATTGAGCCCCGTGTGGGACAGGGACTGTGGCCAACCTGATTTGCTCGTATCCACCCCAGCTCTTAGTACGGTGACTGACACAAAATAAGTGCTTAAATACCAAAATTACTGTTAGAGTAGCTGAAACTTATTCATGATTAATTTCTGAAGAACCATCCCACAGTTCATCCCTATCTCCAAATGGATTAAGTCTGTTAAATTCTTGGGAAGTCTGAGGTGCAGTTGTATACCAGGCCTCCCAGTGTTACCTCATCCAGGGGACGCACACGATGCATTTAAATGACATTGATGCCTAAGTATTCAAAGCATTCTATGTTCTTGGGGAACTACGACCCGCAGTAGCTCTAGTCCCTGCTGTTTAGAAGCTTGCAATTCAGTAGGAGACAAACTTCAAGAGTCAGATGGACCGTGGGTAAGAAAGAGGAAGGTGAAGGAAATGTGCCGCTAAATAAAACACACCTTAATGCATGTAACTGGTGGGATGGCATGATTAGGAAAGTGGGCTACTCAAGGAAAGCTTCTTGGAAGAACTGACTCTAGAAAGTCTCAGGAGCTGTAAGGATAGCTAGCCTCTCCCACTCTCCTTCATCAATACCTAGTTTTAGCTGGAGAGTTACAATTGATATAGCAAGACTACTCCACCAGCTCTCAGTCATTCAGGCAGAGTCAAAGGCCTCATTCCAAGCAGAACATGATAGTATTAGTCTTTGTGTTCAGAACAGGGAGAGCTTATTAAAAAAAAAAAAGCCAGGGATCTAGAAAACACCGAGTTTTCTCCAAACCTATATTGAGTTGGAGTCCCCTTTAGACTGTAACCTCTTTATGGATGGGCCATACAATCTACTAACTCCATTCTATTGTACTCACATAAGCACTTAGTGTTCTGCACACAGTAGATGCTCAGTAAAGGCTGTAAACTCATTATGGGCAGGGAATATGTCCACTAGTTCTGTTGTGTTCTACTCTCCCAAGTGCTTAGTACAGCGTTCAGCACATAGTAAAGCACTCAAATATCACTGATTGAGATATGTTACCAACGCCCTCATCAGCCTTATGATCCTTAAAGGGCAGAAGTGAGATCTCAGGGAAGTCTTAAAGAACGTAGATAATGTTAAGTGAAATAAGTAGTTCCAGAGGGGTCAAAACATAGAAATTGCAGTGCCTTTTGCTTTTCAGGTCTCAGTCTTTTTCACTTCTTGGAGGATGAAAAACCAGAGTTACAAGCACCAAAATAGATCACAGAGATTAACCTAATGTTTCTTAAGCCTTAAAGGTAATTTAACCTACATGGTTTTGCACGTTCTGGAAAGAAGAGTGGTATATCCTAGGCTTAGTTCCAAGGATCCAGAGATGTTTAAAAATTCAAGGGAAAGAAAAATAGAAAAAAATTAGGCAGCTAAAAAAAAACCCACCTCCACTAACCTCTCCCCAACAACACATGATGGTAACTAAAATAAAGAACTTCCCTGAGGCCACCAAGTACGTCCTCAACACCATACACCCAGACGTCTCTACAAGAGTCTTAACTGCCCTTTCCACTGCTGCCTTTCAGGGAAAGGCATTCCTCTGGGACCCTTTTAAAGAGTCCTACACATGGCCACACCATTCCTTTCCCACCTGGCCAGGATACTCTTAGAAGAGGCAGCTGCTCTAATGGTGACAGCTGAGGTAGACCAGGGTTTCCTCTCTCTATTTAGTGGGAGGTTTAAAGCAGAGTGAAACACTAGCTCAATTGAGTAGGTAAAAGGTTAGTGCAGGGATAAGGAACTGTGGTGCTCCAGTTCTTAATTCTGCCATTGATCATGTGGTTATGGGCAGGTGGATTTACAGGGCCTCAGCTTATCGGCTTTTTTTTGTTGTTTTCTTTAAAATGAGAGTACTAAGACTATCTTAGGTCATAAGGTTTGTAGGCCTAATGTGAAGTCATTATAAAGTTCTTTACTCCTTAAGAGCTACATTTCCCCAAAGAGAGCAAATGGCCATGGTACCTGGGCAGCAATTATCATCATCAACTGTATTAAAAGTTTACAATGCAGGGAACATACGACTAGGTCCTTGTGGGATTTACAGAAAGGATATAATCCCTGCCTTCAAGAAGTGTATTATTGTAATGGACAAACATAAATTGATGTGTATATAACAGCATTTAAGAATAGATATAAATGAACACGTGGACATGTAGCTTAAAAACAAGTAAACAGAGAAATACATAAGAAGACCGAGGGGATAACATGAATTGGGGAATTAACCAGAGAGTGCTTCAAGAAACAGAGAAACACTGTGACCTAATGGAAAGAGCACGGGCCTGGGAGTCGTCGTGGGCAGGGCATGTGTCTGCCAACTCTGTCATATTGTAATCATTGTGCTATTTGTTAAGCGTTTTCTACGTGCCAGGCACTGTTCTAAGCGTTGGGGTGGATACAAGCAATTGAGGCATACAGAAGTGAAGTGACTTCCCCAGAGTCACACAGCAGACACGTGATGGAGCCGGGTTTAGAATCCAGATCCTTCTGACTCCCAGGCCCATGCTCTATCCAATAGGCCACACTAATTCCCAAGTGTTTAGTGCAGTGCTCTGCACATAGTAAGTGTTCATTAAGTGCTCGTTGATTGAGTCAGAGGACCTGGGTTATAATCCTGTCTCTGCCACTTGCCTGCTGTGTGACCTTGGGCATGTCACTTAACTTCTCTGTACCTCAGTTCCCTCATCTGTAAAATGGGGATTCAATGCCTATTTTCGCTCCTACTTACAGTGTGAGCCCCATGTGGGACCTGATTTTCTTGTATCTCCCTTATTTCTTAGTGCTTCACACATGGTAAATGCTTAGCAAATATCACAGTTGTTTTTATTATTATTCCTGGAGGAGGTAGCTTTTTAGAAGGGCTTGGAAGGTGGAAAGTAATTTGGATTGGCAAAGATGAGCAGGGGAGACATTGTGGGGGGAGGGAAAGACCTAAGTAATGGTTTGGTTGCAGGAGAGTCAAAAGCAAGGGGTGGTTAGGAGATTAGCTGGGGGGAAGTGCAGGGCACAAACTCAAGGTAACAGGAAAAGAGCAGATAGAGGGAGCCAAGTGGTGGAGAGCCTTGAAGCTGATGGTCAGGAGTCTCTGTGGCATTCATAAAGCCATGGGGAGCCATTAGAGGTTTTTGTGGAAAGGAATATTGTGCTCTAATTGCTCTTGGAGAAAGATGACGAATTCACTGTGGGAGGCAGGGGGGACAGTAGTCTAGCTGGGAGGCGATGAGGAGTTGTATCAGGATGGTTGTTGTGAGCATGGAAAGGAAGGGGTGGATCCATGAAAATAGAGGAAGAACCTGCAGGAAATTGAGGCAGACTGAATGGGGGGGGGACGGCATTGGGGGGAGAGATGGAGAGGAATCGAAGATGACACCAAGGTTGTGAGCTGGTGGAGCAGGAAGGAGGGTGGTGGTGTCAGCAAGATTGGGAATGTTAGGAACAGGAAAGGGCTTGGCAAGTAGGATAAGGAGCTCAGCATTGCTGACACTGAGTTTAAGAAACTGGCTGGTCATCCAGATAATGTTCTGAAAGCAAAAGGAAATACAAGCTCATAGAGCAGTTGAGAATTTGGGGTTGGAGATAGAGATTTGATAGTCATTACATAGACGTAGTAGTTAAAACCACGTAAACCCCAAGAGAGTGAGTATAAAACAGAATTTAGTTTTAGTGTCATAGGGTTATCATAGCTAGGAATTTGATGTGTATCTTCCAATCTGCCATATTGATGTAGTGGGGATGTTAGCTACCAGACGTTCTTGCTCATGCGTCGAGAATGTCTAACCAATCAACATCCATCTTGCCGCTCCTCTTGAAGAGCGACAGAATGACTGGGGAGAGAGCCAGCTCTAAGAAGTTCAGAGAGGAATAATAGGAGGACTGGGGAGAGAGCTGGCATTGGAGAGCAAGAAGAGAGAGGTCTCTCACCAGTCCCCCTGCTTCTTCAGCGCTTAATACAGAGCCTGGCACTGTATATAAATACCATTATTATTCTCCCCAAGCTCCCAACGATTAGCTCTCTGGCTAATTTTCCTTGCTGTTACTGCCTCTGCCATAGTTTTCTCTAGCCCCCTCCCTCCAGCCAGCTCCCACCTCCCCACCCTTTTCATCTGATGGTCCTTAGACTAGCTCAACAGAAAGAGAAAAGGGACTATGCCAACCAGAAAGTGGTCTCTGTGGCTCCTAATAGAAATAAAAGACAACGAGGCAGTTTTGCTGAAAGGCCATTGATTTACATCAACCCCATTTGAGGTAGTTTGGTTCCGATCGAGGCCTCAGATTTAATTAAAAAGGGAAACTTTAAATTATTGTTGACCGAGTCCATCACAAGCTTACGCCGGGCTCCATGGCCACTCTGGGGTGTATTTGAGGCAGGTTTGGTGGACTCGGCCTGCCCTAGAGTAGCCCCTTTCTAGGTTATTGGAGATCGTGGGCAGGGCTGGACCACCATCTGGGGCCGCTGCTGTTCTCTCAGGATTCTAGAGCACAGGAACCCCATTCGGCCCATTGCCCAGACCTTAGAAACCCCTCAGAACAGTGGCGGTGGCGACCACGGGAGCATCAAGCCCTTTGACATGGAGCAGGGCTCAGGAGATGAGTTGCCCAAGCTGGTCGGGGGAATCTCACCTGTCTTCCTCCTCCCACTGCTCTGATGCGGCCAGCTGTCCTGGGAGCCTCACAGAGTCTCGCAGGAGGCCACGTGGGGTCTTAGACCGTGAGTTTGACATGCCTGAGATCAGGGCTTCAAAAAGAAAGAGGCAGCGTGGGCCATGATGCGTGCGACCTGACTGTCGCAGCTGAATATAATTGGGCAATGTTTCAGATTTTAAAATCTCCCTGCAAACAAATAGCAACTGTAAATCCATTGACTTCTGGTGATCTGAATGCCAGATTTAGGGTTTAGGGATAACTCAAATGCCCTTTTGGTGTTTTGCTAATTCAATAGCAACATATTCGTGCCAGAAAGTATCACTTTGCCGATCAGCTCATCTGTAGCATGGCTAGTGAAGCAGTGTAGTTTAGTGGAGAGAGCCCAGGCTTGGGAGTCAGAGGGTGTGGTTTCTAATCCCGGCTCCGCCACTTGTCTGCTGTGTGACCTTGGGCAAGCCCCTTAACTTCTCTGTGCCTCAGCTGCCTCACCTGTAAAATGGGGATTAAGACTGTGCCCCACGTGGGACAACCTGATTACCTTGTATCTACCCTGTGCTTAAAACAGTGCTTGGCACACAGTAAGCGCTTCACAAATAACCATAATTATTATTAAGTGAAGCTAGATTTCTTTAGTGCATAGGAGCATGATTAGCAACTTCTTCCAGCTTCTAATAATAGAAACTTTCTTAAAATAAAAATAATCAGGATGAAGTTGGGATTCAAAAGTTATATATGTCCTGTTTTGAAGTGTTAAACTGCAAGCTCAAATCAGTTGGACAGCCAGGAAGACAGTTTCTTGTAGTCCCAACTCTTCCACATAACCCAGGTACCTTGATGACTCCACCCATACCACAGAGAAGGAGGGTAATGGATGGCACCAATACTTCAATAACCTCTTTAAATCATGTTCTAACATGTGAATAATAATTACTATGGTATTTCAATCAACCAGTGGTGTTTATTGACCACTTACTATGTGCAGAGCACTGTACTAAATGCCTGGAAGAGTACAACAGAATCAAGACACGTTCCCTGCCCGTAATGAGCTTAGAGTCTTTAAGTGCTTACTTTGTGTCAAGCACTATTCTATGCACTGACATAGATACAAGGTAATCAGGTTGGACACAGTCCCTGTCCCACATGGAGCTCAGAGTCCAAGTCGGAGGGAGAGAGATTTAATCCCCATTTTACAGATGAAGAAGCTGAGGCACAGAGAAGTTGTGATTTGCCCAAGGTTCACAGCAGCAGGATTAGAACCCGGGTCTTCTGACCCCCAGGTCCATGCTCCATGGGAAGAGATGGCCTTGGACCCAACGCGTAATAAAGTCATTATCTCAGTTAGAGCCACTAAGGGACACTAAGGCTACAGGATCTAACAGTATTCTGGGCAAGCAGGGAGGAAATGTTCTGGTTATACACCTACTCGGACTCTCCCTCAACATATGAAATCCTAAGGAGATGCCACAGCATTTCAAACGTACCATTATTATCAGAGCTGACTCTGGAAGGTAGCACAGATCTCATCGCTCTACACGGCTGACAGGATCCTAGCTTGAGTTCTACTGGATTGGCTACTAAAGAACTCATATTGACCCTGCACTTTCAAAATCCCAGTGCAGATTCAGATCACAGCGGGCCTCAGGAGACGTAATCCTTCCTGCATGTCAAGTACAAGTAAAGATCGGGAAACCACATCAAGACCTAAACTTGGCATTCACTGGCCTTACAGAAGCATAAGAAAACAAGAAACGTCATTACTGGATCAGGCAATAGTCCATCCAATCCTGTATTCAGACTCCAATAGCAGTAACAGGATATTTGAAGGTATAGTAAAAATAATAATAATTATGGTGTTTAAGTGTTACTATGTGTCAAGTACTTCATTCAATTGTATTTATTCAGCGCTTACCCTGTGCAGAGCACTGTACTGAGCTCTTGGAAAGTACAATACAGCAGTAGAGACAATCCCTGCCCACAAAGGCCTCAGTCTAGAGGGGAAAATGGTATCTGTCAAGCGCATACTATATGCCAGGCACTATACTAATGGCTGGGGTAGATAAAAGTTAATCAGGTTGGACATAGTCCCTGTTCCATGTAGGGCTCACACTCTCAATCCCCATTTTACAGATGAGGTAACTGAGGCACAGAGAAGTAAAGTGACTTGCCCAAGATCACACAGTAGACAAGTGGTGGAGCCAGGCTTAGAACCCATGACCTTCTGACTCCCGGGCCTGTGCTCTATCCACTACACTGTTTTGCAGGGAAAGTAATCAGGTCAGATGCAGTCCCTCTCCTACAAACGCTCACAGTCTAAGTTGGTAGGAGACCAGATATTGAAACCCCATTTTACAGATGAGGTAACTGAGGCACAGAGAAGTGAAGTGACTTGCCCAAGGTCACACAGAAAGCACTTGGTGGAGTTGGGATTGGAACCCAGGTCCTCTGACTCCTAGGCCCAGGCTCTTTCCGCTAGGCCACACTGAGACCAATCCTAAGGTTTAGAGCCGTTCTAGCTAATATAACTTTATCCTTTACAGCCCTGGCTTTCCCTCCAGCAACCCATTTTGGACTCTTAATTACGGGCACCATCAGCAGCCCTCTACTTTTGCCAGCAATTAAAGTTTAGCTACCCTTATGAGTATATCAAGATTCTATTATTACCCCCAGATGACGAGGCTGACCACATCAGGATTGGAGTGGCCTCATTTGATCCATTCCCCGTCGCCAACAGATCGTCGCCAACAGAGTAAAAGCACGACTCTATTCTGGTCTCAGCCTTGTTTTACCTAGTCTACACAGCATTGCTCGAGAATGCAACAATGGGTCTGGAGGCTGGTGTCAGAATGCAGTTCTGATCCTCTGGGAAAATCTAAGAACATCATCCAAAGTCCTTGAATCACTTATTTAGTTGCTCCTATACATTGTTTGCAGTCTAGAGTAGACTCACTCAGGAATCAATCATTGATTTATTGTATATATTGATGTATTTGATGTATTTATTGAGTGTGTACAGCATGCAAAGTACTGTACTAAGCACTTGGGAGAGTACGGAGCAACAGGGTTGGTAGGCACTTTCCCTGCCCACAGTGAGCTAACAGTCTATAGGGGGAGATGGAAGTTAAAATAAATTATAAATTTAAATAAAGTTAAATAAAATAATGTGTCCAAAACTGAGCTCCTTATCTTCCCTCCCAAGCCCTGTCCTCTTCCTGACTTCCCTGTCACTGAGGAACTGTTGGAGTTCCTCAAGGGTCAGTTCTTGGCCCTCTTCTGTTCTCCATTTACACTCACTCCTTTGGTGAACTCATTCGCTCTCACGGCTTTGACTACCATCTCTACGCAGATGACACGCAGATCTACATCTCCGCCCCTGTCCTCTCCCCCTCCCTTCAGGCTCGCATCTCCTCCTGCCTCCGGGATGTCTCCACCTGGATGTCGGCCCGCCACCTAAAACTCAACATGAGCAAGACTAAGTTCCTCATCTTCCCTCCCAAACCCAGTCCTCTCCCAGACTTCCCTATCACCGTGGATGGCACGACCATCCTTCCCGTCTCTCGGGCCCGCGATCTCAGTGTCATCCTTGACTCGTCTCTCTCGTTCACCCCACACATCCTATCCATTACCGAGACCTGCCGGTTTCACCTCTACAATATCGCCAAGATCCGCCCTTTCCTCTCCACCCAGACGGCTACCTTACTGCTACGGGCTCTCGTTATATCCCGGCTAGACTACTGTGTCAGCCTTCTCTCTGACCTCCCTTCCTCCTCTCTCGCCCCGCTCCAGTCTATTCTTCACTCCGCTGCCCGGCTCATCTTCCTGCAGAAACGATCTGGGCATGTCACTCCCCTTCTTAAACAACTCCAGTGGCTGCCTATCAACCTCCGCTCCAAACAAAAACTCCTCACTCTAGGCTTCGAGGCTCTACATCACCTTGCCCCTTCCTACCTCTCCTCCCTTCTCTCTTTCTACCGCCCACCCCGCACGCTCCGCTCCTCTGCCGCCCACCTCCTCACCGTCCCTCGGTCTCGCCTATCCCGCCGTCGACCCCCAGGCCACGTCCTCCCGCGGTCCTGGAACGCCCTCCCTCCTCACCTCCGCCAAACTGATTCTCTTCCCCTCTTCAAAACCCTACTTAAAACTCACCTCCTCCAAGAGGCCTTCCCAGACTGAGCTCCTCTTCTCCCTCTACTCCCTCTACCACCCCCCCTTCACCTCTCCGCAGCTTAACCCTCTTTTCCCCCCATTTCCCTCTGCTCCTCCCCCTCTCCCTTCCCATCCCCTCAGCACTGTACTCGTCCGCTCAACTGTATATATTTTCATTACCCTATTTATTTTGTTAATGAAATGTACATCGCCTCGATTCTATGTAGTTCCCATTGTTTTTACGAGATGTTCTTCCCTTCGACTCTATTTATTGCCGTTGTTCTTGTCTGTCCGTCTCCCCCGATTAGACCGTAAGCCCGTCAAACGGCAGGGACCGTCTCTATCTGTTGCCGACTTGTTCATTCCAAGTGCTTAGTACAGTGCTCTGCACATAGTAAGCGCTCAATAAATACTATTGAATGAATGAATGAATGGATGGTACGACCATCCTTCCCGTCTCACAGGCCCGCAGCCTTGGTGTCATCCTCGACTCAGCTCTCATTCACCCCACACATCCAATCCATCACCAACGCCTGCTGGTCTCGCCTTTATAATATCACCAAGATCCGCCCTTTCCTCTCCATCCAAACGGCTATCTTACTGGTACAAGCTCTCATAATATCCTGGATGGATTATTGTGTCAACCTTCTCTCTGATCTCCCTTCCTCCTGTCTCTCCCCACTCCAGTCTATTCTTCATTCCGCTGCCCGGATCATCTTCCTACAGAAATGCTCTGGGCCTGTCACTCCCCTCCTTAAAATCCTCCAATGGTTGCCTATCAACCTCCACACGAGACAAAAACTTCTCACTCTGGGCTTCAAGGCTTTCCATCACCTTGCCCCCTCCTACCTCTCCTCCCTTTCTTTCTTTCTACTGCCCACCCCGCACGCTCCGCTCCTCTGCCGCTCGCCTCCTCACCGTCCCCCGTTCTCGCCTATCCCGCCATCGACCCCTGGCCCACGTCCTCCCGCGGTCCTGGAATGCCCTCCCTCCTCACCTCCACCAAACTAACTCTCTTTCCCTCTTCAAAGCCCTACTGTGAGCTCACCTCCTCCAAGAGGCCTTCCCAAACTGAGCTTCCCCTTTTCCCTCTGCTCCCTCTCTGCTCCCCCTTCACCTCCTCTCAGCTAAGCCCCCTTTCCCTCTGCTCCTCCTCCCTCCCTTCCCCTCAGCACTGTGCTCATTTATACATATTTTTATTACTGGGTTATTATTATTTGCCAGTGTTAGAATTATATTAATATTTATTTTGTTAAAGAGGTGTACATCCCCTTGATTCTATTTATCGTGATTAGGTTGTCTTGTTTTTTGTCCGTCTGTATTCCCCGATTAGACTGTAAGTCCGTCAATGGGCAGGGATTGTCTCTATCTGTTGCTGAATTGTACATTCCAAACACTTAGTACAGTGCTCTGCACATAGTAAGCACTCCAAAAATACTAATGAATGAATAAATTATGGAGAATAGATGACAGCAGAATACCCAAACAGCTGCCCTATGATAAGCTGAAGTCAGAATACCCTAAACAAAGAAGGCAAAAGGAATGTTTTAAAGACACAATGAAGCAATACTCCAGACGATAGGGCATAGCTGCAGAGAACTGGGAGATGGCAGTAGTGGACAGACTTAGAAATTGGGAATTTATTTTTGATCGTACTAGTCGCTTTCACACAATGTGATAGGATTGCAGCATCTTCAAACCTGAAAGATTGCTGTGTTCCCAATCTCAATCTCTTTGGGGCAAGACCATAGCGTAACTGTAGCTAAGAAGTCTAAACTCCTGAGTTCTTTTACTCAGTTTACCTCTGATTCACTAAATGCAGAGAGGAAAGTCATTTGATCTTTCTTTACTTCATGTTAGTTATCCGCAAATTAAATGTCCACTCTCAATCAATCGATCGATCGTATTTCTAGAGCACTCTCATATTATGAATCATTTGGCCAGCATTTTAAGAGACTTTATAAAACCTGGTTAGTGTGAAGTGCCATAGCCAATGTGACTCCTACAGCTAAAAGATGGGGGAATTTAACAAAGCCCTCTGTGTTTCTTTGGAATGTTTGTATTCAGACGGGTGTTACACTTGCATGCCTTGTGCTTTGAATGGGCCGTGCTTTGCCTCCTGGTTTCAGATCTATTTGCCGTTCCCCCAATTCCCTAGGAAGCTTCTCAGAATTTGATTTGATGTTGGCTCCTTTCTCTGCTTTGAATGGTCTGCTCGTTGCCTCCGGGTTTCCAAATCCTTTCGCCGTTCTCCATTTCCTTATGACGCCTTTCAGAATTTCATTTGATGTTGGCTCCTTTTTTTTTTTTTTTTTTTACAAGGGAGCAAATGCCATTCATTTTTAATGTTCTGCCCAAACACTCTTCTATACAAAGACCTTTCATTTAAGCCCCATAGACTGTGAGTTCCATGTGGGACAGGGACTGTGTCCAGCCTTAATATCTTGTACCTATCCCAGCGCTTAGTGCTTGATGGCTACTACCATAATAATTATTATTATTATTATCATCATTCTTACTACTACTAATAAGCCCTTTCTCAGCCTACCCCTAGTCCTTAGGATTTGATGAGATAGTTTCATCAGTTGTTCTCTGCCTGTACTCACAAGAGCATATGATACATGGAGTAATATTTTGGGGAGTCCCCGGAAGGGGTGGGATGTTATGGGAAGCAACGTGGCTAGGTGGAAAGAGCACGGGCTTGGGAGTCAGAGGATATGGGTTCTAATCCCGGCTCTGCCACTTGTCTGCTGTGTGACCTCGGGCAAGCCGCTTAACTTCTCTGTGCCTCAGTTACCTCATCTGTAAAAGGGGGATTAAAACTCTGAGCCCCACGTGGGACAACCTGATTACCTTGTATCCACCCCAGTGCTTAGAACGGTGCTTGGCACATAGTAAGCGCCTAACAAATACCATAATTATTATTATTATTATGTTCAAGCATAGAGTGTGTACACTGGGTGGAGAGGAATCTTTATACAATATGTATGTTTGGTTCCTTCTAGTTTGTACATATGTATGCCAGATGCACACATATCTCTAACATAAAGCAGGTGAAATTCCACTGTGACTGATGGAATTCCCTATTTTCACTTACACTTCTTGGAACCAAAATGGTTTGACAGTAAGACCGTTGAGAGAAGCAGCGTAGCCTAATGCATAGAGCACGGGCCTGGAAGTCAGAAGGAACTGGGTTCTAATTCTTAGCTCCACCACTTGTCTGCTCTGTAACCTTGGACAAGTCACTTAACGTCTCTGTGCCTCAGTTCCCTCATCTGTAAAATGGGGATGAAGACTATGAGCCCCATGTGGGACACTGACTGTGTCCAACCTGATTAACTCGTATCTGCCCCAGCGCTTAGTAAGGTGCCTGACATGTAGTAAGCGCTGAACAAAGACCATTAAAAAAAAAAAAAGACTAAAGTACAGTCGTCAATAAACTGAAATCATGAGAGGCTACAGGAATGAAAATGAGCCCAACTGAAAAGGCAGTTGTGATCAGAAATTCTTAGTGGGTATGGAGGAACGTCTTGTTTTACCTCATCTTAGTTTTTTCACACAACTGTTTCTTCCAACATTGCACTGTGTTCCATCCATCCATCCAGGTAGATATGTGTTGTTGGAAGAGCATTTCCTAATACTCCAACTGTCTTCTCTCCAGAACACCTAGTGAAACCAAGTACTCTGGAAGATTTGAGTGTATTTTATTTCAGTGGCTCTGTTTTAGATGATTTGTTACACAGTTGTCAAAACCGTGCAAAGCGCAGCTGGCCAGATCACCCTACACTTTGCTGTGGATGAAATTTCGTCACGATAATATTTCATTGGCGTATATATAATTCATATTATTTTGTATTAGAATACAACTCTGCTGATGGGGATAATAATAGTATTTAAGTGCTTACCATGTGCCTAACACTGTACTAAGCACTGGGATAGACACAAGCTAAGCATATCAATCACAGTCCCAGTCGCACATGGAGCTCACATTGTCAGAGGGAGGGAGAGCAGGTATTTTATCCCCTTTACAGATGAGTAAACTGAGGCCCAGAACAGTTCAGTGTCTTGCCCAAGGTAACGCAGCAAGCAGATGGCAGAGCTGGGATTAGAACCCAGATCTCTTGACTCCCAGACCCATGCTCTTTCCACTAGGCCATGCTATTATGAATGTGACTGAAAAGGTCAATCAGTGTGTGGATTCCATAGGAAATCTCTGACAATTATAATTGCAACCTGCAGGTCTTATTCTACTTTGTGAGACTAATTCTTAGTTTCCAGTCAGCTTTCTGGCTTTTTGTTTTGTTTTTTTAAAAAATATTTTGTTTAGCATCTACTATGTGATAAGCACTGTACTGAGCACTGGGATAGGCAGGTTGGACGTAGTCCCTGTCCTACATGGGGTTCAATAAAGCTGCCCCACCACTAACTTCTTCCAACCAGCGCAGTGTCTGCCGCGGGTGTTTCTCAGCTACCGATGTTGATATTGATTCACAGGAAAGTCCATTCTGAAGCCTCCTTGCCTCCATTTGTATGTCTTGCCCTTTGCCTTACCAAACGGTCCAGTAAGGCCTTTGATGCCTTACCTTCCTATGGCATGTTTATAGACTCCCTCTGCCAAAGGGAATTGAGGAAACTAATTTGAGGCCTACCTCGTCAGGGTCCAAAGTCTACCTGCCTGGAAATCAAACAGCTGCCCTTGTAGATCTGAGCAAAAATAATAATAATGTTGGTATTTGTTAAGCGCTTACTATGTGCAGAGCACTGTTCTAAGCGCTGGAAGAGTACAAGGTTTCTTTTTCATTCAATAGTATTTGAGTGCTTACTATGTGCAGAGCACTGTACTAAGCGCTTGGAATGAACAAGTCGGCAACAGATAGAGACAGTCCCTGCCGTTTGACGGGCTTAGAGTCTAATCGACTCCCTCTTTTGACTCCCTCACTGAGAGCGCTGTGGAATCCCACGGCTAGAAAGTACTTTGATAGGTGATTTAGTCCACCCCCCCATCTTCAGACAGGATCACACTGAAATCATCCAGGAAGCACGGCCTAGTGCAAAAAGCACGAAGCTGGAAGCCCAAGAGACCCAGAATCCAGTCCCAGCTCTGCCACTTGCCTGCTGGGTGACCTTGGACAAGTCACCGATTTCTCCATATCTCAGTTCCCCTACCTGTAAAATAGAGGATAAAAATGCCTGTTCTCCCTCCCTCCTAGACAGTGAACTTTCTTTGCGGGAAGGCAGTCCCGCAGTAGTGAGATTCTTTTTTGTAGGACTGAACCATAATGATCTTATTTGTCCAGAACTCAAGCCATCAGAAATCTGGTGGAAAAGGGGTGGGAATGCCTTACTTTGTTTCATCTCAACAGAAGACACGATGGTAACTGCTTCTTGGCTAGGTTCCCCCAAGACTTATGAGATTCTAGCCTTTGTTTAATGACAAACCGTAGGGGGGTTCTGTTGGATTACCAAATTCGGGTACCACCCCTGATTCCAAAAATTATAAAGTAGCAGTGCTAATGAATCGTATAACTGTTTTGTTTGAAAAAAATCCTCCCGTTTTATAGCTTGTTTATTGAGTTGAAAGTGAAATGTAGTTTTTCTAAAAATTCCAGGATTTCTTTATGATCTCAAAGAAAGTTGTGCGGTACAATGCTGTACACATACTGAGCTCTCAATAAATACCACTGATTAATCAACCGATTGATTCATCTCAGTGTTTCAGCAGATTTCATTCTTGTTCTGCTGCATTGTTAAGGTTTTGTTTTCCACTGGGCAAGGTACCCAATTCAGATGAGAAAGTCACTTTTACAATCAATTCAAGCCATCTTAGTTTTCTTGCCATTCTCAATCAGCATTAAATGTGAAAGTGGGAATTGTTGAAACAGTACAACTTCTGTGATCAGGTATGTCTTCAAGCTCCGTGGAAAGGGCTCTTTCATTTGGCAAACAAGCTTGATGTTTATGAAGCTTCAGCTGTTAAAGTTGTGGTGGAAATTGTGATCTGTTGTGGAAGGCAGCTTTTTGTAATGTCAGTCAGTCAAAATGGCCTGTTCCTGTTTTGCATAGTGTGCAAATAATAAAGTAGATGGCTTCCAACTTCACTTCTTACAGAACTTCAGACAATCCAACTTCATTGTTAACCATCTTTTTTGAATTGGCATTCAAAACCCTGAGTCCGAGAGAAAAAAAAAGTAATATTTTTGCTATTACAGGCTTATAAAGTTACAAAGAACTGGTATATCCAGTAGATCTTTTGTATTGTATTTGTTAAATGAAACCAACCTTTAGACTTGCACTGGGTATTAAATTGATTCATGGTCGGTATTGCTTGCTTATTTAGGTTATGGTTTCAGTGTTTACACATGTAAAGGTGAAAGTCATCCCTGCCACACACATCCCTGGGGCAGGGCATTAGAGCCTCCTTTGTGTATCTGTGTACGTTAGGGCTCGTATCGGAAGTAGGACAACTCTCTGAGGCGAATCAGATGGTAATATTAAGGATTACATTTTCGTTGTTTTCATTAACTGTGCAAGAAAGAAGACAGAGGGCCAGAGGTTTGTGTGCTTTTTAATTGTGTGGCTACTGCCAGGCAGTTTGTGTCAGCTTTATAGAATCATGGAACTGTGCCACTCTCCTCCAACACTAGTTCAAAGTGTCCTCTTGTGGAGTGGTTAGGCACTGTTTTCATTGTGTAATCTAATAATGTGTAACCACAGCATGGAGTCGAATCATGCGTTACCAGGAAAAAGAGGCAAGACAGTGAAAATTTGACAGCATGGCATCTTATTCTTCGAGGAACAAAATGCAAAAACCACTTCTCAGGATCCCAAGGACTGATGGTTTAAAATTTCCCTTCCACGCTTCGGTTCTTTTTTTTTTTTTTGCACTTGTTTGTTGGATTACAAGTCTGATAGGCAGCAACTTCACCTAAAGATTCAAGGATTCTTCCTTTACCTTCGATTAGAATATCACTACCAGCATGTTGCTTCATTCTGAATTCACTAGGATGTTGTTTTTTCAGGTACATAAAAAAAGAAAAAGGTCATGCGGCTAATTGCAAGATTTGTAATGGTCTTTTCCTTTCTTTTGTGAAAGCCTAACCTGTAAAACCAAAAGTTATATGCTTACTCTGGGCATGTTCCCTGCCCACAGGAGCTTCCGCTCTAATCGGGGAGACAAAGGTAAAAAATATTTGCAATTAGAGTAATCAAAGGAAGTAGCCGGAATGTACAATTCAGACAGATCTCACTTTCATTTTCCCATTCTTTACTAACTTTAAAACCAGGCTCAAAGCAGCTGTGGGGGAACCGAACCCACAAGAGATTTTCCTAGTTCCAACCGGACAATCTGCGCCTTCTACTTTTCTTTGTCCTTCTCCGTCCTGTTGAGAAAACAGTGCAGAGTCAAGATGTTTCTTAAACTGGCGACCAGACTGAGCACCCGACTGCTCTTCGTCGGCCATTTTTGTGGCATCGGGCAGAGGTGGCTCTTTATTTGCTGTCCTAGCTGCCTTTGATTGAGATAGCGCTGTTGATCTTAAGCACATCTTAATGCTCCTCGTTCCAGGAGCAGGCATTATTTATCTCGTCTTATTCAGGAGGGGAAACAGGTTCGGAGTGGTTAAAAATGAACCAACCTGGAAGTTGAGTAGAATTAGGTGGCCAGCCATCTTGTTCGGAGCAGGACGGCCACAGATTTTGCCATCTGACAGAGCTGAGGTGGTACCTCTTGAGGATCTTGCTTTAGGCCGGAGTGGTGGGCCCAGACCCCCAGTTGTGTGTTGGCAACAGGGGTGGCAGGCGCCACCGCCGAAGAAGAGGAGAAAAGGTTCTCGTTTTCTGCAGCGACGGTAGCCGCGGCTACCGCCGTTCCTGCAGCCGTTGCCGTCACAGCTGGAATGGGAGCGTCCGGATCAGCTGGTCATGCCCCAGATTCTCAGCCCTGGCTCGGGAAGCCGGGTTTTAGTGCGGCCGGGCAGCCTCGGCTCCCCTCAAGCAGCCGGTCATGCCCCAAATTCCCAGCCCTGGCTGAGAAAGCCAGGTTTTCGTGTAGCCGGCCAGCCGTGGCTCCCCACGAGTGGCCGCCTGCTACCAGCACAGCCCGTAGCTGCCCATCTGGAATGGTGACAATACTGGCGGGGGACAGTGGCTGTGCAGCCCTTTGACCTGGGCGGAAATGCTGAGTTCAGTCAGTGGAGGCGGAGGGCAGCCCGGAGATCGAGGAGGAAGAGGTGAGCAGCTGCCCCCCGCCCGGCTCCGTCTCTTTCCTTCTCCCCATTTTCCCCTTGCTCTCCCTCTTCCCTTCCCTCCCGCTTTTGATTCTGTCCTCTGCCCTCTCCTGCTCTCCATTTTCCCTCTTTTCCTCCCCCCACGATCCCCTCTCCTGTTTCCCTTAATCAGTTGTATGTATTGAGCGCCTGCTGTGTCCAGAGCACTGTACTAAGTGTTTGGAGGAGTACAGTAGAAATAAAGTACACCCGTTCCAGCCTTCAAGGGGCTTACAGTCTAACGGACGAGTCAGGCAGGCACGAATTATTTACACCCTCCCGCCTAAAATGACCAACTCTCTGGTCATTTTATACTAGAGTCAGAACCAGAGCGTAACCGCCCCTGTGTTCTACAGTCAAGCTTTCTTCCAGGGAGCACTGATTCTTGTTAGCATGCTTTTTATTAGGAAACTGATTTTACAACCTAAAATAAACTTCACCTTCAGGCTGTCTGTCTTCTCATTCAGGAGTCAAAGAGTTTCTTAGCATTTCTATTTTGGAATGTTGTTTCTGGCTCTTGTCTCTGGTTAAATCTATGGGAGTTGGCTATACAGAAAGGAAAATTACTAATCTGTAAACATAGCTCTCCCAGGGTATTACTGTTGATGAATACACACCCATTCTCCTTCCCCAGCTTTTACATTGTGAGTTGTCAAACTGAAAAGGAACTTGCGGTGGGAACTGCTGGGTGTGGTGCTTACATTCTGAGGTGTTCCCTTAATGCTTCTCTGTTCATTCGGTCGTATTTATCGAGCGCTTACTGTGTGCAAAGCACTGTGCTTAAAGGCTTCAAGCAGCAAAAGGTGTCGGGGAAAGGTTTTAAAGGTTGTATTCTTTTGCAAAGAAGAGGGGTGAGTTAGGGGTAGTAAGAGGCCTAAGGAGTAATAATGATAATATTTGTTTAAGCACTTACTGTGCGTCAAGCACTGTTCTAAGCACTGGGGTAGATACAAGTTAATCAAGGTGGACACAGTCCCTGTCCCTCTTGGGAATCCCAGGCTAAGTAAAAGGGAGGATAGGTATTGGCCTTCCCTGACTAAGCCCTCATTTCCCCTATTCGCTTGCCCTTCGGCTTGGCCAACACACTGGGATCTGTACCCCTTAAGCACTTGATAGTCACCCCACGGCACTTCTCAATCAATCAGTTAATCATATTGAATGCTTACTGTGAGCAGAGCGCTGTACTAAACCCTTGGGCGAGTACACTGTAACAGTTGGTAGACACGTTCCCTGCCCACAACAAGTGTACAGTCTGGGGGGGTGGGGTACAGACATTAATATAAATAAATTACAGATAGGTACATAAGCTCTTGGGAGGCTGGTGGGGGGTGGGGGGGCGGGGAGAAGGTGAATAAAGGGAGCGAATCAGTGTGACACAGAAGGAAGTGGGAGAAGAGGAAACAAAGACTGAGTCAGGGAAGGCCCCTTGAAGGAGATGTGCCTTCAATAAGGCTTTGAAGGTGGGGAGGGTAATTGTCAGATATGAAAAGGGAGGACGTTCCAGGCCAGAGGCAGGACATGGGTGAGAGGTCGGTGGCGAGCTAGATGAGATCCAGGTACAGTGAGTAGGTTGGCATTAGAGGAGCGAAGTGCGTGGGCTGGGTTGCAGTAGGAGAGCAGTGAGGTGATGTTGGGCGGGGCAAAGTGATTGAGTGCTTTAAAGCCGATGGTAAGGAGTTTCTGTTTGATGCAGAGGTGGATGGGCAACCACAGGGGGTTCTTGAGGAGTGGGGAAACCCGGAGGGAACATTTCTGTAGAGAAATGATCCTGGCAGCAGAGTGAAGTATGGACTTAGGTCCATATTCTTATTCTCTCCCATTTCCCCTATCTGCAATCTATTTGAATGTCCGTCTTCTACTGTAGACTGTAAGCTGCTTGTATGTCTACCAACTGTATTGCATTGTACTCTCCCAAGCATTTACTACAGCACTCTGCCCCCCCAGTAAGTGCTCAATAAATACCACTGACTGATTTAAAAGGCCTTGTTAGGATGGATGTCAAGTTGGGCAGCCATCGCATTTTTCTTTTAGGCCTCCTGTACCTAATGCCACAGGCAGATTACTGGTCTGACTGGTCCGTTGGTGCGACCAATACTGGCATTACTTGTGGTTTTCTGGTATTAATTTTTGAAAGGCTGAATCGCAGCTAGTGGTTAATGAAGCTAGTCATCAGTTCTGCAAGTGCCACAGAGTTCACTCAGAGTTCCAGGAACTTTTACGCCTTCTTTTTCTTTGTCTCTCTCAATCAGGGGGGTGGCCCTCCAACCAAATTAATCTGGCCCAAGGACTCCAAGGGAATCACCTCTGCCAGCAACAACTCGTAATAATAATAATAATAATAATAATAACTGTGGTATTTGTTAAGCGCTGACTCTGTGCCAGGCACTGTACTAAGCGCTGGGGTGGATGCAAGCAAATTGGGTTGGACACAGTCCCTGTCCCACATGGGGCTCAGTCGCAATTCCCATTTTACAGATGAGGTAACTGAGACACAAAAGTTAAGTGACTTGTCCAACGTCACAGAGCAGACAAGTGCTGGAGCCAGGATTAGAACCCATGCCCTTTGACTCCCAGGCGTGTGCTCTGTCCACTACACCAGGCCTACTTGGCCCCCCGTGGATATCAGCAACCCCCCCAGTATGCTGTGATTCCATGAACAGCAGCATGTGGCGGGGGCGGGAAGGGGGGAGAATGGGAGCATTACTGAGTGTGTTCCTGAGTGTATGTGGTCTCCAAGTCAGATAGGAGCTGCCCAAGGCAGAAGAGGCTGCATTTTCATAATCTCGCCCCATATCCCCGTCTTCACTGGTGACCCACAGGCACCCACCCCTGCTCTAGATCCATCTTGACCTTCTCTGCCATGGCATTTTATGGGGATGATAGCTTGAATTGCACCTGATGCATTCACTTTCTCTCTACTCAACGGCACTGGCTTAGGTCAGAGTGCAGTCTCTGAATGAATTATAGAAATCCTCCCCACACCCTCTGTATAGGTGTATATGCTGTGGGGCCGCTGAATCATAGCAACTGCTGAAGTTTTACCACTAATTAGTAACTGCAGGGTGACCTCATGGGTAATCTGGTGAAGTCTGCCATCTAGGCCTGCAGACTACTATGCTCACTGTTCTGAAATCCTTTGTAGGTTTAATCTAGGTACTCTGGGACCCAGGTCGCATTAACATGAATGACAATCACCGAGGTGATTTCCTCCCGTTCCCCCCCCCCCCCATCTCCCCCTCAAGATCACACGTGGTCCCTGACCCAGAACCTTTGTCCACTTTTGAAGGTTAAGAAGCCTGGGGTCCCAAGAGTGTGACTGATTCCTGTCCTCCTCTCTCCTCTTCTCAACTCTTCTCTTTTCTCTCCCCTCTCCCTCTCCTTTCTTCTCCTCTCCCTCTCGTCTCCTTTCCTCTCCTCTCTTCTCTTTCTCTCTCCTTTTTTCTCTCTTTCACCTTTCTCTCTTCTCTTTTCTCTCCATTCTCTCTTCTATCTCCCTCCTCCCCTTCTCTGTCCCATGTTGCATGGGGAATAGGATAGGAAACGTATAAACAGGATTTTGGTGCCAGTCACTCTATCCCCTTCCAAAGTAGGTCCTTCAGGCTGGTCCCCGATGTCTTTTCTTCCTCCGTTTTCTTTAAGTAGAGAAAGCAGGACCTGCCTCTGTGCTTGGGGATGGCTGGGTGGCAGCTGGTGGGATGGTGGCCCCACTTCTCCCTGCTACCTGATCTAACCCTACTGCTGCTGCTGTTCTGCACTCCTGCCCCAAGTTGGGAAAGTGGAGCACTGGCATTGTTTTACCTGATGGAGGCCCAATTTTATCACTTCCTTGGGGAACAGCAAGTAAAGAGGAGCAAAGCTGAAGTAACTGGTTTGCATTGTGACGGAGCATTTTTGTGATAAGTTAACTTCAATTACCTATTATCGGTCTTGTTTCCTTTAATCACCCCAAGGGGTCTTACATGCGGGAAGGCTGGGTGCCAGCAGAGAATGCTTCCACACTCTGCTTTCTTTGCATCAACGCAGATTTGACTGGTGTGGCTTATTAGATTCTCTGCCCACTGTTGGCTGACTCTCCTGTGAAGCCTTCTGTCCTAAAGCCGTTCTTAGTAAGAGGCGTTTTAAGGATTCCTGCATTTTTGTATTCCCCCGGAGACGTTCTAGAGAAAATAAGCTGGAAGCCTTTGGCTGCCATTGAGCGTTCAGAATGAGCTTGAAATGCTGTTGGCCAAGATGGGTTACGTGGTTTGGGTGCAGTGAGCTAGATGCCATTTCAGCTCTCTGGTACGTTCAGCCAAGACCACAGGTTCCAACAGATCTCATGTCATTCCCTGTGGCTTCGATGAAGCTATAGCGTTAGCAGACGTAGAGTCCTTTAGGCTTCCCCCCTTTGCATTCTGGTCTAGTACCATTGGGAGCCGCAACCGTGATCACGCCCAGGGATCTCAAGAGCATACAGTGGGTGGGGTCCCACCTCTGTCCTCAATCTGACCAGGGTGAGCACCCTTCTCTGGAAATTATCTCTGGTGAAGTACCCTTTGCAGTCAGGAGCAGATTTCCCCCGCAAGAATGCCATCTTCATGAGCTGGAATTTAGCCAGATGGAGGAAGGTCAACAAAGTGAAAAATGGGTGGCTGCGTTCTACTGAATTTAGGTTGGTTCTCCTTTCTTAATCTTATGGTATTTAAGGGAAGGTCTCCAAAGCGACACTGTCTAGTTTCTCTACCTTTTCTGTATTGGGCACGTCAGATAAGGTTACCAGCATTGAGGCGCTGCTTAAAGCAACACAGCTTCACTGGGCAGGACATGTGTGGAGCGTGGATGATACAGCAGGATGCCCAAGCGGCCGTCATGTGGCGAATTGAAAGGGGACACATTCTAAATGGCATAGTGATGCACTGTCTCTGGCGATGGGATATAGCAATAGACTGCTGGGAGACTTGTGCAACAGACAGAGCAGCCTAGCCGGGCAGTAAATTAATTAATTATGATATTTGTTAAGCGCTTACTATATGCAGGCACTGTACTAAGCGCTGGGGTAGGATACAAGCAAATTGGGATGGACCCATTTCCTGTCCCAAGGGGGCGCTCACAGTCTCGATCCCCATTTTACAGATGAGGGAACGGAGGCACAGAGAAATGAAGTGACTTGCCCAGGGTCACACAACAGGCACATGGCGGAGCCGGGATTAGAACCCCTGACCTTCTGACTCCCAGGCCCGTGCTCTATCCACTAAGCCACGGTGCTAGTCAGTTGCCCATTAACTGAGAAGTCGTGGTCCTTGAGTGGAGACTTTGAGAAGAATGGGGTGCCAGGAGTCAGAGAGGACAAGTTCTGGGTGGGCAAACACATCAACACAGCAAGAAATGATCTTTCCATACACACAATGTAGAATAGAGTGCCAGTCATGTATCCGTCTTTTCAGCCACGCCCAAATGTATGAATAAGACTCCCTGTCTCTAGCATCATCCTTTCATCCTTTAAAATGAAGGACAGTGCTTGTGTGCTCTCTCTCTCTCTCTTTTTCCCTCTGTTTCTCCTCATGATGGTTTTATAGTTTCCAAAGAAAGAATATGAAGAAGAAAATATCAGGAAAACTGCTAAGAAAAGGTCAAAATAGAGTCAAAACTTCCCTCCGATAGGCTGTACCATTGTGGGGTTAACGTTTTCTAATACGAGGACCTTGTCTGGATAACTTAAATACAACTGAATTTAAACTTCATATATTTTTTACCCTGATCATTATTTTGTTTGCATACATAGTAGCTGAAATGGTGTTTGGGGGCAGACTCCCCAACTGCCCTCCCCCACCCCACCTTTTCCTTCAGTTTTTTTTCCCTCCTTTTTTACCATGGAGTTCTTCACAATTCATCAGTATAGTCTAATGAGAAAAGAGTATAAAATCAATGCAAAGTTTCCAGGAGGGTGGTATGGTACTTTTTTTTTTGAATCATTAAAATGAAAGCTTGTCATAAATTTCAAATGTCCTTGGCTGTCCTAGGTACCTGGTGCTTTGGCAGGGCTCCAGAAACTGTTAGATGTTCATTAACTGGGCGTGAGTTCAGGAACAGAGTGCTCTCGCTCGCTCGCGCTCTCCTGAGAAAAAGCAGGGTAAAATGCCACTAAAGGGCTAAAATAACAAAGAACTATGGGTCCAACTACTGAGCCTTTTTAAAGTAAATATTTCATAAGCTGCTGCACAACCACCATAAATATTTATGCCCAGAGACTCCAAAATACTCTCACCAGCAGTGCTTGGCCATAGCTGGTGCAAGGAATGGGTTTGTATTTACAATTTAAAGCACACACATTCAACAGCTCATTTAACCTCATTATTTTTTAGATACTTAAGTGTGATGTTGGGTAACATAGCTTGAGTTGTTTTCCAAGGCTACCGACCTGTGGAGAACTGGGAGAGGGGCTCTGCTGTTTGGTCTATTAAGAGAAACAATGCCTTTTGTTGCTGATTCAATGACTTGTGGGTGGTTTTTAAGAGGATGATGACTTAGTCCTGTTATTGGACCTGCTATTGTTAAAATGCTGGCAGAATTTATTGTGGAAATCTTCATTTTCAGCCTTGGAGCGAATGTTTTCTGGCACTTGTTCAAGTGGCTTAAGTGGGCTGGGGGAAAGGATGTTTTTAGGAAAAACGTTTTAGACTGATGGTGCTCTAGACTCTAAGCTTGTAGTGGGTAGGGAAGGGGACTCCTAATTCTGCTGTATTGTGCTCTCCCAAGTGCTTAGTACGGTGCTCTGAACATTGTAAGCGCTCAATAAATATCAGTGATTGATAGCTGTTATTGTACTCTCCCAAGTGCTTAGTATAGTAGTCTACACAAAGTAAGCACTCAATAAATACCATTGATTGACTGAAAGACATGAGTGGTTTAATTGTCCACCACCATCATCATCGTTACCATCAATAGTATTTGAGTGCTTTTTTTTTAATGGCATTTGTTAAGCACTTACTTTGTGCCGGGCACTGTACTAAGCGCTGGGGTAGGCACAAGATAATCCCTGTTCCACATGGGACTCGCAGTCTTAATCCTCATTTTACAGATGAGGAAACTGAGGCACAGAGAAATTAAGTGACTTGCCCAAGGTTACGCAACAGATAAATGGTAGAATTAGGATTAGAACCCAGGTCCTTCTGACTCCCAGGGCTGGGCTCTATCCATTCAACCACACTGCTTCTGTATGTAGAGCACTGTCCTAAACCCTTGGGAGAGTACAATACAACAGAGTTGGTAGACCTGTTCCCTTTCCACAATGAGCTTACTGTCTAGTGGGACAAGCCCCGGTGTATGTCTTCCTTTTGACCAACTCTGGGTTTAGCTTGGGGAACCAGGGAAGTAAAAGGTCTAGCATCTTTCTGGATCCCAGCCTTTCTTCTGTGGAGGAAAAACATCCTTGGATGGAAAAAATGCTTTGGGGAGCCCCCAGACTCCCCAGAAGGGAAGGGGAAAGCATGCTCTCTCACAGTAAATGAACAGGTGGAGGACTTGGAAATGGTCAGTACTCAAAGACAAAACCTAACTTGGTGTATTCATAAGAATACACCACATCTCTCAGTGCCTGTCAACTGAAGGTCTGAAGGCTTGAAGGCTCAGTGGACATAAGCTAACAACAAAGGCTATAGTCCCCATTATATAGATAGCTCAGTGCCTTAATAGATAGCCCTACTAAGATGTGGGTTGATGAAGGGGCTGCAAGACTAAGAAGAATTAGAACCTTGGAATCCCAGCTTCTAGTTTTCTGCTCAAGCCACGATCACTGCTTTATCCAGGAACAGTTATCCCGCGGTGTCCAGCAGGGGAAATGAAAGGCAACGGTTCAGTGTGTGACCCTGTTTGAGCCAGCAGTCACTGCTGTCAGCAGACAGATTAGACAACGTGTGCCTGCTCCCTAAGGACAGTTGTTTTCAGAAGTTGTTTGCCTCATTTTTCAGTAACTGCTGAGGTAGGGTAAAAGAGGGGCTCGGTTTGGAGAGTTTCCTCCATTGTAACCCTAAAGTTTTTAACAACCAGGATCACAGCCCACGTTACCCAGACCGAGAAACAAAACTTCTGCTCCTAAACTACTGCACGTGTGCAAGGGAGAATTCAGAACTCAGTGTAGTATAGTAATTGTATCCTATATTCTGTACCACCAAGAGCAGAGCTAAGCCTGCCAACATCATACTTCATTCTCCCTCCTTGGCCCACAGAGTGGCTTAGTGGAAAGAACGTGGGACTCGGAGTCAGGAGACCTGGGTTCTAGTTCCAGCTCTGCCAGTGGCCTGCTGTGTGCCCTTGGCCAAGTCACTTAACCTCTCTGGGTCTCAGTTTCCTCATCTGCAAAATGGGGATGATAGATGGTGAGCCCCATGTGAGACTGGGACTGCGTGTCGTCTGATAACCTGGTATCTCTACCAGTGCTTGGCCCATAGTAAGTCCTTAATACATGCCGTCATCTTATTACTATTATTGTTATTATTACTATTTTACAAAATAGATCCTTGGCCAGGAATAGGATAATCCTGAACTCGTCAGCTGGGGCTCCTGATCGGCAGACGTTTGTTCTAAAATTGAGAGAGGCAAAATTCATTAGAAGAATTACACACATATATTTGGATACCGGGGAAAAGTAACTCAAATACTTTGGAGGGGACTTAAAAGCAGAGGTAGATTTGTTCTTTTGTGATCCGACTCAAAATCAAAATGAAAGATGGTATTGTTAAAGGGAGATTCATGGACTGACTTGCGAGGAGTCATGGAGGGGCCAGTCGGGTACTAGCAGGTAAGGGACCATTTCTGTGAGCCCTTTTCCCATGGCTCCTAGATTCCTCAGTATTTCTGGGGCCCTCTGTGTTAGTCTCCCACCTACAGGACTGCTGCTCTCTGCCCCCACAGAGGCCCTGTCACCTGTGCGGTGAGCAGAGTCACAAGTGGTCAAAGGAGAGCAGCAGGGGATCCAGGAAGAGAGACATGAGAAACTTTGCGCCCCCCCCCCCCCGAGCCACGGGGGAAAGTGGCCCACCCAGCATGGAGGTCTGACTTGGTGCTTGGCGTGTTTTGTTTAAATTCCTGAGAGAGAGAGCCTAAGTGTGGGTGTGAGGGAGATGGAGTCATGGGTAAGCTTGAAACTATGGAGCAGGGAGTGGTTATGACTAAGGGAAGGGTATAACGAGGCTGACATGAGCAGGAAATTCCAAACTGAAGAGTCTGCCTTCTTTCAGGCCCTTGTGCTTCCTCCCCTAACTGGTGAGTTGATTACGCCATTTAGGAGGTACCGACATGTGTCTACAAAAAGCCAGGTGGATTAAAATCTCATTCTTGGAGCTGTCCCATCGATAGTATTGGCTCTGGAAAACACATATGCACAATTTCCTGGTAGCATTTAGTAGGAGAGGTGGGGTGGGGCCATGAAACGTAGAGGCAGTAAATGGGGGCAAGGGGGAGGACTTGGGAGATGAGAAAGAAAACGTGAATAAATGGGTTAGAACAGGATGCTGGAGGCTAGTCAACCCACTTTCTTTACCTCTTTAAAGGTGACAAAATGCCATATCCAGGAGATCTTATGATTGCCCTGATGTAGATGGAACCGGTTGTGTTCATTACAACACCAGCTGCCTGCTGCTGTTGAGGCCTGAGTCAACCTGCTCTACAAAAACTGTACCCATTCTCCCCTACCAGCCAGGTCACAGTGTGGGCCGCTGGGCAGAGGGGCACGGGGCAAGGGAGTGTGGATGGCTCAGTGCAAGTCATCACCACTACTGCAAAAACAACTCAAGCACGTGGGCTGCTCCCCCTTGCAGCAACCTTTCCCCTAGCCACTGTCGGGGTCTGAGCATTGCTCACCCGGATGGCAAGGGGCCAGAAAAGGTGCAATACTATATTGTCATGGACGCAGTGTGCGAGAGATTCTCTCTCAAAGACACTCACACCACGGATACAGTCTAACCATCAGCAGTGTCATCTTCAGTTCAAAAGACAACTCACCATATCATAAATTCTTGACTGATTCAGAGAGCTATTTTTCTCCCTGCTCATTAGAGGGGCCACTGAGGGCCCTCCCAGATCCCGGACCCTGCGGTGGCCGGGACGGTGCATGCGTCCCACGGGGCATGCAGCATGACGTAATGCCGCGATATTTTGCAGAAGTTTGCCCGATTCCACCCAGGCCTAGGAGGTTTCTCTGGAGGGGGTCCCTTGATCTCCCCCTCCCCATTTGCCCAGTGCCTTTTGAATTCCCCTCCCAGGTCCCTCTGGGCGGGCGCCACTTCTGAGCCGAGCAACTTGGCACAGGAGCCAAAAGCGGAGGGAGGCCGGGCCCTACGGTGAAAAGTACCGGACATCGAGGCATCTGGTGCCCGGTCAGAAGGCCGACCTGCTGAAAACCGGACTGACCAGAATAAAACCAGCCGAGTGGCCTCCCTACCTCTCATTCTCTGTCCCTTCCTTCTTTTCCACGAAGACAGGCATCTATGTTGTTCTAAAGGTTTCCTGGGAAGGAGGTCCCACAACCTCGCCTGGAAACCCCTTTTCTCCTTCCGTCATTGTCCTAGGAGGGACACTGAGACAAAGAGCAGCCACCGACGCTACATTTGCCGTGAAAGCACACCCCTCTTGTTGTTCCCTTCACTAATATCCAGGTTGTAACCCTTGCTATTTCAGGAGCCATAGTTGAACTGAAAGCGAGAGACGTCCTCGCCCCTGTTGGAAGCTCTGCGCAAGGAGCCAGATCTTGAATGAAGTCAGGATGAAGATGCTTCCTGGAGTGGGGGTCTTTGGGACTGGCAGCACTGCCCGAGTCCTAGTTCCTCTGCTGAGAGCCGAGGGCTTCTCTATTGAGGCTCTCTGGGGGAAGACCGAGGAGGAAGCGAAGCAGCTTGCCGAAGAGTTGAATATTTCCTTCTACACAAGCCGGACAGATGACATCTTGCTGCACCAGGACGTGGATCTGGTTTGCATAAACATCCCTCCTTCGCTCACACGACAGATAGCTGTAAAAGCTCTAGGTACAGTGAAGTTTGTCTTTCGGTTCTCAGCAGCAACCTGTTTTGTTTGGAATGATTTCTTTACTCGGAGCTCGAGACATTACCAAGTCTCAGAATTCATTCAGATTGAAAACAGCCCAGTTTCTTTCCTCCTCTTAGCATCTTGAGGGTACAGTAATTGGAAACGGGCCCCTCAGCTAGAGCGAGCATCTTCTCTCGGGGTATATATCCAACCGGGATAGTCTGAGAGCATTGCCGTACGGAGATGAGAGCTGCTTTTGTGGCAGTCCTTTGGAGAGGAGTGCATGGGGCCTTATATGCAGGAGGATTCCCTAAGATCTCAGTCCCTCAGTCCTTTTTTTTTTTTTTGGAAGGCCTGAGGCAGGAAGAAAATGATCTGGGGGAATCCAGGTTTTTTTTTGTTTTCTCCCCTCCTATTAAACCCCTGAGCGGAAGTAGAGAAAAATTGTCTCCCAATTCTGCCCCTGCCCTGGTGATCCGGTGTGCCTTGCAGCACTGAGTGATGAAGCCGACTGACTTCAGTGCCTTAGTGGTGGGGGAGAGTTATCTAAATTAGTGGTCACCAAAAGGGGTGCTGGTATGCTCCAGGATGCCAGAGGAGATTAGCAAGTGAACCCAGTATACGTAGACCATAATTCCCTATATTGGGATAGGTTAGAGTCTCCTAAGCAAGGTTTTGGGGATTTTTTTTTTTCTAAGCACACTGTATGATCCTTTGAATGAGTGTTGACTGTTCTGTAGGATCGCTTCCAATTAAATAGTGGCCAGAAATTTAAGGAGCAGCTTTATTTCCTAAATTCCTTACTGTAAGGAATCGGAAAGGCGACAGAGGTAACAAAGGACGTGACTATATTGGGCTAAAGGACATCTATGAATTTCCTAAGTATGATGCATAAAAAAATCAGGAGAGTTTCATGTACTCCTGTGTACAATACCCTGCATTATATGGATCTGGGTCATCGTTGAGTGTTTAATAAATATAATGATGATGATGATGATCTGTGTGGCGGACTAAACGTGTCCTCCCTGCTGCAAGAGGGGATGGAGGGAGGAGACAGCGGTGCCCCGGTCCTGAGGTGTTTTTGACCTCTGTTGTAAGAGTTACAGCCCTGTACGGGGCTTGTGCTGAGCAGGTTTGGAACGTCCAGCCCTGCACAGTGTCCCGGCTCTCGCAGGGAAGGCTGAAGGCTGGAGGTTTCCCCATTGCAGCGCACCGCTGCTTCTGCTGCTCCGGATGGCATTCTCAAACCGAGAGATTTCCAGCCTTTGTCGTCTGGGTCACACAGGGCAGGATGGAGTTTTTTTAGCTCCAGCGCACCACTGCGTTCCCCGTCTAGGCAGCCCGCCCAAGTCGCTAAATCTCCGACCTTTGCCACGAGAGCTGCATAGCCAAGGCTGGAAACCTCTCAGCTTGGGTGCACTGCCCGGCCGATAGAGGGCCCAATCCAGACAACCACCAACCTTTGCCACGAGAACTATTTTTGAATTTGCTGGACTTTTTGGTTTTCCTGAGCCAGAGTTTGGGCTGGAAAATACAGGGCTGTATTGACTTTTATAATCTGTGATTTGGAACATTATTGGTTTTAGAAATATCCTTTAAAAGTTCTTTTTGAAAGTGTTCAGCAGTAATCAGAAGTGGACAGTTCACGTTTCTATGACTGAAATAAATGCAAATCTAAAACAATTATATTGATGGATCTATCAAACTGAAAAATGTTGGTTTAATGGAGCTGTTTATATTGAAGATGAGAGGACGTGGAGGGTGGGCACTAAAATTCAAAATGAATTTCGGCACCTCCCGTCAAAAAGTTTAGGAACTGTTGATCTAAATAGACATGCATGTTTTTCCGCGGTCACAGTTGGGAACATTGGACGTACCTTTCTAGAAAGGAAGTGGGGGTGATGGGTTACCTTTTCCCCAATAAGAGATTCCCAGACCCAGGATTAGAGAGGAGCAGGGCAGCAGGCAGACTAATCCCCCCTCTCTTCTTTTTCTCTTAACTTCCATATCCCCACACTAGCTTACCCACTGCAGCTGCCAATATTTTGGGCTTTGAAAATGAAAGCCTCACTCAGAAATAGTGTATCAAATGGGGCAGGGCCCACTGGTGCTTGCTTGTGTCTCAGTCTCTGAGATATTCTTTCTAGACTAGAAGCTCCCTGTGGGCAGGGAACATGTCTACCAACTCTGTTGTATATTGGTCTCTACCAAGTTCTTAGTACAGGGTAAGGTAAGTAAGATAGGGTAGTGAGTAATCAGTGTTCAATAAATATCACTGATTGGTTGATATTCTGCTCTGTGACCCCAGACTGCACCGTTCTCCCAGCCAGCCATCTTGCACTGCGGGTTGCTGGGTTCGAGAGGGCTGGGTTCGAGAGTGTGATGGCTCAGTGCAAATCCTCACCCCGACTGCAGAAACAACTCAACTGCTTGTCCTCCTGATAGTAGGGGCTGCTTTCCCCCTATTCACCACTGCTGAGCAGTGTTAGAGAGAGCTGCAAAGGAATGGAATAGGTGTTCTGTGGTATTTTCCTGGACAAAATGTACAAAGCCACTCTCCAAGACGCTCACTCACAGATGCAGACCGATCATCTGCAGTGTCATCTTTGAAAGCAAAGGACAACTCTACCAATACATCAGGAAGAGGTCTCTGTCTGTGGTGAGCCAACAACCTGCTCCTCAGCCTGCCTGGGGGTATAGTTAGCTTCCTGTGGTTTTGTTGACGTGGACTTTAACCTGAGCCATGAAATGGCCTCTTCAGATTTGGGGCTCTGTTTTAATCTTGGACCCTAATGTAGAATTCCACCACGTGCTGGCTTAGGCCTTGGCAGCATCATTGAACCAGCAACCCTGCAGTTCCTTTGTGATTTAGATTTCATTTCAAGCTGAAAGCCAGGTCTCTCTCCCAGCCCAATGTAAAACAATCCCCAGAGGATTTCTTTAGCTCTGGCAAAGATTTCTAGGACTCTGAGAACTAAACATTAGCTGCAGGAGACTATGGGAAATGTTGACTACAGGAAGTCGAAAATGATCTCCTTCTTGCCAAATTCAACAGCCTCTACTCCATCCTAATCCTCTTCGACCTCTCATCTGCCTTTGACACTGTCGACCACCCCCTTCTTCTGGAAACATTATCCATCCAACCTTGGCTTCACTGACACTGTCCTCTCCTGGTTCTCCTCCTATCTCTCTGGCCACTCATTCTCAACCTCATTATCAGGCTCCTCCTTTGCCTCCCACCCTCTAACTGTGGGAGTCCCTCAAGGTTCAGTTCTGGGTCCTCTGTTATTCTCCATCTTCACATTCCCTTGGAGAACACATTTGCTGCCATGGCTTCCATCTCTACTCAGATGACACCCAAATCTACATCTCCAGCCTGATCTCTCTCCCTCGCTGCAGATTCACATTTCCTCCTGCCTTCAAGGCATCTCTAATTGGATGTTCCAGTGATACCTCAAACTTAACATGTCCACAACAGAACTCCTCATCTTTCCACCCAAACCTTGTCTTGTCCTTGATTTCCCTGTCACCATCAACACCACCATCCTTCCTATCTCATGAGCCTGTAACCTTGGTGTTAGCCTGGACTCAACTCTCTCATTCAACCCACATAGTCAGTCTGTCACTAAATCCTGTGACATTGCTAAAATCCAGCCTTTCCTGTCCATCCAAACTGCTACCACGGTAATCCAAGCACTTATCCCACCTTGATGACTGTCTCAGCCACCTTGTTGACTTCGCTACCTCATGTCTCTCCCCACTTCAGTTCATACTTCACTCTGCTTCCCAGATCATTTTTCCACAAAAATATTCAGTCCATGTTTTCCCCACTCCTCAAGACCCTCCAGTGGTTGCCCATCCACCTCTGCATCAAACAAAAACTCTTTACCATTGGCTTTAAAGCACTCAATCATCTCACTCCCTCCTACCTCAGCTCCCTGCTCTCCCTCTACAACCCAGCCCACACACTTGGCTCCTCTAATGCTAACCTATTCACGTACCTCGATCTCATCTATCTCGCTGCCGACCTCTCACCCATGTCCTGCCTCTGGCCTTGGACACTCTCCCTCTTCATATCCGTCAGTTACTCTCCCCACCTTCAAAGCGTTACTGAAGGCACATCTCCTCCAAGAGACCTTCCCTGATTGTCCTCATTTCCCCTTCTCCCACTCCCTTCTGTGTTGTCCTTGGACTTAGATTTGCTCCCTTCATTCACCCCTCTCTCAGCCCCACAACACTTCTGTACATAGCCATAATTTATTTATTTTAATATCCATCTCCCCCTCTAGACTCATTGTGTCTACTGTTATATTGTAGTTTCCCAAGTGCTTAGTACAGTGCTGTGCACACAGTAAGCCCTCAGTAAATACAACTGATTGATAGTAAATATGGAGAGTGATAGTACTTGCTCATGGGTGGGGGACAGATTTAGGGCATACAAAGCATGGATTGGGAACTCCTTCAAAGTGGCTTCATAATATGGATTGAATCAGTCAATTGGTGGTATTTATTGAGCACTTACTGTGTACGGTTCTTAGCACTTGGGAGAGTGCAAGAAAATAGTTGGTAGGCATGATCCCTGCCCTCAAAAAGTTTACACGCTAGTGGGAGTTTACTAGCAGATCCCATCAAAGTCACCCTAAGGGAGTGCAACAGCTAGAAATAAGGAAGTGGCCTCTGGGACAACGTGTCAGTGGTGAAGGTTCATCAACCAAAGAACCACCCAAGGCCTCTGACAAGGTGAACAGGCTCACCAGGAAGGCCGAAAAATATCTGGCTGACGTGAACCCCAAAGAATCCAGCAACTGGTGGCCCGTGCTGCTGTGGCAGGCCGTCGGCATTAGGCTGAGCTCAGTCGGGCCAGAAATGGGTTCCACATGTAGAACTCCCGTGTGTACCGCACCACTTGCTGCACCTTGGCCTGCTTACTTGTCTGTTGCGCACTGTGTCCCCAGGAGGAACCCTGCTGGGTGGGAAGAGAGAGTATAAGTGGTACTGGGCAAACCACCAATACCGTAATGAATTCCTTGGGTAGAATCTCAGGCCTCGAGTTTTTTTTTCCCCTTCAGGCCATGTGGCAGTAGTTAAGCGGTGACGAAGGCAGGCCCAGGCTGCTGCCGGAGGCCCTCAATCACGAACCCGCACCCAGGTGGTGCGAGAGTGACGGTAGTCTGTCGTCACGTCAGTGCCCGTAGCATTCTTGCAGAGCGGAGCAGCCCTCTTCCCCAGTACAGGGAAAGGGAAGAAAATGATCCCTAAAAAGTCACCTGCTTCAGCCCGACCTGTTAGCCTGCCATAGCCAACTTATCACTCACTACAGCAGTAAGAAATCAAGGAAGAAATTTCTGATCCTTGCTTCCTGCCACATTCATACACCATCAGACGATGGCGACGGTCTCAAGCGACGAATTGTCGCCAGAGAGCTGGCCAGGCGGAACATCAGAGTGGCACTGAGTGAGACGAGGCTCCACGGTGAATCTAACTTGGAGGGTGTTGGAGCTGACCACGCTTTTTACTGGATCGGCCAACCGCTTCAAGATTGGCGGCAGGCTGGTGTTGGCTTTGCAATAAAGATATCTCTCATTAAAGCATTCAGTTCAGTCCTGAAAGGAATCAACAGTCACTTGAGGGTGCTAAGCCTGGCTCTAACACAGTCAGCCACAGCACACTGTCATCAGTGCATACCCCCCAGTCGTGACCCATTCTAATAAAGAGCTCTCTTATGAAGACCTAGAACAGGGGTAATAATAATTATGGTATTTGTTAAGCGCTTACTATGTGCTGAGCACTGTTCTAAGCACTAGGCTAGATACAGGGTGATCAGGTTGTCCCACGTGGGGCTCACAGTCTTCATCCCCATTTTACAGATGAGGTCCCTGAGGCCCAGAGAAGTGAAGTGACTTGCCCACAGTCACACAGCTGACAAGTGGCAGAGCTGGAATTCGAGCCCATGACCTCTGACTCCCAAGCCCGTGCTTTTTCCACTGAGCCACACTACTTCTCTACTGTTCTAAGTGCTGGGGTAGATACAGGGTAATCAGGTTGTCCCGCATGAGGCTCACAGTCTTAATCCCCATTTTACAGATGAGGATAGCCAAATAGATTGGCAGATGAGGGTAGCCAAATGGCAGCTCATGAGTCACGTGTGGCTATTCTTCACTTGTACTGTGGCTTGCGGTGAAAAATTAGGTAACGCATGCTCTACCGTTTACTACTTTGCCAGTCACCACCGGCTTCAGTGTACCCACTGCTGCTCCAGCCCCTGGGTGGAGGCAGTGGCAGGGTCTCCCACTCATCTGGGTCTGGGTCGGGAAGTGGGGTGGCACCCGGCCCCAACCTCGGCCCCTGCCCCAGCTTTCTCTTGGTCCCTGCTTGCTGCCCCCCGCCTTGTCTGGTCTTATGCCGTCGAGTCATCTCCGACCCATAGCGGCGCCACGGACACATCTTCCCCAGAACGCCCCGCTCTCCATCTGCAATCGTTCTGGTAGTGGATCCGTAGAGTTTTCTTGGTAAAAATTCAGAAGTGGTTTGCCATTGCCTCCTTCCATGCTGTAAACCTGAGACTCTGCCCTCGACTCTCTCCCGTGCCCCTGCTGCCCAGCACTGGTGAGTTTTGACTTGTGGCAGATTGCCTTCCACTCGCTTGTCTTGTCTTAGGCTGTCGAGTCGTCTCCGACCCATAGCAACACCATGGACCCCTCTCTCCCAGAAAGCCCCACCTCCATCTGCAATCGTTCTGGTAGTGGATCCACAGAGTTTTCTTGGTAAAAATATGGAAGTTAGTTTACCATTGCCTCCTTCCGTGCAGCTGACTTGATTCTCCGCCCTCGACTCTCTCCCGTGTCGCTGCTGCCCAGCACAGGTGAGTTTTGACTTGTAGCAGGTTGCCTTCCACTCTCTAGCCACTGCCCAACTTAGGAATGGAATGGATATGCCTTTCTTGACTCTCCCTCCCATAGTCGAGACTGGTAGGGTACTGGGAACTCTTCAGGTGCCATCCTGAGAGGGGGGCTGCCCCCCTCACTCCCCAGAAAATGTCTCCTCGCCATCCCGGTTAAAAAAATTATTTTGATCTGTGACTTGCTTCCATGACTTCAACTGCCATCTCTATGCGGATGATTCCCAACTCTACATCTCCAGCCCTGATCTCTGTCCCTCTCTGTAGTTTTGCATTTCCTCCTGCCTTCAGGACATCTCTACTCGATGTCCCACCAACGCCTCAAACTTAATGTCTCCAAAACAGAACTCCTTAACTTCCCACCCAAACCCTGTCTTTCCCCTGACTTTCCCATCACCGTAGACAGCACCATCATCCTCCCTGTCTCACAAGCCTGTAACCTTGGCATTATTCTCATTGTCTCTCATTCAACCCACAGAATAATAACAACAATTATGGTACCTGTTAAGCACTTACTTGAGACAAGCACTGTTCTAAGCACTGGGGTAGATACTAGTTAATCAGGTTGGACACAGTCCCTGCCCCACATGGGGCTCACACTCTTAATCCCCATTTTACAGATGAGGTAACTGGGGCCCAGAGAAGTTAAGTGACTTGTCCAAGGTCACACAGCAGACGAGTGGCAGAGCTGGAACTAGAACCCAGGTCCTTCTGACTCCCAGGCCCATGCTCTATCCACTAAGCCGTGCTGCTTCCCACATAGTCTGTCACCAAACCATCAGTTCTACCTTCACAACATCGCTAAGATCCACCCCTTTCTTCTCCATCCCAACTTCTACCGTGTTAGTCCAAGCATTTAACCTATCCCACCTTGATTACTGCATCAGCCTCCTCACTAACCTCCCTGCCTCTTGTCTCTCCTCACTCCAGTTCATACTTTACTCTGCTGCTCAGATCATTTTTCTACAGAACTATTTAGCTCATGTTTTCCCATTCCTCAAGAACCTCCAGTCATTGCCCATCCACCTCCGCCTCAAACAAACTCCTTACCTTCGGCTTTAAAGCACTCGGTCACCCTGCCTCTTCCCTCCTTACCTCCCTGACTTCCTACTACCACCCAGCCCCCACACTTCGCTTCTCTAATGCCCATCTACTCACCGTACCTTGATCTCATTCATCTTGCCGCCGACCTCTCTCTCGCATCCTGCCTCTAACCTGGAACAGCCTCTCTCTTCAAACCCAGTAGATTATCACTTCTCCCCAGCTTCAAAGCCTTAATAAAAGCACTTCTCCTCCAAGAAGCCTTCCCCAACTAAGCCCTCATTTCCTCTTTTCCCACTCCCTTCTGTGTCACCCTCTTCCACTTGGATTTGCAACCTTTGTTTACCCCTCCCTCAGCCCCACAGCACACGTGTACATATCCGTAATTTATTGAGCTCATTGTGGGCAGGGAATATGTCCACCAACTCTATGATATTGTAGTCTCCCAAGTGCTTTATTGAGCACAGTAAGCACTCAGTAAATACGACTCCCTCCTCACCTCCGCCATACTAACTCTCTTCCCCTCTTCAAGGCCCTACTGAGAGCTGCCGTCCTCCAAGAGGCCTTCCCAGACTGAGCTTCTCCTTTTCCCTCTGTTCCCTCTCTGCTCTCCCTCTACCTCTGCTCCCTCCCCCTTCCCCCCTTCACCTCTCCTCAGCTAAGCCCCTTTTCCCTCTGCTCCTCCTCCCTCCCTTCCCCTCCCCTCAGCACTGTGCTCATTTGTATATATTATTACCCTATTTATTTCATTAATGAGGTGTACATCCCCTTGATCCTATTTATCGTGAGTGTTGTCTTTTTGTCCGTCTGTCTCCCCCGATTAGACTCTAAGACCGTCATTGGGCAGGGATTGTCTCTCTCTCTTGCTGAATTGTACATTCCAAGTGCTTAGTACAGTGCTCTGCACATAGTAAGCACTCATTAAATACTATTGAATGAATTAATACAACTGAACGAATGAATGTTTTTGTACCACGGGTCTTCGGTTCATGAGGCTTTGCCACCCCCGACAGTGCCATCCCGGTGGACCGATGGAAAGACAAGCTCGTTTTTCTAGGCACCTTTAATGCCAGGCTTGATTGCTACTTTGAGCCCTGACACAGAGTCTTAGGTAGGCTTGGTGTAGGTAAAGCCAACACAAACAGAACTGTTCTTTTGATTGTGTGTGTGCAAGTAATCAGATGATTATCTCAAAAACTGTGCTCCCTCTGTCAGCACAACGTTGATGCACCTGGGCTTCTAACACTGGCAATTAATAGATTATGTCTTTGTAAGGCAGTGCGATAGATGGGATGTCATGGCCTCGTGTTCTGTGAGGGAAATATCCATGCTGTCTGAGCATTGTTTTGTGGCCAGCAGAATGAGATTTGAGCTGACACCCTCATGACACTGCCATTGTAAGTCACCTACAAAGCAGTTCAATGTGCAAGCTTTTGCTCTGGATACCAAACACTGTAAACTAGGCAAAAGAATGAATCAGGCCCATGGCTGACATATTCCAGAAGCGCAGATCTCGAGACCACGTGCTCCGTATTGAAAGATGCCATATACAACGTGACTGCAGACTTCTTGGCTTTGCCAAGAGAAAACATCCAGATTGGTTCTATTAAAATAATGGGGCCAAGCAGTAGTAATGATATTTATTGAGCATCCACTGAGTACAGCGCACTATAGTAGTCACTTGAGAAGTGCAGACTAAAAAAGTGACAAGTTCCCAGCGGGTGTTGGAGACCTCGATAATGAACACCAAGCTTAGATCAAAACAGGAATTCCATTGAGAAAAAAGTGGTCTACAAGTACCCCAGGCAGCTGGACCAAGCTAGAACACTGGCTCTGCCACGAAAGGGGTGTCAGTGGAAAGACAAAGATCGACATCTACTCTGCTGTCACGATCGCAACATTGCAAAACAGCTGGTAAGCTCGTTGTGGGCAAGGAATGCGTCTGTTTACTGTTGTATCGTACTCTCCCAAGCTCTAGTACAGTGCTCCCCCCCAACAATAGGCGCTCAATAAATACGATTGAATGAATGAGTGAATGATACCGTATCGACAGCATATGAAACAACTCACCCAGTTCCAGCTGCACTGAGGCAGAGAGCAGTCATTAAATGGCAGGCTCGCATCCTGAACACCGAGGTCTTGCCGCTGTGAGATTAGTTGCCGAATTGTACTTTCCAAGTGCTTAGTACAGTGCTCTGCACACAGTAAGCGCTCAGTAAATACAATCGAATGAATCATAGCCCCAGAGGCGATGATATCAGCCTTCTAGCTGCGATGGTATGGTCATCTGCAAATGGATCAATCACTCAATAAATAGTCAATCAATGATATTTATTGAGTGCTTACTGTGGGTACTAAGTGCTTGGGAGAGGACAATACAACCAAATTGGTATTATTATTATTATGGTATTTAAGCGCTTACTATGTGCCAAGCACTGTTCTAAGCACCGGGGGAGATACAAGATAATCAGGTTGTCCCACATGGAGCTCACAGCCTCAATCCCCATTTTACGGATGAGGTAACCGAAGCGCAGAGAAGTTAAGAGACTTACCTAAGGTCACACAGCAGACAAGTGGCAGAGTTGGGATTAGAACCCACGACCTCTGACTCCCAAGCCCGTGTTCTTGCCACTAGGCCATGGTAGACTCGTTCTCTGCTTGAGATCTTTTATGGTGTGCTCAGTACTGCTGCACACTCCAGAAGTGGTCAGAGGAAAGGGTACAAGGATGTATTGAAAGCCATCCTCAGGGCATGCCAGTGCTGGGGAGAATAATAATCATCATTATGGTATTTGTTAAGCATTTACTGTGTGCCAAACACTGTACTAAGCGCTGGGGTAGATACCCAATAATCAGGCCAGACACAATTCCAGTCCCACAGCCTACATAGGAGGGAGAACAAGTTTAAAGGTGGGGAAACTGAGGCCCAGAGAAGGTCCTGTAGCTCCCAGGCCCATGCTCTTTCCACCAGGCCACAGTGCTTCTCGTAGGAGCTCACGGCCTGGGATGGGTCCTCTTGGCATCAGATCTGCCATTTGGATAGGCAGTCCTTTAAGGAGAAACACAGGGCTGCAGCAAAGGAGAAACACGCTAATTGAAAGGAGGTTTCAAGTGGCGAAGAACAACCTGTGTTGACTTCCGCGGGCCCAGTCTCATACCTCAGCCTCCAGGCACGCCTCGGGACACACTGGCAGTGATGGGAATGAGGCTCATCCTCCATTTGCAACAGGAGGCTTCCTCATCGTCATCATCACTGCCTTAAAAGCAGCTCATTTGCTACTAACTGACTTGGTTTAAAATTAAGTCCTAGCCAAGAGATTGATATAATGATGAATTTCCAGAGAATCAACTTGGCCCAGTTCACCTAGCTAACCTCTGTTCCCTGCTACGGAAATTTAAGCAAGTGCTAGTGGACCATCCGGTCCTCGGGGGAAAAGAGAAAAGAAAAATATCTGCTCTCTTCTCTACATTTTGTGATTTCCTTTCCATGTCACGATCTGAAGGGGAAAGAACGCCCCAGGATTGTCTGGCAAGTTGCCTTTCCATCGCCTCGTTTCCTGGTTCATGAAACCACTTTGCATTTTTTGTCCACTTGCAGCAACAGGAAGCAGCAGAATCAAACAAAAGTCATCTGGGGCCATGTATCACTGGCCCGTGTGAGCCAAGCTATTTTCCAACTGAGTCTCCCAACCGAGTTAGGGCGGGAGGTATGTAAGGAACTCATTTTAACACTGCTGGGAGCCACAGACCCACCCAGCCTTGTGGTAGCTTCTGAGTGTCTTCACAAATCCGAGACAGACGGGGCTGTACTTGTCATCTCCACTTTTCCCTCAGCAGCCAGCCCAGTAGATCAAATCCTGAAAAAGTAAGAGGGGTTGTCTGTCACCGCAGGGCTCTCTTGGAGGCTTTTCAAAAATGGATCTTGATGAGGCAAGACTTGACTTGATTTTAGCCCTGAAGACCCCAGAGGTATGCCTTAGGCCATAAACTAGGTAGTCTAGTGGGTGGAGTCCAAAACTGGACTGGGTCCTAGCCTCGATCTGTGACTTGCTCCTGGGACCTCGGAAGTACAAATCTACAAAATAATAATTGCGGTATTTAAGTCCTTACTATTTGCCAGGCACTGAGTACAGCAGCCAGACTGATACAAGATAATCAGGCCGGACACAGTCCCTGTCCCTCGTCAGGCTCAGAGTCTAAGTAGGAGGGAGAACCGACATTTAATCCCCATTTTACAGAGGAGGAAAATGAGGCACACAGAAGTTAAATGGCACTTGCCCAAGATCACACAGCAGGCAAGTGGTAGAACTGGGATTAGAATCCAGGCCTCCTATGTCCCAGATTCGTGCACTTTCCACTAGGCCTCCCTTCCCAAGGAGATTGTGAGGGTAAATGAACACTTTGAGCTGTTTGGATGAAAGTCATTACAGACATCCCAGGTAGTATTCTTTTTACAATAATAATAACAAGGCAGTTTTCAACCACTGTTGCCCAACAGAGAACCTTCACCCTATCCTGGGTAAGGAAGGAGGAGTCTGTTTCTGAAGTCCAGTCAGTGCTTCAGGAAATCAATCAATCAGTGGTATTTATTGAGCACTTACTGTGTGAGGAGCACTGTACTCTTCGCTTGGGAGAGTACGGTATAACCGAGTTGGTAAACACGTTCCCTGCCTGCAACGAGCTTGCAGACTAGAAGAACATTTGCATTTTGCATTTGCAGTACATACAAATTCATTCAATAGTATTTATTGAGCGCTTACTATGTGCAGAGCACTGTATTAAGCGCTTGGAATGTACAAGTCGTCAACAGAGACAGTCCCTGCCCTTTGACGGGCTTACAGTCTAATCGGGGGAGACAGGCAGACAAGAACAATGGCAATAAATAGAGTCAAGGGGAAGAACATCTCATAAAAACAATGGCAACTAAGTAGAATCAGGGTGATGTACATCTCATTAAACAAAATAAACAAAATGAATAGGGTGATAAAGATATATACAGTTGAGCGGACGAGTACAGTGCTGAGAGGGTGGGACAGGAGAGGGAAAGGGGGGAGAAGAGGGTTTAGCTGTGGAGAGGTGAAGGGGTGGGTAGAGGGAGCAGAGGGAAAAAGGGGGGAGCTCAGTCTGGGAAGGCCTCTTGGAGGAGGTGAGCTTTAAGTAGGGATTTGAAGAGGGGAAGAGAATTAGATTGTCGGAGGTGAGGAGGGAGGGCATTCCAGGACCGTGAGAGGACGTGGCCCAGGGGTCGATGGCGGGATAGGCGAGACCGAGGGACGGTGAGGAGGTGGGCGGCAGAGGAGCGGAGCGTGCGGGGTGGGCAGTAGAAAGAGAGAAGGGAGGAGAGGTAGGAAGGGGCAAGGTGATGGAATGGAGTGGAATTCCGGGGTGGATACTTAACCTTTAGAATAAAAGTGAACATCCCAAATCAGCAGGACATGCCATTGACGGGGGTCAATGTTCAGGTTAGAACTGTCTAGTCTCTAGATCATTTTCCTGTTGGGGAGATTGGGGGCCCTAAGCAGATCCATTTGAGGGTTTGATTGTATATAGCTAATTTAGCAGGAATCTCATCATTCATCATGTTCATAGGAAGCAAAATGCTTTCATTAGCCCTTTGTGGAGAGGGAATGCATCTGGTGCTTCTGTTGTTCTTTCCCATGTGCTTAGTACAGAGGCCCACACTCACTGGACACTCAATAAATAACATAGGTTCTGTTCTCCGCTGCATGTTGTACTGTATTAGGAGTATGCCTAGTATGCCAAGCATACTCCTATGCTGTACATAGTATGCCCTCCTTCCTCAAATCTGCCATTCACGCTTCCCCCCTTCAAAGCCCTACTGAAGGCTCACCTCCTCAAAGAGGCCTTTCCCAGACTAACCCCCGATTTTTCCTCAGCTTCCCATCCCTTCCCCATCACCCCGACTCGCACCCTTTGCTCCACCCCTCCTCCCCACCCCAGAGCATTTGTGCATATATGTATATATATATATATATATAAAATTCTATATATTTATAATTAATGCCTGTTAACTTATTTTGATGTGTATAAATCTATAATTCTACTTATTTGTATTGATGCTATTGATGCCTGTTTACTTGTTTTGATATCTGTCTCCCCCAACCCTCTAGACTGTGAGCCCATTGTGGGCAGGGATTGTCTATTGCTGAATTGTACTTTCCAAGTGCATAGTACAGTGCTCTGCAGACCGTAAGCACTCAATAAATATGATTGAATGAATGAATTTAAAAGGACACAGTCTCTGCCTTGTAAGGGGCTTTACCCTCTTAACCAGACACTCTTGGTGCAGACTAAATATAAAAGGACATAGGGAGCCCACACAAAAGTACAAGTATAAATGAATACAGAGATTGATCTACCCAGAGAAAGCATTTACCTGAAACCTGTCATAGACGTCCATACCTACCCTTCCCCTTCCGAAGATCAGATTCAACTCAATGAGTTTTGTTTCTTGATTCCAAATTAGTTCAGAAGGGCATGGTAAAGAACTGATGTCGTAACTCAAACCAGACCTTTCGCTGATATTACATAGCCTCTCACCTTAAGCCTTTTCCAAATCAATCTCTTGGTAAATTTTCACATTCGGTTCCTGCCCAATCCAGAGCTCAGCAGACAGAAAACAGGAAGGTAGGCGGCATTGTTCTCTCAGCTGGTGAGTGAATGACCTGGGAATTGCTCTCCACACCATCTGATGCAGATGAGTTAGTCCCAGAAATACTGCCCCCTTTCAGAATGAATGAGGAAACGTGACTTTCAGGCTCTTGGAAGAAATTTTACCTCTTTAACCTTCTTCTGCTGGCTTTCAATCACCTTAGATTAGCCAGGGGTATAAACTCAGACTCAAAGGCCCTGGGCATAAAGGAAATCATGCCAGTAAAACTGTTACTAAAAATAAATTTCCCTAGAAATTCTCACTAGTATGCTCACAGTTAACCCTATGGTGATCTCCTGACAGGAGTATGGATGGGAAAGGCTGGGGAAACCTAATAGGCCTGCAGGTTGTTTGAGCCTATCAGCAAGGCCAGATGAAATGAATGCCGTCGTCAAACAGAACTTCCTAGCTCCTCTCTGTTGCCTCCATCTCTGCACTGTGAAAGTGGAGTAGAGATTCTAGAACTTGGCTGGCAATATAAAATATGAAATTATTGAGTGACTCTATTAAGTTAGCTTTGCTTTGCTGCTGTGGTACACCCTCCCCAAGAGAATATTTTCCACATCATAGTTTTGCAGACAGAAGTAGGATGATTATATTTTTGACAACTCTGAGATAGAGGGTGGACCTTCCAGGGGGGCGGACCCCCCCAGATGATAGGGCTGAAAAAGCAGGAAGAGAAGATAGGAGGAAAGAGAGCCAGAAAGAAAAAGGAAAGGAAATGATGGAGAGATGGAGGGGGAGAGACAGAAAGAAAGACAAGATGGTGAACTTTACCTATTTGTGCAGGTGTAGCTTAAAAAGACAGAACTTTGACCAGACTCCTTTCCGTACTGTGCACAAGTAAAAGCTATGCTACTCTCACTAGCTTTTGGTGTTGTTTCAGTTTTGCTGTTCAGTATTCTGGTCTTTCCAAAGCCTCTGCATAAAACCCAGTCTGCTCACCATTTGGTCTGTCTGCCACTGTTATTGCCAAATCGTCTGCTGCTAGAATTTTTCACATCATTTGAAGTGATATTTTATTTTTTGTCTTTAAAAGGTTCTTTTGCCTTCTCTGCTTTCAACTGCTCTACATCTGACCATTCATTTGCAGCTTGACTCTCTTATTGCCATTCATTTTCCGCTCATGACCTGTCCAAAGATATTTTTTGCCAGGGGCGTTCTTTTCATTCATTCATTCATTTGTTCATTCATGCAGTCATATTTATTGAGAGCTTACTGTGTGCAGAGCACTGTACTAAGCGCTTGGGAAAGTACAATACAGCAACTGTACATCTGTTCCCCCCACACACACACACAAAACAAGCTCACAGTCTGGGGGTGGGGTGGGGAATAGACATCAATACAAGTGAACAGACATCAATATAAATAAATAAAATTACAGATATTTACATAAGTGCTGTGGGGCAGGGAGAGTGGGGAAGAGCAAAGGGAGCCAGTCAGGGTGATGCAGAAGGGAGTGGGAGATGAAGAAAAGTGGGTCTTAGTCGGGGAAGGCCTCTTGGAGGAGGCATGCCTTCAGTAAGGCTTTGAAGGTGGGGAGAGTAACTGTCTGGCGGATTTGAGGAGGGAGGGCTTTCCAGGCCAGAGGTAGGATGTGGGCCAGGGGTCAGCAGTGAGATCAAGGCACGGTGAGAAGGTTAGCACCAGAGGAGCAAAGTGTGCAGACCGGGTTTTCATGTGAGTACCCGATTGTGTCTGGAACCATATAATCACTATCAATCAATGATATCTATTGAGCACTTACTATGTGCAGAACACTCTACTAAGCCCTTGGGAGAGTACAATACAACTGAGCTAGCAGTTCCCTGCCCACAACGAGTCTAGAGGGGGAGACAGACATTAATATAAATAAACAATTTATAATATATAATTTAAAGACTTCACTCACCTATCAGTCTCCCAAAGGGTATGCTGATTTTCGTGATTCCATTTTTCACTTCCTTGTCTTTCTATGCAGAGTTGGATTATGTACTACCAAGGTAGCAGAAATCGGTGAAAGCCCTGGATTCTGGATGAAAATCTTCAGATATGTGTAGGATTTCCAGGGGATGGACTGGAACATAAACCCGGTCTTCTTCAGACTAATTGTAATTCCGTAGTGCCGTACTGAGTCTGCTAAATGGTCCCTAGTCATCTATATGTCTTCAGCTGACTGTGCCTCCAGGGAACAGTCAGTCACAAATAATGGCTTCTGGATTACTGCTTCAAGTATTTTCAGTAATGGTCTAAGCCTTTTTGAGTAGGAACAGTGTCCCCTGTGGACCAGAAGCATATTCTAACACCAACGTACTGGTCCCTTGTGTCTTAAAGCATGGCCACGTAAAATCAAATCAGTCCATCGATGGTATTTACGGAGCACTTACGATTTGCAGAGCACTGTTCTAAGCACTTGGGAGAATCCAATACAAGAGAATAAGCAGAGGCATTCCCTGCCCAAGCCTACAGTCTAGTTGAATGAGGCTGGATCATTTTCACATCTCTCCTTAACCCTACAGGTGATGGAGAAAGGATTAGACAAGGCACCTTCCATGCCAACAAGATGGGCCGTATCATTTTGGAGAAGGTATAGGATCTTGGTGAACTTATCAATCAACCGATCAGTCAAGTGCCCTCTTGAGCACTTACTGTGTGCAGAGCACTGGACTGAGCGCTTGGGAGAATACAACAGAGTTGGTAGACACATTCCCTTCTCAAGGCAAATTTTGTAAGTAATGATGATGGTATTCATTCAATAGTATTTATTGAGCGCTTACTATATGCAGAGCACTGTACTAAGTGCTTGGAATGTACAAATTGGCAGCAGATAGAGACAGTCCCTGCCCTTTGACGGGCTTACAGTCTAATCGGGGGAGACAGGCAGACAAGAACAATGGCAATAGAGTCAAGGGGAAGAACATCTCATAAAAACAATGGCAATAAATAGAATCAGGGTGATGTACATCTCATTAAACAAAATAAATAGGGTGATGAAGATATATACAGTTGAGCGGGTGAGTATAGTGCTGAGGGTGTGGAACGGGAGAGGGGGAGGAGGAGAGGGAAAGGGGGGAGAAGAGGGTTTAGCTGTGGAGAGGTGAAGGGGGGGTGGTAGAGGGAGTAGAGGGAGAAGAGGAGCTCAGTCTGGGAAGGCCTCTTGGAGGAGGTGAGCTTTAAGTGGGGATTTGAAGAAGGGAAGAGAATTAGATTGTCGGAGGTGAGGAGGGAGGGCATTCCAGGACCGCGGGAGGACGTGGCTCAGCGGTCGACGGCGGGATAGGCGAGACCGAGGGACGGTGAGGAGGTGGGCGGCAGAGGAGCGGAGCGTGCGGGGTGGGCAGTGGAAAGAGAGAAGGGAGGAGAGGTAGGAAGGGGCAAGGTGATGGAGAGCCTTGAAGCCTAGAGTGAGGAGTTTTTGTTTTGAGCAGAGGTTGATAGGCAACCACTGGAGGTTTTTAAGGGGAGTGACATGCCCAGATCGTTTCTGCAGGAAGATGAGCCGGGCAGCGGAGTGAAGAATAGACTGGAGCGGGGCAAGAGAGGAGGAAGGGAGATCAGAGAGAAGGCTGACACAGTAGTCTAGCCGGGATATTACGAGAGCCCGTAGCAGCAGTAAGGTAGCCGTTTGGGTGGAGAGGAAAGGGCGGATCTTGGCGATATTGTAAAGGTGAGACCGGCAGGTCTTGGTAACGGATCGGATGTGTGGGGTGAACGAGAGAGACGAGTCAAAGATGACACTGAGGTTGCGGGCCTGAGAGACGGGAAGGATGGTCGTACCATTCACGGTGATAGGGAAGTCTGGGAGAGGACCGGGCTTGGGAGGGAAGATGAGGAGATGATGAAATCACCATAGAATGTTAATCATGCTAAATCTTAAACTGGTCCTCACCTGTTAATTTACTTAAATCTTCCCACTCCACTTGTGAGCTCGCTCAAGGCCTACAAATGCATGATTAACCTAGGAGATGCCTTAGCAACCCCAAAAAGTCAAGTTCCCTGATACTGAGTACAGAAACACACCCATTCTCTACGAGTGACACCATCTTCCTTTTAACTTGTTCTGCAACTGATTCATTCCATCGTATTTACTGAACACTTACTGCGTGCGGAGCACTGTACTAAGCACTTGGGAGAGTACAACAGACACATTCTCTGCCCACAACACTCTTACAGTCTAGAGGGGGAGATAGACATTAATGTAAAATACAGATGTGTACATAAGTGCCGTGGGGCTGGGAGGGGGGATGAATAAAGGGAGCAAATCCGGGCAACTCAAAAGGGAGTGGGGGAAGAGGAAAGGAGGGCTTAGTGAGGGAAGGCCTCTTGGAGATGACCCTTCAATAAGGCTTTGAAGGGGGATGGAGCAATTGTGTGTCAGATTTGAGGCGGCAGGCCGTGGGTGAGGGGCTGGCGGTGAGATAGATGAGACTGAGGTACAGTGAGGTTAGCATTAGAGGAGTGAAGTGTGTGGGCTGAGTTGTAGTAGGATGCGGAGTACCAACTCTAGAAAGAATGTAGTAATCTCAAATCATTCTCCTGATGAAATCTAGTCAATGGTACTGCATCAAAAGCCTATTGAGCCTTGTGAATGTTCTTCCTGCAACGTTTTTTTCCTCTCTACAAGTGCCCTGAGATGTCTTAACAACCCTTGAAGAGGATCTGTTTACCTAACCTCCCCGCTGCCCCAGTTCAGTTGTACATTCAACTACTATTCTGTTATCTTTGTAAATACTCAAATCTGGCTCCTAAGGGAGGGAATGTATCTCTTCTGTTACATTTTCTCAAGTGCTTAAGAGCATATTGCATCCAGTGGGTGTTCAATAAATGCCATTACTATTACTGGCCCTCTGTGAAATACTAAGTACTTTTTCCTTTCCTGTTTAAATCTACAAAAAAATCAACTCTCTCTTTCAATAACACTTCAACTTTAAATTGTCTCTGCTCCTGGGATTTTGAGTTTCACTTTCCTAATTTCTCCCACCTTATGTGAATTACTGATGTTGTTATAAAACAGATGCCTCTCGGTCAAGTGACCGCCTCTAAAATGGATGTGGAGGTGTTTCGAGAACCTTAATCAATAACAGGCCAACTCTTGTCTCCCTCCCTACCCCCTGCCTCTGACCAAATAAAAGTTTAAGCTTTCTGAACTGGTAGCACCAGTATTTTGTCACACGGTCCCAAAATAGTCTGATGGTGGTGTACTTGTTCAGGTATGCTACAAGCACCCTACTGCCCTATTTTAAGAAGTCCAAAAACAATTAACTCTTAAAGCAACAATATTTAGATTCATTAAGCTCTTACGTTATGCCAAGTACTGGGATAGATATAAGATAATCCAACCAGACACAGTCCCTATCCCACACGGGACACAGATTTGGACTGTAGCCTTCCAGACCGTAAGCCCGGTGTGGGCCAGGATTGTCTGTCTTTGTTACTGAACTATACTTTCCAACCGCTTAGTACAGTGCTCTGCACACAGTAAGCGCCCAATAAATACGGCTGCATGAGTGAATGAATTTGGAAGGATGGAGAACAGGAATTTGATCCCCATTTTACAAGTGAGGAAGTGGAGGCCCAGGGAAGTGAAGTGATGTGCCCGAGGTCACACTGCAGGCCAGTCAGCAGAGCCAGGACTAGAACCCAGGTCTCCCAACTCCCAGTCCCAAGCTCTTTCCAGTAGGCTACGCTGCCTCCCGAATGGCCCCAGTACCACAGGGAACTTGTGGTATTGTTCCTTGAACCTTTCCTGTACCGGACGTGCAGCCAGGCTTTTGACCTCTCTGGTCCAAAGTCACGGTGAAATTCCACGGGAGCATACATGGTTAATAACGTTTTCTTAGCAGTTGGCCAGAAGAATGCCCACTAGGATGTTGCTAGCAATGTAGAGCAGTGAGGTGCCATGAGAGTCTCTGCAGCCTGCTCACCTTTCCTCTTGAAAATAGTCGTCACGATCAGCGTTCCCCAACAGACTGAAGCCGAGGCCTCCACTTTAATCCTAGGCACAATCAGTAAACCTAGCAGACAAGAAAGGGAAAGCGGAGAACATCTGATAATGGTGATTTGTTTGACCAGAGAACAAAACCAAAGTGGATTAAGTTTTAGTAGCACTTATTGTGTTACAGTCATAGTAATAATAATAATGGTATTTGGTAAGCGCTTACTATGTGCCAGGCACTGTTCTAAGCACTGAGAAAGATACAAGGTAATCAGATTGTCCCACGTGGGGCTCACGGTCTTAATCCCCATTTTACAGATGAGGTAACTGAGGCCCAGAGAAGTTAAGTGACTCGCCCAAAGTCACAGTTGACAAGCGGCGGAGCTGGGATTAGAACCCTCGACCTCTGACTCCCAAGCCCAGGCTCTTTCCAATAAGCCACGCTGCTTCTCAAGTAGCCTCTTGGAAATCCCATATCGTTTCCACAGAGTTCCATATGCTGAGGAACACCACCCCTCGCAGACTTAGAAGCAGTACATAATAATAATAGTGATATTTGATAAGCGCTTACTATGTGCAAAGCACTGCTCTAAGTGCTGGGGGGTTACAAGGTGATCAGGTTATCCCACACAGGGCTCACAGTTTTAATCCCCATTTTACAGATGAGGTAACCAAGGCATAGAGAAGTGAAGTTACTTGCCCAAAGTCACACAGCTGGCAAGTGGCGGAGCCGGGATTAGTACCCACGACCTCTGACTCCCAAGCCCGGGCTCTTTGCACTGAGCCAAGTACAACCCCTCCTTGTCTGTAGAACTGGGCAATTATTCATTCATTCATTCAATAGTATTTATTGAGCGCTTACTATGTGCAGAGCACTGTATTAAGCACTTGGAATGTGCAATTCGGCAACAGATGGAGACAATCCCTGCCCATTGATGGGCTTACAGCATCAGACCCGATATTTTGACCATCTCTTATGACTCTGATTCTGGTAGTAAAGTTTTTAAAGGCTGTTATAAAAATCATGTTTTCACATATCGGCTATTCATTCATTCATTCATTCATTCATTCATTCATTCATTCATTCACTCAGTCAATTGTATCTCATTGCTTCCTAGGGCCTCATGTCTGCAGCGTTTCTTCCTTGTTGGGAAGAGGAGGGAGGAGCTATCTACACCCTTCAGTGGTTCTGTGATGGTGTACATGGGCCCTATAGATTCTTCAGGGAAGTATAGACGTTTTAGGTTGGTGTATGTCTGCACAGCCCTGAATCTCTTCAGCCTTGGCATTCTAATACTGGTTTTCCATGATCCTTAATTTGACTGGCAGGACAAAACTCAGATTCTCAGCATGGCCTAATGGATAGAGCACAGGATTGGAAGTCAGAAGGAACTGGGTTGTAATCCTGGAGGTGCCACTTGTCTGCTGTGTGACCTTGGGCAAGTCACTTAACTTCTCTGGGCCTCGGTTACCTCCTGTGTAAAATGGGGACTAAGATTGTGAGCCCCATGTAAGACAGGGACTGTGTCCAACCTGATTAGCCTTAATCTACCCCAGTGCTTAGTACAGTGCTTGGAACGGAGTAGGGGCTTAATAAATGCCATAAAAAATTCATTTTGTTAAAATCATGAATAGTTGAGGCACTTCACATTGCACTGCTTGCTTTAGCGCAAGTAGTGACTAATCCCTCAGTCAGGGATCTCGTCTTCTGTATGTTCTTTGATCTCTTAGCACTTTGTAATGAGCATGAACAACAACAATAAGGATACTCCTCAGACTCACCCTTTGGTTAAAAGTTAAAATTTACTCTTCAGAATAATCAGATTTTCAAATTTTAGAGAACCAGTACAGTATTCCTGAATCTGTGCTAGGGTTGTATTTCATAACCTTCCTTCTCACCCATACTCCTACATTTATCTTACAAGCCTCTACACTAAGACACCTTAGTTCCCCTAAGAACATCTAGCCTGTGGTAAAAAAAAAATCCTGACCATTGGGTGGCTCTTGCTCTCTCTCTCACACACAGACTCATCAGCTTGCACTGTTTGTTCCTCCAGGCTAACCTTGTGGTGCCTCATTCTCAACTTTCCCTCTTCCAACCCCTTACTCATGCCTCCCCTCTTCCTTCGGATCTGCCAAACTGCAAGTCTCTCCATCTTCAAATGCCTACTGAAAGCCCACCTCCTCCAGGAGGCTTTCCCAACTGATTTTTTTTTCTCCCCAACCTACCTCCTCAGCATTTTTGCATCACCTTTAACACTTTGCACACATCAATTTGTGTACTCTAAGACTGAAACATTGGGTTTTCCACATATCCATCTTTCTAGTCTCTTGTTCCTCCCATCTACCAATTATTTTATCTCTGTCTCCTCCTAGCTCTGTTAGATTGTAAGCTCCTTGGGGGAGGGATCAGATCTCCTATCTCTATTGTACTCTTCTAAGCAGAATGCCCTGCATTCAGTAGGTGCTCAATAGATAACATCGATCAATTGGTGGGTTGATCGATTGTTTAGTGACCAGCATTTCTGATACACTTTCAGCACAGTCATGCAGAGAACAGAAAAATGGAAAACTGGAATTCTGCCCCCCAAACTGTGCAAACTAAAGCAACACCTGACGCCTCTGCCTCCAGGCAAGCAATTAATATTTTCTTAAACCACAGCCTTTCAGTCAAGAGAGACCCCTTCTCCTTAGGGAGTTTATATGGTGGTGATCCCATCCGCAGTGCTGCATCTTAAAAGCTCTTTCCTGTTACTGTTCTCTTGTCAAAATGCACATCTGCCGATTGCAGTCTTTTCCTCTGGAGGCATTGGAGCTTCCTGCTTATTTGATGCGGTGCTGTGATTAGTGGGTTAAGACTTCTACTCCATGCCCGTTTACAGTTCTGCAAACATGTGCTGAGGTGGGGTTTTTTTGCTTTTGTTTTTCAAGTCGGAGACCAGAAAGCCCCTTCTCTCTTGGTTCAGGAAGAGTTACTTTATTCATTGTGGAAACTGTTTCTCTACTTAAGGCCTCCAGGCCCCGCCCCCACCCCACCTCACCCCATGTGCTCCACTTCCTTCCTTATACTCTAGTTACAACCTATTTGTCTCTTGTCAATTCTTCCCAGAGCCCATCACTTTTTTCTTCTACCACTCTAAAATTGAAGCGTGGCACTGTTGCCTCAAGGAATTTCAAACTGGTCAACTAAGTTTAGGATGGAAAAGTAAGGAAGAAGGGTCTTTAGGAGGCAAGGAAGAACCAATGTTTTCTGGAGAAAGAAAGGAAGTTCTGGTGGAGAAATCAAGGGAGGTGCTGCCAGATAACCAGCACAGAGAAGGCAAACAGAGCCTTGTTTGCCATCAGACCACAGTTGGAGACAGTTTGAAACCTCCTTTTGGGCAAATGTGAGAACTCATCCTTACCTAAATACAATTGAATGACCTATAAGTAGGGACCGTTCAGAGGTGGAGCCTCCAAACATACCCTAGGTCTTGTGTACGTTAGAATTCAGCAGCACCGCTGCCTTAGGACTACTTCTCCTTCCTGGGGCCCTTGGAAACTGAAAGCCCATGAGAACACGGCTGGAGTCTGTCCCAAAAGTGAGAAGACACTTCAGGAATGGAGGGATGGGGGACTGCCTGAATGGAGCCTCTCACAAAGTGCCAGGCAGCAATCAATCAATCAATCAATCAAATTTATTGAGCGCTTACTGTGTGCAGAACTCTATACTAGGGTTGGGAGAAGCAGCGAGGCTCAGTGGAAAGAGCCTGGGCTTGGGAATCAGAGGCCATGGGTTCTAATGCCGGCTCCGCCCCTTGTCTGCTGTGTGGCCTTGGGCAAGCCACTTAACTTCTCTGTGCCTCAGTTACCTCATCTGTAAAATGGGGGTTAAGACCATGAGCCCCACGTGGGACAACTTGATTACCTTGTATATACCCCAGTGCTTAGAACAGTGCTTGGAACATAGTAAGCACTTAACAAATACCATCATTATTATTATTATTATTACAATATAACAAAGCTAATAGACACATTCCCTGCTCGGGAGCTTATAGTGTAAAGAGGGGAGACAGACAATATAAGTACATTAAATTGTGGATATGTTCTCCCTCTCCTTTTGCATCGCCCTGGTTTGCTCCCTTTGTCCTTTGTTCTCCCCCCCTCCTCCCAGCCCCACAGCACTTATGTATATATCTGTAATTTATTTTATTTATATTAATGTCTGTCTCCCCCCGCTCTGCCAGATGATAAGCTCATTATGGGCAGGGAATGTGTCTGTTTATTGTTGTATTGTACTCTCCCAAGCGCTTACTACAGTGCTCTGCACACAGTAAGCGCTCAATACAACTGACAATGAAAAGTGCTATGGGGCTGAGGGAGGGGCGAATAAAGGGTGCAAATCCTAGTGCCAGGGTGATGCAGAAGGGAGTGGTAGACGAGGAAATGAGGGCTCAGCCAGGGAAGGCCCCTTGAAGGAGATGTGCTTTTAATAAGGCTTTGAAAGTGCAGAGAGTCAACGTTTGTCGGGTATGAAGAGGGAGGGAGTTTTAGGCCAGAGGCAGGACGTGGGTGAGGGATTGGCAGTGAGATAGAGAAGATCGAGGTACAGTGGATAGGTTGGCATTAGAGGAGGGAAGTGTGCAGGTTGGGTTGTAGTAGGAAATCAGGGAGGTAAGGTAGGGGGCAAGGTGATTGAGTGCTTTAAAGCCAATGGTAAGGAGTTTCTGTTTGATGTGGAGGTAGATAAGCAACCACTGGAGGAGTGGGGAAATGTGGACTAGACAGTTTTGTAGAAAAATGATCTGGAGAGCAGAGGGAAGTATGGACGGATTGGGGAGAGACAGGAGGCAGGGAGGTCAGTAAGGACGCTGATGCTGCAATCAAGGCGGGCGAAGATAAATACTCGGATTAATGTGGCAGCGGTTTTAATGGAGAGGAAAGGGTGGATTTTAATAATAATATTGGTATTTGTTAAGCGCTTACTATGTGCAGAGCACTGTTCTAAGCGCTGGGGCAGATACAGGGTAATCAGGTTGTCCCACGTGAGGCTCACAATTAATCCCCATTTTACAGATGAGGTAACTGAGGCAGCGAGAAGTTAAGTGACTTGTCCACAGTCACACAGCTGACAAGTGGCAGATCTGGGATTCGAACCCATGACCTCTGACTCCGAAGCCTGGGATCTTTCCACTGAGCCATGCTGCTTCTCTGCTGCTTCTTTTAGCCACGTTGCGAAGGTTCGACCGACACGATTTGGCGACAGATTGAACATGTGGGTTGAATGAAAGAGTTGAGTTGAGGGTGATGCCAAGGTTACAGACTTGTGAGACAGGGAGGGTAGTGGTGCTGTCTACAGTGACAGGAAAGTCGGGGGCAGGATAGCGTTTAGGTGGGAATAGGAGAAGTTATGTTTTAGACCCAATCGGTTTGAGGTGTCAGCGGAAAATCCGAGTAGAGGTGTCCTGAAGGCAGGAGAAAATATGAGACTGCAGAGAAGGAGAGACATCAGGGCTGAAGGTGTAGATGCAGCAAATTGGCGGAGGTAGGGTGAATCAGAATCAGGGCCAGGACAGTATCCCACACTGGAAGAGATGATGTTACATGTTTTACTTTCTCTTGCATCCAGTACACTTCTGTGAGTTTATTTGCATCATCGACTGATGTTTACTGGTTGTGATCATTGTGGTATTTGTTCAACGCTTACTATGTGCCGAGTGCAGTACTAAGCAGTAGGGTAGATAAAAGATAATCAGATGCCACATAAAGCTCACAGTCTTAAGTAGGAGGGAGAACAGGAATCAAATCCCCACCTTACAGGTGAGGCACAGAGAAATTAAGTGACTTACCCAAGGTGACACAACAGGCAAGTGACGGAGCTGGGATCAGAACCCAGGTCCTCCGAGTCCCGGGCCGGGGCTCTTTCCACCAGGCCATGCCGCTTCTCAGCAGATCGAGCGATAGAATATTCCAATTGAAACAATTGAGTGCTTTCCAGAATGGCTGATTCCACTTTCCCATTCTTTGTCTTGTCTTCAGGTATTGGGAAGAATGTCATATGCGAGAAGGCAGCTAGCTCAGTGGATGCCTTCCGAATGGTCACGGCTGCCCGATACTACCCTAAGCTGATGAGCCTGGTTGGGAACGCCCTGCGCTTCCTACCTGCCTTTGTCCGGATGAAGCAGCTGATTGAAGAGTGCTACATCGGCACGGTGATGATCTGTGACGTGCGCGTCTACTGGGGCAGCCTCCTCAGCCCCAACTACAACTGGATCTGCGACGAGGTGATGGGCGGGGGCGGCTTGCACACGATGGGCACCTACATCGTCGACCTCCTGACCCACCTGACGGGCAAGAGAACGGAGAAGGTCCACGGCCTGCTGAAGACCTTCGTGAAGCAAAACGCAGCCATTGGTGGGATCCGGCATGTCACCAGTGACGACTTTTGCTTTTTCCAGATGTTAATGAACGGTGGAGTCTGCAGCACCGTGACTCTCAACTTCAACATGCCCGGTTCCTTCGTCCACGAAATCATGATCGTGGGGTCCGCCGGGCGTCTTATAGCCCGAGGGACTGATTTATATGGGCAGAAGAACACGGCGCTGCAGGAAGAGCTGCTGCTGACAGATTCCCTGACGATCAACGCAGGACTCCTAGAGGAGGGATTTCAAGACATCCCACTGCTGTACCTCAAGGGGATGGTGTCCATGGTGCAGGCCCTACGCCAGTCTTTCCAGGAACAAGAGGACCGCCGGACTTGGGATCACAGACCCGTCTCTATGGCCGCCTCTTTTGAGGATGGGCTATATATGCAATGTGTGATCGATGCCATCAAGAAATCCAGCAGGTCTGGGGAGTGGGAGGCTGTGGAGGTCATGACAGAGGAGCCCGATGCCAATCAAAACCTTTGTGAGGCCCTTCAAAGAAATAACCTGTGAGCTGGCGGTAGTTTGGTGAATGGAGGTTTCGCCGGGGTGGGAAATGATGCAAAAGGACGGCCATTACCAGAAAGTCATCGGTCGTATGACCACCCACTTGTTTCTTTTTCAGAATTCCGTTTCTCATCCTTATAGATATAACCCTTCCCGACCAGATGAAGAACATTTTTCTCTGTACGGTGGTTGAAAGGTTGGAACAGTCCTGCTTGTAGAGGGGAATGACCATCGTCTCAGGTCGTTAGTGAAACTTGAGTCATCTTTCCCACTTGGGGGAGCTGAGCTGCCACCACGGGGGGGAAGGGGGTGTGGGGGGGGCAAAGGGGAAGCTGCGGGGAGGGAGTTGTTATGTGCGGCTCTATCAATAATAATAATGTTGGTATTTGTTAAGCGCTTACTATGTGCTGAGCACTGTTCTAAGCGCTGGGGTAGACACAGGGGAATCAGGATGTCCCACGTGGGGCTCACAGTCTTAATCCCCATTTTACAGATGAGGTAACTGAGGCACAGAGAAGTTAAGTGACTTGCCCACAGTCACACAGCTGACAGGTGGCCGAGCTGGGATTCGAACCTATGACCTCTGACTCCAAAGCCCGTGCTCTTTCCACTGAGCCACGCTGCTTCTCTATCAAGAAGCATAGGAGCTGGGCATACACCCTCAAGCAGTTCCATTACTTCGTTATTCATTCAGTTGTATTTATTGAGCGTTTACTGTGTGTGAAGCACTGTCCTAAGCGCTTGGGAGAGTACAATATAAACAATAAACAGACCTGAAGCAGCTTGGCTTAGTGGAAAGAGTGCGGGCTTGGCAGTCAGGGGACGTGGGTTCTATTTCCACCTCCGCCACTTGTCTGCTGTGCGACCTTGTGCCTCAGTTACCTCATCTGTAAAACGGGGATTAAAAGTGTGAGCCCCACCTGGGACAACCTGATTACCCTGTATCTACCCCAGTGCTTAGAGCAGTGCTTGGCACATAGTAAGCGCTTAACAAATACCATAATTATTATTATTATTATTATGTTCCCTGCCCACATTGAGCTTTATGGTCTTCATTAAGCCCAGAAAGCAACCTGGAAGAGTCCAGTTCAGCCATTCCCACTTTTGACCCTCATCCAGGGTTCGAGAAACTTCTCCCATCTCACTGGCCTGGAGTGAATTTGTTTTAAGACTCCATTCTCCTCCCCACCCCCGTCCTGCCCCTTCTAGGTTAGGACCTTCGCACTGGGAAGATGTAGGGCCAACCCCTTTATACTCACTCTCCCCTGCCCAACCTCTACACTACATTCCCCGAGAATGAGGGGTGGATGAAGTATCCCCTCCCCAGCTCCCTCTCTCAGTTCTAAAAGCCTCCGGTTGTCTTTCTTGTTACCTTTCAGATGCCGGGGTGGGTCCTGGGGGGCACTTCCCCCCTTTTTCGCAACTGCATGCCGGGGAGTGGGTTGGAGAAAAGCTGCCCGATCTTTATCACCTTAGTCCTCTGCGGACAAAACTCTTCTAGAGAAAGCAGCTGTTCGGTGAGTGTTTCAGCAAAGAAACCCTGAAAGAAAGGGAGAGGATTGAGCCCCCTAAGAGATTTTGAAAATAAATAGGAAGGAGGATCAGTTAATCAAATATATGGTGCATGTGGGTAATTTTTAAGAAGCTCATTCGAGGTTGAAATTTTCTCTTACCCTGTGGACTCGTGCAGGGGTGGTTTCGTCTCTGCTGCTTCCACGAGGCAAGTGTAGGAGTCATGTGATTATCCGAGCAATTCCTCATTTGTCTGATAGGTTTTACCTGCCCAGCTGATACCCAGGAGGCCCTTAGACCCTTCCCCACAACGCTGTCCCAGTTGTTTCCATCCCTCCCTGGTGGAGGATCTCTGCCGGACACCCTCCAGGGGTCTCCACCAAGCCCGGCGTTCTTTCAGGGAGGGGAAAACAAAAAAACCAAAAACACCTCATCTGGCTGCTCTGGCTTGTCGGGTGGAGTGATTGGCTTCTTGTTTGGCTTGTGACTCTTGTCAGGGAGATTGTGAGACCGTTAGGAACTCACTTGGTTGAAGAAAAAAATGGGGAAATCTAGCCTTTCTTGCAGCGGATGTGTGCTCCCAGGATTGGTCCTCTGATTCCCAAGAGTGAGCAGTACCCTGCACTTACTGTTTGGCTTCATTATGGCCCTAGTTGGAGAAGTGCTGCCCCGTGAGGCTCATGCCCCTGAGGTTCACTGGCAATTTCTAGTGGAAACAAGACGCACCCCAGGGGCTGGGTTGGTTCTTTGTGTCTGTAATGGGTGAGGTGTGATGAAGTTTTATTAAATGTATTTTCCTTAAGTGAGGGTAATTTTAGTGTGTGCATTCTTTCCTGCTAGGGCATCCCCCATGGGTTTGAATTAAGCATTAACTGGCCAGGGCAGCAATTTTATGAAGTGCCCTTCTCTGTGAGAAACCATTCTACTTGCTGTTTGCTTTTTGGGGAGGCAAAGCTGTTTAGTCTCCAAACATCCTGTCTCCCGCCCTCAGCCATATTTTTAGGCATGCTGGATAAAGATGTCAGGATCTGGCTTAACCAGAATGAAGCAAGCATTCCCTTCCCAGACTTCCTCTCTAGGGAAGAAACGGCAGAGGAGCTGCCCCTCTCCGTGGGCACCACCCAGATAGGCAGATCGGGAAATGATCCCAGAGCCAGTGCCTAGGGCTGCCCTATTCATGGCATAGTCGATAGAGCATGGGCCAAGGAGTCAGAAGGTTGTGGGTTCTAATCCTGGCTCCGCCACTTGTCTGTTGTGTGGCCTTGGCCAAGTCGCTTAACTTCTCTGTGCCTCAGTTACCTCATCTGTAAAATGGGGATCGAGACTGTGAGCCCCATGTGGGACAGGGACTGTGTCCAACCCGACTTGCTTGTATCCACCCCAGTGCTTAGTACAACGCCTGGCACATAGTCAGCGCTTAACAAATTCCACAATTATTGTTATTATTATTGTCTGAGAAAAAAATCCTCAGAAGGATGTGCTGGGTTAGAAGCCTTTAAAACAGGGATAGGCTGCTGGGACTCCCTTAAAGCGCTCCCTGTTGATCCTGGGACACCCAGGCAAAGATCATTTTCATTTTCATTTCCGCCGACATCACGTCTTCTCCTTTCCTCTCCCCACTGCAAAGTTCCCATTTTCCTTTGCTTTTCTCTTGGGCCCCTGAACATTTAGATTGCCATCTTCAAGCAGATTCCCCCACTCTTGGGCTGTGATTTTCACCTCAGCGTTGACCCAGCTGTTACTCTTTCCGTCCCGAGGAACAAACGTGGGAGAACAGTGGGGACTGATTACCATCTTCCTACCAATTTGAATTTACCAGGAATTGGCAGGCCAAAGCCCAAGTCCTCAACATGGTTGGGGGAATGAGTGGCACAACAGGCCCTGGTGGCCTCAGGCCAAGACAAAGCCCTGGGATGGAGCCTCATGTTCACAATACAAGTCAGTATTGTCTGCTGAGAGTGAAAAGTAGGCTTAGACACATCCGGGTACAGGCACTGCCTACAGGGGCCCTAAAGGAGCCCCGGGCGTGATAGCTGCTGAATGAATCCCTGACCAGGGACCACCAAGAGAACTGACTTCCTTTTGTGTTCCGGTCCCAAGCAACTCCATCCTCATCCTTGGGCTAGGTTCCTTACCTTTGAGAAGCAGCGTGGCCTAGTGGATAGAGAAGGTCGTGGGGTTTAACCCTAGCTCCGCCACTTATCTGCTGTGTGACCTTGGGCAAGTCACTTCACTTCTTTGCCTCAGTAACTTCATCTGTAAAATGGGGATTAAGGCTGCTAGTCCCATGTGGGACAGGGACTGTGTCCAACCTGATTATCTTGTACCTACCCCAGTGCTTAGAACAGTGCTTGGCACATAGTAAGCACTTAACAAATATAATAATCGTTATTATTCCCTGCAAAATGGGAGATGTCCTCCTCAGCACTCTCTCTCTCCTAGGGCTGGGGCAAGGTTGAGTGAGATTTCACTGTGAGTGTTTTGACCTAGAAGAGGGCTACGCAAGTGGAAGGATCCAACTGTGTTGCCCAGAGTCCAGAAAAGCCCCAAGGCTCTGGGCCCATGGAACCGAAACTGCTTCGGTCTCTGACAGAACTTTTGTCCTCTCCAAGCAGACGGGCCTCACGGGGTCCCAACACCCAGTTCCCAAGCCCCAGATTCTGGCATTTTCACCCTGTACTAACCCAGAGCCCTCGGCACTAAAGCCGGCTTCCCCAACACGTTGGAAACACCCTGGATGCTACAGACAGCAAGAAGCAACGGCAGTCTGGCAAACAGGAGATTCAGGGGAACAGAATTAGCGAGGTAGGTGTTCAACAGCGCCCTAGCCAAGCTGTCAACACTTAACATCACCGAGGCAAATTCGGGTCTTTTAAGCAGCTCTGGAGATGCAAGGGTCCCCCTTTCTAAATGCCTAGAAATGTCTTCTGATGGATAAGAAAGCTTTGTCTGGGGAGTGGAGGGGAGAGGACAGAGAGATTAAGCCGGGCTCTGGGTTCTTTTGGTGTTGATCCAAACGGTAGGATTAAGCCATAGCACCTGCCTCTTTTCTGTTACCCTGCCAGATGGAAGGGGAGAGTGTAGTTCTCGAAGGAGTGGGCATGTGCCAGTTTAGAAGAGGCTTTCGTTTGAATCCATGAGTAAGCCAGCACAGTGATTTGCCCTTCACTTCTGACCGTAAACCTCCTAACAAATCACCTAATTTGGCCAAAATATGTGTACCCACCCGAACTGGCCCAATTCCCCTTATTAAAGGGCCCGAGTGGCGACTCGATCCTGGACCTTGTCCTCTGGTGACCCCTACTGGATGGAAGAGAGGGTGCCAGTGTGCCCTCCGTACATTCTGAGCTCCGATGAAATCCCTCAGATTTTCCCTGTGGTCCCAATCAAGTGCCCCTTTCACCTCCTACAGCAACTTTGCAGAACTGTTTTGTCCATGGCCATCCCCTGCTAGTAGAAGAAGCGCCTTCTACCTTTGAAAACTCCTAATCCTCCTTGATTTCTTGGCACTAGAACTTTCTTTAGCTGCCTCCGGTGTCCTAGAGGGTGTGCATACTGAGGAAGGGCAACCAGGCAAAATCCTGAGGTCATCTTGAGTCTAGGCCCAGCCCCCTAGCCTGGGGATTCGAGAAAGTGGGGGGACCCCGAGACGTGAATTACCCAGGGCTTGGCCAGGCCTTCCAAACCCAGCTCACCCATCCTGAGCGATCCCTAAAAAGATCACTGAAATGCTTCCTCTCAGCACCCCAAACAACCATCCACAGCACCGAAGGCCCAGTTCTCCCACGTTTCCAAAGCTCATATTATCCCCTCCTTCACCGGGAGGGCTGAGCCCAAGGTGCTGGCTCAACCCAGAGGTCGTCGTGGAGAGAAAGGCTCTCCCTGGAGTAGATGGTTTTAGCTTCAGCAGGAGAAACCCAGAAACCCAACAAGGGTGGAGGTGGAGGACAGACCTCCCAGAAAATCCACACCAATTCATTCTATGAGGGAATGGGAGAGAAAACGAGGAAGAGAGCAAGAAAAAGAGAGATGGGATGGAGGGTTAGGGAGACAATCTCAGACGATCTCTAGTTGCCCACCTGAGGGATCTGGATGGGGCCTGAGAAACAGAAGGGAAGCGAAGTCGCTTGCCCTAATGAGGATCATCTCTTCCACCTAGAGGGAGCGTATTTGGGGCACGCCGATGTTTGGGGCAGATGCCTTTCAAAGAGAAATCTGTGACGTCTTTTAGTGTTTGTTTCTGAGCCTCTCTTCATTTTAAAGCAACTCTGGGAGAAGTGAGACTGGGGAGGACCTGGGGAAGCAAGTCTTGCTGGTCATTAGCATTCTCATCTGCAGCCCCTTGCACCTGGATCCTCTTACCACCCAAGCCACAGACATGATGGGTCTCTGGGAGACGCTGTCCCTGGGGGGCACCAGTGCCCAGGAAAGCCACCTGAGTGGGCCAAGAGAAATGGGCTGTCTACCAACAGAAAAACAGTAGCTAAAACCCACATCAGTGTGACCTCCTGATGCCCATCTGGCTGATCTCTGGCATCGGTCCTGTTCCCTGGTCTGAGCTAATTTAGACGGAGGCACTGTGTGGAGTATTTTATTGAAAGCCTGTGTGATTTTCCCTTATTTATCATATCTGATGTGTATATACCAATAGGTTTTGACTGTATTTATTCCACTCTGTGGTTTTCTCGGTGTTTTTGTATTCTGATTGAATTGGAACTCTTCAGAAGTGTATGGGCATTTTCATTAAAATGGTTTCTACACGATGGAAGACCTAGAGTTGTGTGTTTGTTTGGGCAGCAGCTGCAGGTGGCCTTAAGATTCCATTCTGTTCTCTTCAGGCAGGAAGAAATGAGGATGGCTAATCGTTGTCTTTGTGGGCAAATCCCACTCTGCAGTGGCTGAGATGTGATTTCCCCACCCCTCACCGAAAACAGCAGGTGAGGGCAGGGATGCACGGATCAATGCTGGGAGCGTCTGGAAGACTAATTCTGTGAGGTTTGCTGGCGGTCCCATCCAGGGTTCATCTGAATGGGTGAAAAACCCATTGGTTCCTTTATAGCCTTATGCCAGTCCCAAAGGGCTCCAATGCTGCCTGGGTAGCCCCAGTGAAAAAGAGCAGTAACCAAACCGAGAGGTGTTAGGAAGAGCCACACAGATTGCTCCTTTGCTTGCCCTCTTCTCACTGCTCTGAGTTCCTTGGAATGGGGGAGCCTTCATTCAGGGGCTTCTTGGACTCTAGCTCTCTCTCAGGACCTTCTCCTGCACTTAGTACTTATCTCTTAAATCACCAAGTATCAAAGATTTTCTCAGAAATCAGATTTCCTATAGAAATAGTAATAATAGTGGGATTTGTTAAGTACTTACGATGTGCCAAGTACTGTACCAAGCCCTGGGGTAGATACAAGATATCAGGTCCCATATAATCAGGCTCGCAGTCTAAGAAGGAGGGAGAGCAAGTATTTTATCCCCATTTGGCAGATGAGGGAACTGAGGCACAGAAAAGTTAGGTGACTTGCCCAAGCTCACACAGCAGATTAGAACCCAGGTCCTCTGACTTCCAGGCCCGGGCTCTTTCCACTGGGCCACACTGCTTCCCAAATCATTCATATCTAGAGCCCTGAAGTCTCCAGATGGCCCAGGTTGAAGACGTGTAGTTAAAAAACAGGGCTATCCTTGGGTGGTGTGAAGTCAGGGATCAACTGGACAGTGTGGGCCTATCACTTCCAAGCTCAGTCTGGGAAGTGAGGGGGAAAGGCTTTTGGCACAGAATTGTACTCGGTTCTCCCAGAATGTGCTTTTTCATCAAATGTCTTGGCCAGAATGCGGCAGCAGAATTAGAGGACGTTCTTCCAACAATGCAGGTAATAGAAATAGGATTTCATAAGTGCTTCTGGGTGCGAGTGCTTCCTGGGAAAGAAGATGCCAGTGGGAATTAAACATGGTCGGCCCAGATTGAGCACGACATGGGGTGGAAGAAACTTGTCTGCATGTGTGCATGCATGTGCGCATGCATGCATGTGTGCATGCATGCATGTGCACGAGAACCTGACCCCCACGTTCTGGGGGAACGGAGTGTGCTTCTCGGAACAGTCGTCCAGCACTTAAAACTGCCCTTCCATTCCCTTCTGGTTCCTTACTGCTCTCTCCAGACCAAGCCCACATGGCAATGGTTTCAGGGCAGTGTGGCCAACTGGAAAGAGCACGGGTCTGGGAGTAAGAGGGTCTGAGTTCTGATTCCAGCTCTGCCTTTTGACTGCTGTGTGATCTTGGGCGAGCCATTTAACATCTCTGAGCCTGTTACCTCATCTGCAGAACGGGGATAAAATACCTGTTCTCCCTCCTACTCAGACTGTGAGCCCCGTGTAGGACAGGGACTGTGTCGAACCTGATCGACTTGTATCTACTCCCAACGCTTAGTACAGTGCTTGGCACATCGTAAGCGCTTTCTAAGTATACTATAAAAAAAATTGGCCCTGCCAGTCACCCAGGGAGGGAAGGGACCCAGGATGGATGGTCCACCTGAAAGTCAGTGGACAAATGAATTGTTTAATGTTCTCTTGTCGGTGGACCAGTTGTCTAAAAAACCCAACTCTAGCCCAGTCTACGGAAACCTGAAACCTAATGACATCTCGCGGTTCCTGGGGTGGTTGTTTCATTTCAATTTCAGGAAACATCAGCAGTTGGAGATGGCCAATGATTGGATTTGAAGCTGTTGGTTTTCGATGATTTCTCCAAGTGTGAAAACCACCAGAGGGAACACCCCTTGAGGTGGGGAAACCAATCTAGGTTGGATGGGGCAGGAAGAGAGTAGAGCGTGCCAGACTGGTGCCAGAAGCTGTCAGATGTCCATCCTAATCAGGGCCAAGCAGTCGGTCTGGGGCCCAGGAAAAGCTCACATGTTTATTTCCACTGAACTACATTATTTGGGGTAAACGGACACAACCCAAAGGCTGGCCAAGGAGCAGTTTTTTTCCTCAGCTATCAGTTTTATGCGGCAAAAAGTCAAGGGGATCTTGGGATGAGGCAGGATGTTCTGGCAGAAGCTGAGGCCCGGCCCACACTAGGGTCGTCACTCAGATGGTGGGGAGAGAGGCGGCACCAGGTGTGACACACACACGCTGAGCATCTTGTTAATCTTCTCTTGGGTGGATTCGTCCAACTCTGGGATGGGCTGGATTCTCCCAGGGACGTTGATGATGGGCTTTGGCTCCTTTTTTTTCTTGTCTGCAACAGAAAGGTACGTCTGAGGCGCCAAGTGAGACCAGGGGAGGGGAGAGGAGAGGAAGGAGCACGAGAGGGAGGGGAAGGGGAGGAGAGGGTAATCTGCCCTCCATCCCAACTCTGCCCCGGGGCCCCTGGAGAAGCTGTCCAGCCTCCTCAGCACAGAAGTGTCACCTGGGTGAGGGAGTGGGGGAAGAACGGAGAAGTGTGAGTGGATATAAGATTCCCCAAAGTGCCAGTGACTCCAGCCCACCCTGTTCTCCATCCCCACTCTCACGAACAGCACTGACCTGCCAGGGAAAGCGTAGGGAGCTTCGCCCTCCTTTGTTCCACTCTGACGGGCTTTATTCTGCTAGATTTCACTTGGCTGGGCTCAGTCCCACTGGGCTGCACTTTTCTGAACTCCACCTTACTGGGCTGCATTCTTCTGACCTCCATCCTACTGGGCTCCACTCTTCTGAACTCCAATCCACTGGGTTCCACTCTTCTGAACTCCAATCCAATGGGCTCCACTCTTCTGAACTCCAATCCAATGGGCTCCACTCTTCTGAACTCCAATCCACTGGGTTCCACTCTTTTGAGCTGCAGCCCATTGGGCACCACTTTTCTGAGCTCCAAGCCACTAAGATCCACGCTTCTGAGATCCAAGTCACTGGGCTCCTCTCTTCTGAGCCTCAACCCACTGGGCTCCACTCTTCTGAGCTCCAAACCACTGGGCTCCACTCTTTTGAGCTCTAACCCACTGCAGTCCACTCTTCTGAGTTCCAACCCACTGGGCTCCCCTCTTCTGACCTCTAACCCACTGGGGTCCACTCTTCTGAACTCCAAGCCACTGGGTTCTACTGTTCTGAGCTCCGAGTCACTGGGCTCCTCTCTTCTGAACTCAATCCCACTAGGCTGCGCTCTTCTGAGCTCCAACACACTGGGTTGCACACTTCTGAGCTCCACCGCACCAAGCTCCACTCTTCCGAACGGCAACATGCTGGGCTCCACACTTCTGAGCTCCACCCTGCTGTCTTGCAGATTTCTGGCCTGCACTTGCCTGGCCGCCACACTGTTGGGTTGCATTCTGCCAGCCTCCGCACAACTGAACTGCAGCCGGCTGGCCTCCACCCGGTATCCTACAGCCTTCACTGGGATCAGATCTGGATCGATCTCAGCTACCTCTCCTTTCACAGCCTGGTTCAGCTCAGGGATATGATAGTTGATGTATGGATACAGTGGCCTCAGGCGCTGTCTGTTACCTGCAAGGAGTTAAGAACAGAGGCACACTTTAAAGATCCACTATCACCACCCAGGATAGCAGGAGAATCCAGAGGACTAGGGCACCTGTCATCAGATAAAAATCCATCCCCTGGGCAGGATCCCGGGCACCATTACTATCAAAGAAAGAGTAACTGCCCTGGAAGACATACATTAGTCCATCAATCTGAGCATCCGGAGCATCCTGCAGGGTCCTCGGCCATGCAGGATGCTTACAGTTTCACCCACTCAGCTCAGAACCTAAATTCTGCCCCTGTGCTGAGGGGAAGGGAGGGGCTGGGAACTTTCCCGAAGGCTGATGGGGCAACAGGATGCTAATGGAGAAAATGGCTCAAGACTGGGCCAGGGTATTACAGGGAAGCTGGGGGTAGAGTGAAAGAGGAAGAGAGTTGAAATATGTGGGGATAGCATCCCATATCCGGTGGCTCAGGCCTGTGGGCTCCCAGCTATCACGTACAGAGTCTTCTGGGTGTGAATGCTTTACTATCAGTTCTCGCAGAAATAGAAGCGACCAGTCTCTTCCAATTCTTAGAAGCTCTGGATTTTTTTTGCGGATGGGCGTCTTTGTGTCTCATTTGACTTCTTCCGGGAGGAGAAACGCCCCAAGTCAGGATTCTGGACCACGGCACTCCTTAATCTCCGTCCTGGGGATAAGCGAGAGAGATTGGAGAAGTAGCTCTGGCATCGTCCTCTTTCGCCAGCCAGGCCCATTCTGTGGAAAGACAGGCAGCAGAACCAAGATGCTTCAGATGCAAACATTTGCAACTACCAGGGTCAGTGCCGCCAGGCGGTGTCTCTGACTCTTTACCCCGAGGAGCTCATACTTCTGTTTAGGTAAACACTTTTCCCAAAGATGGGGCAACTGTGCCTCGTTCTCGTCCCTCCCAGCTAGGGCTGCGGCGATCCCTGCAGTCCTTTGGCTCACGCCCTTCCTCCTGCCTAGAACCCCTTCCCCATTTCCATCCTATAAGATCACTGCTCTCTCCACCTTCCAAACCCTTCTGAAAGGCCATCTCCTCCGGGAGGGCTTCCCTGATTAATTTCCACCCTATCTGCTCGATACGCCCTCCCTCCGCCCCCGACTCATTCATTCGATCCTATCTTTTGAGCGCTTATCGTGTGCAGAGCACCGTACCGAGCACTTGGGAGAGTACGATACGACAATAAACAGACACGTTCCCTGCCCACATCGAGCCTACCACTGGAACGACAGCAACGATAATAACGATCACGGTGGTATCTGTTAAGCGCTTACCGTGTGCCAAGCACTATACTAAGTGCGGGGCAGATCCGATACAATCAGATCAGACACAGTCCCTGTGCCACCCAAGTCTTATAAACTAGAGGGTGGGGAGGACAGGAATTTAAATCCTCATTTTACAGAGGAGGACACCGAGACCCAGCGAGGCGAAGTGACTAGCCCCAGGTCACGTGGCAGACAGGTAGCGGTGCCGGGATTAGACCCCAGATCCATATTCTTTCCACTAGGCCACGCCGATCGGGCTCGTGGTTCTACCAGTGATTTTTATTCCATCGGAACCCCTCCAGATCCTCCCGTAAAACTCAGAGCTGGGGCGAGTGCGGGGGGGGGGGGGGGGGGGGGGGGGGAGGGGTGCAGGGCCGACGTCCCGCTGGCAAAAAGAGGGGAGAGTAGTTCCTGCTTCAGGACGGCCATAAGATTGAAAGCCGGAGGTCATGTCCACTCCCGCTGGGTTTCGGATCTGGGTCGATCGATTGTCCGGCCCGTTAAGTAGCTCTCTGGTTCCCGGATCCCCTCGCCCCCCCGCCCCCCCGCCCCCCCTCCCCATCCTTCGCCCCAAAGCCCGAATTCCTCCTCCCTCACCCTTCCCTTCTTCTCGAGCCCAGTGACCTTGGGGCGATCCAATGAAGTCGGGACTTCGGGAGGCCGGGCGAGGGCCGCGGCCCGGCCGGCAGGGGGCGCCGTCGGCACGGCCCTCGCCTTCGATCGTCGGTCCACCTTCCTCGTCCGCTCGCCCCGGGGTCCCCACCGGTAGCCCGCCCACGACTCCGGGCCCCGCGGGGCTCGGGCCTCGGCTGCGAGCGGCCCTTGGGCGGCGCCGACAGGGGAAGGGCCCGATGGCCCGGGGGGCTCCTCCTCTCCTCGCCCCCTCCCTCTCTCTCCCGCGGCCCAATGCCTTTTTTCCAGCCAACCTGGCTCCGTTCCCCGCGCTCCGACCTTCCCCCCCCCAGACCCAGCATCCCTAGGACGTCCTTCGCTCGAGCTCGGCCGCCTCCAACGGCCGGAACCTTGCCGGTGTCGGGGCCTCCGAACGCCGCTCCCGGGCCCTAACGATCACTCTGTTCGCTGGCTCGTAACGGGGCTGAGGCCGCCGCCGCCGCCGCCGCCGCCGCCGCCCTTGGTTGCCTTGGCAGGATATCGTCACAGGCGGTCGAGGGACCCGCAACGCACAGGCTCCAAGGAGTGCAACGCTCGTCCTTGGAGCCGGCCGACCCGGCGAACGCACCGATGCACACCGACGCACACCGGCGGCGACAAAGAAAAGGCCAGACGGGCCTCGCTTCCTAACGCCGTCTACTAGGCGGCCGTCAAGAAGCCGGACGAGGCCGATCGGAGTCACGAAGTTGGGTTTCGCGAAAATGACTCAGAGGCGTAAAAGATGATCCGCAACATCGTGCGACACCCTACGATTCCAACAGAAGAGACGCTTCCCCAAACCTTCGTGTTAATCGGAAGAGCAGTCTCCCCCGTCTCCGAAGCCCCACTGAAATCGCCTCTCCTTCTGGGATGCGGCTCTCATTCCACTCCACCCCACCTGTCCTCCCTACTGCCTTTCCCAAGCCCTTAGTCCCACCCCCTAAGACCTTTAGGTGCACCCCACCACCACCACCACCACCACCGCCCCCATTCGCTCCCTCTTTTGTGTCGCCTTGACATTTGGATCTTTACCCGTCGATATAATAATAATGTTGGTATTTGTTAAGCGCTTACTATGTGCCGAGCACTGTTCTAAGCGCTGGGTAGACATAGGGGAAGCAGGTTGTCCCACGTGGGGCTCACAGTCTTAATCCCCATTTTACAGATGAGGGAACTGAGGCACAGAGAAGTTAAGTGACTTGCCCACAGTCACACAGCCGACAAGTGGATATCCATCCACACGACGCTTAGGCGCACAACACCTAGGTGCACATCCTTATGTACATCCCGATTTTCTCACCCACCTCCCGTCCTGGTCTGGAACACTCTCCCTCTTCGTATCTGTCGGACAATTACTCTTCTTTTTGAAGGCACATCTCCTCCAAGAGGCCTTCCCTGACCAAACCCTCATTTCCTTTTCTTCCACTTCCTTCTGCATTGCCCTTGCCCTTGATTTTATTCCCTTTTTTCACCCTCCCTCAGCCCCACAGCACTTACGTAGATATCTGTAATTTTTTTATTCACGTCGATGTCCGTCTCCCCTTCTAGACTGTAAGCTCCTTGGGGGCGGGGAACGTATCTACCGACTCCGTTATAGTGTACTCTCCCGAGTGCTCAGTACAGTGCTCTGCACACAGTAAGTGCTCAGTGAATATGATCGATCGAGATCCTTATTCCCTTCCATTTCCCCTCTCTGTAATTTATTTGAATGTCTGTCTCCCCCGCTAGGCTGTAAGTTCCTCGTGGGCAGAGAGTGTATGTCCCTACTCAGTTGTATAGTACTCTCCCAAGCGCTTAGTCTGATGATCTGCACACAGTGAATGCTCAATAAATAACACCGATTGTTTGATTGATTGATTGGAAGGAGGGTGGGGGAAGGAGCATGATCTGGTGGTAAGAACGGAGGCCTGGGAATCAGAAAACCGCTAAATGACTGATTCTGGGCCGTAGTCTGAAGAATATCATTGGAATGGCAAGGTGGCTTCAGGTCACAGTGTGACCCAGTGGAGCCTTGCAGCATATCAGACCCAATAGAAATGCAGAGATCAGCATAAAGACCTCTATACTCAGTCAAGTCAGTCAATCATATTTACTGAACGCTTACCGTGTGCAGAGCACCGTACTGAGCACTTGGGAGAGAGCGGTATAACAATATGACAGACACTGTCCCTGCCCATAATGAGCTTACAGTCTAGAAAGGGAGACAGACAGATTTTGTTAATGAAATGTACATCGCCTTGATTCTATTTAGTTGCCATTGTTTTTACGAGATGTTCTTCCCCTTGACTCTATTTATTGCCATTGTTCTCGTCTGTCCGTCTCCCCCGATAAGCCCATCAAATGGCAGGGACTGTCTCTATCTGTTGCCAACTTGTTCATTCCAAGCGCTTAGTACAGTGCTCTGCACATAGTAAGCGCTCAATAAATACTATTGAATGAATGAATGAATGAATGACATTAATACAAATAAATAAATTACAGATACATACTCTATACTGTTTACATTGACCTTACAAAAATGTTCGACACCTTCAGTATTTCCAGATTTTGGTAAATTGCTTAGTAAACTCTGGAACCGGAAGCAGCGTGGCCCAGTGGACAGAGCGCGGGTCTGGGTTCTAATCCCGGCTCTGCCACTTGTCTGCTGTGAGTCCTTGGGCAAGTCGCTTAGGTCTCTATTCCTCAGTTTCCTCGTCTGTAGAATGGGGCTTAAGACTGAGAGCCCCGTGTGGGATATGGACTGTGTCCAACCTGATTAGCTTGTACCTACTCCAGCGCCTGGTACAGCGCCTGGCACATAGTAAGCGCTTAACAGATACAAGGGGGAAAAAAAAACAACTGCTTCAGGACAGCATGGCTGGTCGTGTCAGAGCTGGGGGTTCCCTAACTGAGCGATTCTCCAGCTCCCCAGTGGTATAAAACAGGAGTGCATATTAGGCCCGTTCCTGTTCAATTCCTTCTGGGCAACCGTCCTGGAAGATGCAACTGGGCCCCGGGGTTCAGAGTAAACTTATGCCCCCCGGGGAAACCCCGGGAGCTTCATTGGCAACATGCATCTAAATGCCGTGACAAAATGGTGTTATCTAGGGCAGCCCACTGTTCAGCGGTGCAACCATAGGTAAGGAAATGATTATGGTATTATAATCACTGTGGTCTTTGTTAAGCACTTACTAAGTGCCAAACACTGTACTAAGCACTGGGATAGAAACAAATTAATCAGGGCAGATAGGGTCCCATCCCACATGGGGCTCACAGTCTAAGGGGGAGAGAGAACAGGTATTGAATCTCCATTTTACACATGAGGAAACAGATTTTTTATTACCATCTTTGGGATAGAGCATGTTGGGAATTAGAGAATGTTCACCTGAGTGTGTTGCGACGTCGGCCAAGGTGTGACTATCAGAATGCAAGTTTTTCTTAACGTGACGTTCATCAAGAACGTAGCCCCCACATTATAGAAGTGTATAGAAGTGACTGCATGTGGATAGAGAGCTATATGTGTGTGTGTGTGTATACATATATGTATATATGTGAATATATGGGTGTATATATGTATGTAGGTATGCATATGTATATACATATCTATATGTATATATGTATGTATGTATATAGTCACTGCTAATAACAATAAACCAAACCAGCTGTGAGGTGTTAAGCATCTTCCAGCTGCAAAATGTCCCCTCAACCTCCCCTCAATCAGCCAGTCAATCAATTAATGAACCAATGGTATTTATTGAGCACTTATTTTGTGCCGAGCACTGTACTAAGCACTTGGGAGAGTACATTACAGCAGAATTAGCGGAAACGTTCCCTACCCATAAAGAGCTTACAGTCTAGAGAGGGAGATGGACATTCATATAAATAAATAAGTAATCTATTATTTATATTATGGATGTAGTCTGTAGTGACCTGAGCCCTGGGCTACAAGAATCTGATAGTTAGAGCCTGGGTTCCAGGCTCTTCTTTTCCTTCAGTGTCATTTCCTTCAGACCCTTAGCCTGGCTATGGACAGGCTGGGCACAGCCACAGGTAGGCAAGGTTAGGCACAAACTGGCTGGGCACAGATGAAACTGGGCACGGATGTCTGAAGCCAACTGGACTTGGCACAGATGAACCGAGGCTGAGACACCCAATTATCCATAAGGGAGGGAGGGAGGGAGGGAGGCTCTTACCAGGCCACTGACTGGGTAGCTGGGGGAAGGCTGAACTAGAAGGACAACCCTGATCGCCTCTGCCACCAACCCCACCATCTCTTCCCTTGAATAGCAGATCCCATCTCCTTCTCTCCTAATCCCCCTGGCAGGCAGAGGCCTGCTAGACACTGAGGATCCTGGAGGAACTGACTCCTGCCGTCTGTTTGTTGAGTGTTTTTTTTTTCACAACCTCCACAGCATGCTTTCTCTACATTTGAGCCTCTTGTGCCATCACAGTCCCATCTGTTGGCTGCTAGCTTAGTTTAGCTCTGGCAAGTGCCTTGGTTGGGTGGGGAGGGGTGTGGGGGGGACGGAGAGAGAGAGAAAGAGATTTCTGCCCAAACTACCCACTTATGCAATCACACCCAATCATAGCACTTCTGTGTGCCATTGGTGTGTAGCCTAGTGAAAAAAGCCCGGGCCTGGAAGTCAGAGGACCAGGGTTCTAATCCCACTCCACCACTTACCTGCTGTGGGACCTTGGAAAAGTCACTTCACTTCTCCGGGCCTCCATTTCCTGATCTGTAAAAGGGGGGCGGGGGGACCTGTTCTCCCTCCTACTAAAACTGCAAGCCCAATAAGGAACAGGGACTGGGTCTAACCTGATGATTTTGTAGCTACTCCAGTGCTTGACACATAGCAGGTGCTTAACCAATACCAGCATCATTATTAGGGTGGCCATTCATCCAGTTTTAGACTGGACGGTCCGGTTTCCAGCCGGTCTGTCCCCTGTCCAGTACTGGGGAGTGTAAGAGTCAGCCAAAGAGTGTCCGGTATGCTTGAGGGCCATCAGCGGCTACCCTACAGGTTTGGTGAAGTAGAAGCAGCAGCAGCACCAGGGGAGATAAGTCCAGGCTAGGAGCCCACGACTCCTGGATTCTGTGCCCAGCCTGGTACCATGTGGGGCCCTTAGGCCTGTGACCCGTTCCCCTCAAGACTTGGTGTTTTCACAACAACCTAGGTGGGGAGACTGGAAAGCCCAATATGGAGTGATGCTGAGAAGCAAGTGACATTATGTGGTCCAAAATGGGATTCTAGAAGGAGAGTTGTGGATGAAAAGACAAGTTGAGGACATTAAACATTAGTTAAGGATGTAAAGAGGAGGTTAGGGATGTTAGATGTTAACTAAGGATGTAAATAGGAAAAATTAGGGATGTTAGATTGAACATTAAGCTCTCTGTCACACAGTTCATTCATTCAATCGTATTTATCGAGCGCTTACTGTGTGCAGAGCGCTGTACTGAGCGCTTGGAAAGTACAGTTCGGCAACAGAGACAATCCCTACCCGACGGGCTCACAGTCTTGAAGGGGGAAGACAGACAACGAAACAAGTGGACAGGTATCATCCTGCTGCCACTGTCGGAGACAGAACACCGGGTCGGACGGACCACTGGTCTGACCCAGTGTTGGAAATGCTCACGGACTTATGATTGGGAGCCAGACCGCTCCTGGGAGGGGGATACTGAGGCTTGGAAGACCGAGAGACAACCTCCTTGGCGCACTTTTGGTAAGAACTACAAGACCCAGAATCCTTTGGGCCTAAAAAAGCTGACCCCTCACCCCGTGAAACAGGAAGCCGTCGTTGCCAGGCAATGGAAACTGCCCGTTGAGCTGCGGCAGTCTTGCTGGGGAAGGAGAAGTAGCCGGTGGGTTTGCAGCGTTTTCCTGGGGGAGGGGCTAGGTGAGGAGGAGAGGGATTGGGACCCACACAGGTGGGAAGGGGAGAGTATTGGAGAGGAAGGTTAGAGCAGAGGACGCTTTCTCCTCCCTTCCCCCCGCTCTCAGAGTCTTGGGGAGAGCCGCCGCGGCCTGGCCGCCGGCCCATCCCCTGACCGTTTTCGCTCTTCATTCGTGCCTGTTCGGGGAAAGGAGACAGGATTAGGACCAGGAGCAAGGAAGAGGCCGTCAATGGAGGTCCCTGCTCAGGACCAATAGTAGTAATGGGATTTATTGAGCATTTACTGTGTGCAGGATGCTACAGCAAGCGCTGGAATCAATCGATGGTATCTACCCAGCGCTTACTATGTGCAGAGCACTGTAAACGCCTGGGAGAGTACAGTGCGACAGAATTAGCAGATCCGTACCCTGCCCGCGATGAGCTTATCGTTAGAGGGAAGAGAATCAACAGGTGGGAATCGGACCCAGCTGCTCCTGACCCTCTGGGAGCTCCAGTGAAAGACTGAAAGAAGAGATGTCCTTCAGTGGACCAGGATACTCGAGATTAGGGTGTAGTTGGAATTTCCTCTGGGTGTTGTGGGGTTGGAGGTGGGAGGGTGCAGGCCTGGACCCCTAGGTGAGTCCCCACTCTGAATTTCAGCTGCCGAGACAAACTAACCATGTGCGAGGGGCCCTCGCGGATTTCCGGGCCCATACCGCCAGATCCCTCGCTCTTCCCGGACTACTATAGACGCCCTTCTTCAGGTCGGTGCTGCTTCTTCTCATTCCCCAGCCCCCACCTTGTAGTTCTTTCATTCATTCAGTAGTATTTATTGAGAGTTTACTGTGTGCAGAGCACTGTGCTCAGCGTTTGGAATCTACAAATTGGTAACAGGTTAGCGACAGGCCCTGCCCTTTGACAGGCTTACAGTCTAATCGGGGGAGACAGACAAGAACAGTGGCAATAAATAGAATCAAGGGGAAGAACATCTCATTAAAACAATAGCAAATAAATAGAATCAGGGTGATGTACATCTCATTAACAGAATAAATAGGGTAATGAAGATATATACAGTTGAGCGAACGAGTACAGTGCTGAGGGGATGGGACGGGAGAGGGGGAGGAGAAGAGGGTTAAACTGTGGAGAGGTGAAAGGGGGGGTAGAGGGAGCAGAGGGAAAAGGGGAGCTCAGTCTGTGAAGGCCTCTTGGAGGAGGTGAGCTTTAAGTAGGGTTTTGAAGAGGGGAAGAGAATTAATTTGGCGGAGGTGAGGAGGGAGGGCTCTGGCTCCATGGAAACTACTGAAGGGGACCAGCAGCCACAGGGAAGATGGTGATATAGGGCGAGTGGTGGTCTGGTGTATTTGAAGAAAGAGGGAGCTCCGGGCAGGAAGAAGGGTGGCGATTAGACTTGTCTCCCCCGATTAGACTGTAAGCCCGTCAAACAGCAGGGACTGTCTCTGTTGCCGACTTGTACATTCCAAGCGCTTAGTACAGTGCTCTGCACATAGTAAGCGCTCAATAAATACTACTGAATGAAATACTATTGAATGAATGAGCTGGGTAGGAGTCAGAGGCAGGAGAGTTGAGGGGACACAGTGAGAAGGTGAGAAGCAGGGTCTCATCCTGTTACCCTTCCCCCAGGGATGTCAGGGGTGGGAGGCCATCCCCTTCTTTCCCCACCTCCCCTCCACACCTCTAACTCACTGGCTTTCTGCTCTGGCACCCAGCCCGAGGGCGACTGGAAGGCCACGCCCTGAAGCTCAAACTGCCCCCCACCCAGCTGGCCCCAGACCCCGCCCTGTCGCCTCCCTGTCGCAGTGCCCGCCCCGCACAGCCCGCCCCCAGCATCCGGCCTAAGGGCCAAGAGCTCCTGGAACCACGGCAGAGAGGGGTGGCGGGGCTTTTGCTGCAGCTGGAGGGGTTCTCGCTAGGCCAGGACACCCCTCCAAAACGTAAGTGGAACGTCTGATGGGGGAGGGGGCAGTGGGAGCTGACTGGGGCTCCAGTTCGTGTCCAGGTCCTGAGCGGGCGGGCCAGCGTCCAACGATCGGAGAGGGCTCTCCCTGGCCAGCCCATCCCGCTGAGCCTCCTCCTGGCAACCCCTGGTGCCAACCTCCACCTCCGGCCCCAGCAGGTATGCGGGGGCACGGAGCAGGAGGAGAGGGCTCAGCTCCCACCCCTCACAGCCCCCCCCCCCCCCCCCGCCAATCCTCTCCTTGGCAGTTACTCTCCAGCCCAGTTCTTGGAACGGTACTCGAAGAGCCTCCCCCCCCCCCCCCCGGGGTCCCGAGGCAATGGGTGGTAGGCTGAGACATCTCCCAGTCCCCTGGCCCGGAGCCCCTAATCCAGTTCTGGCTCCAGAGGCTAGTGAGGAGGCTGGGGTTCAGTCCTGATGCCCCTTCTGCCATGGGGTGGGGGCTTGGAGCTGCTTTCCCTGGTCTCTAGGAAAGGAGCCCAAGGACCATGAGAAGGAGAATAGACGGCGGCTGCGAGAGATCCAGCGAAGGCACAAGGAGCAGGAGCAGAGCCGGTCCAAGCCAGTCAAGGCTCTGTGGCACTCCTCCAAATATGACAAGGTGGAGTCCCGGGTGAAGGCCAAGCTGCAGGTACTTCCCCCTGGCCCCCGTGCACCCCCAGCGCCGTTCTGCACCCCCTGTTTATTTAATAGTATTTATTGAGCGCTTACTATGTGCAGAGCACTGTATTAAGCGCTTGGAATGTACAATTCTCCTTTGGTTCATGGGTCTGAGGGATAGCCGGAGCCCCGGGATGAGCTCCCACCACAAGAATGGGCCGAGCAGACCGAGAAGATGGCATGGTCTACTGGGAAGAGCGTGGGCCTGGGAGTCAGAGGACCGGGGTTCTAATCCTGACTCTGCCAATTGCTTGCTGTGTGACCTTAGGCAAATCACTTAACTTCTCTGGGCCTCGGTTCTCCTGTTCTCTCTCCTTATTAGACTGTGAGTCCCATGAGGGTCAGGGACTGTGTCGTACCTAATTATATCTACCCCAGTGCTTAGAATAGTGTTTGACACATACTAAGCCCTTAACAAATATCATTTTTAAAAAGCCCTTGAGCTTGAGGGTGGTAGGTTCAAAACCTCGTTCATCAATCAGCCAGTGGGAAATATAGGTGGAATTCATCATAATAATGAGTATGGCATTTATTAAGCTCTTACTGTGTGCTAAACACTGGGCGTAACTACAAGGTTATGCGATCAGACACAGCTTCTGCCCCATGCAGGGCTCACCATTATTATCTTATCCCCATTGTACAAAGGAGGAAACCAAGGCCCAGAGAGACTAAGCGACATGCCCAAAGTCACACAGTAAGCCAGTAGCAGAGCTGGGACTTGAGCAGAGGTCTCCTGACTCCCAGTCTGGGGCCCTTTCCACTAGGCCACACCTCCTCCCTATCATTCCCCTGGACATTTGTCCAGGGCAAGGAGAAAATGTCAATAGGGGCACTAGAGGTTTGGAGAAATTCCTGAACAAGAAGAATCTCAGAATGAGTTATTACAAAGAAACTGGGGGAGAAGAGGGAAAACATTAAGGATGTTAGATGGCCCATCCTGAAAGATTAGGATGAGTGGCAAGGAGGTCCCACCGTCACCCAGTTTCTCCAAGCACCCTGTTGCCCCCGTCAGAGAGAGAACACCAGGCCGGAGGAACCCACCGCTCTGGCCAGGTAACGGCCGTACTTCCTGCCCCCAGCCTTTCTCCCGGGTCACTCAGCTCAGGATCCGTACGTCTGTCCCCTTTTGGTTTTCCAGGAGCCGTCACCTTCCCCTTCTCCTTTGCGGCCTTTCCTGCGAGCATATTCCCGCTGCGGCCCTGGAGTGCAGCCACTCCGGGCCCCCTCTCCCGGCCCTGCCCATCCCAACCCCGATGTTGAGGAGTTCCCTGCTCCCAAATCCAACGTCAAGGTGAGAGAACATTTTTCTTGGAATTTGCGCTAGGCCCTGGGCCCCGCCCACGCCTGGGGAGAAGCAACAGGCCCAGCACTTGACCCCTGCCAGATTAAACAGTAGTAATACTACTACTACTGATAATGACAGTGTTTGTTAAGCACTCACTGTGTGCCAAGCACTGAACCAAGTGTGGGGATAGATCTCAGATCATCAGGTCGGACACAGGCACACGGACCCTGTCCTATGGACCCTGTCCCACGTGGGGCTCCCAGGTTAGTCCTGGTTGTGAGGCCTGCAATTTATTCCTGCTGGGGGAGGGCAGGGTGCTGAACTCAGAGCCCTAAACCCAACCCCTCTTCCAGCCCCAGGGCCCAGTTGTGGACTTCATCAGCCACAACGCCCGCACTGCCCAGCAGGCCCCACTCCGCCGCTCACGGTCCCTGCAGGCCTTGGCGGGGGTGCTGGCCCGGCAACAGCAGGGGCAGGAGAAGTACAATGCCAAGCAGAAGGGCCAGGTGCCCCACTAGTAAGTGCCCCCTATTTCAAGGATCCTACCCTCAGCCACACTAGCCGCACCCAAGCCAGATCTGACATCCCCACCCTGCCGAGCTCCCCCTCTGTAAGGATGGTGGCCGGAGCAAGGCAGGACAATCCCAGTCCCCTCCCAAGGCCTCAGGGGCTGGCCCTGCTTCCCCCATTTCAATCGGTGGCATCCATTGAGCGCCTCCTGTGGGCAGGGCACTGTACTGGGCGCTTGAGAGCACACACCAGAGTGATTAGCCACGATCCCTGTCCTCAAGGAGTTTGTAATCTGGGTCCCCCCCACCCATTTCTATAGGTCCTTAAGGGCCTGCTTTGGGACTGGGGGTGGAAGATGTGAGGAGGAGGAGGGGGCAGGGAGGCCACCGGTTCCCTGACCCCAGCCTGGACCCTAGTTCCCGTTCCCCACTCTCCACCCCAGCTAGGGCTTGCTGCCGGAGGAAGGGATGGGAAGGGAAGGGGAGGGGAGGGGGACGGGCTACCCCCGACGCCGACTCGACTCCCTCCCCGGCAGCCTGCTGGAGCGGAAGGCCTTATGGCAGCGGGAGTTGGAAGAGCGTCAACGCAACCTGCCTGACCCTGCCACGCCTCCCGGCCACACCATGATGCTCGAAAGCCAGCGCTTGGAGACCCTCGGCACCCTTCAGCAGCGTGAGTGTCAGCCTGGGCAAGGGTGGTTCTGGGCAGGGAGGCCTGTGGGCAGAACCTGCTCTGGCTCTGTCTCCAACTGCCGTCAGCCGCCCGTCCGTCCTCCGTCCCTCCCTCCCTCCCTCCCTCCTAGCCGGGCCTCGGACAGTCAGCTCTTCTACCTGCAGAACCACTGAGAGCCCCTACCTTCCGGGAGGGCTAGGCCTTGGGGGTTCCCGTGGGACAGATCCCGGCCCCCCCTCCTTTATCATTTCGCATCACCCCTGCATTCCTGGTGAAGTCACTTCACTTCTCTGGGCCTCAGTTACCTCATCTGTAAAATGGGGATTGAGACTGTGAGCCCCAACGTGGGACAGGGACCGTGTCCAACCCAATCTGCTTGTATTCACCCCAGTGCTTAGTACAGTGCCTGGCACAGAGTAAGCACTGAATACCATCATTATTATTATTCCAGGCCAGACCCAGCTGCTGCGAGAGCTGGTGCTGCTGCCGGCTCGAGCTGACTCCCTTCGGGCTCAAAACCACCGAGCTGAGCTGGAGAAGAAGCTGTCCCAGCTGGAGGAGGCTATCAAGATTTTTTCTCGCCCCAAAGTTTTCATCAAACAAGATTCCTAAAGTCTTTGGCCTCTCCTCTACCCCCCTCCCATCGGCTCCGGCCCAACCCCGCCAGCCTGAGGCCTGGTGGCGAGGGCGGGGTTGCCGTGGCCGGCACGGCCACCGGCTCCCCGGAAAAGGGGGTGCTCAGGGTGAGTCGGGCCGGGTTGTGGCAGACAGCGGACCCGGCCCAGTTGGCCGTCGGGCAAGTCCGTCTGTCTGTGGGCTAAGAGGCGGCTGCCCGCGATGATCTCGTCGGTGCTGGTGTACAGTTTGAAAATTAAACTTTATCTCCTTGAGCTTGGTGAATGGCATTGTGAATCCATTCCCCCAACCCTGCTCACCTCTTTTGCGCCCACATGCTCAATGCCCCGGAACTGCCGGCCAGGAGGGTTGAGGTCAAGGCAAGCCTAGCGGCTGGAGTGGAGGATTTGTCCAACTGACTCCTGTGCTGCCCACACCCAGCCACCAAGCTCAGAGTGCGAGCCATTGTACCCGCCGCTTTGCTGCTATCCAGAGAGGGCCGCTGCCTAGCATTGCTTGGCCATAACCCAACGCCGAGGCATTTAGCTTTAGCACATGCCCGGGGGGCCTTGGTGCCCCCAGTGATGTTACCACCCAGGCTACAGGCCAGGCGCATGAAGAGGGGCCTCTCTGGACTGGCCCAACCTTCCCAGCTAGCCCCTGCTGGCCCAGGGGCAGAAAAGGCCCCCCAATCCTGGGCCCAGAGCCTCGACCCCAGGCCGCAAGCTGAGTTGCCACCAGAGCCAGGCTCAGCTGTCTAATCCTAAGGCTCCTTCCCTGACCCAGGGTGAAAGCAGGGTCCTGCCCTCTTCCCCACTCCACTGAAGAGCTTACAGAGTCCAGCAGGAAGCTTGTCCTATCTCCTTCCCTTCTCCCACCCCGACCAGCACCCTAGGCCCACCCGGTGCTCCCAAGCTCCGAGGGCAGGGTCTAGCTAAGGTGGAGGCCCTAGCAGTGCTTTTCCCACAGTGGGCACAGAAGGGCCAACACTTTCCTGGAAAAGTTTTAATGTTCAGAAGGGTGATTTGGTGAGCGGGGGCCTGGCCTCCCGGGTTCCTAAAAACAAGCGAGAGAGGAAGCCCAACTCGACCCACCCACACCCCGGGGGAGGGGGAAGACAGTGAAGACGACTCTCCAAGCAGGAGAGAGTGGGGCCATGAGGGAGCTACAAGCCTAGATTCCCCATCCCCCGGGGCCGACTCCAGCAGCCCAAGCTGTGGGGCTTCCCGGGGTTGGGGTGGGGGAGGGGGGAACGACATGGGGGAGTGGGGGAGGTAGATAGGGCATCCCCTTCAGCCCCAGCTGGATAGTCCCACTATAGAGTGAGACCAGTTCCATCCTCTCGCAGGCTACCCCCCCGGCCTGGGCCAGCCCCTTCCTGACTGTCCAAAGAGTGCAGGGAGCCCCGGGAACCGGGCAAGGAGCGGCTGGGGCGTAGGTCCCAATGGGGAGGAGGCGGCGGGGCCCCGTTGAGGCAGGGAGAGAAGTAGCGGGGCGGAGGGTGGTTCTCGACCACCAGGTCACTGTCCTCGTCACTGTCCGCTTCAGGGGCGGGAGGGGCAGGCAGGGCCGCTGAGGTGGAGGGCCGCCCCGCCCCCCGGACCACGTTGTTGCGCTGGTTGGCAGGCTTGACGGTGATGATCAGGTTGTGACTGTTGGCCACCATCATGTCCGTCACTTGGTCCAGGGACTTGCCAGCCACGTCGATGCCGTTGACCTCGAGGATCTCATCGCTGACGGCCAGCAGGCCCGTGCTCTCGGCCAGTCCGCCCCGCACCAGACGGGAGATGAAGATACCGGGAACCTTCTCCAGGCCCTGTGGGGCCACGCGGACGCTCACCCCGTCTCGGATGTAGAAGCCCAGGGGCCGGCCTGAGCCGTGCTTGTGCAGCCGTACGCGCCGGTGGCTCTCGGGTAGCAGGTCCACGTCGATGACAGAGGAGACCTGGCGGAAGTCCTGGGGCAGCCCAATGAGCAAGGGGGGCCGGGCCCGGGGTGGCACCGCCGGCCGCAACAGCCCCTTCCGGCGGCGCTGCAGGGAGTTGGAAGTGAACACCGTGCCCACGGGGTCCGCATCTGCTGCGGGGGTGGGAGGGGGAGAGGGGTCAGAGTCTGTCGGGGCCCATCCCCACCCAGGGACCCACCCCTCAAACCCTAGGACTCCCCAGCTCCCCTCGGGGACCCACGGGCCAAACCATCTCGTTGCGGGCAGGGAACGTGTCTACTGATCCTGTTGTACTCTCCCAAGCGCTCAGTACAGTGCTCTGCACCTAGTAAGCGCTCAGTAAATACCAGTGATTGACCATCTCCTAGGACCCTGCCGGAGAGCGAGCCCCACTCAGAGTTCCCTGTTGGGTACTGCTCTCCCAGGAGGGGGGCCTGGCTCCCTGGATACCGGGCACCACTGTGCCCCCGCCCCAGGGAGCCCAGCATTTACTACCTGGTGCTCAGGGAGTGCCTGCTGGCTCCCACCACGGGGGAGCTCAGGAACAGTCACCACTTCCAAGAAGTGTCCCAGCATCGTCTCCGGCTGATCCCAGGAGGGTGGGTGAGTGCATGTGTGTGTGTGTGTGTGTGTGTGTGAGAGAATATGCGTGTGTGTGTGTGTGTGTGTGGTGGGAGGTGGGGCGGGGGGGAGGCAACAGACAATGACTGGGGAGAGAGGCTTTCTGGCCTCTCCAGGGGATAGACATGCAGCTGGGATCCTGAATGGTCAGAAGGAGGGGCAACCCCCGAGCAGGGCCCGTCCTAGGTGGACACTAGCCCAGGGAGGGCAAGGGGGAGGGGCTGAACTGGCAGACGGGGTGGCCGAGAGCCTGACATGGGCCTATATCACATTGAGCCAGCCAGGAAGCCTCAGGGGAGGGTGGGGGGGCTCTAGATGGGATGGGTCTTCACCTCGGGGGGCTAATCCACCCTGGTAGAGGTAACGGGGGCAGTGCTGGGACCCCCCACCCCACCCCACTCAGCTTAACAGGAACCCCCCGCCCCCCCTGCGCGGCTCAGACTGGCCCAGTGCACTTCAGCTCTTCCCCTACTGGGCCTTGGGCTACCCCACCTTTCTACTTTCTTCTCTTCTCCTCTTTTTCAGGAGGGGAGGAAGGGGAGGAGAGTCTCTCCCTCTAAACCCCAAGCTCGTTGTGGGCAGGGAATGTGTTTACCAACTCTGTTGTACTGTACTCTCCCAAATGCTTAGTACAGTGCTCTGCACATGGTAATTGCTCGGTAAATACCACTGATTAATTGAGAAAGACCGGGGGGGGGGGGGCGCTGCCCCTCCTGGAACATCCTGAGTGCATCACACGGTGTATACTATACTGCTCCAACCCCTGCGGGGATAGCCATCCCCACCACTTGCCCCCAAGTCGCCGGACTCAAACCAAGGGCAGGGGCAACACTGGCTGCCCCTCCGCACTTTACCCTACTCTGCCTGGATGGGATGGGGCCAGGGCCTATGAAGGTAGGTTGAAGAATAGACCCAGGGGCAGGGTGGGAGGAAGGAGCCCGGGTGGATCTAGGATGTGTTGCTCCCTGGACGGCAGAAGGGAGTAAGAAATGAGGAGATGAAGGAGAAGTGAATGCAAAACCAGAGAGGGTCCGGTGCTGCGGCAGATTGGGGCTAGGATACCGGCTTTTAGTTCATTCCTGGTTCTGCCCAATGCGCCGCCCTACTCTTTTCCCTGAGTCTGTGGCCTGCTTCCCCCAGCATGTCCCGGGGGATATTCCCCTCCTGAGGGGAGTAGCCCAATGCACCTCACAACGGGCAGTCTCACCCTCCCCACAGTGGGCATCTCCACTTGAGGGATACCCCCCCGCCTCTCTCTGAGGAGCCCAGCTACCCGGGGAGGAAGCAACTTCCTCAAGGGTCCCAACTCCAGTCCCGTCCCTCGCCTCACAGCGGCCTCCCCATCCTCATCCAACCCATCCGCCTGGGCCTCCCTGAGCAGCTCCTCCTTGGATTTGACACGATTCCTCCCCATTCCCGGGGGGGGGCTGCTCTCTGCCCATCCAAGGCTGGCAGCCTCTCTCCCCAACACCAGGGATGGCGGGGAACTGGGGGGCGGGAGTGGGGCGCGCCTCTGGCCGTACAGGCTGGAAAGAGCCTAGAACGGTCCCACCAACCCTGCTCTTGGGGCCTCAGCCCCTGGCAGGGCTCCCCCCATCCACCCCCAAAGCAGGGGCTAGGGAGGGGAGAGAGGACTCCCTCAGGCTCCCAGGTCAGTCCTGAGGGCAAATCTAACCCTCCTCTGACACCCGCCGCTCCCACCCCCCCGCCCCGGGCCATCCATCTATCCCAGAGGTCCCCAGATCCGTCCTTCCTCTTTCTCAAGGATGGGAAGCCAAGAAAGAGCCCTCAAGTCCCGTTAGTGAGGGAGCCGGTTGCGAGTCTGTAGGTCTTTTACACAAAGACGAGATTTCCTTCTGCACCCGTAAGCCCCACGTACGGCAAGGCAACCCGAGCCTTCGGCTAACAGAGGCAACCAGCACCTCCGTTTGTGCAGGGCCTGCAGTGTGGTGCCCGGGGGCGGTGATGTGGGGCTTGGGGTCTCCGGCCCGATAGACCTCTCTCCCGTAACTCCCCAGGGCTTCCCCTACCCCCGAGCCCCCCACCCTCACCCCTCTTCTGGACTAGGAGGCGCAGCAATGGGTGGGCAGAAGCCAGGGCACGATGAAGGTTGTCATCATTGGTGATGGGCAGCAGGTCGCCATGCACATCCGTGTAGCCCAACAGTACGTCCAGCCCCGGGATCTGATGCACGGCCCGCAGCAGCCGGGAGAACTCCTGGAAGCCACCAACCGAGGCGCGGGGCAGGGCAAATCGACGGAACTCAGCGTCAAACTGGGGAGAGGGAGGGGAAGGGGGTGGGCAGGTCAAGACCCAAAGGGATGGGGCAGATCCCCTGGGGCAGATAGGGCGGGGCAGGTTGTGAGGGCGTGGAAGGTGGGGAAGGATCAAAGGATGGATCGGGGGCAGAAGCGGGAGCGGAAGGGGAGGAGAACAGGGCCAGGAGCACAGGGGTGGGGGTGAGGACCCTAAGGGGGCAGGAGGGCCCAGGGGACGGGCTAGCTGTGGAGTGCAGTGGAGCAAACGAGGGCTCCCGGGCCAACGCCGCCCAGCCGCGCCGCACCGCACCGCACCGCACCGCGCTTTCCTCCGATGTGCCTCCGAGGTGGAGGAGCCGGCCCCCGGCCTGCCTCTCTCGCTCCTCGCTCTCTGTCTCTGTGGCTCTCTGTCTCTCTCTCTCCGTCCCTCCCTCCCTCTTCCTTTCTCCCTTCTCCCCAGCCTCGGCTACGGGAGGCGCGGTCCCCCCGGCCCCGGGGTCCTAGAGCCGGTAGAAGTGATTCCTGCCGGAAGGAATCCGGAGCCTGCCAGCTCGCCCCTTCGCCTGCGGGAGGCAGACGGTGACGAGGTCGGGGGCCGGGGGCGGGGAGTCCTAAGGCCCGGCGATGCCGGGGGGCCGGGGTGGGAGGGAAGCTCGAGGCCCTTACTTTGCTCTTCACTTCGATTATGTTGTCCGCGCTCCGCGCCGGGGTCCGCTGGAGCTTGGCCATGGCGGGGCCGAGGATGGGGATGGAGATGGGGATGGAGATGGAGAAGCGGCCCAGGCAGCCCGCGGCGCAGGTGCACAGCCCGGCCCCGCGCGCCGCGCCGCGCCGCTCCGCCCCTTCTGTCTCCTCCGATTCCCTCCCCTCCCTCGCTCGCTCGCTCCCGCCCCGCTCCCTGCAGCACAGCTCGCCCCGCCCCTCGCTCTCCCTCGGTCCGCCCGGCGCTCGCCTCCTATTCTCCCCTGGCGCCCCACCCCCCTGCTTTGCGGGGATCACCGACGGGACGGGAGGGCGGGGGGAAGACATGTCGTGGGGGGCGGGGGAGGGGGAGGAGGGAAATGGGCCAGAGGGAGGAGAGGGGGGAGGGAGGGAGGGAGAGAGAGAGAGAGAGGGAAGACGAGGACAGGGACGGAGTCGGAGGGGAGGGCAGGGCAGGGCAGGGGAGAGGAGGGGAGGGGAGGGGCGGATCCGCACTGGCTATGACGTCCGTCCAGACCGCCTCGAAAACAATCCGCCGGGCGGCGGGATGGAACGCGGAGACGACGTCGCCTGGGTAACGGAGGCTCGGGGGCTGTACCGCGGACGGTGGGTAGGAAGGGGTCCGTGCCCTCTGGCCTTCGCGATCTCCGAGAGAGACCCGGCCCCGTTGTCCGGATGGGGAAATAGACGGTACTTACGGTGCGCCGAGCGCCGTCGTAAACGCCTGGGAGAGTACCGGCCAACAGAGTTGGTAGTCGCCTTCCCTGCCCGCGCCGAGTTTCGGGTCCCGAGGGGGAGACGGACGTTAATTACGGATAGGCGCACGGGATGCCACCGAACCCCCGCCACTCCCGAAATTGGGCCAGAAGGCGTGATCGGGAAAGTCGGGGCGGAGAGGCTCGGACTCTCCAGTTTCCGGGCGAGATTACACGGTAAATAGCGTCCGAAGCTACCGATAAATCCGGGAGTGGGGCCGCACGTGCGCACGCACCCACACCTGCCCAACTTACCTTCGGGCCATCGAGACCTTTCCTTTCCTCCACTCGCACTCCCCACTAGGGTTCGGAACATAATAACCCCCGCGGCGGGCGGCGGACGCTGACTGACTCCAGCCGCCTCTTAAGGAGGGGTCGGGGAAGGGGGGAGGGACACTCTCCATTCCGTTCCCGGGTCTCCCTCTAACGCCGGGGAGGAGCGCAGCTTGGTTCCATCAACTCTCAAGAGGTCAATCTCCCACTTGGTGTCCCGCTACAGAAGTTCAACCCCCGGGGATCGGACGCCAAAGATGACCTCGCTCGACTAAACCTCTTTCCCACCTCCTTCTTTTCTCCCTCTTCACCCGCCCCTCTTTCTAATAATAATCATTATGATTATCGTGGTATTTGTTAAGCGCTTACCACGTGCCAGACTCCGTACAAAGCACCGGGCAGCGTGGTTCAGTGGAAAGAGCCCGGACTTGGGAGTCAGAGATCATTCATTCAATAGTATTTATTGAGCGCTTACTATGTGCAGAGCACTGTACTAAGCGCTTGGGATGAACAAGTCGGCAACAGATAGAGACAGTCCCTGCCGTTTGACGGGCTTACAGTCTAATCGGGGGAGACGGACAGACAAGAACAATGGCACCAAACAGCGTCAAGGGGAAGAACATCTCGTAAAAACAATGGCAACTAAATAGAATCAAGGCGATGTACAATTCATTAACAAAATAAATAGGGTAACGAAAATATATACAGTTGAGCGGACGGGTACAGTGCTGTGGGGATGGGAAGGGAGAGGTGGAGGAGCAGAGGGAAAAGGGGAAAATGAGGCTTTAGCTGCGGAGAGGTAAAGGGGGGATGGCAGAGGGAGTAGAGGGGGAAGAGGAGCTCAGTCTGGGAAGGCCTCTTGGAGGAGGTGATTTTTAAGTAAGGTTTTGAAGAGGGAAAGAGAATCAGTTTGGCGGAGGTGAGGAGGGAGGGCGTTCCAGGACCGCGGGAGGACGTGACCCAGGGGTCGACGGCGGGATAGGCGAGACCGAGGGACGGCGAGGAGGTGGGCGGCAGAGGAGCGGAGCGTGCGGGGTGGGCGGTAGAAAGAGAGAAGGGAGGAGAGGTAGGAAGGGGCAAGGTGATGGAGAGCCTCGAAGCCTAGAGTGAGGAGTTTTTGTTTGGAGCGGAGGTCGATAGGCAACCACTGGAGTTGTTTAAGAAGGGGAGTGACATGCCCAGATCGTTTCTGCAGGAAGATGAGCCGGGCAGCGGAGTGAAGAATAGACCGGAGCGGGGCGAGAGAGGAGGAAGGGAGGTCAGAGAGAAGGCTGACACAGTAGTCTAGCCGGGATATAACGAGAGCCCGTAATAGTAAGGTAGCCATTTGGGTGGAGAGGAAAGGGCGGATCTTGGCGATATTGTAGAGGTGAAACCGGCAGGTCTCGGTAACGGATAGGATGTGTGGGGTGAACGAGAGGGACGAGTCAAGGATGACACCGAGATTGCGGGCCCGAGAGACGGGAAGGATGGTCGTGCCATCCACGGTGATGGAGAAGTCTGGGAGCGGAAGCGGGAGCGGGCTTGGGAGGGAAGATAAGGAGCTCAGTCTTGCTCATGTTGAGTTTTAGGTGGCGGGCCGACATCCAGGTGGAGACGTCCCGGAGGCAGGAGGAGATGCGAGCCTGAAGGGAGGGGGAGAGGACAGGGGCGGAGATGTAGATCAGGGGTTCGAATCCCAGCTCTGCCACTTGTCAGCTGTGTGACTGTGGGCAAGTCACTTCACTTCTCTGGGCCTCAGTGACCTCATCTGGAAAATGGGAATGAAGACTGCGAGCCTCACGTGGGACAACCTGATGACCCTGTATCCACCCCAGCGCTTAGAACAGTGCTCTGCACATCATAGTAAGCGCTTAACAAATACCAACATTATTACATTATTATTATTATTATTGTTACAAGCAGATCGGGTCGGACAGGGTCCCTCGTGGGGCTCGCAGTCTCCATCCCCCTTTTACAGATGAGGTATCCGAGGCCCAGAGAAGTGAAGCGTCTCGCCCAAGGTCACACGGCAGACAAGAGGCGGAGCCGGGATTAGAAGCGGTGATCTTCTGACTCCCGGTCCCGGGTTGTCTCCACTACGGCGTACCGCTTTCCCTCCCTCTTTCCCGTCCCCTCCCGACTTCCTTCTCGTCGGGCCCGGGTGGCCTCGTTCCTCCCAGGGTAGCCGAGGAATGGGGCCCCCGAGGCCGGATTGGCCAACCTGCCGTCGGGCCTCGCCCCGAGGATACGCGCTCCCCTGGCTTAGGGTGCCATCTACTGGCCTACCGGGCCCGCAGCGCCACCTTCCGGGGCTGCGCAGACTGGCTTTGTCCGAGGCCCTTGCCCGAGTCCTAGGAGAGGACCGAACTCTCATCCTAAGAAGTGCAGCCTGCTGCCTACCTTTCCTCCTCCCCCAGTTTTCCAGCTCCTAGTTCAAGGGAGGGATAGGTCCAGGCCCAAGTCAAGCCTACGGGTGAACCCAGGCATCCCGCCTCCTCCCCCTCCCTCCTTCCCACCGGCGGATTCTGGTGCCCCTCGTTGCCTCGTGCAGGAGGCCGGACGAGGGAGGGGTGATGATGATGACGGTGTTTGTTAAGCGCTTACTATGTGCAGAGCACTGTTCTAAGCGCTGGGGTAGATACAGGGTAATCAGGTTGTCCCACGTAGGGCTCACAGTCTTAATCCTCATTTTACAGATGAGGTAACTGAGGCACAGAGAAGTTAAATGACTTGCCTAAGGTCACACAGCTGACAAGTGGTGGATCCGGGATTCAAACCCATGACCTCTGATTCCCAAGCCTGGGCTCTTGCCACTGAGCCACTCTGCTTCTCTGCTTTGGGGAGGATGGGCTGGAGCGACTTCAATAAGTGAGGGTGCCTAGAGGACATTGGCAACAGGGCTCCCCCATCATCTGTGTCTGTTACACTCTACAGCCCTTAGGTGCTGTCATCTCCTGCCCTCCCGGTCCCACATTTGCCTTTCTGGTTGATTTCTGATGTTTGGCTCACCTTCCTCCTTTCACTCCCTTCCCTTCTGAGATCCTTGGGGACTTTAACCACTGTGTTTATGATCCCTCCGATCTCCCCCCCCCCCCCCAGACACCCACTTCCTCTCACTCCTAACCACCTCTGACTTCTCACCACACCCTACCTCGGACACCCACCATCATGGACCCGTGCTTGATCCAGTCACCTCCAAACAATGCCTCATTTCTAACCTCACCAACTCCAAGAGCACGGGCTTGGGAGTCAGAGGTCACGGGTTCTAATCCCAGCCCTGCTGCTTGTCAGCTGTGTGACCTTGGGAAAGTCACTTAACTTCTCTGTGCGTCAGTGACCTCATCTGTAAAATGGAGATGAAGACTGTGAGCCCTACGTGGGTCAACCTGATTACCTTGTATCTACCCCAGTGCTTAGAACAGTGCTTGGAACATAGTAAGCGCTTAACAAATATCAACATCATCATCATCATCATCATCAATTCACCACGTACCGACTACAGTCTTCTGTGTTGCCACTTCACTTCCGCTCCCTGTCCCTTGAATTCAGTCCTCACTCTCTACTTTGACCTTTGTACTCTAGACTCACTTGGCCTCCCTCTCCCAGGCTCTCTCATCCCTGGACCTTCCATCCCCAGTTGTGGAAATACCCGTCCTCGACTCCATCCTCTCCACCAATCTCAACTCCCTTGCACCACTATTCCTTCGTCCCTCTCTTTATCTCCAAGCACAACCCTGTATCACTGGCACAGTCTGCTTCTTCTCCTGAGCCCCGGTGGCTGAACGCAGCTGGCGGAACTCCAGGCTCTGGGTTGACTTCTGTCACTACAGATTCACTTTGCCGTGCTCAGCCCTGTTTTTTCCGCTTGTCAACTATAGACTCCTCTACTCCTTCGACCAGGCTGCCGAGCGAAACCTCCGGGAATCCCCGACGCCTTTCCATCGTGACATCCAGGGCTCCCATTCCCAACACGCCCTGTGCAGGTGGGTCCACGAGGGGTTTAAAGCAGCAGCGGTTTTGCAGCCTCTACATATTTTAGAACTTTGGTCCTAACCGTCCTTTCGATGACCTGGGTGGTGAAGCCCCTGTACATCTCCTCTGACCATGTACTGGATGTGGTGTTCTATGGTGTTTGGTATTCAGCTTACTTCATCTTTCCTGTTGTGCCCATCGCCAGACCCTTCCCCAACGTAGTTTCAAATTGTGAGCCCCTGGAGGGCCAGGGACCATGTCTAACCCTCACCCGTACATTCTTTTCCCACCACTTGATAATACAGTGCTCTGCACACAGTAAGCACTTAATAAATACTATTACTACTGCTATTAGCTCCTTCATTGACTAGTACGCCCACAACCCTCACCAACTTTTCCAAACCTTCGACTTCCTCCTGGAGCCCCCATCACCCCCACCATCTCCCTCCCTATCCCTTTGTTGGTAAAATCAAAGTAATCGGGTGTGAACCTCCCTCACCAACAACCTTCTGTTGCTTCCTCATCTTTCTTCTGGGTCCCTGCTGTTTCTCAAGAGGAAGTCTCCTGTCTGCTCTCCAAATCAACCCCCTTTACCTGCGCCTCTAACCTCCTGAAGTCTCTTGCTCCTACTCTGCTCCCCTCCCTCACTGCTAGTTTCAACCTCTCACTATCCGGGGGCTCCTTCCCCTCTGCCTTCAAAGACACTCAAGGCTTCCATATTCTAAAAAAGCTCTCTCTTGCCCTTCCGGTCCCCTCCTACCTTCCTTAACTTCTATTTTTAACCACTCAATCTCCAAGGGCTCCTTCCCCTCTGCCTTCAAACATGCCCACGTCTCCCCCATCCTAAAAAAACCCGCTCTTGACCCCACTTCCCCCTCCAGTTATCGTCCTATCTCCCTACTACCCTTCCTTTCCAAAATCCTAGAACGAGTCGTCTACAATCGATGCCTAGAATTCCTTAACTCCCATTCTCTCCTAGACCCCCTCCAATCTGGCTTCCGTCCCCTCCACTCTACCGAGACTGCTCTCTCTAAGGTCACCCATGACCTCCTTCTTGCCAAATCCAATGGCTCCTACTCCATTCTAATCCTCCTTGACCTCTCTGCTGCCTTTGACACTGTCGACCATCCCCTTCTCCTCCATACCTTATCTCACCTTGGCTTCACGGACTCTGTCCTCTCCTGGTTCTCCTCTTACCTCTCTGGCCGATCATTCTCCTTCGCTGGAGCCTCCTCCCCCTCCCATCCTTTAACTGTTGGAGTTCCTCAAGGGTCAGTTCTTGGCCCTCTTCTGTTCTCCATTTACACTCACTCCCTTGGTGAACTCATTCGCTCTCACGGCTTTGACTACCATCTCTACGCAGATGACACGCAGATCTACATCTCCGCCCCTGTCCTCTCCCCCTCCCTTCAGGCTCGCATCTCCTCCTGCCTCCGGGACGTCTCCACCTGGATGTCAGCCCGCCACCTAAAACTCAACATGAGCAAGACTGAGCTCCTCATCTTCCCTCCCAAACCCGGTCCTCTCCCAGACTTCTCTATCACCGTGGATGGCACGACCATCCTTCCCGTCTCTCAGGCCCGCAATCTCGGTGTCATCCTTGACTCGTCCTTCTCGTTCACCCCACACATCCTATCCGTTACCAAGACCTGCCGGTTTCACCTCTACAACATCGCCAAGATCCGCCCTTTCCTCTCCACCCAAACGGCTACCTTACTATTACGGGCTCTCGTTATATCCCGGCTAGACTACTGTGTCAGCCTTCTCTCTGACCTCCCTTCCTCCTCTCTCGCCCCGCTCCGGTCTATTCTTCACTCTGCTGCCCAGCTCATCTTCCTGCAGAAACGATCTGGGCATGTCACTCCCCTTCTTAAACAACTCTAGTGGTTGCCTATCGACCTCCGCTCCAAACAAAAACTCCTCACTCTAGGCTTCAAGGCTCTCCATCACCTTGCCCCTTCCTACCTCTCCTCCCTTCTCTCTTTCTACCACCCACCCCGCACGCTCCGCTCCTCTGCCGCCCACCTCCTCACCGTCCCTCGGTCTCGCCTATCCTGCCGTCGACCCCTGGGTCGCGTCCTCCCGCGGTCCTGGAACGCCCTCCCTCCTCACCTCCGCCAAACTGATTCTCTTTCCCTCTTCAAAACCCTACTTAAAAATCACCTCCTCCAAGAGGCGTTCCCAGACTGAGCTCCTCTTCCCCCTCTACTCCCTCTGCCATCCCCCCTTTACCTCTCTGCAGCTAAAGCCTCATTTTCCCCTTTTCCCTCTGCTCCTCCACCTCTCCCTTCCCATCCCCACAGCACTGTACTCGTCCGCTCAACTGTATATATTTTCGTTACCCTATTTATTTTGTTAATGAATTGTACATCGCCTCGATTCTATTTAGTTGCCATTGTTTTTACGAGATGTTCTTCCCCTTGACGCTGTTTATTGCCATTGTTCTTGTCTGTCCGTCTCCCCCGATTAGACTGTAAGCCCGTCAAACGGCAGGGACTGTCTCTATCTGTTGCCGACTTGTTCATCCCAAGCGCTTAGTACAGTGCTCTGCACATAGTAAGCGCTCAATAAATACTATTGAATGAATGAATCTAGTTATCGTCCCTTCTCCCTGCTCCCATTTCTACCCAACATCCTGGAACAGGTAATTTACACCTACTGCCTTTATTTCATCTCAACCAACTCTCTTCTTGATCCACTACACTCATTCCCTTCACCGCACCAAGTCCGCACTCTGGAAAGTCACCAATGACCTCCTTGTAGTCTAGTCCTGTCCCACATGGGGCTCACAGTCTAAGTAGGAGGGGGAACAGGCATGGGATCCCCCTTTTACAGATGAGGAAACCAAGGCACAGAGGAGTCAAGTGACTTGCCCAAGGTCACACAGCAGGCCGATGGTATTTATCTAACTCTTATTTTGTGCAGAGGACTGTACAAAGCACTTGGGTAACTGTTGGAGTTCCTCAAGGGTCAGTTCTTGGCCCTCTTCTGTTCTCCATTTACACTCACTCCCTTGGTGAACTCATTCGCTCTCACGGCTTTGACTACCATCTCTACGCAGATGACACGCAGATCTACATCTCCGCCCCTGTCTTCTCCCCCTCCCTTCAGGCTCGCATCTCCTCCTGCCTCCAGGATGTCTCCACCTGGATGTCGGCCCACCACCTAAAACTCAACATGAGCAAGACTGAGCTCCTCATCTTCCCTCCCAAACCCGGTCCTCTCCCAGACTTCCCTATCACCGTGGATGGCACCACCATCCTTCCCGTCTTTCAGGCCCGCAATCTCGGTGTCATCCTTGACTCGTCTCTCTCGTTCACCCCACACATCCTATCCGTTACCGAGACCTGCCGGTTTCACCTCTACAACATCGCCAAGATCCGCCCTTTCCTCTCCACCCAAACGGCTACCTTACTGCTACGGGCTCTCGTTATATCCCAGCTAGACTACTGTGTCGGCCTTCTCTCTGATCTCCCTTCCTCCTCTCTCGCCCCGCTCCGGTCTATTCTTCACTCCGCTGCCTGGCTCATCTTCCTGCAGAAAGGATCTGGGCATGTCACTCCCCTTCTTAAACAACTCCAGTGGCTGCCTATCAACCTCCGCTCCAAATAAAAACTCCTCGCTCTAGGCTTCAAGGCTCTACATCACCTTGCCCCTTCCTACCTCTCCTCCCTTCTCTCTTTCTACCACCCACCCCGCACGCTCCGCTCCTCTGCCGCCCACCTCCTCACCGTCCCTCGGTCTCGCCTATCCCGCCGTCGACCCCCGGGCCGCGTCCTCCCGCGGTCCCGGAACGCCCTCCCTCCTCACCTCCGCCAAACTGATTCTCTTCCCCTCTTCAAAACCCTACTTAAAACTCACCTCCTCCAAGAGGCCTTCCCAGACTGAGCTCCTGTTCTCCCTCTACTCCCTCTACCACCCCCCTTCACCTCTCTGCAGCTTAACCCTCTTTTCCCCCCATTTCCCTCTGCTCCTCCCCCTCTCCCTTCCCATCCCCTCAGCACTGTATTCATCTGCTCAACTGTATATATTTTCATTACCCTATTTATTTTGTTAATGAAATGTACATCGCCTTGATTCTATTTAGTTGCCATTGTTTTTTACGAGATGTTCTTTCCCTTGACTCTATTTATTGCCATTGTTGTTGTCTGTCCGTCTCCCCCGATTAGACTGTAAGCCCATCAAACGGCAGGGACTGTCTGTATCTGTTGCCGACTTGTTCATTCCAAGCGCTTAGTACAGTGCTCTGCACATAGTAAGCGCTCAATAAATACTATTGAATGAATGAATGAATAATGCAACAGAGTTGGCAGATACATTCCCTGCCCACAAGGAGTCTAGAGATTCATTCATTCATTCAATAGTATTTATTGAGCGCTTACTATATGCAGAACACTGTACTAAGCGCTTGGAATGTACAATTCGGCAACATATAGAGATAATCCCTGCCCAGTGACAGGCTCACAGTCTAATCGGTGGAGACAGACGGCAGAGTAAAACAGAACGAAACGAAAACAAAAGCAACGTTATCACGATAAATAGAATCAAGGGGATGTACACCTCATTAACAAAATAACTAGGGTAATAAAAAATATATACAAATGAACATAGTGCTGAGGGAAGGGGAAGGGGGAGGAGCAGAGGGAAAGAGGGCTTAGCTGAGGGGAGGTGAAGGGGAAAGAGGGAGGAGCAGAGGGCGGAGGGGGAGCAGAGGGAGCAGAGGGAAAAGGGGGGAGCTCAGTCTGGGAGGGCCTCCTGGAGGAGGTGACCTCTCAGTAGGGCTTTGAAGAGGGGAAGAGAGTTACTTTGGTGGAGGTGAGGAGGGAGGGCATTCCAGGACAGCGGTAAGATGTGGGTCAGGGGTTGACGACGGGATAGGTTTGAAGGGGGGGACCGTGAGGAGGTGAGCGGCAGAGGAGCGGAGCATGCGGGGTGGGCAATAGAGAGAAGGGAGGTGAGGTAGGAGGGGGCAAGGGGATGGAGAGCCTTGAAGCCAAGACTGAGGAGTTTTTGTTTTGTGTGGAGGTCGATAGGCAACCACTGGAGGTTTTTAAGGAGGGAGTGACATGCCCAGAGCCTTTCTGCGGGAAGATGATCCGGACAGCGGAGTGAAGAGTAGACTGGAGCGGGGAGAGACGGGAGGAAGGGAGATCCGAGAGAAGGTTGACACAATAATCCAGCCGGGATATTATGAGAGTTTGGGATATTATGAGAGTTTGAGATGTGAGATTATGAGATGTGGCATGTAGTTGATCTGTATGTTACAAGGGTCAGTTATACCACATCCAGCCTCCTCCTCTGAGGTAGCCCCTTCAGAGCCCCCCAAGTTAGGATGTGATATTTTTTTAATGGTATCTGTTAAGTGCTTACTATGTGTCAAACACTGTCCTAAGCACTGGGGTAGATGCAAGTTAATTAGGTTGGACCAAGTCCCTGTCCCACATGGGGCTCAGAGTCTGAGCAGGACGGAAAACAGGAGAACCGAGGTACAGAAGTTAAGTGACTTGTCCAAGGTCACACAGGAAGCAATTGGCAGAGCCAAGATTAGAACCCAGGTCCTCTGACTCCCAGGCCTGTGCTCTTTCCACTAGGCAATGCTGTAGTTATGTTGGGTTTGGGGATCTCATTTGTAAGAAAGGTGAAAACCATTGCCTACTAGGTACTCTTGACTTCTAAAACCAGGGTAAACTTTCTCACCTAACTCTCTCTCTCTCTTTCTCCCTTCTACCTCACCCCACCTCCTGCCCAGTACCCTGACGTAGACATACACACACTAATAGGGCTGTAGCCTGGAAGGCTTTGGAGAAGGGAGTGGTGTGTAGGGGGCGGGGGGAGCAGGACAAATGAGCAACACCTCCACTTGGGTGAGCCTCCCTCTTCAATCCAGACTCACTGACTTTGGGGGCAGCATTTGGGGGTCCACTGAGAGGACTCAAAAGTTCATTCATTCATTCAATCGTATTGATTAAGTGCTTACTGTGTGCAGAGCACTGTACTAAGTGCTCGGGAAAGCACAATACAACAATAAACAGTGACATTCCCTGCCCACACCGAGCTCACCGTCTGGGGCGAGGGAGACAGACATCAATACAAATAAGTAAAATTACAGATATATAAATAAGTGCTGTGGGGCTGGGGCGGGGAGAGCAAAGGAAGCAAGTCAGGGCAACACAGAAAGGAGTGGGAGATGAGGAAAAGTGGGGCTTAGTCTGGGAAGGCCTCTTGGAGGAGTTGTGCCTTCAAGTAAATTGTGCCTTCAAGTACTGTCGAGGCACAGACCAGCCGAAAACCTGATGCCTGCATCAAACAGAAACTCCTCACTGTTGGCTTTTTAAGGTGCTAAATCAGCTCTCTCTTGCCTACCTATCTTCACCCCTCTCCCACTACAACCCACTGCTCACTTTGCTCTTCTAACACCAACCTACTTATTGTGCCTTAATCTCATCTCTCTCACCGTCAGTCCCTTGCTCGAGCCCTTCCATCTGCCTGGAACCCTCTCAACCGCCACCCCCCCAATATCTGACAGACCACCACTCTCCCCATCTTTGCAGCACTACTCAACTCACATCTCCTCCAGGAAGCCTTCCTTGACTAACCTTTCATCCCCTCACCTAATTCTCCCTCCCTTCTGTATCGCTTATCCATTTGGGAGTGTACTCCCTAAGCACTTTGATATCCAGCCTAGCTCCCACATAGATATACCTATTCTCATACCCTGTTGCTTCCCGTAACTGTAATTGATTTTCACGTCTGTCTCCCCCTCTAGATGTAAACTCATTCATTCATTCATTCATTCATTCATTCAATAGCATTTATTGAGCGCTTACTATGTGCAGAGCACTGTACTAAGCACTTGGAGTGTACAATTTGGCAACAGATAGAGACAATCCCTGTCCAATAACGGGCTCACGGTCTTGCGGACAGGAAACGCGTCTCTCAACTCTGTTGTACTGTATTCTCCCAAGCACTTAGAACAGTGCTGTGCACACAGTAAGTGCTCAATAGACACCATTAATTGATTGCCTGGCCACGGAAGGTAGCGGGCTGGGCTGTGGTAGGTGAGCTGGGCTCCCAGGTCCAAGTCGACTCTGAATTGCTATCACGTTAATCCAATCACTTATCCTATCCCCCGCTTGATTACTGTATCAGCCTCCTTGCTGACCTCCCTGCCTCCTGCCTCTCCCCACTCCAGCCCATACTTCACTCTGTTGCCCAGATCATTTTTTTTACAAAAACATTCAGGTCACGTTTCCCCACTCCTCAAGAACCTCCAGGCATTGCCCATCCACCCTCACTTCAAACAGAAACCCCTCACCATTGGCTTTAAAGCCGTCAATCACCTTGCCCCCTCCCACCTCACCTCGCTACTCTCCTACTACAACTCAGCCCGCACACTTTGCTCCTCTAACGCAAACCTTCTCGCTGTGCCTCCATTTCATCTATCTCTCTGCGCCAACCCCTGGCCCACTTCAAAGCCTTATTGAAGGCACATCTCCTCCAAGAGGCCTTCCCTGACTAAGCTCTCCTTCCCTCTTCTCCCATTCCCTTCTGCATCGCCCCGACTTGCTCCCTTTATGCATCCCCCCTCCCAGCCCCACAGCATTTATGTCCCTATCTGTAATTGATTTATTTCTATTAATTGTCTCCCCCTCTGATAATAATAATAATAATAATAATAATAATGATGGTATTTGTTAAGCGCTTACTATGTACCACGTCCTCCCGCGGTCCTGGAACGCCCTCCCTCCTCACCTCTGCCAAACTATCTTCCCCTCTTCAAAACCCTACTTAAAGCTCACCTCCTCCAAGAGGCCGTCTCAGACTGAGCTCCCCTTTTCCCTCTGCTCCCTCTACCCCCCCCCCCTCAGCTAAGCCCTCTTTTCCCCCCTTTCCCTCTGCTCCTCCCCTTCTCCTTTCCCTCTGCTCCTCCCCTTCTCCCTTCCCATCCTCTCAGCACTGTACTCGTCCGCTCAACTGTATATGTTTTCATCACCCTATTTATTTTGTTAATGAGATGTACATCACCTTGATTCTATTCATTTGCTATTGTTTTAATGAGATGTTCATCCCCTTTATCCTATTTATTGCCATTGTTCTCGTCTGTCCGTCTCCCCCGATTAGACTGTAAGCCCGTCAAAGAGCAGGGACTGTCTCTATCTGTTCCCGATTTGTACATTCCAAGCGCTTAGTACAGTGCTCTGCACATAGTAAGCTCTCAAAAAATACTATTGAATGAATGAATGAATATTATGTGCCAAGCGCTGTTCTAAGCGCTGACTGTAGACTGTAGACGGGACTGTCAGCCCGTTGTGGGCAGGGGATGTGTCTGTTTATTGTGCTAGTGTACCCTCCCCAGCGCTTAGTACAGTGCTGTGCATCCAGTGAGCGCTCAAGCGCTAGGATTGACTGAGTGAGCCAACGGGCTCCCCCGTCGGCCAGACTGGGAAGTGCAGGGAGGCGGGGCGGCGGACGGCGGGCTAGACTTCCGCTTCCGCTTCCCCGGCCCCGACCCCGTTTCCTCTTCCTGGGGTCGGGGGAGGGGCGAGCGGCCGCGGTCGTCGATTTTATGGGAACCAGGATCGGCTCGGCTTTAGCAGGTTAGCTTCGGCACCCGAGGGCGCAACGGCACTCGGACCTGGCCGGAGGACCGCTCATTCGGCCGCGGATAGGAGCCCCTCCGCCCAGTACGACTTCAGATAGGCCCGCAACGAGCGACTGGGCCTTCCCCGCATCGTCCCCCTAGGTGAGTGAGGATCTCGGGGCCGGAGGGAGGACCAGGGGAACACCGGGGACGGGTCCCGCCCGGGGTGTCTACCCGTGAGCGGGGGAGGGGAGAGTGCCACCGGTTCGGGCACCCGCACACCCAGGACGCGAGGGGAGGGAGGAGGAGTGGCTTGGAGGGGAGCATATGCACCAGGGACCCGGGTGTCCTTAGATGCGGTTCAGACACAGGGCCCTTAACTCCGATAACCTGGCCGGAGGGGCTCTCGCTTCCCTTCCTCTCTCCCCTTTGTCCGCAGGGACTTCTAGCCCCACTCCCATATACCTTTCCGCCAATGGCCTTTTCGGGGAACCTTGCCCTGCAGCCCTGGATCCAGGAGTTGCTGCTGAACTCCAACGGATGCTGGTCCGACAGACCCCTGCCTGGGCAGTTGCTGGAGGTGAGGGGATGGAAGGAGGGGGGCCCGGGGTGGCTCCGGAGGACCCTTGCCTCTGGCAGGGAGGCAGGGGGACTAACCGAGTTAGTCTCTGGAGGAACTAGCCCGATCACCTGTGGAGTCTAGGCCTCGTACCCTGTCTCAGTTCTCCACCTTTACCGTGGTGGGAGCATGACACTCCGCGCTCTGTAAATACGATTAATTGATCAGCAAGAGGGATGTAGGAAGGGTCACTGATCTAACGTATATGTGATGAGCAGGTTATACAGGATGCCGAAGGGGCCAAAAAGTGGCCAGGTTCGGAGGATGTGGTACGTGTATCCGATGGAGTCAGCTGTGTCTGTTGCTTAATAACCGGGGAAGCCACAAGCAGTACGTCCTGGTGAGTAGTGGTACCTTGGGGCGTGTGCGATGGGCAGGGGTGGAAGGTTTTTTTTTTTTTTAAAAAGAAGAGTATTGTCTGTGCACCCATGAGGTCATGCAGGTTACATCGGGGATGCAGAGGAACGTGCTGACACCCTGAGCTGAAACGGGGCTAATGTAAAAATCAGAAGAGGGGCCGCTGGGGGGTGGAGACCCAGTGCTTCGGCCTCTCCCTGGCTCCCATCTGTCAGGCAGGAGGCAGAAACCCCCAGGAAGGGACCCTGCCCCTCTCCTACTTGCCCTGCACCCAGAACGGTTCTCCCCGCCTCCAGCTGGGAGCGTGGGCTTGGGCCGAACCAACAGTTTCCCGGTTGGAGACAGAGCCACAGTTTGGGTTGGACAAAGGCCAGACAGCTGCTTGAACCCAAAGTGTGTGAGGATTCTGGGAAACTGAGGCAGGGAGTGCCAAGCGCCATCCTGGTGGGTCTCGGGGCTACTCTCCCTCCACAGAAAGTTCTCCACTCACATCCCCTAACCGCTGCTCAGTGGCCAGCGGCGGTGCGAGAGGGAGGAGGGAGTGAGCGGGCTGTTGACGCCTCCTTGGCCCCGGAAGCAGCACGGTGGCTTGGGGCAGGGTGGGGGTCAGGGAGCGTGGCAAGGGTGTGATAGGTTACCGAGCGACTGGGTGGGTGATGAGGTGGGGGTGGAGGGGACGGGCTGAATCAGTCCGGGCTGGAGAGAGGCCCTGTGGGGCCACCGGGTCACCTCCAACCCATTGCCCTAGCAAGGCTCACACTCCATGTGTTCGCCACCCCGCACCTCCCTCCCATGGCAGTGGGAAGGAAGAATGGCGCGGCCGGGGCAAAGCGAGGTTCGGTGCCTCTGAACCATTCCCTCCGGAACACCTGTGCCGCCTCTTATCTGCTTGCCAGAGCTGTCTTCCAGTTAGTCCCAGTTTCCTCTCACTGTCAGTGACGGGCTTGGTCCTCACAGGGAGGAGAAGCAGTTTGGATTCCGACGAGCAGTGGGACAACTGATTGTGTTGCAGGAGTACACGGTTTCTCTCCGGGAGGGGCCTCGCCTGGTGAGTGGAGGGGAAGTGCTGAGGGGAGAGCCCAGCAGGACAGACAGAGGAGCTCGTTGACGGGAGGGACCAGCATACTAGCCTGAGGGGAGGGGTGTGCAAAGAGGGAAGGAGCCGATTTCTGTTGTTGTGCCTAACCCAGCCATCCCACAATCTCCTTCAGGAGGACTGGGAGTTCTATCTGACTGTCCACAGTTTCAGCCTGTTGCCTCTAGAGCAACCCCGGCAGGTGCTGACTGACTGGTAAAGCATTGTTTTCTTCCCTCTCTGCTGTCTCATGGGCCTTGTCACCCCCTTCCCCATGTCCTTGGCTTAATCCCCTTTCCTGGAGGCAGGGGTCCCCATTTTCCGTGACGGGTTGGTCTCCCTGGGGGAAGAGGTGTTAAAGTCCTTGTGTCCCCAGGAGATGGAGTTCTGGGATTTGTGACAGTAAAGAGGACCCCACGATACGCAAGCGACTGGACGAGCTGTGGCAGTGAGTGGGGCTCGGGGGCAAGGAGAAGGCTGGGGGGTGTCTCCCTAAAGATCCCAGCACCAAGCTCTGGACCTCAAGACTCTCCAGCTCGTAGCCTGGTGTGGTCCACTCTGAGGGAGAGGGGTCACCCCAAGGGTGAAATTCATTACCACAGGAAGTTACGCAGGCAGATGATACAGATGGCTTCCAGAAGAATTTGAGTGAGTGATCCGTAAGTGGGTGGTTAAAGGGCAAGCTAGGAGTGTTACAAGATTCCAACTACCCATCAGGATGGGTGGCAAGTGGCCCGTTTCTGTGATCAGAGGTAGAAGACTCGTTGGATAGACAACCGTTCGTGGTCGGTATTAGCAGTGCTTTTGGTCTTTCCCTCTAGGGTTTGTCTTCTCGCACTAGATTGGAAACTCCTCGAAGACAGGGATTGTGTCTAACTCTCTTGTACTCTTCCAAGCACTTATCCCCTGGGCAGAGCCCTGGACCAAGGGCCCAATAAATACCACTGATGGATCTTAGGGCGTGCCTCCCCAGCCGTGCCAAACTCTGCTCTTCCCTTGTAGAAAACAGCTCCAAGAGAGAAACCTTCCCAGTTCAGGTACTTAGGGACCTATAGGGACTGGGAAAGGGGAGTTTGAAAATCCCTAAGGTGGGGCATTTGGGGGACCTTGACTGTTAAGAGCAGCAGAGCTGTGGTGGTTGAACCAGGGGTGGGGTGGGGGAGCTGGTGAGGGGGAAGAATTCCTAGGGTGAGATTCTCTTGTTGCCATGGAGGTCCATTCCTTAGCAACTCCCAGCCCTTCCCTGCTTCCCTTTCCCCTCATAGGCACTGCGTTGTCCCAGCTGCTAGAGGAGATGCATGAAGGCCAGCGTGAGGTGCTGACCCAGCTAGCCCAGGATTGCCTGGACTTGCAAGAGCCAGAAGGGGCCCCCGAAAAAGTACTCTCTACCCAGTGGGCAGTTGCCCGCAGGAACGCCAAGGTCAGTCTTGGGGATGGGAACTGCAGAAATTGGAAGCCAAGAGCTGGGTGGGTTCCCAGGTTGGGAGTGGAATGTCAGAGGGAAACGATGTCCCTCCAGGGCCCTTGCACTCTTCTCCTCCCCGCCCAGGACTTGAACAGGGCCATGTCCTTTTCTCTACCCCAACAAGGGAGAAGCTGTCTTCACTGTCCCGGCTCTGCGGCTATGCACCGACGAGGAAGAGGAGGCGGCTCTTGGCTTCCTGGGGGCAGATCACGCCCCAGGTTGGGTTTGGGGCCGGAGCCCCCGGTGCTGGGACAGTGGTGGGCACAGCTGTCTTTTCCCAGGTCTCTGGTAAGAGGGTGAATGGCTGTTTTTTCCCGCTAGGATCCCCTCAAGACTTGGAGTGCCATTTTTTGCTCCCGAGCCCAGATAGGACCTCTAGCCACCCCTGGACTCTGCACCCCTGCCTCTCCCTCACGCTGACCACCTCCTCCTCCTCCTGTTCGTCCTCCTCCACCTCCTCCTGTTCCTGTGCCGCCTCCTCTTCCTCTGATGGTGAGTAGTGGAGGGGAGGAAGGCATGACGGCCATCCTCCAGAGGCAGCAGGAACCCAGGTACTTTCGGGGAATGAGAGTGGGGCCGTTCCTGTGGAGAGGAGCCTGTAAAAGGGGTTGGAGTCATCACAACTTCTCTTGGCCCTAGCTAGTGACTCTCTCTGGCCAGAATAGTGGCTAGAGGTATTTGGCCTGGCCTGAGGCCTACTTCCTCCTCTTCCTCCTCCTCTCGCAGGGGAGTCTTTTCTCTGAGTGTGGTGGTGTCTATTTCCAGAAGCCCTGCTCTTGGCGGCCATCGCTGAAGCAAGCCGTGCGTCCCAGGACAGCCGCCGCTCTGACATCGTCGCATCTCCCAAGCAGACATCCTCTTCGTTTAGGCCTGTGCCCTCCATGGGCCGGGCCCAGAGCGCCAGGGACCCCGTTGTGCTCTCTGCCGGTTACGCCAGGGGCCGAAGCCCTGTCCTCCCTGCTTGGGGGCAGGTTTCTAGGGGGCAAATAGCAACAGGAGGCAGAGCCCAGGGTGTGGGTCCGCCAGGAACCAAGAGACCCGGGGGCCTGATGCCCATGCTGGAGTTTGTGGGCCACAGGAATGTCAAGAGGGTCTGGGACACTGCACCTGATGGGCCCGAAACAGCTGCTCCTCCCCCGGAGAATCTCCCCCAGGGCAGCCCAGCCAGGGTGAGATGCCATTGGATATCGTGCGGGGTTGGCCTGCGTGGGTAACTGGCCTGGGCTGGGGGAGGACAAAGTGGAAACACCATCTCTTCTTACCTCTCTTCCCCCCCCCCCCCCCCAGGCCCCTCCACAGCATCACAAGGATGGCTCCTCCTTCCAGTACCACTACCCTGTCCCCTCTACTCAGCTTTGCACTGAAGTCAGGGCCACCAGGTGAGTTACCTCCCCACCCCTCCCACCCCATGGAGTCATGAGGCCAGAACGACCTCAGTGTTCTCATTTGCAATCCAGCCACAGCTGTGGAGTTCATGGGCCTAGGCTCCATTTTTCCAAAAGTGCTCCGTTCCAGAGCTAGCCCCTCCCCCCCACCCCTCGCCCCCTTGCCCCCCCTGACCTGGGCTTCTGCTCTCTCCAGGATCACTAAAGAGCTTCTGGCCTGGGCCTGTCAGGTCCTGACGGAGCAGGAGCCAGCTGAGGCCTAACCTGATGGGTGTGCACTCCCAAATTGGGCTGGAGACAGGGGTGAAGACCTGCTCTGTCTCGTTCCTATTTTCTCCCCTCCCACCAGTCAGGGGGCTCATCCCAGGGCAGTCAGTTTAGTTTTTTAATAAAATAATCTCATGCGGCATCGGTGTCAGTGTCAGGGGTCAGGGAGGGCAGGGCTCTCTGCTCTTTGGTTGGTGCCAGTGAGCAGAGGACTGGTGGGGGGAGGCTGTAGCCCAGGAGGCAGCTCTCCGGCTGGGGGTGCCCCGCCCACGGGGGCATCTGGCTCCTCGGGCCCCGGCCGGTGATGCTCCGGATCCAGGGCTGAACCTGCGAGGCATAAGGGAGCAGCCGGGGTGAAATGAGCCCTCACCCTGAGGGGGCACCCCTTAGCTGGACCTTAGGTTCCAGCCCCAGCGTTGGTCGTCGTCCCCACCCGGCCCTCTGCAACCTGCCATCCCACCATCTTACCCAGACCCAACGAGGGGGAAGCCGCAGGTGAGACCTCAACTCGGGGTCGGCGTTTGAGGACAGGTGAGCGCTGGAGCCGCATAGGCACCTGACTCTCTGCAATGAGAAATGAGGCTGCAGCAAGGGTGAAAAGAGGGCCAGAGGAGCACAGCTGGGCATGGGGACTGGGACCCGACCTCCCTCGGGCCCTCAGAGAGGATTGGCTGGGGGGAAGAAAGGCGCCAGCTCACCATCCGGCACCGTCCCATAGGCCGGTGTCTGGAACTGCTCCTCGTGCACAGACACGGCTCGCCGGGCGGCTGGAGCCCTTCCCCATATGTGGGGAGTCAGTCGATTGTCTGCGGGGGAACAGAGATGTGAGCCCTTCCTGGTCCAGTCCATTGCCTCCCACCTCCTGCGAGGCCCTGTAGTCAGATGTATGTGGAACAGGGGCAAGTGGCAGGAGGCGGTGAGGGCAGAGGGAAACCATGTTAGTATGGGTGACTTCCCAGGCCCACAGGCACATCCCTGCCCCTCTACCTGTGCCTTTTCCACCATACCTTCACTCCAGGCCTCTGGGCCCAACTGCCGGGGGGGCCTTGTGTCCCCGGCGTTGCTGGTCCTGCGAGCGGGGGAGCCCCGAGACAGGCTGGGATGGAGGGGACTAGGCTCTGGCTGCAGCAGAGCAGGGCAGCGAGCAGGGGAGGGAGTCCGAGAGGGTGATGCGGCCCGTTCCCAGCCCCTCCCCCGTAGCTCTGCGTTCAGCTGCTGCCCCAGCACCTTCCAGCCCCCCTGACCAGCCCCCCGGCTCCCTGGGACCAGGCGGCATGACGGGTCTGCAAAGAAGGGAGGTTAGCAGGGGAGGAGTGGGTTAGCCAGGGGAGTACAACAGCAGGGCTACTTTACTCCCCCACCCCTTGAACTCCCCACATTCCCACACCCGATTTCCCTATTCCTGAGGCATTCCTCAGCCCCCCACACCCCGACCCAAGCCGCCTCCAGCCTGTACCTGCAGAGACTGAGTGGGTGCGGGACTTGAGCAAGAGGGGCGGGGACTCAGTCGAGCTGTCCATGATGTCACCTAGAAGACCTTGGAGCTAAGCAGCCCAGCTCACTAGCCTCTACCCTCCTCCCAATCTCCTTGACATGTGACTCTTTCCCCATTCTAGCGCCAGATAGAACGATCTCTGTCCATCTGGTTTCCCCTCCCCCTCCCCTGCCAACTCACCAGCCCTGACTCCTGGGGCAAAAGTGGCCGGGGGAGTCATTGGTAGGTCTCCCTGCACTGCCAGCTTCTTGGTTCAGATCTGCCCCCACCCCTCCTGCAGCTCAGCCGGTGCACCACCCCACCCCACCCCAGACCCCACTCACCATCGGAGCCAGCCTTCTTGATCTCCCCATCTTTGCACTGTGGGAGAGTGAGGAGTAGGGGGTGGGAGGACAAGACCATAAGCACTGTATTATTGGGGCAGACCAATGCTCATTCTAACACAGGATGCGTGGAGGAACTGTGGGATGGTTGCCCTCCTTGACATGAACCCTCAAGGGAAGGAAGGGAGGGGGAGAGAGAAGGGGGGGACCATCCGACATCCCAAAATATCCCTCTGGTAACTCATGGATCACTGGTTCACAAACTGATCTGAGCCTCTCTTGAACCTGCTGCCGCTTTTCAGGACCATCTCTGACCGTTCAGCTGAGAGAGTCGGTTCCCAGCCCCGGGACCCCTACCCGACCCCGCCCCTTCCTCCAGGGGGCCTGCTCCCCGCCCCCCTCACCTGCTTTCTTTTGGCCTCGGCCCCGCTTCGGCCCATGCCAATACGCTGGAGCATCACCTGCACCCGTTGCTCAAACGAGGGGGGCAGCTCCGTATCCCCCCGCTCCAGAGGCCGCCGCTGTAGGGGAAATGGGGATCGTAGGGAGGGGGGATCCAGTCCTAGGACCCTCCTCCCACCCACAGCTTAGCTTGGATCTAAGCGATCCTGGGGTGGCTTTCCTCTTTCTCGCCTCCCCCCTGCCCCCCCCCCCCCCCCCCCGTCAATTGTCCTTGCCTTGTGCTGTCACATAAGGGGACATGAAAGGTTAGAGAGGTCCTGTCTGCTCCACCCCCCCCAAATTGGGAGGCAGGTTGGGGGGGGGGGTCGTGTGCTGCCTTTAGCCGCTGCCCCCTCCCCACACATAATGGGGCATAAAAGAGCTGGGTCACTCCTTCTGGGACTGGGGGGAGGGGCCGAGGGGAGAAACGGGAACAAGGCGAAGTGGGGGACGCGGGTGGGGAGTCTCACCTTGTCTGGCCGCACCCCCAATGCCTCCTCCTCGTCCCCAGGCAGCAGGATCAGGGATTGGGCTTTGCCATCACGGGCATAGCGGGGCCGACTCCGACGGGCGGGGTCAGGGGTGCTGCTGGGCCCTCCCTCAGAGCCCCCCACCTCATCCCCACGGCCGGGCCGGCTGGGCGGCCGGAGCAGGTCAGTGAGCGTGGCCTTGCGGCCCCGGGCAGCCCCAGGGCTCCCTTCTGGCTCGGTCCGGCTGCCCCCACCCCGCGCTGACCGCGGCTTCCTGAAGGCGAACAAGGTCCCCAGCTTCTTCCGAAGCGTGCGGCCACTCGGGGGCGGGCCAGTGTGGTCCGGGGGCGCGCCCAAGGTGGACAGGCTGTGGGGGGACATGCCCGGGAGCTCCATTGGGGGGCCCACAGCCCCTGCTCGCCCACCCCAGCCTGTGTCCCCTGCCTCCCGCCTGCAGCCAGTCCCAGCAGGTGGGGGGACAGCCCCCACTTCGACCCTCCCTCCCCACGTGGGGCCATTTGGGCCAGAGAGCAGGCGAGCAGGGGCTGAGCTCTCCCCGGGGTACCTGGGGCACTTAGAGCTCCTCCAGCATCCCCACCCAGTCCCTCCCCCACCAGCCAGTCACCAACCCACTCACTTGCCCCCCCACCCTGTCACTCACAGCCGCTCCCGCTGTATCACCCTCCGGGAGAAGAACTCCTCCACACCCTCATCCACCCGTGTGCTTGCCCCGTTCTCCTCGGGGACAGCCGGGGGCACCTGGGAGTAAATGGAAACCTTCCTGGGATCTGAGCCTCTGGCCAAGGACAGCTTCCCCAGCTGGTGGACCGCAGCTTCCCATGGCTGGCCCTCGTTCGGCCTTAGGGAGTGCCACCTGCTAAGCCCGGGCCTGGGAGGAGGGGATAGCCAAGGGGCCAATCCCCGACATTTCCTGAAGCCTCGGGGGCGGGGGGAAGGGACTGGCTTCCCTGGGTCTGGCCAGCAAGGCTGGGCGCCAGGGGTGGGCTGTGTGTGTTTTGGGGTGGGGGGTCAGGAGGTGATCCTGGGAAGATGAGAAGAAACACATCCATACACTTACGGACACACATGCATGCGGTCCCAGGCGCGCGCGCGCACACACACACGGTTAACCACACTCTTCCCCCTCATCCGAGGGAATCTGCCAGTGAAGTTCCCTGCAGTCTCTGTCTCCTCCTCCTCCTCCCCCCTCCCCTCATGCTGCGTCAGACTCCCGGCATCTCCTCCAACCCCCTCCACCACGACTTCCTTCCTGCAGTGCCCAGCTGACAGTCTTCCTCCAGCTGGCCCGAAGGGCCATCCCGAGCAGACCCAACTGGATACAGGCACCGCCCACCCCCAACCACTCCACACCAACCCTCCACGCACTCTGAAGGAAGAATCATCCTAGACTACGGGTAGCTGGAGGGCAGGAGCAGCAGAGGAGAAGGCGCTCACCCCCTCTCCCCCGCAAGGACCAGAGTGTCTAAAGAAGACAGCTGGTCTGAGCTGGCAAGGGATGAGAGGGAGTGCTCCTGGGAATCGGTGGATCAGACTCTGGGGTAGTTCTCTAAAACCGAAGGGAAAATTGGATTTGGACTTCAGAGTGAAAATGGGAGGTTGAGGGGTGGCTGAGAAAAAGCAGATGCCGTGGGGGAGGGGAGGGGAGACCGGACTGGGGGTGGGAAGGGGCTCAAGGCAGAAAACCTGGGGAAGATCCACAGCCAGAGGAAACCTGTCTCCACCTCACCTCCGGGATTGGGTCCGGGGAGTGCGGAATGGGTGCTCCCTGTCTGGGGTTTTGTCTCATCTTCCCAAAGCTCCAACCCTCTCAACTACCCCTAGACAAACCACTCTGTAGCTACAGAGGGTCCTAGCTGGTGGGTACTTCTCCCCCCCAATCCACTCCACCTCCAGTTTGCAGAGCTGTGCTCATACCCCCGCCACTCCCACCCTGCAGAGTTCTCCCCTCTCCCCAGAACTCTGCAACAAGCTATCTGGGTTTCGGTTGAGACCCAGAAATGGGCAGCTTGGGGTCGCCAGGGCCCCGCTTCAAGGAAGTCAGCCAACTGAGGGGAGGGCGGGGGACAGGACTTCTGCTTCTCTTCCTGCCTCAGCCCCTGGGTGCCTTGGCGGGCAGCTTTCTGGAGCTTCCCTCTTCCCCCGGCCACCACCTCCCCTCAGCACCCCAACACACACACACACCACATTCTACCACGGGGCCAAGGTTACAAGGAGAGTGGAACTTCCTGGGTTCAGTTTTCCTGCCCTTGGGCCAAGGTGCCCCCAGCAAGCAGGGAGGGTGAGCATAGGAAGGAGTTCGAGACGGAAGCTGCTTCTAGTCCCCGCTCCATTCCCTCCACTCCCTCCCACCAACCACCACCACGGGCTGTAACTGCCTCCATCTACCCCAAGACCCTGAGCAGCTGAGTCCTGTATCCAAGTCCTACTGCAGGTGTCCAGGGCATATGAGCATAGCCCCCCCTCTCAGGTGCTCACAAGGACTTTCTCATGATCCCACCGATTCCCTTCACTCTTGAGAGCTCCTGCTAGGGGGGGCCAGTTGCAGGTGTTCCGAAGTTGCCCCTCCCTGTCCTGAGCCCCCTCGACCATTCCTTTCTGGGAAACGGGAAAACTATCCGGGAAAACTTCTGGTGCCTTGGCCAGTTCCAGCCCCAGCACCTGCAGCATCTCCCTCGGGACCTCGGCTCCCTCGCCCAGCTCGCTCCCCCGCCCAACCCTCTTCCCGGTACCCGGCTGCAGTTCTCCATCTGTAGGAGGGGCAGGGGCTGGGCCTGGGGCTGGGAGGGACCTGGTCTGTCCCCGGCAGATTCAGCCGAGGGCATTAGAAGCCAGTGGGTCCCGGCCCAGCAGGGGAGCCACGAAACCAGCATTTTCAATACTGCCTATTCCAGGGGAGAGGGAACTAGGACACTCTCTTCGGGGCCAACCACCGAGGATAAGCAGCCACGGGTGCGCGCGCGCGCACACACACACACACACACACACACGCATATGGACATTTAGACACACCCAGAGCCCCAGACACACATAGACACAAACATAGACACATGTAATAATAACAACGATGGTATTTTTTAAATGCTTACTATATGTGTCAAGCACTGTACTAAGCACTGAGGTAGATACTCTACACCCACTAACAGAGATAGACACATAGAGAAAACACACACACACACCACCCCCAACTGAGAAGCAGCAAGATACACCCAAAGACCGAGCAATATGCACTCGTACAGATACAGTCTAGGACACGTTCAGGCAGAGATGCAGACACACAGATACATAAATAAATGCACGCAGGCGGACACCATCACACATACAGCAGACTCAAAGACACGCTCACATAGACGCATACACGCTCACCACCACAGAAACGCTCACAGAAATATCCAGATACATACAAAGTTCCAAAATGCAACATACACGACCAACGCACACATAGGCAGAGAAAGCCAGGCACGGATTGCATACGGGCTGAGATTGCCGAAGAGACGCACAGACCCAGATATTCAGACATGCACATACAGACACACGCACCTGCCCGCACTCCCCTCCCCGAACTTTGCTCCCCCACAACCCCCAGCCTGTTACCAAGGCAACGCCGAGCCCGGCTGCACCCCCCACCCCCAAGCCTCAGGGGTTCGGAGATGCTGCAGGGAACTGGGAGGTGGGGGGCGGCGGCCGTTCCACGCTGAGCGGGGGCGGGGGGGCGGGGGGAGGGCTCGGGGCTACTCACATGGAAGCGGCCGGGCGGCTGCCGGTGCTGACGGCGAGGTCTGGGCCTGGCCCGGGTCGGGTGGTCCAGGACCGGGCCCGGCGCTGGCAAGTCCATAGGGGGCTGCGGGGCTGCGGGGCTGCCGGCGGCGGTGACGGGGCCGGGGCCGGTGGGGGCCGGGGGAGGGCGGGATCTGCCAGGGGAGCAGCTGACTGACAGCCCCGCCGGCTGCCCGCCCGCTGGCTCCGCATCTTCCTCCGGAGCCAACGCCGGCTCCAGCTCCTCCGACGGACCTACGGGCAGGGTGGGGGGAGTGCAGGCTGAACGGGAGTGGGGGGAAGCCAAGCCCCGCCCCGCCCAGGCGCCCCCTCCCTCTGCTCCCTTCTTGCTGGGCGCCTCCCCTCCCCCTCTCTCCCCCACCCAGTGACATTTGCCATGTGTTCTAGGCGGAGGAGCGGATCAGTTCTCCCTCCCCGTCTTCCTCCTCCATCTCCTTTTCTTCCTTCCCCCATCCTGTCTCCTTCCCAGTCTTCCTATTCCCCCCCCCCCCCGCCCACCACACACCCCGTGCTATTCCACCCATCCCCCTCATTTCTACGCCCACGGCCCCTAACTCCCTCCTCCGTCAACCTCCCCACCACTTCCCTCTAATTTTCCTGCCAGCCCCTATTCAATTGCCTGAGGAATTGGGGAGCAAGTCCTGGCCTGGGAAGAGGGGGATTAGTAGGGGAGAGGGAGGGAGGGAGGATTCCCGTGGGGGAGGGCCGACCTGACCTGGGACTAAACACAGCCACCCACTTCAAGGCGAGGAGGTGGTTGCTGGGGAACAAAGCAGGAGGCAGAGGACTGAGAAAGATGCAGAGAGGAGGTGAAGTACCCATTCTATTCAGAACAAGCAGGAACCGAGAGCATGATGTCGAAGCTGTGGTCTCAGTCTCTCTCTCTCCCTCCCTCACTCTCTCTCTCTCACACACACATGCACCCACACTCCTCCCTCCAAACTCCCACTCCACTTTGAGCAGGTGGCACTTCGTGGGACAGATGCGGTTAGTAGCCAGGCTGCCCCACTCCAGTCCTTTGCCGTGGTAGGGTCTAGGTTGCTCTCTGATGGGCAACTGGGACAAGGGAAGAGGGAGGACAAGAACCAGCCCCTTCCTGTACACCTCCTGCCTGATCTGTAGACATGCATGGCTTGCTTGGGAATCAGGAATCCTGGAGAGAATGGATTCCAGCTTGGTGGCCAGTACTCTCCTAAAATCAAGGTTAGAGGCAAGGATGCATGCAGATGACATTCCTTAGTCATTCCCTCCTGAGAGCAGCCCTAGCAGCAGAGCACACCACCTCTCTGGCCTTCTCTAAACAGTGCCCTCACAGACGAAAGGAAGGGAGGAGGTGGGAGTCAGAGGGCTGCCCAGACCTCTAGGGCAGTGCCAGCAGCCTGAGAGATCTATTTCCTCCTGCTTCCCTCCTTGAGGGAAGGAAAAGATGAGGAGAGTGAAGTGGGTTGGGCCCACGTGGGGCGAGGCGTTTCCCTCTCAAGTGCTGGAGTATTATGGAAGGGGGATCTGGGGGGTGAGGCGCCTAGTTCATCCTGACCCAGCCCCTGACCAGTCCGACCTTTCCTGCTCTGAATACAAACAGGGCAGAGAGCTCATCCAGACTGGGGCAAGGGCCTTCCTTACATTGGACGGCAGGAGCAGGCCGGATGCTCCGGCTGTGTTTGTTCCTCCTCCACTGGGCGACTTTGTCCTGGGGAGATGGAGAGGGAAGAGTGGCTCAGTCCACATGACCAAGCATGGTTCCCCTCCACCTCCACTGGGCCCCGAGGCATATTGGGATGCCCAAGCTATGGGCTTGCACTTTGGAATTGGTGGGGGTGGGGGGTGTTAAGAATTCTAAATGCTGAATTTGAGGTATATGATAAATATGGGCAGGAGACCGGAAAGCTTAGTGATACAAACTCAGAAGAAGATGCTCCTTAGAAATTCCAGGAATATTGGAATTCTATGCTTAGAATTTGGGGGGGAGCTGGGAATTTTTCAAATCTTGCTTGAGATGGCAGGGAGGCAGGAGCTCAGGGCTCAGTGTGGCAGGGGCTTGGTTTCCCTGGATCCCACCCTCCAGCCTTCTTCTCCTACTCTAGAGGGTAGGAGAGGGATCTTGGGGTAGGAGTCACCCAGCTCCCACTCCTGGTCTTCTGCCCCTTCTGCTTCCCACCCCCAAAGACAATACTCACCTCCTCCCCTGCCAAGCTTCTCTCAGCCCCTTCCTGTGGGGCTCGACACTTCTTAGCTGTAAGCTCATCTTCAGGACCATCCGGCAGGAGAGGAGAAGGGGGCAGTTCCGGTGTGAGCTGGGACAGACTCTCCACCTGAAATGGTTGGCAGAATCACACTGTGACAGAGATGGGACCCAGGCCAGGGCCGGGCAGGGCCAGGCAGGGGAGGTTCAGGGATCCAGGGCACACTTCCACTCCTGGGTTCAGGTTGCACCCCTCCCCTAGATGTCCCCTGACTTCGTGCCCCTTCCCGAGAGATCCTGCTAGGAGGAGCTCAGGACAAAGGCCAGGGCAGGGTTCCCTGCCCTGAGAGTCAAATCAGGAGAGGGCTCAGGGACCTAACCACCAGAGCCTATCCCGTAGGTATCTGACCTCTCCCCTCCACCTCTCCGGTTTGTTCCTCCTCTCCCAGCGTGGCTTACCAGCCCACTTTGTGCCGCACTCAAGTCCTCCACCACTTCATCAATGATGCGCTCAGCCACCGCTGCAGTGACTGACAGCTTGATCTCACTGTGGTGAGGGGGCGGACAAAGAGAAAAGAAGGGGGCAGTCAGATTCCAGCCAAGAGGGACAGGGACCCCTGGACCCACCTCTCCACATGTAACTACACCCCCTTCCCCAGCTGCACATCCCCAATCACTCCCATCTGAACATCCCACCAACACCCACAGCAATACCCACCCTCCTTCCCTTTTAATCCCGGCTCCGCCACTTGTCAGCTGTGTGACTTTGGGCAAGTCACTTCACTTCCCTGTGCCTCAGTTACCTCATCTGTAAAATGGGGATTAAGACTGTGATCCCCACATGGGACAACCTGATTACCTTGTATCTACCTCAGCGTTTAGAACAGTGCTTGGCACATAGTAAGCACTTAACAAATACTATCATTATTATTATCCTCTTGTCCCCTTACAGCCCCCTCTGGTTCTTTTTCAGTTCTTTTTTTTTTAACAGCTGTTGCGGCTGCTTCTACCTCTGCTGTTCCCCTTTGCGGCCCGTAGCTCCCTCCCTCAGCGGCCAGACAGAGGGAAGGGAGGCAATCAGAGCAGAGAGAAGAGGGGCCTGCCAAAAGGGGCTGCTGACTTGGACCTTCTCCTCTGCTCACCTCCTCAGTCACCCACCTTCCCCACAACTCGCCCTGGTCCAACCCTGGCCCCTTGGCTTTGCACCCCTGGAAATGGGTGGGGGGAGAAGGCGGGCTGTGGGCCACAAGCTGTAGAGGGAACTGGGAGCAACGAAGTAAATAATAATAATGATGATAATTGTGGTATTTGTTAAGCTCTTACTATGTCCCACGTACTGTACTAAGTGCTGGGGTGGATACAAGCAAATTGGGTTGGACGCGGTCCCTCTTCCGCATGAGACTCACAGTCTTAATCCCCATTTTACAGGTGAGGTAACTGAGGCCCAGGGAAATGAAGCGACTCCCCCAAGGTCACACAGCAGACAAATGGCGGAGTGGGATTAGAACCCATGACCTTCTGACTCCCAGGATTGCTCTATCCACTACGTCATGCAGCTTCCCAGAGAGATAGATGAGACAAAGGTGTGTTTTGGGAGTGCTGGGAGGGGAAGAAAGAGAACCGTGGCCTAGTGGAAAAACCATGAGCCTGGGAGTCAGAGGACCTGGGTTCTAACCTTGGATTTGAATGCTTTATTCATCCCTGCCTCAGCTCCATAGCTGAGGCATATATTAATGTCATTCTCCCCCTCTAGCCTGTAAACTTGATTTGGGCAGGGAACGTGTCTACCAACACTGTTATATTGTGCTCTTCCAAGTGCTTAGTACAGTGCTCTGCACACAGTAAGCACTCAATAAATATCACTCCTGGCTCCTCCACTTGTCTACTGTGTGACCTGGGGCGAGTCACAACTTCCCTGTGTCTCAGTTGCCTCATCTGTAAAATGGGAATTAAGGCTGTGATCCTCAAGAAGGACATGGACTGTGTCCCATCTTGCATCTACCCCAGCACTTAGTACAGTGCCTGGCACACAGTAAGCACTTAAATACCATTTATTTTTTTTTAAAAGACAGGAGGCAGGGAGGTCTGGGCAAGGCAGATATGTGGCCTTGGTTCAGAAACTAACCCCTCATTTATAACATGGTTCCTTTGAGATAATTTTTGCTTTCCAGGGACTGCCTGTATTTCCAAAACAGTTTCTCTGGGCCCCCAGTATAGACTGAACTACGTCTCCCCTAAAGTGAGGGACACCTTCCTGCAAAACCCTGTGGTAAGGAAAACTCACGCTGTAGTATGTACTGACCCTGTATCTGACACAACCATCTCTTCCGACGCCATGCCACACGGTGTCTGAATAGGGCGGGGTGTCGGAAGACTGGTCCCTAATTCTCAAACAGCACTTTTAGCCAAAACACTAGTGAAAACATGCAGTGTGGCAGAGCTGAGTCTACTCCAAGAGGCAGCAAAACTTAGTGCAAAGAGCCCGGGATTGAGTCAGGAGGCTTCGGTTCTAGACTCAGCTCTGTTACCTCAGCCAAGTCACTTAACTTCTCTTTGCCTCAGCTTCCCCATCGGTCAAATGGGAGATAAAGTACCTTCCCTACTCTGTGAACTCCATGTGGGACAGGGATTGTCTCGAATCTGATTATCTTATACCCTCTGCTTAGCACAGTGCTGGGCACATGGCCCTTTGTAAATGACACCATTATTACTGGTGTGGAGGTAAGGGCACGGGATCAGACTAAAATTGGCCACAGACTCGATTTGTTTTCCAATCTGTGGGACACAAGGGGAGAGGATGATGTCTGGGAAAGATCTGTCAAAGCTTAGCTTCCCTCTTTGAGGTCCTGATTTTATGGAAGTAAACTCCCCAGGACCCTCTCTGCTCTCCAAGTACAACCCCACGAGCCAATGGATGGAGGGGACTTCTTCCCCTGGACAACTCCTTCTCCCCTGCCCCCCACCAGCCCCGTGACCAATCCCAAGAAGCGGGGGACAGGGTCTGCCCATATTTAGAAAAGGGAGACAAATACCTGATCCTGGGAGAGTTCCCAGGATGCAGAGGTGGGACATAGGAAAGAAACTAAAGCCTGCTTCCCATATGAAGCAGCAGTTAAGGAGCAAGTGGCTTCCAGGAACCCCTGCCTTCCATCCCGAACCAGCATGCCCCTTCTACCCATCCCTCCCACCCACTTAAGCTTGTTGAAGACATCGGTGAGCAGCTGCTCTAGTAGAAGGCTGAGTCGCAGGTGGTCCTGCCGGCTGACTTGGCTGGAGATGGCACTGCCCAGTTGTTCCCGCCGGCCCGGTCGCTGCAGCACCCGCGGGCAAAGGCTTTGGGTGGTGTCCAACGTGGCCTGCACAAAGGTCTGTGGACACAGCAACAGGGAGATGTGAGGGCAAGGGGACCGGGGAAATCGTTGATGTGGAGGGCACAGAGAGAAACAAAGGATGGAGGAGGGACAGATATCTAAGACTATGGGGGTGAGGAAAGATGAAAAGGCCAAGATGGGGTGGACCATCCCAATTGTATTATGTTCATACAAAGAATGACCTTTGTTGGAGGGGGGCATATTTGCTGCTTTCAACATCTGGCATCACTGGCTCTTAATTCACACAACCCTCTTGAAGATTCAGCTCAAAGAGCCGTTCCTTTCCGGGTTGCAGCCTGCCAGGTTGGTCGATCTACCACCATCGGCTCCCTCCAACGGTGGGCCATCCGAGGCTGCACTTCTGCACTCTATTATTTTATAAACCTATCTGTTGTCTCCCCTCGCTTTCAGCCACTCCATTTCAGCTCACCGTAAAGGAGCCGTTGGAGAATCCTCCTCACATGGCCCTAACCCCAGAGAAGCAGCACTGGAGTGAGCAAAGCTTTAGCACTACTAGACTGATTTCTCCATACTATGAACATCCAGTGAGATGCTACTGTTTAGATAAAGGGTGCATCTAGGATGCCTGCCTTTTATGTGGTAGTAGAAGATGGGGCTGGTGATCCCAAGATGATGCTTGACCCATTCACAGTGTAATGGTAGGTCATGGTTGCTTAGCTGGATCAGCCTCTGTGGGCTTTCTTTCGATACTGGGGTACTCCTACCAGTCCAAGCACAGCCATCTCCGATGACAGAGGGACAGAGAATGCTGCCAAAGATACCCCTTAGGGATAGGGGCTGGGAGACACAGAGAGAGGGACTTGAGAGATGGCAGTCAGAGGTGCACTCAGTTGCTGCCCAAAACCTCAGTTACTGGTAGAAGCCTTTGAGCTGGCAGGGGATGTGTTTGGGGACAAGGAGGTATCTCTATACCAGAACAGAAGGGAAAAAGATCTCACCTGGATTTCCTGGTGACAGGCCTGGCCCACCTCTTCCAGGAGGCCCTCCAGTTTCTGCTGCAGTCGGCTGTTGTGGTATGGGGCATTCCCAGCTTCATACAGAACAGGCAGAATCTGGAGAGTCCCCGGGGAGGGGGAGAGGGAGGAAGAGGGTAGTAAGAAATAATGGAGAAGGGATTGGAAGATTACCCTGGGGTCCTCCCTCTCACAGACCCCCAGCTCAGGCCTAAATGCCACAAGATGGGTAATGTCTCTCTCCCCGTCTTAGGCTCTAAGTTCGCTGTGGGCAGGGAACATGTCTACCAACTCCGTTGTATTCTCCCAATAGCTTAGTCCAGTGCTCTGCACACAGGAAGTGTTCAATAGATATCATTGATGATGATGATGAAGGTGGGGCCTGGGAGGTGGGTGAGTGGGGACAGAGGGCACCCCCAGAGGTTCAGTGTATCAGGCAAGTTTCCTCCCCTTTTGGGCACCTCGGGCTAGCGTGGCAGTGTGGGGCCAGCACAACCTGCTTGTGGTGCCCAAAGATCGCTCATCCACTAAAATCCTCTTGAGCACTCTGGGTCTACAAATCTCATCAGCCCACAACATGATCCACTCATTCCCAACTCCCACCTCTCCAGAAGGTGAGGTTTGGCCCCACTGGGACTGGTCCATCCCTCCCATCCTTACCCATCCCCCGCAACTGGCTCGAGGCCAGGCTGGGTCAAGCCTGACCCTGGCATTTCTATACATGCAGTGTTTCTAGCAGTGACCCCCCTCCATATGTGGCAGCAGAGGGGAATGTGGGCAGACTCACACTGATGGAGAAGTTGGCATCCCGGATAGCATCTTCGGCCTGGAGCAGGGCAGCCTCAGCCTGACTGCCTGGACAGCAACCCAGCAGTTCCATGTGCTCCTGCACTGTCACACACATCTCGTTCACCATCTGGGGTGGGGTGGGGTGGGGGTGGGGGGAGAGTAGAGGGGAGAGAGGGCACAGGCAGCTGCTCACCTGGCCTCCTGCCCCTCCTTCCCAGCCTGGGCCCTGGGGTCAATCTAATAATAATTATTATCATCATTATGGTATTTGTTAAGTGCTTACTATGTGCCAAGCACTGTTCTAAGCACTGGGGTAGATACAAGGTAATCAGGTGGGACACTGTCCCTGTCCCATATGGGGCTCACAGTCTCGATCTCCATTTTACGGATGAGGTAACTGAGGCCCAGAGAAGTTAAGTGACTTGCCCAAGGTCACACAGCAGACAAGTGGCAGAGGTGGGATTAGAATTCATGACCTCTGACTCCCAAGCTCGTGCTCTTGCCTCTAGGCCATCATTGAGGTCTCCAGCCTGGCTCAACGGCCCTCAGGGAGCAGACCCCAAAACCAGTCCCGATCCTGAGGGTGTGCCCCCACACAGCATCCTTTCCTCTCCAGGCCTCTCCTCACACCCAACTCCTTCATGAAAGCCTCCCTGGCCTCTTCCTCCCACCTCAACTTTCTGACCTCCTCTCCCTCAGCCTCTCCCCTGAGTGACCTTCCCTCCTTTCTCCCACTCCCCCCACCTCCTTCTTCCCTCTTTACCCCAGTCACCAGTTTTCCCCATCATCTTCCCGGCACAGGCTCTCTGCCCCAACCCTCTTTCCTACCGGCACAAGCACAGATGCTGTGCCCCCCTACCCTGCTTGTCCTAGAGGGTTCTTCAGCTGAGTTGCTCTATCCCTCTGCCCCCAGGGGGCTGGGAGGGGAGCCAGGGAGAGGGAAAGGCTGACCTGCTCAGAGGAGCTAGTGACTATGCCCTGCTGGAGGCGGAAGGCATGGTCAGGCAGTGCTCGGCGTGTATGGTTGTTTCTCAGGAGACAGGCCTGGATCTGTGGGTGACAGGGACAAAGAGACAAGCAGGGAAAAGGGAAGAGGGGACATGGAGGCCAAGAAGGCAGGACCAAGTCAGGGCCAGGACCAGCTAGGGGGACGGTGAGGGTGGACCAGATGGGCTCCAGCTCTGGAGCAGTTGGGTTGGCTCAGGGTTTCAGGAAGGCCCAGACTCCCTTGCCCCACTCCCCCTACTGTACCTGGTGCACAGCCTCAGTTGTCCGTTCCGGGCAGCTGCGATAGGCCTGGGCTACATCGCTCAGAGGCAGGGGCATAGCCTTCAGCGTGTAGTTCCTGAGGAGGGTACAGGGGGTAGTGGCTCCAGAGGCCTGAACGGTCTTCCAGGTTCCTCACCTGGCCCTGTATCTGCTGCCCCAGGCTAGGTCTCCCCCATCCCCATTCCTCTTGCCCACTGCCTGGTCGCCCCCTTTCTCCAGACCTCGCAACTCCTCCCTGGCTCCATTCCCTCCCCCAGTCCCACATTTGCACCCAGTAGATCCTCAGTAAATACTAGGGATCACATTGCAACCCCACCTGCCTCTCCCAGCTGTCCCTTCAGCCCCTTCTTTGAGATGCGGATGGGGTGGCCAGCAGAATGTGGAGAAGGGACAGAGGAAACTGATGGGGTGGGGAAAACGCTGAGGACATTGGAGACTTTTCCCCTCCTTCCCAAGGGGAAAGCTGAGGTCTGGAAACAGAAGGGCTCTGCCCAAGTCTCTGTTCCTGAGCAGGGACACTGGTGTCCTGATCCTGGAAGGGAGGCTGGGAGGGCTTTGAACAACTGGGGAGCAGTGAAGGGGCAGGGAGCAGGGGCCAAACCTCTCCAGGGCATAGGCAACATCCAGAAAGCCTTGAGCAGTCGTGTTGTTCCGGTCCCAGATCACTGTCCTGAGGGGGAATAGAGACAGAGACTCAATGAGACAGAGGTGCAGCGACAGGGAGAGAGATGGTGATGGATCAATCAGAAACCAGAATCAGCTGGTTCAGCAGACCCTCACACTCATACCATCCCACCCCATCCCCATTCTTTCCTCCCCTGGATTCCCACCCCTCTCTTTCCTCCCCTTCCTGCTACCCACCTTAGCCGGGTGTTTATCTGCAGTGCCTTGGCCAGTGCCCTGGCACCCGGGTCGCCCATGGCGTTGCCACTGATGTCCAGAGTGGTTAGACTGGTATTGCTTCCCAGTGCATTCAGCAGGACATGGGTACCCAGCTTCAGCCGGGACTCAGCTACTGACAGCGACTGCAGGGGCTAAGGTTGGGGGGTCGGGGGAGAGCAAGGCATCAAGAGGCAGACTATATAACCACTTCCAGCACTGGGCACTCCAGTTAGACACAAGGCTGGGGTCTGACTTGTATCTCTGGGGTCCTAGCCCCCAGTGCGTTTCTTTCTCTCTGCCCCCCACAATCCTCCCAGCCCTCAACTCACACAGTCATCATCTTGGGTCAGTTGGACAATGCGGTGCAGAACATCATCCAGGGACTCTCTAGGAAGAGAGGAGGAGGAGGAGGGGAGGAGGGGAGGAGGAGAGCAGCCAGAGGGGGGTCGACCAGCAGGCCAGTGACCCCTTGACGCCCTCCCCCCTTTCCCAGCATCCTCATCCCAGCTGGCCCCTCCCACAGGTGGAGAATTCAAGGGCTCCTGGGTCTCCCCAGTTTCAGGGAGGGGATGGTGGAAAGATGAAGAGAGGGAGGTTGAGCCGCGATGTGGGTAGGGGGAAGCAGGGTACTCACTTGGACTTGATGTTGAAGTTTCTCCCCAGGGAGACGTGCCGGATCGACTTGCTCCGCCCAATGGCCAGCACCAAGGTTACCATGTCCGAGTCAAACCCTGGGGCCCCTGGCTGGTCAGCTTGGCCAGAGAGCCCCCTGCCCAGGCCAGCCAGCCAGTCCCCTCTCTGGGCCAGTCCCTCCCCTGGCCAGACTGTCCAAGCAAAGTTGGAGCGTGGGGCTGGCTGGAGGGTGGGACCTGGACCGGTCCCAGAGCCCAGCCTGGGCATCGTGGGAGAGGACTGAAGAGTCAGGGACCTCCCCAGAAGCAGCCCAAGGGGCTTCAGTGGAGCCAGGACAAGAACTCGGGCATTCCGCTTCCCCTACCGACTGGGAGGGTAGGGTCAGAGGGGTCCTTCTTCCAGAACCTGGTAACAGGAAGTGGGCCGGGGGGCTTAGAGCCCCACGTTTGCATGGTTCTGGGCAGCCCACTATCTCCCATGCAGGGGAGATAAGGGAAAAGGGCTGGGTCCCCTCAGCCGGAGGGGCTCACCATTGTCTGAAAGTTCCAGGGTCGTCACTGAGTTGGCGTCAAAAATCAGGTCCTGGATCACCTGGGCTCCAGCCGAGCGGAGCTGCGGGGCAGGAGGAGGAGTAAGGCTGGGTAAGCCAGGGCTGTGCCAGGGGTGACCCAGATGGTGAGGGTGGAGGCAGAGAGGTGATTGACTAATTGGAGGGATTCTAGAAGGGGATGAGGAGAAGGGGAGGCAGTGTCTCAATTCCCAGGTTCCCCTGGACTCTTTGAGGGCAGCCACCCACATGCCTACTATCTTTGAACTTGGGGCCCCAAGAATCTTCCCTGAGCTCAACCCCTCCAATGGGCTGGGTTACCACAAGCCACCTCCAGTCTGCAAAGCGGTGGGGCTGGAGTCCTGGTTTCCAGCCTCAGCCAGGCTGAGAGGGGCTGGGAACCAGGTCTCACTCACCTCACAGGAGCTCAGGTCCAGGTGAACATCACTGATCTGAGTGTTGAAGGCCAGGCCCTGGAGTACCGCTCTGGGGTTTGGAGGGGAAGAATGGAGGGAAGGGAAGGGAAAGGAAGGGGAGAGAAGGGAAGAGGGAGGGGAGGGGAAGGCATAGGAAAAGGAGAGAAAAGAGAGAAAGGAGCAAATGGCTTTTCACAGGAAGGACAGGCCCAGCTAGCCCACACTGCTTAATCTACCCTCCTCTCCCAACTGCTGCTGCCTCCCTTGCATCACCCAAATCCCCCCCTACCACCCAAACCTCTCTGGTTGTCTCTCTCCTTGGCTCCCTTGCCCCCAGGGAGAGCAGCCACCAACCTGAGTGCTTCAGGCGGCAACTTGGTACCAGCCAGGCCCACGTGGTGTAACGCTCCCGCCAGGCTGAAGAAGATCTGAAGGGCAGCAGGGGCCACCCGGCTCCGTCTGGGGAAGAGCAGAGAGAAGCTCGTTGAGGGCAGGTGAGAGTGGATGGGGTGGGGAGAGGGGGAGCACAGGGGGCATCACTTGTGGCGGGGGGAGCAACTGTTGATGTGGAGCTGAGAACAGCAATTGGGGGTGGGATGAGATCAGGTCCCAGGTCAGAAAAAAATCTACTTTTCCATTCCAAAGGACATAAGGCCTTTTATCCAGCACCTCTCCGCACCCCTGTCTACCCTGGTCACTTTCTCTGCTTGGGAGATTGGGGGGCTCAGCCACGCTGGACCCCACTTCTCCTCTTCCCCACCCCCCACCCCCACTCTGTTGGTCTCCCAAGGTCTCCCCCACCCCCCAACCTGTGCTCAGGGAATGGAGAGGTCAGGGGTCAGAGGAAGTCAGGGAATTGGGAATTCACACTCACGTGTGGGAGAAGACATTTCTTGAAGCATCCAGGTAGCTGAGACTGGTGCAGTAGCCACGGGACAGTGCACCAAAGAGCTTGTGGGGTGAGGGAGTGATGAAATAGGGGTGATAAGATGGAGAATACCCCTCTACCCCCTCCCGACCTTAGGGCAGCACAGCCATGGATAGGAGTCTCAGACAGTTGTCCCACCTCCCAGAAGCTCTGAGGAAGGGGATAGAGGAGATAATGGGAGACCATTATGTGGACTATTTGGGGCAGGGGAGGGGGAAGATAGAGATGAAGGAAGGCGATCTAGTGAGGTATATTTGGAAGGATGTAAGTGGGAGGGGGCTGCCAGGCTTGGACTTGGGAGCTCCCCAGGGGGCAGGCCCAGATCCAGGGCTGTCTGGCCCCAGAAGACCCCTCCCAGTAGCGGCCCAACACTCACTGTATCCAGAGCGCAGTCAGTCCCGGAGAGGTTGAGGTGAGTCATGGCATTGGGACGGCTCAGGAAGCAGTGCAGGCTCTTTGGGGGTTTGAGGAGGGGGTGGGGAGATGCCCTGGCACTTTCCCACCATGGATGTCCTGGACCCACCCTCATTCCTCCTTCTCTCCAGACTGAACACACCCTGCCTAGGCCCCACACCTCCCTCAACCTGGTCTCACTCTCCACTTCTGCTTGGACCCCAGGACATCACTCACCCCACTATCCTCCGTGCTCAATGCTCCTGGGTTGCCTGAGAGGTCAAGGTGGCTCAGGGAGGAGGCAAAAGCAGGATTGGTGAGCAGGGCCTGGCACAGAGCACTCATTCCTGTGGAGTCCCGGTGGGTAGAGGGGAGGAGAAGAGAGTCAATTTTGTGGTGAGTCCCATCCCTTTCCTAGCTGGGTTCCCTGCTCTGTTCTGTGCTGCGCATCTGTCCAGTGTGGGAGAGAGGAAGTGAGGGAGGGAGGGACAGGTGGGAAAGGTGCAGGAAAGGAGGGCCCGGGGAGTCTGAATTGGAACAGGGGGATTGGGGCTCGGGCCCGAGGTCAGAGGAGGGGAGGTGGCTGCCTCCTAATGCCTCATTCACAAAATACTTCAAGGGTCCCCAACCTCCCCGCCCACCCAACCCCATCCCCAGCTTCCCACTCCGGTGCCCAGCACCCCCACCTCTGGTGCTCATCCCAGTCCGAGACAGGTTGAGGGTGGTCAGAGCCCCTGGTCGCTTCTCCAGGTACCGACTCAGTGCAGCCACCCCTGTGGGAAGAGGGGAATAGTTGGGAAGGGACTGGGAGCCCTCCCCACTCTGCCCTCTTTTTTTTTTAATGGTATTTGTTAAGTGTTTACTACATGCCAGGCACTGTATTAAGCATTGTAGTAGATACAAGCAAATCAAGTTGGACACAGTCCCTGTCCCACATAGGGCTTACAGTCTTTTTTATTATTAATAATAATAAAATATCCATTTTACAGATGAGGTAACAGGCACAGAGAAGTTAAGTGACCTCCCAAGGTCACACAGCAGACAAGTGGCAGAGTCAGAATTAGAAGGACCTATGTTCTAATCTAGGTCCTTCTGACCCCCAGGCTCCTGCTCTTTCCACTAGGCCACACTGCTTCCTTGATTTGAGCCTCTAGAAGCGTCTTCCCGACAGGTTATGGAACAGAAACAGGCCATCTGGGTCCAGCAGAGAGGGTTTCAGGATGTTGAGGAGGACAAGGGTGGGGAGCGGGGAGTCCAGGCAGAGAGGGTTTCAGGATGTTGAGGAGGACAAGGGTGAGGAGCGGGACCAGGGGCCCTGGCAGGGGAACAGCAGGAGGATAATTTGGGATGAGGAGAGTTTCTTAGGTCTAGAAAGTCACACCTCTGTCTTCCAGCAGGTTCCCAGCCAGGCTGAGGGAGCTGAGGACTGAGCGGGGATGTTCGGCCAGGGACTGGGCCAGGCGTTGCGCAAAGTCTCTGCAAAGACCACAAGCACTCAGACCTCTGGTTGGACATCCAAATGCTCAGACCCCCCAGATGGGTGGACAGCCAGAGGGCCAGGCACCTGGACACCTGGGGTCCTTGAACACACAGGCCTCTGGACGTTGGCCCCCTGTCATCCTCACCCTCTCAGGCCACAGTTCTCCAGCACCAGCTCCTCCAGCCGAACTGATTTACTCAGCATGTGTAGCATTTGCTCCGAGATCTCCAGGCTCTAAGAGAGAGGGCAGCCCATGGTTAAGCTAAGGGGTGGCTCCCTGTTTCCTCCAACTTTTTCCTCTTTCTTCCTGCCTCCCTTTCTGACCCCCTAGCTGCTCGCCTGTGGATTCTTTTACCCCCAGTGCTTAGTAGAGTGCTTTGCAGACAGTAGGTGCTTAATAAATACTATTACAACCCTGCCCCCTTCTCTTCCCTGTCCCCCTCTTGCCACACTCACCAGTTTGAAGTCCTTGCAGGAGAGGCGGTTGAACCATGGGTTGTAGGACAGGGCTGCCACACTGAGGGCCATGTCCCTATGTGGTGGGGGCAGAAAGGAGGGGAGTTGGCAGTCACAGTCCAACTCCAGTGGGCAGCAGAGCCAGGGCTGAGACCCCTAATCCACATCCTACCTCTGGCCTGGAACACCCTTCCTTCTCTAATCTGACAGATAACCACTCTCCCCTGCTTCAAAGCCTTACCGGGGGCACATCTCATCCAAGAGGCCTTCCCAGACTAAACCCCACTTTTCCTCATCTCCCACTCCTTTCTGCCTCACCCTGACTTGCTCCTTTTGCCCTTCCCCACTCCCGGCCCCAAAGCACATAGGTACATATCTAATTTTATTTTATTCCTTTGCTCTTTCCCGCTCCAAGCCCCACAGCACTTATGTACATAGCTGTCATTTTATTTACTCGTATTGATGTCTATTTCCCCCACTCTAGACTGTGAGCTCATTGAGGGCAGGGAATGCCACTGTTTATTGTTATATTTTACTTTCCCAAGTGCTTAGTACAGTGCTCTGCACACAGTAAGCGCTCAGTAAATACAATTGAATGAATGAATGAAGGGCCCTCCTGAACTTAACTGGGGGCAGGTTCCAGATGGACCCATCAATCCCATCTCTCACCCCATGCTCTGTACTGGGGCAGAGAGGGCTGGGGGCAAACTGAGGCACAGGAGGATGGGTTGAACTGGAGTCCTTGGGCCTGAACTCCCTCCCTGTGCCTCCAGACCAGCTGCCTCCTCCCCACCCTCCTCCCCACCCAATTTCTCTCTCTCTCTCTCACACACACACACACACACACTCACTCACTCACTCACTCACCGACTGTGCAGGTGGCTAAAGTCCCGCAGTCGGAAGTGTCGGCAATCTTGGCTGTGGTAGATGTTGTCCACGTCCTGGGCCAAGCAAGCAAGAACTCACCCCTTCACTCCGAAAGCAGGTCACCACCTGCCTGATCCTGACTCCTTCTCCCTCAAGGGCCAACCTCCCCCACCACAGTCTGACCCACTTTCTCTCCCTGGGTCAGCCCTCATGCCCATTCCCAATCAACCCCCAAGTCAACTGACCCACCCTCTGTCCTCCCAGGGTGACACAGCCACCCTCTGACCTCCCAGGGTGACACAGAAGAATAGTTGCAGACACTTTGCTCTCTTTCTCTCTCACACAGAGTGGGATGATGGGAGAAGGCATTGGGGGCAGGTGAGTAAAAGCTCCTGAGATTGCCCCCCAACTGTGAGATGGATGCTCCCAATACAGACCTTTCCCCCAACATTGACCTCTCTCCCCAACCTGCCCCTTCAGGCCTGCCAACCCAGCCCAGCTCACCCACTGGATCTCCTCCCGGAAAGGGAACCCGTTGTAATCGCACAGAGCGGCGTATGTCTCCGAGAATCCACCTGGAGGATGGACGGGTTCAGAAAGGGAGAGAGTCGGAGGGAGAGAGACGGGAGTGGAGAAAGTTACACTTGGGACCTGAGGGGGCACCAGCAGGTTTGGCCAAAGTGGGCCTGCTTCCTAACCCACCCTCCCCTCCCCTCCTCCCTCTCTCTCCTCCCCCCTCCTCTCTGCCTACTGCCCGAGTTCCCTCCCTGGGCCTCTCCTCCTCTCAACTCATCTCATCCCGGGAGACACGGAAAAGGCAGCTGTGGCTCAAGCCCCTGCTTTTACTCCCGAGCCAACCCCCACCCTCTGGCTCCCATTCCCTTGCCCCCTCCCTCACCACACGGCCCCCGCCCGCCGGGCTCCTTCTCCTCCCGGGCGCCACTCCGCTGCTCCAGCCGGGCCAACAAGGCGGGAGGGGACATCTTGAACAGCTTCCTGGGAGAGGGTTAGTAGGGGGGAGCACTGGGGTGTCAGAGACCCGCTCCCCTCCTCCCCCCACCCCAAGGGCAGTATTCCCGTCCAACCCTGTGCAGGTCTCACCGTCACGGTCTAAAGGAAGGCAACTTGCTAGCTCCTGGCCTGAGGTCCCACTCTGGGTCTATGCCCAGGGCCACCATTCTTGAGCTAGCTGAAACTCAGGGCCTTGGGACAGGGCCCGGGTAGGGGCCCAGGAAGAAGCTTCCCCCCACCCCCTGCAAAACAGGGGTCTGGCCACTCACCCCAGGGAGGACTCTGGAAAGACTTTCTTGATGGCGGTGGCGATATGCAGGGCAGCCTGCTCCAGGACCCCAGGGCCAGGCAGCCGCAGGCTCAGCACCAGTGGCTCTGTTTCGATGGTCAACTGTGAGGGGGAGACAGGATGGACCCCCTCCCCAGTACTTTCAGGACCCGACCTCCATTTCCAGAGGGCTTGTGGGGTGGAGCCTGGGAGAGGGACGGAATCCAGGATGTCAGGGTACCTCTGTTGGAAGCAGTGTTGAATCAGGGAGGGGAGGAGGATGTCGGGCCATTCTGGATCAGGGAATTTCTCGGACCAGGGTGGGGAAGGAGGACGAGGGGCCACAAAGACTTACCTGGGGGGGCGTCTCCCGCAGTCCAATCTCTCGCACCTCGAGGTAACTGAACGTGGTGTCCACCTGCAATAGTCCCACCCCTACCCCTGGATCAACCCCTGGCCTAGCTCAGGAGAAGGGGGTCGAGGAGAGGGGGCCTGGGGTGGCTGGAGTGGGAAAAGGGTAGCATCGGGGCAGGGGGCTCTGGGAACTCACCCGCACGGGGAGGGCAAAGTGAAGCAGATAGGCTCTCCAAGGCAGTAGTGCCTGCAGGGAAATAGCATGGCCCCAGGGTCATGGGATTAGACATTAGAACTCAGGCTGGGGTCAGGCAGAGGAAAATATACTGGGTTAGGTCTTCTGTGGGGACTGGGGAAGAGAAGTCCCCTCTCCCCACCGCCCCTCCATCCAAGCGTGCGCAACCCCCCACTCCCATCCTCCCGCTCCCCACCTCCATACCAGGACACGCTCTTCAGCCTGAATTTTCCCCTGCAGCTGCACGGCCGTCAGCAGCCCCACCTCCTTGGGCCACAGGAACCTGGTGACGGCATCTGTGGGACCGCCACACAGCCACCTAGTCATCCTGGAGGCCGAGATTGGCCCAAGACCCAGGGTTTGGAGCCCAGCAACCAGATTCTGAAGCCCAGAACGTGGAGGCTCATGCTCAGAATCCACAGCTCTACCTACTCTGTGCCGGGAAGTTCGAGTCAGGGGAAACTCTGGGGATGGGCTCCCTGTCCTCTGCCCTGATTGGCAGCTCAAATCAAGGGGAACAGGGGATTAAGGAGGGGCTGTGGGGGCACTGGGGGAAGTCTGGAGGGCTGGGGCTTGGGGAGAGAGGAAGCAGCAGAGTCCCCAGAAAGGGCCAGAGAGAAACTGGGTCCTTGGGGGGCATTTTGTGAAAGTGAGAATACTGGGATCCCTACGCTGCTCATATTGGCCTTCCTGCCCAGCAACCTCAGTCCCCTGGTCCAGCACTGGAATTGTAGCAGCTTCCTTGGAAGGACACAGGAACCCTGGGCAGGCAGGTAGGCAGGTGGACGGGCAGGCCCCCAGTGCCGGATGGGGGGGGCCCTGTCCTGGGAGGGAGCCAGAGAGGGAAGGGGTACCCAAAGGGGCCCAGACTCACCTTGTAACTCATAGGAGATCCCCTCGGTGAGGTGGGCCATTGCTGAAAGGGCTGAGCTGGGTGGTAGGGCTGGGGAAGCCAGGGCGGGGGGCAGCCAGGGCGGGGGGCAGCTAGGTCTCGGCACAGCGAAAGAGCGAGCGAGCGTGGCAGGGACAGGAAGCCCGAGGCCTCTCTTCCCCCCACCAGTTATTCACCACCTGCTCCTCCTCCTGCGGAAGGTGCAGGCGGTTTCCTGCCCCCTCCCCCCTCCCACCCTGGACCTTGCTCATCCCCTGCACAGCCACCCCCCCCTAGTGAGAGAGAGTCCAATCTGGGCAGATCGAGCCTCCCTTTCAGAGCATCTAATTTTTTTTAATGGTATTTAAGCGCTTACAATGTGTCAGACACCGTATTAAGCGTTGGGGTAGATAGCTCATCGGTTGGACCCAGTCCATTCCCCATGTAGGGCTCACAGTCTTAATCTCCATTTTACAGACGAGGTAACTGAGGCACAGAGAACTGAAGTGAGTTGCCCAAGGTCACGCAGCAGGCAAGTGGAGGAGCTGAGATTAAAACCCAGGTCCTCTGACTCCCAGGCCCATGCTCTTTCCTCTAGGCCATGTTGCATCTGACAGAGTGCAGCTACCGGAACAGTAATTTCAGGAGGGTGCTGGCTGGGGGCTGGAGCTTGGGAAGGAAAGGGGGGTGGGGTAAACCAGGGGGAGGAGGCAGCAGCTTTGAGCTGAGATACAAAGGAAGGGAAAGAGGACAGAGGACGGGAGCAGGGAGGGGGTGGGTACAGACAATTTGGGCTAAATTTTGGGGACAGGAAAAGGGTGGGGTGGAGGAGAGTGGGAGGGGACAGCAGCTAGGGAGGGCAAGGCCTACTGGTGGAAGAGTAGTGAAAGCCCTAGGCCACACTTCATCTGACAGAGAATGCAGCTACCGGAACAGTAATTTCAGGAGGGTGCTGCCTGGGGGGCCGAAGCTTGGGATGGAAAGGGGGTGGGGTAATTGATCCAGAGGGCAATGGAGAGTCTGGCTGGGGGGTGAGGGCGAGGCTGGGATGAAGATTAGATTGTAGACTCTTTGGGGTCAGGAAATATGTATCACTGTTCTGTTGTACTCTCTTACACACCAAGTGCGTAGTGCAGTACCTCGGACTCAGTCAACACTCAAATACCACTGACTGAAGATGGTCTGAGCTGCAGAGCGTAGAACACTGTGGAGTGAGGGAGGGGCCGGGAGGCCGGATTACAGACATCCAGGTTGGGAGCTGGACAGGTGAGGACATGGGGAGGAAAGCAAGGAATGGTTGGATATGAAGGGACACTGTGGTGAAGGAAGAGGCTGGACTTGGCTACTGGGTGGGAGGGAGGCAGAGAGAGAGAGTCAGAGACTATACCAAGGTTTCGACTGTGGAGGGCAGATAGGATCGTGGCACTGCACCCGGAAAAGGGGAAATTGGGTGGTACAGATGGCTTTGGTTTGGGGGGCACGGGGATGACGAGGTAGCAGAACAGCCAATTACAAAAGCCAATCGATAGCGCTTATTGAGCACCTACTGCATACAGAGTCCAATACTAAGCTCTTAGGAGAGTCGAGTAGAATAAGTAGACAGGATCCCTGCCCTCAGGGCTCTTATTAATCCTCTCAAGAGGTAATAGAAGAAACCGTGAGAATTAATGAGCTCCCCAACGGGTTGATTGTAGGGGAGAGGAGCAGGAAGCTTGTCCCCAAGAGAGGGTACTCTGTCCTAGGCCCTCTCCCCATCTTCAAAGCCTTAATAAAATCATATTTCCTCCAGGAAGCCTTCCCTGATGAACCTCTCATCTCCCCTACCTTGTTCTCCCTCTCTTTAGCATCACCTATGCACTTGCATCCCTACTCTGATACTCCCCTCCCACCCTCACATCTTCGGATCCATACTCTCTGTTCCTTCCTCTGGCTGTAATTTGTTTTGTCTGCCTCCCCTCTAGGTCGTAAACTTCTAGAGGGCAGGGATCGAGTCAACCAACTCCGGTGTACTGTACTCTCCCAAGCGCTTAGTCCAGGGCTTTGCACATACCGTTGACTCCCCCCTTCCCAGACTGAGCTCCCCTCTTTTTCCCTCTGCTCCCTCTACCCCCCTCTTCACCTCTCCGCAGCTAAACCCTCTTCTCCCCCTTTTCCCTCTCCTCCCCCTCTCCCGTCCCACCCCCTCAGCACTGTACTCGTCCGCTCAACTGTATATGTCTTCATCACCCTATTTATTTTGTTTATTTTGTTTAATGAGATGTACATTACCCTGATTCTATTTATTTGCCATTGTTTTTATGAGATGTTCTTCCCCTTGACTCTATTTATTGCCATTGTTCTTGTCTGCCCGTCTCCCCCGATTAGACTGTAAGCCCGTCAGAGGGCAGCGACTGTCTCTATCTGTTGCCGATTTGTACATTCCAAGCGCTTAGTACAGTGCTCTGCACATAGTAAGCGCTCAATAAATACTATTGAATGAATGAATGAATGACCGTCTACTGTTCCTCCCTCACCACCATCCCAGCGCCTCTTCCCCTTGCTAAAAGCTGCAGTTTCCTCAGGGGACACTAGAGGGCAATCCCCACCAGGCGGTCCTTGAGAGCCATTTCTTCATCAGGGAAGGAGAGCAGTGCGCACAGTCTCCTCCAAGTCCACAGGGCCTGAGTTGAGCTCACTGGAGAGGCGAGGGCAGGATCCCTAGAAGAGGTCGAGGGAGGAAGAGGCCAAAGACCTAGATGAGAAAGCCTCATGGCTCCTCCTGCTTTCTTTGCTTATATCCACCCTAGTGCTTAGGACAGTGCCTGGTGCCTAGGAAGCGCTTAATAAATGCCATAATGGATGAAGGAAGGAAATGCCATAATTCTTATTTCTCCTGTGTCTGGGCTCAAGGGCAGCTCTCCCTGCCACAGCTCCTTGAAAGTTTATCCAACACCCAGGATGGGTGCTGTGAAAGGGACAAAAAGGCAGCTCTCACCTCTCCCCCCCCCCCGCCCCCCCAAGTCAGGATAGGATGGGTTTGGAGGGCCCAGTTTGGGTAGCAACTCCCAGCACTGTTGTTCACACGTGGCTCAGTGGAAAGAGCCTGGGCTTCGGAGTCAGAGGTGATGAGTTCGACTCCCGGCTCTACCACTTGTCAGCTGTGTGACTGTGGGCAAGTCACTTCACTTCTCTGTGCCTCAGTTACCTCATCTGTAAAATGGGGATTAACTGTGAGCCTCACGTGGGACAACCTGATTACCCTCTATCTACCCCAGCGCTTAGAACAGTGCTCTGCACATAGTAAGCGCTTAACAAATACCAAGATTATTAACTCCTCCCCTGCCTGAAGCTGCTTCTCCAGCCTCCTTAACCAGTGGCATCTTTGTCTCCTCTGTCCCTTCGGCTGCCTGCTGCCCACTTCCTGAGTTGCAGAATCTAGTGGGACACCCGCAAGTCGACTCTGTTACCTAGACTAAAGAGCAAGCTGACAGAACCAAGATCTCTGCTTCCCGGCTCTGTTCGCACCAAGGAGGGGATGGGTGGGCAAGCTGCTGCTGCTGCAGCAGCCAAAGTTGGGTAGCAGGCCCAATCCAGCCTAGCCTTCTTAGCTCTCAGGGCTGGGCACGCAGCATGGTAGGTATCCTCCATTTCCCCTCATCATAGAGTGGCAGCAAGCTGCCTCCTTGCCTGGGTTTCCACCTTAGGCAGAACCGGTGCGGGTGAGAAGCAGCGTGGCCTAGTGGAAATTACACAGGCCTGGATGTCAGAGGACCTGGCTTCTAATCCCAGCTCTGGCCAATTGGTTGCTGTGTGATCTTGGACAAGTCACTTAACTTCTCTGTGCCTCAGTTACCCTCTACTGTAAAATGGGGATTAAAATACCTGTTCTCCTGCCTACTTAGACTATGAGCCCTATGTGGGACAGGGACTGTGTCTGACCTAATTAACATATCTAGCCCAGCGCTTAGAAGAGTATTTGGCATATAATAAGCACTTAATACCATAATCACCCCCTGCCCTCTCCAAAAAAAAAACAAAACACCTAGAAGCCCCAAAGCCTTGCTTCTGCTTCAGGGGGGCAGGGCACCCACCTTGTACTGCCAAGGCTCAGGTAAGGGCACCTGCCTCAACAGGTAAGCAGCTGCTATGGGAAAAGGCTGAGACCTGGCAGGCAGGCACATTACATCCAAAGCCCATACAGAATTAATAACCAGGAAGCAAGACCAGCTCCTAGGCCAATCAAAGGTAAGAGATCTTGCCTAAACCTGATGCTGAGTCTGCTTTGTTGTGGATCCTGTCTATTCTCAGCAGCTTCTTTGAGCAAACTCTGAAGTTCACTCTCTCAGGAAGCAGTGTGGTTTAGTGGAAAGAGCCTGGGAGTCAGAGGTCTTGGATTCTAAATCCCAGCTCTGCCAGTTACCTGCTGTGTGGCCTTAGGCAAGTCACTTTTCTGGGCCTCAGTTTCTTCATCTGTTCTCCCTTTCCCTTAGACTGTAAACCCCATGTGGTACAGGGACTGTGTCCAATCTGCATATACTGTATCCACCTCAGCACTTAATACAGTGCTTGGCACATAGTAAGCGCTTAACAAATACCACAGTTATTATTATTAGGACCCAACCCCTGCAGTCATTCTACCATCTTTACCACTGAGACAACTAAGGAGTCACCTTCACAACATCGCCAAGATCCGCCCTTTCCTCTCCATCCAAACTGCTACCTTGCTGGTACAATCTCTCATAATATCCCGATTGGATTATTGCCTCAGCCTCCTCTCTGATCTCCCATCTCCTGCCTCTCCCCGCTTCAGTCTATACTTCACCCCGCTGCACAGAAGCGCTCTGGGCATGTCATTCCCCTCCTCAAAAGCCTCCAGTGGTTGCCTATCAACCTTCTCATGAAGCAAAAACTCCTCCCTCAATCTTGGCTTCAAAGCTCTCTATCACCTTACCCCCTCCTACCTCACCCTCCCTTCTCTGCTTCTACTGCCCACACCATACACTCGGCTCCTCTCCTGCTAACCTCCTCACTGTGCCTCCTTCTCACCTGTCCCGTCGACTCCTGGCCCACATCCTACCACTAACCTGGAATGCCCTCCCTCCTCACATCTGCCAAACTAACTCTCTTCCCCTCTTCGAAGCCCTACTGAGAGCTCACCTCCTCCAGGAGGCCTTCCCAGACTGAGCTCTCCCTTTCCCTCTGCCCCTCCCCCCTCCCCATTCCCCCTACTCCCTCCCTCTGCTCTACCCCCTCCCCTCCCCACAGCACTTGTGTATATTTGTGTATACTATTTATTACTCTATTTTATTAATGATATGTAGATACCTATGATTCTATTTATCTATTTTGATGGTATTGATGCCTACTTGTTTTGCTTTGCTGTCTGTCTCCCCCTTTTAGACTTAGCCCGTCGTTGGGCAGGGATTGTCTGTTGCCGAATTGTACATTCCAACCACTTAGTACAGTGCTCTGCACACAGTAAGCACTCAATAAATATGATTGAATGAATGAATGAATAAGGAGTCAATGGTTAGAAGCATGCTCACATTGTACACCTCCCAGCTTATATTGGGAAATTAGGAGAGGGAGAGGGGAGAAGGCATGAGCGGCTGTTAAACTATGGCTAAAATGTGGTGGTGAAATAGCATGACCTTCACCACTTCTCTGTTCAAGGGAAATTGCCTTTTTTTTTTTTAAAAAAAAAGTCTTTTACTCCCAGGGCACCCTCGTGGAGGTCAGGGATGGGCTCAGCAGAATGAAATGCAAAGTTGAGAAGTAAAAGAGAACCAAGGTGAGTACTGCTGCCGACCATTTCCCCAGGCACTGAGGACTGAATGAGAGATTGCATTTGGATGGAAGGAAGAGCTTCCTGACTATTGGAGGAAGAAGAGCAGGATTGAACTAGCAAGGGAGGTGGAGGAAACTCCATCCCTGGAGATCAAGGACAGAACGGTTTAGTCACCTGCCCTGGAGGCAGCTCTATGATCCTAGGGATTTTAAGAGCACATAAGCCTAGGTAGATGCTCTAAATATACCATTCCAATGGAAGGGCTGGGCTGAGAATCTATCACTCTGGCCAACCTGCACGTCAAGGAAATGCAAGGACAAGAACAGAGGTCAGGTCATTTTCTTCACATACTTGGCAAAACTTTACAGCCCAGTGAGTGAGACAGAGATTCCAACCCCCCGCTTCTGCCTTTAGGCCTGTGCCCACCCACATGAGGCTTGGGGCAGAACCAGACTGAATCAGAGTCCTTAGGGGAGAGAAGATAAGGGAAGATACTGCTTGAAGGGGTTGAGGAGGTAACTGTAGTGGTTACAATTATTGAGCATCTATCCACTTGGTGCAGGGCACTATACTGGATGCTGGGGAAGTACAGGACAAAATTTCCCTCTAGACCGCAAGCTCGTTGTGGGCAGGGAATATGGCTGTTTATTGTTGTATTGTACTCTCCCAAGTGCTTAGTACAGTGCTCTGCACACACTAAGTGCTCAGTAAATACAATTGTAGAAATGGAAAGTGATATGGTCCCTACCTACAAGGGGCTTACACTCTAAATGTGGGTAAGATGGCCTTAAGTATTTACAAATAGGGTAGTTAAATAATTGAATGTACAATTAACAGGTGCAAAAGTGCTAGGGATGGGGGTCCTGGGAATTACTCGGGAAAGGCTTGTTGGAGGAGCTGGGATTTTAGGAGGGCCTCAGAATGGGGGAGAGCTGTGGTCTGTCAGATTGGTGGGGTGGGGAGAACTCAGTGAAGTACAGTTAGAAGGTTGGTTTGGGAGGAGTGAGGACAGAGAGTTGGGGAGTAGTGGATGAAGAGAGCAGATATCTATAAATTATATATTATAAATTATTTACTTACAGTATTTTCTGTCTCTCCCACCCCCCCACACATAGTCTCTAAGCTCATTATGGGCAGGGAACACGTCCACTAATTTTGTTATATTGTACTCTCACAAATGTTTAGTACAGTGCTCTGCACATAGCTAGCACTCATAAATATTATCAACTCTGTTGCACTGTCCTCTCCCAAGTGCTGAGCACAGTGCTCTCTGCACAGTAAGCACTCAATAAACATCATTAATAATGAGATGATATGTAAGTGGGGTGATCTGGTGGAGAACCTTGAAGCCAAGTGTGAGGAGTTTTTGTTTGATGTGGAGAGAGAGCCGGAGAGGAGAGATGTGGGCCGAGCGATGCTTCGGGAAGATGATCCATCCATGCAACAGCGATTGGGCGGGGGAGAGGTTGGAGGCTGGGAGCCCTGCGAGGAGGCTGATGCGATGGTTGAGCTGAAGCAAGATCACAACTTGTACTAGGCTGGTAGCAATTCGGGTGGAGAGGAAGGGGCGGAACTGGAAGATTCCTCAGGGAGGGCCCGGTCAGTCTCAGTCTCAGTTATGTGGGGCTGTTTCGAGGTTACCCAGAACCTCTACAGGGGGTTAATGGGGAGGAAGAGCGGGGAAGCAGAACTATTCCACTTCCTCCCACAAGAGAGGTGGCCCAAACCAGTTTTGCCTGCATCTAGCTATCCCAGGTGCACTACACGCGTCAAGGAAATCTGAGGACAATCCACTGGGTTCAAGTGGAACCAGACTAAGATAGTTCCAGCCTGGAACTTCACTCCCAGCAGAAAAATGGTAACAAAAGCAGCATGGCTTAGTGGATAGAGCACAGGCCTGAGAGTCAGAAGGACCAGGATTCTAATCCCAGTTCCACCCCGTGCCTGCTGTGACCCCAACTGGGCAAGTCACTTATCTTTTCTGAGCCTCAGGAATCTCATCTGTAAAATGGGGATAAGAGTGTGAGCTCCATGTGGGACAGGGGCAGTGTCCAACCAGATTAACTTGTATCTACCCTGCACTTAGAACAGTGCTTGGCATATAGTAAGCATATAACAAATACCATAGTTATTATTATTATTATTATTACTGTTAGCCACTTATTCACACACAAGAGCAGGAGGGGGTGGGTGGTGGAGAAATCCCAGTGCTCTCCTACTTGGGAGGCAACATGGCCTAGTGGAGAGACCACAGGGCTGGGAGTCCGAAGACCTGGGTTCTAATCTCTGCTCTGCTCTGTGACCTTGGGCAAGTCACTTTACTTCTCTGTGCCTCAGTTACCTCACCTGTAAAATGGGAATAAAGACTGTGAGCCCCACATAGGACATGGATTGTGTCCAACCTGATTACCTGGTAGCTACCTTGGACTCTGAGGTGCCCAGGCAGCAGATGGGCTGCTGTCATTTCTCTAGTTCTCCCCCGTGGCACTTAGTAAGCACTTAAATACCATTAAAAAAAAAATTCAAAACAATTCAAACGTCAATCACTTCAACATTCTTCACCCCTATCCCCACACCACATAGGCATACTTGAAGCTCCTCCATGAGGGAAGGGGCAAGATAAAGGGCATTAGGGATTTTAAATGGATAGGTGCAGGATGATAAATTTGCCTTGAGCACCAGGGAAACACAACATTCATTTAAGTCCCCAAACTCAAGACCCAGGATACTCATTCATTCACTCAATCGCATGTATTGAGTGCTCACTGTGTGCAGAGCACCGTACTAAGCGCTTGGAAAGTACAATTCGGCAACAGAGACAGTTCCTGCCCAACAATGGGCTCACAATCTAGAAGGGGGAGATAGACAACAAAACAAGTAGATGGCCACTGCCCCACTGAGAGAGTAGACAGCTAGAAACCACACCTGGGAGGAAGGGGAAACCTTGGCCATGGAGCAGTGGGATAGCATAGTAAAGAAGCAGCAGCAGCATGGCTTAGTGGAAAGAGCACAGACTTGGGAGTCAGAGGATGTGGGCTGTAATCCCAGCTCTACCACTTGTCAGCTGCGTGACTTTGGGCAAGTCACTTAACTTCTCTGCGCTTCAGTTACCTCATCTGTGAAATGGGGATTAAAACTGTGAGCCCTATGTGGGATAACCTTATTACTTTGTATCTACCCCAGCAGTTAGAACAGTGCTTGGCCCATAGTAAGCTTTTAACAAATACCAACATTAAAATTATTATTATTATTAAACAATCTGGAGAATGGCTGAGTAGTCATCACACCAGGGACTGAGCAAGCATCTCACAGAGCTCCTCTGTAGGTAGCTCCTCACTGTAGTCCTTTGCAGCCCCCAACTGTAGGTGGCCTGCCAGGCTCTGATCTAGGTCCTCTAGTCCACCTCCACAGCTCTTTGAGCAGGAAATAACTGGCCCACCCTGTCTCTCAGAGCCAAACAGCTGGCGGTAGAACCAAGAGGTAGCTCGCGCTACACTTGGCTCTCCGCTAGCCTCCAGCCTGGTTTGGAAAACTAGAGGGCTTCCCCTTGGCCTCACCAGGCCACAAAGCCAACTGGAGCTGCTCTCAGCCTCTACCCTGGGGCCAATGGCAGGGGTGGGGAGCTGCCTCCCCGCCCCCCAACCTGTCACTCAATCATCGCTGCCATCAGCCAGCAGCCATTGGACCAAAAGCAGGCCATCCAAACTAGAGCCTCAGGTGAGCTAAATGATGGCAGAGGAGGAGGAGGAGGAGGACGAGGTGGTGGGGGAGCTTGCTGCCGTCACTTCTCTAGCTCTCCCCTGAGGCTCAGGGTCCAGAGTTCCAGAACCCTCCTGTCACAGGCAGACTTCGGCTGAGAAGCAACTGTGTTTCAGCTCTGTTCCAAACCCCCACAAGGAGGGGGCCTTGTGCCAGCCGGAGTTCTGCTGAGATTCACCCGAGTGCCTGGGCCTCATCAAGCAGCACAGCGTTGCTTAGTCGCGCGGCCTTTCGACCGAGTGCCCTTTACCTGGACTCCAAGCCCATGGTGCCTCGCCAACATCGGTACCAAGGTTCAGAGGCTGCCCAGCCAAGAGGGACACGTGTCCTGTGGCTATTTCTGGTGGCTTTCGAGGAGGCAGACCGCTCCTATATATGGGAATTTTGAGCAGGGACCAGAGAAAGGATTGCTTTATTGCTGGACACATCTATGCCACTCTGGAGGGTCATCTGTGGAGCAGCAGTCCCCAACAACTGTGCGCCACACCCCTCCTAACCCAAGCCACCCGTGCTCAACCCTGCTGCTGGGCAAGAACCTAAATCAGCAGTGGAGGAAGAGAAGCCCTGGTGAGTACCTTTTCCTCCCTCTTCCTCCCACTCTCCCCTTGCCCTTTCCCTCCTCCTTTCTTCCTCTGTTCTCCTTTACTAACTAGCACCCCCTTACTCCCAAGTGGGGTTCAGAGGCCCCTCAATATTCCACCAAGTTTGTCTCATGCTCAAATTGGGGAGTGGGCAGCCTTGTTGGGGCCCCTACTCCTCTCACTCTATCACCACCCTCGAGGAGTTCATCCACTCACATGGCTCTAGCTACCGCTTCTATGCGGGTGACTCCTGACTTCTTACCTAGCCTACAATCCCTCAACTTCTCTTGCCTCTGGTATGTGTCCACTTAGATGTCCGCTGGAACCTCACACACTGTGTAAAACTGAACTACTCACCTTTCCTCCTAAGTCCACTCCTAATTTGCCTATTTCTGTGGATGTTACCACCGTTCTCCCTGCCCCAGAAGACACAACCTTGGTATCATTCAACTACCTTCCAGCTTTTACACTCAACCTGCTGCTAAATCCTTTTGGGTCTTCCAACCCAACATTTCCCACAATTGCCCATCTCTCTACCCACCTACAACCACCCTGGGATGAGCTTTTGTTGTTTTACAGCTAGGCTATTATATCAGCCTCCTCACCATCTCCAGCCACTTCCCCCTCCAATTTATATGCCACATTGCTGCACTCATCTTCTTGCTTTGCCCATCTCACATCTCTTCCCTAAAAAATCCTCTTCAGTTTCCTATATCCCTCCATAGCAAAGAACAGCTCACAGTAGGCTTCGAGGCTCTCTGCCAATTCACCCCCAATTCACTCCACCACATATATCTACTGTCTTCACCCACTACTCCCCAACTTGTTCTCTTTGTTCCTCCCAAACCAACCTTCTAACTTTTCCTTCCTCTCGGCTCTCCCAGTGGTACTTATTGAGCGCTTACTCTGTGCAGGACACTGTTTCATTGTACTCTTCCAAAGTGTTGAGTACAGAGTTGGTAGAGGCATTTCCTCCCACCTCACTCAACTGTTTCCCCGGCCTGGAACTCCCTATCTCACTAATCCGAGACATTAGAGCTCTCCCAGTTTGAGGCCCTCCGAACATCCCATCTCCTCTAACAAGCCTTTCCTGAGTCATATCAACCCAACTGTCACCTCCACCACCTTTTCGACCTCTTCCGCAGGACTTGTGTGTATACGTGTAATCGCTTATACAGTCTTCTACTTATATCTACTCTTGCCTCCCCTGCTTGACCGTAAGCTCCTTGTGGGCAGGGAATGAGTCCCTTGCTTCTGTTGTACTTTCCCAAGTGTTGGTATAGTACATCGCTTTGTGACCGAGACCTGGGAAAGGAAATGAGAAGAATGGAAGACGGATACTAATGGCCTGACCCAGCCTTGGGTTACATAAAGGAACCCCCTATTGGAAAGTGTCTGGAACCACGCAGGCACTCCAAGAGCCTGTAAGGTCCCACTGATTCATCAAGCCCAATGACTCCGTGAGCCTACCCAAGACTCCAAAAGACGCGCTGAATGTGGGGAGCAGAATGGAGGAACAACACTTCTCAACAAAATAAATAAAATCAATGTAACAATGCCATTCTAAAGTGAACTGAAAACCAAGCAATGAAGCTGCAGTGATTAAGAGTGTGTGAGTGTAGGTGTCTTGGCCTCAGTACCTCATCGCCTTTTTGTAGGGACGGCTGGTAATTATGCTGGTGAATCAGACGACGGCACCGACTCGGGCAACCTCGACGGAACGGGACAGGAAGGATACACGTTTGAACAAACATGGGGCCCAACTGGAAACAAGTGGCAATCTACCCAGGGGAAAAATCACTGCAAGAGCCTCGGTTGGAGGGGAAAAGGTTTAGAGGATTCTCAGGAATAGACTGTCTTTTCTATGTTCTCAGGGTGCTGAGTAAATGTTACGTAATAAGCCAGATGGAAAGCTCAAGAATGCTCGAACACTGATCAGAACCCGAGCTAGCACAGCTAGCAGGCAGCAAAAGCAGGAAGTAGGCTCCAAGGGACTTACTGGGTTAGAGTTGGCAGAGGCCAAGGGCACCTGTATCCCAAACACAGGACAGGAATCACCAGTAAGGTGAGTATTAAGCGATGAAGGGGGAAAAAAGGTAAAGAAAAGAAAAAGTGAAGGAAGGCTGAATATGTGACTCAGGCCCAATCTGGAGAACTAGGATGGTTTTAGTGAAATAAAGGGGAGACTGAAAGGGAGGTTGTGGGTCTGTAGACTAAGCTCTCTGTGGGGAGGGGTCACGTCTACCAATTCTCAATGTATTTTCCCAAGTGCTTAATATAGTGTTCTGCACACAGTAAGCACTCCAGTACCATTGATTGATTAAGCACACCAACATCAGTTTGGAAAGCAAACACCAAGGAGAAAAGTTTTCTACCCCAGTACGAAGGACCAGACAGAGAAATAGGACCACGGGGAAAACTGGGCAAATTGAGGAAGTCAATAGGTCTGGATCCTGAATTATTTCTCAGAAAGAGGGAGCAATCAATGGCATTTATTGAGTGCTTACTATGTCCCCACCACTATATTAAGCACTCCTTTGGGGTGAACTGGATGGAAAAAAGAAATACAGAAAAGACCCCTGCACTCCTGGTTAAAATACTAAGCTCAAGCTCTCACCATTCTATGAGCTCCCACAGTCCATGGCTTGGTGAGAAGGGGTGGAGCCCAGACAGACACCTCATCAGACCAGTCCCTAGAGGCCTTGTATAGGCAATGGGGCATTGGGGGTGGGGGTGGCGGGGGGAAGGCGCACCCAAAGGGAGCTAGAAGATGTCCATTCCACTTTGCCCCTAAATGCCCTCCCGGGGAGTTGGGGGCGGGGTGGGGGGGGAGGGTGGAGGAGGAAGAAGAGAGAAGAGATTCAACCTCTCTCCTTGGAGACCATTACCCAGTTCTTGCCAAACTTTCAACTGGGGCTCTGGTGACTGGAACTTAACACACCCTATTACACCAGCCCTTTCTGCCATAAGTTCGCCAAACAGGGAGGGTGGGGAGGGCACTTGGAAACCGTTCCTTCAGTCCACTTTCCTCGACCCTCTGACACTTCCCAGAATTAAACCCCAGGCAGGTTTCTCAAAACGGGAGGCATGTGACCCGGCTTGTCCATATGCCAGCGCAGATACCGCCTCGCCAAGGAACATGGCATGCTGATCGCGTGTAGGGAAGAAAACAAAACCTGGACACACTAGCCCGCGGCAGCTGGCGCACAGCTTGAAGGACAGCCACGGGCAACAAAATGTATCAGGCAGGCAACGAGTTTTTCTTTTCACACAGTTCAAACGAAGCCAGTGGTCGTGAGCACATGTTAATCCGTTATTATTTATTAGCTGTACAGCAGTATATTCTCCTTCCTAGCTTTCAAACCCCATTACATATTTTATAATGTTTCTCATATCGGCTTCCTAAAATAATGAAAAATATCACACAGTACAGCTAAGTACAAAAATGCATCAACCTAGAATCTGGTAGCTAACCTGATAGCTCTCTTAAAAGCGATACAGAGAAGAAAAATTGGTTTGAAATCAGCAAGACTGGCTCTATAAAAAGCTTACATATTTTAACATGTGACAGTTCATATACAAGCATCTTTTGTTTGGTTTTTTGTGTTTGTTTCACATTTCTCTTGAAGAGCCATAATTTAAAATTTGACTGACCTAGTCAGATTTCCCGGCCCAGGTTTCCAGGGCGGCAGTGGGAACTGGACCCACTTACAACTGCCACTTTGCTTTCACCATAGAAGTCATGAAACAAAATACAGCTACAAAACAGAGCAAAGAAAGTGTAGGTGTGAAATCAGAACGGAAGAGAATTAATTAAGTTTCAAATGCCAGCTCCAAGTGCTCGGAATCAAGATTGCCCTTGTGACTTCTGTTATTCAGCAAGTGACAGGCTGGGCACCTTTTCTTTCTTAAGTAATTGTGATTGGTTATCAGACAGCTTTTTTTCCACAGTCACAAACTACTGAATCTGTTGTCAATTCACTTGCAAGGAATTAAAAAGTTGGATCTAACTCATTCTGTCCAACTTCTTAATGGAAAAGATTAAAGTGTTAACCAAAAAAAAAAAAAACAAAACCCCAACAAAACAAAAACGAGTTATTTACAAGCTTGACCATTACAAATACTTTGCCGAGAAGCAAAGTGCTCATGACAGAAACCAATCGTAGCATGCCATACTACTGGTGTGCGGCTGACTCCGAACCACAGGAAGTCAGGGGGAAAGCCAAAACAAAAATGGATTAAAGTCTAAGACCCTTTTCCCAAGTCTGCATTTACAATTAAAAACTCTCTTGGGAGGATGACGTAGAAGCTCGGGAAGCCTTGTGGCACTGCTGGAGTGGTTTGCCATAATGAACGCAGGGCTTCGGTCTCTCCACTTCTGTATTAAAACTGGTCGTGTGTCAAAACTGTCCTTGGACCACCATCGCATAGTAGTACTGAGCAGAAAAGCATTGAGCACCTCACAGAAAACCCTCTAGGCCTCAAAAGTCACTCTCAGCCTCATGATCTGAAAACGCTAACATAAAATGGCAAGTTCTAGTTTAAAAAAAAAAAAACAAAAGCCAAAAACCAAAAACAAACAAAACAAACAAACAAAAAAACCAGCCACATCTCCCACGATCTTTGAAGTTTGACTCCCCAGTACTTTTGGTAAAATGGTCTAAAATGATGCACTTCCCAAAGCCAAGAAAAATAATAAAAAGGAAAAAGGTATATTGGAGCCGCTGAAACACAGCCCAGGCCAGTCTAGTCAACGAGCACAGCCTTTCCTCCATCACCGGTCCATCATGCTGAGAATCATCTCCGGAGTGAGGTCACCATTGGGAGCTTCTGCTACAGCTGCCTGTGGCTCTTCCTCTTCGCCTTCGGCTGTTTCTGCATCCGGTTCTTTCTTGACTTCAACTATAATATTTTCAATGGCACCAGTGTTCTGGTCTTCCACCTGAATGATTGCTGTAGCTAGCAGTAGGGATGGAAAAGAGGGACAAAGGAACAAAAAAAGTTCAATACCAGCCATGAGTTGACTTCTAAAACAGAGTCAATCTGTCAGTGGTATTTACTGAGCACCTACATGCAGGGCACTGTACTAAACACTTGAGAGCGCACAATACCACAGAATCAGTGGACACGCTCCCTGCCCATTACGGGCTTACAGTCTACAGGGAGAGAAGTCTCCCGTAGCCCCAAACCTCCTTCCCCATCTCCCCATTTAAGTCAGCCGCTCCCAGGAACACTGCAGGGGGATGGTGCGAGGGAGAACGGGATGTACAGCATGCTGCTACTGTGGCAGGCAGCGGGGCAATGTTTTGGAGGAATCTGGGCTTACAAAGACCCTGTTAGGCGCTGAAGGAATGAATGAAACTGGCTTTCTTTTGCTCCTTTAGGAGAATACAGATTCTACAAACACTCCAGCAGAACAAAGAAGCAGTGTGGCTCAGTGGAAAGAGCCCGGGCTTTGGAGTCAGAGGTCATGGGTTCGAATCCCGGCTCGGCCACTTGTCAGCTGTGTGACTTTGGGCAAGTCACTTAACTTCTCTGGGCCTCAGTTACCTCATCTGTAAAATGGGGATTAAGACTATGAGCCCCACGTGGGACAACCTGATTCCCCTGTGTCTACCCCAGCGCTTAGAACAGTGCTCGGCACATAGTAAGCGCTTAACAAATACCAACATTAACAAAGCTGTTTTCCCATCCACTGCCTTGCAGTGCTCAAATGTACAGAGACCCAGCTAACACACAGGGGTGGGGAGACCCGCCCTCACACACTTCCTGAACCAGGCATCACAAACTCTGCTTTCCTTGGGTCTTTGACCCAGCTGGGGAAGAGGGAGGTAAAGCTTCTTTAGAGAAGGAACCTATCCCAAAATAGGGATTAGAACCGACATCCTGTTCTCTCTTTAGCTGCCTTAGCGCCCTCTACTTTGCTCCCGAATAACCAGAGTACAGGCCGACCTCATAAAGACAGTGTCATGCTCCACTCTCCAGGAATGTTTGTAGATGCTTTGGGAGTGAGCCATTTTACTGCCACCACCTCCCTAAAGACTTTAAGCAGAGAGAGGGGCTGACAGGGGGAGTAGAAGAGAAAATGGCTTCTAAAAATAATTTTTGAATTTTCCCGAAAGAAAGCCACATAGGAAAATTAAAAAAAAAGAAAGACTTAAAGCTTTCAAAAGAAGCCCGTGGAGATGTTAGAAATGAGGAGGCACACTTTAGTGATGCCTGTTCTAATATATTCTGTGCCCTACTTTACACTGCTTCTTGACAGTCTGAAAGAATGCACGAACGCTATCCCTGGGGACACTCACAAAAACAAAACGTTGAACTTGCGAGGCCATCCCTAAAGTCCTCCTTTAAGAAACCTGAATATTTCCTCAACAGAAGAGACTGTGCTTCTCTCTCTCTACAGGCAGCTCTTCCACGGTCCTGTCAACTTGCTGCCACAACTTAGGGGCTAGTCCTGGGGCAACTCAATCTCGTCCAGTTCTGCAAAGCACTATCATTTCATTAGATTTAGACAGCCGTTGAACCACTTAAAACTCTTTACTCGCACCCACATAAAAACCAAGCAGCTACCCCTGCCTCCCCCATCCTAACTCCTCCCAAGAACTACCACACACAGAGACAAAAACTGTTTCTTCACTCTTCCACATAATTTAACTCTAAAATCGGCTCCCCTCTTTGCTGGCCTGAGTGAAGGACCCCACCCCACCCTACAAGAGTCCCGCATAAGCCATCCCATAGAAACAGGTTCCACTCTCCTAGCCTGAAGTAGGGGACTGTTTTCATGGGAACCGCCTTTTAAATGCTCCTCCCTGATGTCAACCTAACTGACTCTTCTTTCTAGATTAAAGGAAAGTGCAGATTTCAGAGGCTGTTCTTGTGCTAAATTAGAACCTGTGTGCCTGCACTGGGGTGTGGGGGAGAGGAAAGAGGAACTGCGGAGGGCATGAGGGTCTCCCTCTGGGACAGGCATGGCAACTTACGCTGGGGTTGTTTAGGTTGGTTGGCCTTGCCCGGTGGCCTTCCTCTCCGTTTCTTTGCTGGCGGCGGGGCTGGGGTCACTGGCTCTACTTCGGGTTCGGCTTCAATTTCCACTGCCGTCTCCTCCTCATCTTCATTGTCATCCAGATCTGGTTCGGCATTTTCTTCTTGAAAGATGGGAGGATCAAAAGAGGGAGGAAACACAGAGCCATCAGTTCATTCAGATAGAGTCTGCTTCCACAGACCCTCCCCCAACCTCTGTTGGGAAAAGTCCATTCTTTTTAAGCCCCTGCTGGATTTTGGCTGGGGCATGGAACACCCCACACCTTCTTACGTCACAGAGTTTGAATGGGACATCACTTAGAGAGAATGTACGAGCATGACAGGATGTACCATACTGGCCCAGAAAGATGGAAAACTAAAGTCTTTTTGGAACCCATGCATTTCCTAAGCAGGAGTCATTATTTTGCATTAAATGATGAAAGGAAGACATTTCAATTTAGAAAACACAGATGCCTAACGAATATATGGATACACAATCTACTACTGTTACCTAGCTTCTTGGATCCTCAGAAATGGGGCGGGGGGGGAAAGAACCCGTCTCCCTGAGGTCAAGGTGGGGCCAAGCCACTAAGGGAGACTTCATTTCTCTGTGCAGCCCTAAATACTAAGCAATGGATGGGGGAATTTCAACACTCCCTCAAGAAACCATTCTCAAAGCCTTGGGTTGGTTTCTAGCTTAAGTTCCCTCAGCTCTATTTATTTTACCTTGTTCTGTCACAGACCCTTACAATCTCCTGCACCCGCTCCAAAGCCATTTGACTGGGTTTTGCTCCCAGGGGCCTTCATGAGAGACCCCTTGATTGTTCATGAGGCCCTTGGCAGGGAGCACTAAAATTCTGGTTGGAGCTTCATGGTTGCACTTTTGGGAAAGTGATCAGGCTCCCTGCTCTACGAAATGATGGCTCTGTAGTAATAGTAACAGTATTTATTAATCAGTCATATTTATTAAGCACTTGCTGCATGCAGAATACTGCACTCGATGCTGGGAAAAGATACGCAGGGGAGAATTTGGGTCCCTGGCCTTCAAAGAGCTCACAATCTAGGTATTAAGGTTGTGGGGTAAGGGGGGCGGGAAGAGACAGACACATAAGGAGAAAGCAAAACAATGTGCAAAATTCAACATAAGTTGGAGGGATGTTATTTTGTATTTCTCCACGTCATCTTAAGACTGAGAGCCCCATGTGGGTCAGGGATAATCTGAATCTCTTGTATCTACCCCAGTACTTGGCTCAGATTAAGTGTAAGACTAAGTACTCTAAAATAAGGGATTTCAACCTACCCTCACCCTCCTCCTTTTTGCCATTATAGTCAGGTCTACTGAAGTTCGAGCCCCCAAAGCACCTGCAAGTCCCCATGGCCCAAAACCCCCTTTTGTCTGAAATATCCGCCAAAGAAAGTCACCATTGCCCCATCCTCCTGTCTGCTGACCAGGGAGGAGTTACTGCCAGCTCACTTAGGAGGGTCAAATCAGGGTGGGGAGAGAAAAATCAGTGAGCATTTAAAATTATTATTCTATATTGTATTGTTATATTGTACTGTCCCAAGCACTTAGTACAGTGCTCTGCTCACAGTAAGCACTCAATAAAGACCATTGATTGATTGACCGAATCAGATCTGCAACCTCTTTAAGCAGACATGGATGGTTCCTGGGACTTTACATTTCCTGGATCTCTGAAGATCACAGTTTATTCAGAGGATCACAGCACCGGCTGGACCCTATTTTGGGCTCCTCCAGGCCAGGGGAGCAGCAGCTTCCACCAAGCACGGTCTACTGGGAGTGTGTGGCCCCAGCTGGCAGGGCCACTGGCTCCTTCCGGGCCTGGTGGGGGTTGAGGCCTGGGTACAGGTCTACCCTCTCGAGTTTAGGTCTGGGTCCAGCCCAGGAATCTCAGCCCACACAAGGCTCTCCTACCTGGCACCATGGGGTTGAAGCATGATGCTAATCTCTCCTCTCCTGACCCAATACCTACTCTTCTGCACAAGCTATGCACTTGGGGGCTTCCCCCCCTGCTCCCCTCCCACCAATCCTGCCCATCATAGACTTCAGTGCCTGTTGAGCTCTTGTGCCGTGAGAAACCTGCAACTGCTCTTCTAGCCCCAGAACCCTACATTTTATTTTGTATTTAATGCTGTCCTCAGCTTTTTTATGTTGATTTTGGTTTTTATTGTTTTCTTTTCTCCTTACATGTCTGTCGGCAACTTCCTTCCCCACTGAATTCTTAAACTGTGAGCCCCGTGAGGGCCAGGGACCCTGTCTAATGCTCACCCGTGTATTCTTCTCCCAGCATTTAGTATAGCGCTCTGCACCTACTAAGTGCTTCATAAATACTATTACTACTAGACTGCAAGCTCCTTGAGGGCAGGAATCTCATCTACAAACTCTTACTCCCCCGAGAGCTTAGTACTGTGCTCTGTACAGAATAAGAGCTCAAAACAATCGGTCCTGTATTTTACGATGCTTACAACATACGTCAACAGAACGTCAATGAGAAGCAGCGTGGCTTAGGGGAAAGAGCCCGGGCTTGGGAGTCAGAGGACGTGGGCTCTAATCTCAGCTCTGCCACTTGTCTGCTGTGTGACCTTGGGCAAGCCACTTAACTTCTCTGTGCCTCAGTGACCTCATCTGTAAAATGGGGATGAAGAATGGGAGCCCCACATGGGACAATTTGATTAACTTGTATCTTGGGTTTAGAACAGTGCTTGGCACGTAGTAAGCGCTTAACAAATACCATTTTATTATTAGAACCTGGTTTCCATGAGTTGACTTAGGACAAGAGTTCAGTAACTTTCCAAAGTAATGAGATTAGAAACGGAGTGGGTGGGGGGAGACTTGGTTTGGAGCAGCTTCCCAAGAAAAGTGGCAGAGGTCCCCATTAGTGGCTATTTCAAAATGGCCACACAGAGTAATGATATAAACTGTAGTGGATCAACCTCACCCTGGTTAGAGGAAATTGGCAAAATAGCAAAGGTGTCACCCTAAATCAGCTGCTCACTGCTCAGTCAGAGTAAGTTTCCCATATGGCAAAATGCTTTAAGTCAGATACCTCATCCTCTTTAAATTGCAATTTTGGCTTAGGGTACCTATGGAATTTTCTGGGACTGAAACAGATGTGAGCTTCGGCCAAAGGGGAGGCAGGAGGAGCTTGTGAATAACCAGTAAGTTCACACTCTCCCCATTCTCTCTGTTGCCAAGAGGGTAGTCTCTGACCTCTAGCCCTACGAACACACCTAGGTTCTCTGGGTGGGCCTGGAGGAGAAGAGTGACACAGACAGTAGCCAGTGAGCCAGACGGGGTGGTTTGGTGTATCATTCTGCCCAGCTCTAGCAAGAGTGTTGGGATTGCTGACTCCCAGGCCACTGTGGGCTAACACTCAAAAGTAGCCCACATCTCCAAAACTAATCAGAATGCGAAGCAGCGTGGCCTAGTGGGAAGAGCACAGGCCTGGGAGTCAGAGGGTCTGGGTTCCAACCCCGGCCCTGCCAAGTGCTTGCTGTGTGACTTTGGGCAAGTCACAAATTTCCTGCACCTCAATTCTCCTGTTCTCCATTCTACTTAGACTGTGAGCCCTTTGCGGAATAGGGACTGTGTCCAACTGAATTAACTTGCATCTACCTCAGAACTTAGAACGGTGTTTGACACGCAGAAAGTGCTTAACAAATACCATAAAAAATATGATGCTTAAATGATTTTCCCATCAGAAGAATCTTCAGAACTTCAGGTTTAAAGGGCGGAAGCGGACAAAAGATATTAGATTTAATATACATTCTATTCTGCCAGAACAGATGCTTGCACCACACATTTTAACTAGCCCATCATTAGGGAACAGGGCAACATTTGCCCCAGCTTTCTTGTTTGGATAAAACATGTTGCAGCACTGGAAGGAACTATTGGGGCAGATACTCGCGCTGGACACGGTGAGTGCTACGATGTGAGTTTTTGCGAGAAACAACCCATGCAAGATGGGAGAATAGCAGCAGCAGCAGCAGCAACGTGGTGTTAGTTAAGCATACACTATGTGCCAAGCACTGTATTAAGCCTTGGGGTAGATACAGAATACTCAGGTCAGCTACAGAACTGGAAGTATTTAACCCTTTGGGATACAACAGGACCTTAAGTCCTACACACTGTACATCGGAACCCACTTAAGATTCCCAAAACACTAGCCTTAATCCCAGGGTCTTGTCTACCATAGGCGCTCACTGTTGTCGAGGATGATCACACATGGGGCCTGAGTTATTCAGTAAGTTATGCACAAAAAAGCACCCCAGTAAAATATCACAACAAACCACTGGTTCACTGACACACACAGGCAGAGATTCCTTTCTTTTATTAGAAATTGAGCAGCCATAACTCAGAAGCCCGGCAGCTCCCAAAAGGGGTTGAGTGAAGTCCAGTTAGTCTGACCTAACAGAGAGGTAAACCACACAGGTGGAAGAAGCAGCATGACCTCATGGATGGAGCACTGGGAATCAGACTGGGCTCCCAGTCTAAGAATTCAGTGGGAAAGGAAGCTGCCGACAGACATGGCCTAGTGGCTAGGGCCTGGGAATCAGAAGGGCTTGGGTTCTAATCCCAGCTCTGCCACTTGTCTGCAGTGTGAACTTGGGCAAGCCACTTTAACTACTCTGTTCCTCAGTTACCTTGTCTGTAAAAAAATGGGGATTAAGACTGTGAGCCCCATGTGGGACATGGACTATGTCCAACCCGATTAACATGTTTACCCAAATACTTAGTTCAGCACACGGCACATAGTAAGCGCTTAATAAATGCTATTTAAAAAAAGTCTGGAAAAGTGGCTCTGTGGTTTATAAATTATCTTTGATAATCCCTAAAATGTCAGGCTGGTGATCAACCAAAAGGGTGGTTTCCAAAAACACAATGCTCCGAGTACATTTTTGTCTGAAGTAGGCAACTCTCCCGTGGCAGGATGCTAGAGCTGCTGCTCTTTCCCTGGCGCATAAGCCGACCTCCAACACCCAGCACACAAGACACCTTAGACGTGCAAGATAGCACAGCTGTTGCATCTACTTACAGGTAGTTTAGCAACCTGTCTCTGGAGCTCATTTCGTGGTCAGTACTACAGATTTTTTTCCCCCCGCTCCCCTGCTTATTTTCTTCCCCCTTTTCTCTTGTTTCGGATGGCTACATTGCTGCCATTCCTAAAACAACAGTTTTGGTGGATGGGAAAGGAAGAGGGAGAGGAGTGGAAAAGTCCCCTCCGCCACAGCAACAGGAGGGGAAAAAGGTGTCTTTATGTAGGTCAAATGGAAGTGAAAGTGAATACCAGAAATTACATCTATGTGATTCAACTCCATGGGATCTGGATTTTGCTATTTAGCAAGCGCCCACTATGTGCTGAACACCGTACTAAGTGCTTGGAGGAGTTCACTAGAGGTAAATGATGAAATACATTTACAGACAGGTGGAAGAAGAAAATGGGAAGGTGGATAAGTGAGTGCTTCAACAGTAGAATGCACCACACTACGTTCTGTGGTAGACAGAAGATAATCACGTTGGATACGGTCCCTGTCCCACGTGGGATTCACAGTCTAAGAAGGAGGCAACAGAACTCAATCCCCACTTTACAGATGAGGAAACTGCGGCATTGAGAAGTGAAGTGGCTTGCCCAAGGTCATCCAGCAGGCAAGCGGCAGAGCCAGGATTAAAACTCAGGTCTTTTGACTCCCAGGCCTGTGCTCTTTCCACTACGCCACGCTGCTTCAAGTAAGAGGTAAGAGAGCTTGATGGGGTGCCTTAAAGCCAATGTCAGGAGATACTGCTGGATGTGGAGAGGAAGAGGTGACTACTGAAGGTTTTTCAGGCATGGAGAGATTTAGATAAATGATCTGGGTAGCAGAGTCAAGTACGTACTGGAGAGGGGAGAGACTGGAGACAGGAGACTGGAAACAGGGAGACCAGTGAAGAGGCTCATTCAGTAGTGTAGCCGGGACAGGATGAATGCCTGGACCAGAGTGGTGGCTGTTTGGATGGAGAGGAAGCAGGGGATCCAGGAGATGTTATGGACCACAGCCTGGCAGGATTTAGTGACATACTGAGAGAGGTGAGAGAGAGAGCAAGGAGTCAAGCATAATACCAGGTAGAGATGGGGAGGATGGTAGCACTGTTGAGGGGAAAGGTGTGGGCAGAAGTGGATTTGGGAGGGGAGGAGTTTGGTTTTAGGTGATCTTTAGGTGTCAGCAGGATTACCGCATGTGGAGATATCATGGAAGTGTGCGGAAATGCAAGGGAAGTTGGGGCTAGTGCAATATACTTGGGAGTCCGCCACAGAGGTGGGAGCTGAATCAGGGGAGCCCATGAGCCCGTTGAGAAAGCGAGTGCGAAGTGAGAAGAGAAGGGGACCCGAAACAGAGCCCTAAGTGTGAGACATCCCCGAAGGGACATTAACCAGAACTAGTTCCCACCCGTGGATTCTTTCCGAGTGGTAACTACAGTGCTCTCTGCACAGTAAGTACAAAATAAATACTATTACCCACTATGTCTTTGGGTATGAGGTGGAGGAAGAGGTGGTTGACAGGTCAGGGAGGATTAGATTAGGGGAGACCATCATGTTTGGCAAGGAGAAGGTCAACAGTGACCTTGGAGAGTGTGGTCGGTCTCAGCAGCATGAAGAGGGTGGGAACCAGATGGCAGCAGGACAATATAGGAGATGGACTGGGAGTGGAGGCTACGGGTGATTCCAACCCATTCAAGGAGCTCGGACAGGAACGAGAGTAGGGTGGACTTTGGATTCTACGGCCCTCTCCAGCTAAGGCTCTTTAAGCATGAGAGAATTGAGCATGTTTGAAGATAGAGGGGAAGGAGCCATCGGAGAGTAAGCAGTTGAAGATGGCAGTTAGAAAGGGAAGAAGGGCAGGAGCAAGTACCGTTAGAAGGGGAGAGGGATGGGTCAGAGACAGGGAGGAGGTGAAACACTTTGAAAGCAGGCATGACACCTCCTTGAGAGATGACTAAAAAGGAAGAGTGTGGGTGTAGGGGTAAAGGGGAGCGTGCATGCCTGATTTCAACTTTTAATAGACAAAGTAATTGGTGAAGTTACCTGGGGCAAGAGAGGGGGGAAGAGGTGACACTGGGGACTTCAGGAGCGGGCGGCGGACATTAATGAGGGAGGAGAAACAACACTGCTGAACCGAAGAAGGGACGGAGTTGTAACAGGTGAGGGTGAATTTGAAGGGGTAGATGTCAGTCGGCCTGGTGCCTAGATTTCCGCTAACAGCGCTCTGCCACACAAGCATCGGAACCAAAGAAGTGTACCTGGAAGTCGTCCAGAGGTGGAGGTGTGAGAGACAGAACAGCAGGGTAAGGGCAGTGGTAAGGACATGGATTTATGCATCAATCGAGGGGAGGCTTAAGAGGGAATGTAGGTGGGGCACCCCCTGCTAATAGTTTAAAATTGGGGGGGGGGAGGTGGAGAAGGATTAAACCTGAAAGGGATAACAAAGTTCTGAAAATTTTAAGTTTTTCCTTTCCACTTGGACTGCCAATATGCATTTGAAGTTACAAATCCACCTTCAGCAGCAGAGTGCCTCCTGTGTTCAGGGTACTGTACTATTAGGTGCTTGGGAAGAGATAAAAATAGAAGACACCGTTTCTGCCCTAGGACCTTACAATCTTATCCAGCCACAGCCGGCAAGTTGCTTTAACGCATTTGGGCAATGACTGGTCGTATTCATCCCCACTATTATTGATTGCAGTCTACATATTTTGGAAAGTGACACCTGCAAATTTGATCATTTAGAAATGAATCAAAAAATATATTTGTGGGGAGAAAAATAGGGAAGATTTCCATTCTCTCCACCTGGAGTTCCTGGGTATTGTCTCTGGAATTTCCCCAATGGGCATTTGACAAATTTTGCTTATCCCTAATATGTGTGTATTCATTCTTTCACTTTTATAGATCCTGTACCTCAAAATCAAAATTTAGGCAGTTATGCTGTGCACTGATACGAATGTTAAAGTTGCCGTAACATGGCTATGCATGCAAAAAGGTTACTTGTGCTGCAGTCGCTTTGGCCATAAATAGGACCTGCATGTAAAAACAAAAACAAAAAACTAAGGAAAAAAACCCCCTCCGTACGTTCTTCGTTGTGTGCTACACCCGTCTGCCGCTTACTTGCTCGCACTCCGGGCCCTTGTGCAGGGAACACAGCAGGCAGGTACGAGAGTGTAGTACTGCCACATGACTGCTAGCACTAAAATCAATTCCTTCATGCAGGTTCTTGGTTCTGAAGCCTCAGGGCCGAGGCTCATCGACCACTCCCAACGGGAGACTCCATGATGCAAACCGACAGCTGCGAGGTCAGGAGCGCATTCAGTCATTGGCTAATGCCAGAAAGGAGTAATATTAATCAGCAAACACTTGCCATGCAGATGCTGTTGGGTGTGACTCAAAAAGTCAAATAAAATCCAATATTTAAACCCAATTTTTACCCAAGAAATAACATTTTGTAATTAGTCCTCCGATTTTTTTTAAACTCCCTCCCAGGAGCCAGTCATATAAAATTGCAAACCCTTACTTAGCCAATAAGAGCAAGTGATGTTAGCCAATCTTTCTGACTCAAAAGAACCCAAACTTAGGAAGTTTGACTGCCCTATTTATCTGTGAATATATAGTCTGGGAACGTAACTATTTTACTGCTCAAAAAGTAGAACCAAGTTTAGAAAAGAAAACATGGCAGAACACCGAAGAGAGAAGTGAAACCAGGAAGAGATATGAAACTGTCTGACCAAGGTAGCGGCTGTCAGTCAAGAAGCCCAAGGCCTATCAGGAATTGTGCCCCAGGTGTAGTTTTATGAAGGGAAGTGGAAGGGGTGGGGACAAGAGGAAAAAAAAACAACAAACCTCTACTTACTGCTTTTTGGCCCTTTCAAACCTTACAATTTATTTAGCTACTGAGTTTAATTTCATTAGTTAGGATTAAGAAAAAGAATTGAGATTCTCTTTTTTTCTGACAGTTTCGCCTCAACTTTAGTCACTGTATTTCTATATTTTAAGTTTTTCCCCACATGACTTAGACTATGGACACAAATCCAATGCTTCCTGACAGTCAAGAGCAGATGAGAGCAGCACACATCAGAAATGGGCTCACACCTGGGTGGAAGAGAGGAAATGGCCTGCTTTAAAGATACGGAAATCAGTTCCACAGAATGTCCGACTTGTGTAGCTCTGAGATGGGAAGGGGATAAAAACCAGCCAGCAAATCTCTTACCACTGTCAGAAGAATCCTCTTTCTTAGAGCGCATCTTTCTTTTCCTCCCACGTTTACCCTTCTTGGTTTCTCCTCCATTCTCTCCTTCTACACCATCTGGACCGGTACAGTTATCAGCATGTCTAGCCATGGTGTTCTAGTCAGAGAAAGGAAAACTACTCTTTAGCTTTAAAAATTAAAAAAATAAAATAAGGCACCTCTAAGTGAGCAAGGTTATTCACAAAGTCCGGGAAGGAGGAAATAGCAAAGCAAACCTGGAAAGGACCTAGTTGTTCCCTTAGTTTAGCCCAATATGCAGTCAATCAAGGTGCACCCAAATCCCAACCTGCTATGGAAAATGTGACAAGGACTGGGTAAGAACAGTTAGGGAGTGAACTTTTGGACACTCATAGAAGTAAAAGACCTAGGCCGCATGTTAAGAGAAATAAGTTTGCAGGCAAGACGCTGGCACTTACCCGGCGCGTGAATGTTTTACCGCACTTAGAACAGACAAAGGCAGCAGGGACGAAGTTAGGATCATGGTAACGTTTGAAGTGCATATCGAGAAGCTGTTTCTGGCGGAAGGTTTTGTCGCAATGACTACAGGCATAAGGCTTCTCTCCAGTATGGGTTCGCTTGTGCATGATCATGTGCCGTTCCTGAGCGAGAAAGAGCAGAGAAATAGCTTCAAAGACTGATTCTTGGTAGCAGTTTTTACCATAGTGTCTCTTCCATTTATCATACAACCTCCACTTCTCTTCAATATGAGGAACTTCACTGAGGAAATGAGAAAGAAGTCCATTTATGCTTAGATGCAGTTTCCCACTTTTATTTTGGAAGACAGAGGCTCAAAGAGCTAGCTACCACTCTCAAAGTATAAAAACAGGGAGGTTTCTTGCAACTCTGCCTCCTGGGGCAGCAGTTTACAACTCTTTCCCATTATAGACCATTGAAATGTTTGACACTTGAGGTACACTTCCCTCTTAAACCCACTCCTCCCAATGTTCCCACCAACGGTCACCACTGTTTTCCCAGTCCCACCTTGCCTAGAATTTGGTGCCTGGCAGGAGCACCAAAGGATCCCTGCAGGGGAACATAGTGAGATAGTTGTTCTTCTTGACATCCAACCACAGTCGGACTAGTGGGAAGCTACTCTGCCCTAGAAGGCACCTACTCAAAATGACGCCACTGCTGCTGTCATTCAAAAATGGACTTTTCCTAAAGGTGGCATCAAGTGTGATTAGCTGTCAGTTTTAGACCACGCCTTGGCATGACAAAAAGTGATGAAAATTCTTCCTCCTTGATGCTGTGCAATAAGGCATAGAAACACACCCTTTGGATGTTCAGAAACACTAGGAGTAGGTGGTTTTCCATCTTCTACACCTCCTGGGAGTCATGTACAAGCTTACCTGTCTGCAGGCGTAGTCACACTGATCACACTTGAAACGTTTTTCATTCTTGTGGGATTTTTGATGCTGAATGAGGGCATAGCGTTCGTGGAATACAGCATCACAGTAACGACACTTTTTGCCCTGCTCGATATAGGAATGCTGCTTTCGCAAATGGACACCTGGGGGGAAAAATAAAAGAGGAAAAAAAATCAAGGAAAATGCAAATGGAATATCATCTCTTCTCGTTGTGGGCAGGGAATGTGTTTATTATTGCACTCGCCCAAGTGCTTAGTACAGTGCACCGCACACAGTAAGTGCTCAATAAATATGAGTGAATGAATCAATCTCTTCAGGCCTACCCTCTTGGGATTATAAGGTAGTTCACCTAGCAGCCAGGAGCTCTCACCCCACTGATGCTTTGCAATGAGATACGGAGCATTTCAGGACTTGCGTCTACTATTATCCACTTCATGTGGATGAGCTCTTAAAACTTTGCGATAGAGGCTACATCCATTTTTTTGAGAAATCCCAAATCACAAGATGGAAGGTGAACCTTTCCAGCTCAACTCTTTACTAGGTCTCATCTCTTGTTACTACTAGTAAGAGTAGTGGTAACAGCATTCATCAAACGCTTGCTGAGTATGGGGCACTGGATTAAGTAACCGGGAAAGAGTACACAGATGGGACCTGGTCCCTGATCCTCGGCAGGCACACAATCTGAAAGGTGACAGACCACATAAGGAGAGATGAAATGAAACAACATGACAACATCAAGACAAAAAACAACTTACCTAAATCGCTTTTTCTTGCTATGACAGTGTCACAATGGGGACAATGAAATTTGGCCACATTCTCAGTGTGCTTCTGTAAAATGTGCATCTTCATGGTACCGCTTTGGGTAAACCGAGCATGACAAATATAACATTCATAGGGCTTTTCACCTTAAGGGGGAAAAGGATGAGACATGGAATTAGTAGGCAGGTTGGACAGAACTAGCCTGCACAAAAACTAACCTGAGAATCATTCTTCGACTGCACACAGACTACTTAATAATCGAAGGTCACTGCCTAGATCTGCGTGCACCAACTAGCAGCCTCCAAAGACCGGCAACAGCATCCCCAACTGTAGCCGGAGCCCTCAGGCCATTTTAACATCTCACTCCTTCTCTCTCTGTTCTCCACCCCTGCACCCACCTACCCCTACACACTCAACTCTCCTCATCACCCTTTTCCCTGGCTGTCTCTTAGCACTTGGATCTTGATTCGGCCCAACTTTTTCACAAATTAAAGGCCGAGATCTGTGAGATCCACCCAGTCGGGTTACCTCTTAACAGAAGCTGATACTGTGCATTTTCCTGCTTATTCTTCCTCTCTTTGAAAAGGTTTGGGCAGGGAAAAAAATATTCCTCAACCCAAATTTCATCTGGTGCATTCAGAAACATTGGACAGAGAGGCCCTCTTGTATCCAACTCAAATTTTAATGCTGCATACATTTGCTGAGTGTGGGCATAAAATGGATCTATGCAGAAGAACAATCAGAAAGTGATGAATACCAGAATGAGTTCTCATGTGTCTTTTCAGCTTATAGGTATCCCTGCTGGCATAACTGCACAAGCTGCACTGGAATGGACGCTCTCCGGTGTGAGAGCGAATATGACGTTTCAACTTGCTGACCTGAAACACAAGCATTGAATACTGTTTAATACTGAGGAAGGGGTCCCGATTTCCGTCAGCAATGGATGCTGACCACTGTAGCCCATTTGGTTGGTCCTAACTTCTAGTGTACGAAAGGCCAGAATTAAGAGGAAGCCATTTTTTTTTCCTTAAAAATTATGGCACCCTTAACTAGGGGGTGGGTGCAGGGAAAGCACCCATAAACTACAGAGGAGCCTCTATCTTTCGGGAAACTGTTGCATTTTACAGTTGAATGATACACACACACACACACACACACACACGCTGCAACTCTTATATACCACCTTGTATCACTCATGCTATGGTCCCAGTGGGTTGGGGTACAGTAGAAATAGCTGGTGAGGTGCAGGAGGCATATTCATGACTCCTCTGTAGTTCAGTGATGAACCCACAGGGCAGAGGGGTAGGGAAAGTGAAAACAAAACGGGAGCCATAAAATAAAAAAAGTTCCCAAGTCATTAAAGTCATCAGGATGGATCAAGGTGGGCAATCTACCTACCATAGAACTCATTACCTTAGAATTGTAATGAGTGTAGGAAACCCTCTCTTCTACCAACTCTCCCATTTCATTCAACAACCCCTCCAACCTCCCTGTGTCTCTGAAGTCCATAATGGCGGCTTTATCCTCAACTCTTCTCTCTTCCAACTCCCACACTCAATGAGTCTTTCCTTTACAGCAGTGCCAGGACTTGCCCCTTCCTCCACAGCCAAATGGTCACCACACTGGTGCAGGCGGGCACTGGGCAGACCCCAACTAGAGGACTATCAGCCTCTCCACTGGTCTCCCTGCCTCCGGTCTCACCCCTCTAGTCCATACTTCACTCTGCTGCCCAAATGCTTACAATGCCATTCGACCCACCCAGAGTGCCAACTCCTGACCGGTGGGTTTTAAAGCACTCTCCAGTCACACCCCAGTTCCCACTCTTTTTCCTCAAGATTGCCCATATGCTATGTCTCTTACCTTTCCTGTCTCACGCCCTTTCTCCTGCCTGGAACTCCTGCCCCTTTCATATCAGCCAGACCACTTTCTTCAAAGCCCCCTCTGAAGTTCACTGTGGGGAGGGAATGTATCTACCAACTCTGATGCATTGTGTTCTCTCGAGCGCTTAGTACAGTGCTCGGCACACAGGTAAGCACTCAACAAACACCACTGATACTGATTCTGACATCACCTCTCCTCCAGGAGGACTTTCCCAATTCACTTCTCTTTTCCACCAGTTTTATCCCCACCAAGTACCACCCCAGCACTTTGTGTCAGCCATGCATTTATGTACTTTTGTGCCACCTTTAGCACATGTCCACTTAAGCACCCATCTACATATCCACTTGTCCATTTCCCTCTTATCTGTAAATTACTTTGGTGTTTGTCTCAACCGCTTGTTGGGCACTCCTTGTGGGCAAGATCATGTCATGTCAGCAGAAGCAGTGTGGCTTAGTGAGTAGAGCAAGGGCCTGGGAGTCAGAAGGACCTGGGTTCTAATCCTCACTCTGCCGCATGTCTGCTGTGTTACCATGGGCGAGTCACTTAGCTTCTGTGGGTCTAAGTTACCTCATCTGTAAAATGGGTGTCAAGACTGTGAGCCCCATGTGCGACAGGGACTGGGACCAACCTGAATAACGTGTATCTTCCCCAGTGCTTAGAACAGTGCTTGGCACATAGTCAGCTCTTAACAAGGACCATAATTATTATTATAATGTCTACAAATGCTATTGCATTCTCCCAAGTGCTTAACCCAGTGCTTTTCACACAGCAGGCACCCCAAAATTCTACTGGCTGATTATAATCTATTAACAGGAACCTGAACACAAGATGACAATGTCCTTCCAAATTCTATTTTACAAATTACTGTAAAGTTTTTAGAAATCAAGTAGTAGGTTCTTGGGGGGTGGTTTGTGGGCTTTTTTTTTTTTAAGAACTATCCACACCCCAAAATCAGGCAAGTGTCATGGGGGCGGAGGGAGGGAAGGGGAAGAAGAAACAAGATGAATCCCACTACAAATACATACAGTAGTGTCTTGGATGCCCATTTCCAGCAAGAGTCCAATTCTGCTCTAATAAGCAAAGAGAAACACTCACTTCTACACTGGCATAGTCGCACATTGAGCACTTGAATGGCTTCTCATGGGTGTGTTTGTAACGGCGGTGCCGAACCAATTCTCCACTGGTCACAAAGGCCATGTCACAGTCTGGGCACTTATGAGGGCGGGTACCTAAAAGACGAAAGGGAGGAGGTCTTCTGTGAGGTTTAAGAGAGCTCAAGACCAAGCACATACAAGACGATCCAGTGCAAGGCATTAACGGAGAACAGAAAAAGGCACCAAGTGCAAATCGCTATACTGTCTTCTGCTCCCACAAGTAGCAAAAAAGTGTCTTTCCCTCCCCAGTTAGACCGGGACCTCCACGTGGGGCAGGGTCGGTGTCTAATCTGCTTCTCTGATATCGCCCCAGTGCTTAGTACAATGCTCAGCACAATAGTTCCCAGCACTTCTGTATGCATCTATAAATTATATATTATAAATTATGTACATTACTGTCTCTCCCTCTTGCTGTGTCTACCAACTCTGCTGTCCTGCAATCTCCCAAACGCTCAGAACAGTGCTCTGCACACAGGAAGCGCTCAACAAAAACCACTGATGATAACAGCAAGCACTTGGGGTACCACAGTTATTCTCTTTCTGCTGCAACTTTCTGGAACCAGCTGTTCAGCTCAGCCTGCAACCCTGAAAGCCCACATTTTTAGGTACCATAAGAGTGCATTAGACCATGCAGACACAGAGAAATCCCCCCGCCCCATAGACATTTGGCAAGTCTCTTTCTCATACAGCACCTGTGTGAGTATTAAGGTGGTTCCTCAGTAGGGTAACTGTCCGGAAAGCTCTGCCACACAGATGACATTTGTGTGGTCTTTCATCAGTGTGACTCTTCATGTGACGATCCAAGTTTGAACGACGTGGACACGTGTAACTGCACAGCTCACACTGGAATGTCTTCTTTACACCTAAGCACAAAGTGGAATAATTGAGCCCAAGCTCTGCTGAAGTAAAATTCTGGAATTTCTGCCCCTTAATCACCCATGCAAATACACCTAGCCACATTTTCTAAAATGTTGAAATGAGATGGGTTTATGTCGTCCCACCTTGACATTAAAAACCTCAAAGTGCTCTCAATCTGGAAGAGTTAGCAGTGCTACGAGTTTTGACCCCAAGGTTTCATTCAAAACAGAAATCCCGCCGAGTGTGTGCAGTTTGCCCCTTCCGTGACCGGAAACATCGGGCTGCAGACCAGCATTAAGAAGACCAGAGGCTCCTTAAAAATTTACCTTTCTTTTTAATCTTCGTTGGCTTCGGAGGCTTCATGTTGCCAACCACCTTCTCTGCATTGACCTCGGACAGCAAACCCTCTTGCTGTTCCTCTTCAAAGTCATAAACAGAAACATCAACATCTTTCCCCTCCTCTGTGTAACGCAGTTTGCTCTTTTTGGTTTTCTTTGTTTTTTTGGCTGGAGGCTGATAGTCTGGATCTTTCTGCCAATTGGGATCCTCCTGAGGTTGAAGTTCTCCTTGCTCTAGCGTCTCCACCTCGCCATTGGCTCCCACTTTAACCACTTGGAACCCTTCAGGCAAAGGTAACGTGTGACAAATCATAGGCTCCCCTTCCTGCATGGCCTCCTTAGATACCTCATTTTCATAAGCCCCCTGAAGCTCTTCCACAGATGTGGTAGCAACAGGTACAGTCACCGGGACAGGTACTTGAACAAGCTGAAGTTCCCCGAGGTTTAAAGGCTGTTCTTCCATATTCACAACTTGGAGTGTTATGATCTGCGTGTCATCCACGGTTGCCTCTGCTTCCTGAGGCACTGACCCTTCCATGACTTCGGTCTTCATCTGAAGAAGTGTCGGGTCCAGCTGCTCCATCATTACCATCTGCACGCTGCTGTTGACATCCTGAACCACATCGCTTCCGTCCGCCTGGTTCGGTGCTATATGGCAAGTGTCCTCTTCCTGGCCCCCCTCCCGGCGTCTCTGATAAGTCTTTCGCTCTTTTCCTTTAATGAAAGTTTCCGACTCCTCGACAATGGCTTCAACTGCCTCACCTTCCATTTCCTCCTCCTTTACAAACACAAAAGAGAAAGGCTGGATAAGGTCTGCCGGAAGGAGCAAATCTGTAAACACTTCCAACACAAAACGGGAGAGGACAAGTTAGGCAAAAACAGCTGGGGGCATTTAAAGGCTGCTGCTTTGGGACAAGGGCGGGCAGACAGCCCGTAAAGTGGGGTGCCACTACTATATGTACATGGCACAACCGCTGCAACCTACCTAGAAGCCACGGCAGATGGCGCAGGGTCTCTGGACTCCATCTGGCCCATCGCTGGGGGTAGGAAGATGGGAGGAATCAGCAGCCAGCCTGTCTGCCCAAGGTCCGCCACCACATGGGGTGGGTGCTGTATAATCCCCCCACCCCCCCCCACCCCCCCCACCCCCTGTCCCAAGCACCCTGGGGGACTCTGGGGTTGGGCCCACACAGTGGGGGGGTGGAGGGGGTGTCCCATAACACCAAAGAGCCATAGCCAGTGCACAGGGGTGAGGGAAGATGAGGCATTCCAAATCATTAAGAGTCTCACAATGACGTAGGCTACTTTAATAAGCGTTTAAATGGTATGACTGATTCTCTGCATTTCAGCTGCTCAAAGCCTTCATTTTATTTAGCTCTCCTGCCCAAAATGGTTGCCGACCCCTGATTTAGATCAATGCATACCAAGCTCCTATGTTTTGAGACAACCCTAAAACTTAGGGGCCATTTTCTGGATACACGCCACCCTCCATCACCAGCCCCAAGAGAAGAAGGCATTCCAATACCTGTCCCCGGGTTTACGGTGTGCCTCGGAACTAAGCTTGCATTGGACATGCGTGAATGTGCTTGGGAGAAAACCCCCAGGCAGATGCGAGAAGAGCAAACATGGTGGCTGGCACCCGAGGTCTGCTGAAGAACACAGATTGGGAAGGCAGTTTCCTGCAAAATATCAGGCCATGCCCCAGCTTCAAAATTAGCTCATGACATTAATTAGCATAAGTTTTCCCAGTCTACATTGGCCTCTTCACCACCCCCCCCACTCTCAAAAAAGTTATTCCATACTGCTCCTCTCACCCCTATTTTATTCACCCCAATCTTCTTTCCTAGACTGGTTCCATCACGAGAAGGATCGCAAAGATGAAAGTCAGCTAGTTTTGTTCTTTCTCTATTATCTAATCCAAATTAGCCTACTTCAAAATGGTGAAATAGGTACCAATGATCACCACCCCCATGGCAAGCATGACTTAAAATGGTGCACTACATGAGACTTCACAGGTTTCATCTCGGGTGTTCTTCTGCCCAGGTGAGGTCTTGAGTAATGAACTTTTACAGATTCTCCAGGAGACCCTTCCCAAAAGAAACTATCCCCTGCTATGTTTGTCTAAACTGCATCTCAATTTACAACCCATTGAGCAATTCTAAAATCTGTAACCACACTCCCTCTCCTACGTTCATCTACCTGTCCAACCCAATAAGAATATATTTAGGTTTCAGTTTTCCCTCACGTTACAGTCCTACTGCCCCACCCCTTCTGCTAAGTTCTCCCTCTGACAGAATTTCCACCAAATCAATAAGTGTTTAAGGTGTACTGTCAGTGACAAGGAAAGCACAACTGAGACTTAATTTTGCACATGATAACAGCAAAGTCAATGCCCTTTTAGGGTAATGCTTTTTTAATGGTACTTGTTAAGCACTTACTATGTGCCAGACACTGTTTACTAAGTTAATCAAGTTAGACACAGTCCATGTCCCACATGGGGCTCACAGTTTTAATGCCCATTTGACAGACGAGGTAATTGAGGCAACTGAGAAGTGACTTGCCCAAGTTAAGTGACTTGTGACCCCTTGGGGCAGACGAGTTCCTAGAACACCGGAGTTGCATTTTTGACGAACTCCAGGTTAAGGAAAATCTGCACTGCAGTAATTCACACCTTGATGGCACCTAACACCACATCATCACATTCTATCCATATAGACACCTGCTCCCCAATCCATCTATCACATTCAATCCAAAACACGTGGTGAAAAAATAGGCTACGAGAGAACTGGCTACATGGAAGTGTTGCAGGCATTCAACTTTTTTTTTTTTTACCTCCAACACAAAGCATAAAGACTTCAATTTCATGTTGTAAAATTAGTTTCCTGAAAGAAAGCCAGAGTCTCATATTTGAGGATGAATGGATTTTGTTCTTAAAAAGTTTCCAGGACAAGGAACTAGTCAGAAAGCTAGCATTATTAACAAGACACTGGCTGAGGCAGGGGAGACCTTAAGCCACAAAAATCCTCTTTTCCCCTTACTCTCACTCCTTACTCCCACCAAGTGAAAGATTCATATGTGTGGCCTCTCAGCACACAAAGGGCATTCCAGTTTTCTGGTAATTCCAACTTCCACATTGTTGTTGTCCAGAAGAGGTAGAACAAGAGGGTGAACAGGGGTAAAGGCAGACGGGAGGGAGACTGACGTTTTTGGTTAGATGTACTAATTGTACTTGTGAAAAATGCTAATTATGTTAACCTGGTAGCCGACAACACTTTTCATACAGAGGGATTTAGTACATATGTGTACCTCATGACTCCACTGTCTCAGATCCATTGCACACATGGTTACCCTGCCACGAAACCTCCTCCTCACTCAAATCTGGCGCCTCCAGCCTCCCCTGCACTAAGTGCTTGGAAACAAGAGCTATGTTCCCAGTCCATAAGGAGCTCATACCCTGATGGGAGTTTACAAGACTCTTGCTCCAGGAATAGGGGTAGAAAAGCAGACAGTACAAAAGTATTTTCATTTGGTTTTTAACTTGGCCATTCATCTGAAGAACATCTTTCCCCCTCCCAGATAAAGATGAAGTACAGCACTCATAGGAACTGATTACGTTCCTCAGCTCTGTACCAGATTTTATATAGGACCAAACTGTCTCACGTGCGAGTCTATCCTATTTTTTTTTTTTTTAAAAAAAAAGGTCTCCGGAGAAGCAGATTCCACTTCATACCCCATTCCAATGTTCAATCACCTTTAAAAGTAGGAAATATTCACTTAAGCTAACAAATTCACCGAAGTTAGAAGGAAGCTTTACAGGAAACGGAGAAGAGTAAACCACGAGGGAGTCCAGGTCGACCTGGTGGCCTGCTGAAGAGCTAGGAAGTGAGAAATTTCAAGACTGTGTCCCTTCCTCTTAGACATCTCCCCACTAGAACTTCCAAAGGTTTCCCATCCACTTCCACAAACAGAAACTCCATGCCATCAGCTTTAAAGCACTCGATCTCCTACTACAGCCCAGCCCGCATGCTTTGCTCTTCTAGCACCAGCTTCCTCCCTGTGTCCAGATCTCACCTACCCCGCCGACGCCTTTCCCACATCCTCTCTCTGACCTGGAACTTTTCCCGCTCTGAATACAACAGACCACCAGTCTCCCCACCTCATTTTTCCCATCACTGTACACACCACCATCCTCCGTCTCACGAGCCCAAAATCTTGGTGTTTCCCTTGACTCATCTCTCTCATTCAACCCAGATATTCAAACTATCACTAAATCCCGTTGGTTCAACTTTCACAATATCGCTAAAATCCACCCTTTCCTCTCCATTCAAACAGCTACCATGTTAATCCAAGCTATTATCTTATCCTGCCTTGATTACTGCGTCAGTCTCCTTGCTGACCTCCCTGCCTATCTCTCCCCACTCCAATCCATACTTCACTCTGCTGCACAAATCATTTATCAACAAAAATGTTCAGGTCATGTCTCCCCATTCAATTTCCAATGGCTACCCATCCACCTCCACAAACAGAAACGCCTTACCCTTGACTTCAAAGCACTCAGCTTGCCCCATCCTACCTCGCCTAATCTACTATAGCCCAGCCCACACACCCTGCTCCTCTAGTGTCCGGCTTACTCACCGTGCCCTGATCTCGTCTATCTTGCTGCCGACCCCTTTCCCACATCCTCTCCCTAGCCTGGAACACCCTCCGCCTCCACACACCCCAGATCGTCACTCTCTCCACCTTCGAAATATTACTTAGGTCACATCTACTCCAAGAGACCTTCCCTGATTAAGCCCTCTTTTTCCTGGCTCACTCTTCCTTCTGTCATCTATGTACTTCCATTTGTGACCTTTGGACATTTGATATTTGCCCCACCCCCAACCCCACAGCACTTATGTACATATTTTAAAATTATATATTATACATTACTTATTTGTTTGTATTAATGTCTGTCTCCCCCTCTAGGCTGTCAGTTCATTAGAGGTAGGGAACATCTGCCAATTCTGTTGTACTCTCCCAAGTACTTAGTACAGTGCTTTGCACATAAGCGCTCAATAAATAAGACTGATTGATGTACATATCTATCAATTACACATTACAAATTATTTGTGTATATTAATGTCTGTCTCCCCCTCTAGACTGTAAACTCACTGGGGGCAGGGACTGTGTCTGCCAACTCGGTTGTATTGTACTCTCCCAAGCGCTTAGTACAGTGTTCTGTGCAAAGGAAGGACTCAATAAATACCACTGAATGATTAATTAATAAATGCTCTAAGTTTTTAGTTTCCACCATGTGGCTATATGGTCCTTCCATGTGTGGATCAAAAGGGAGGGTGTAGAGGTAAGATAGGGGAGCGTGGAAGGTGTGTGTTTATGGAGTGAATACATCTGTTTTTCTCAAATCAAATACACTGGTTTCCTATAACCCAGGGGCTGTGTTCTTGACAAACTCTCCATTATGGAAAAACCACATTTTAGCCCTCACCCTATGCCCGCTGCTATACCTGCGTCTTTTGACGCTACATTGCAACCTACTCATGAGGTGTGCTGCTGGAATAGCATTCTCCAATTCCGCCATCACGTTGTATCTAAACGGGGTAGCGACCAAGTCGACTGTATTCTTATGACAGCAGTATCACTTGGTCCCAGAAGCATGAGAGCAGCCCAAGCCAATGAAGGTGGATGCAGTTTAGACAAAACAGGGATCGTAATTCATTTTCTTTGTACCACATACCTGGCATTTGAGAGAGAGGGTACAGCGCTTGCAAGACTAGACCACCCGGCAGAATAGTAGATGCCAGACCTGTACCTACTGTTTCGAGTCTTCCCTTTTTTCACGTCCCACAGCCTCCAGCCAGTGTCTGGAGAAAGGTAGCACGTAAAGGCGGGGACTGTGTGTGGAATAATGCCCCTGAATAAGAGTAAAAATCTTCCAGAAACTCTGGGAGCTCATGGTCTAGAAAGGGATGGATCAGGAATTCAGAGGCCACCAACAAGCTACATGATACTGAAGCAATGATTCAGTGGTCCAATTACTTAGAGTGGATACCCATGTGGGACAGGGACCATGTTCAACCTGATTAACTTGTATTCATTCATTCATTCATTCATTCATTCAACAGTATTTACTGAGCGCTTACTATGTGCAGAGCACTGTACTAAGCGCTTGGAATGAACAAGTCGGCAACAGATAGAGACAGTCCCTGCCCTTTGACGGGCTTACGGTCTAATCGGGGGAGACGGACAGACAACAACAATGGCAATAAAAAGAGTCAAGGGGAAGAACATCTCGTAAAAACAATGGCAACTAAATAGAATCGAGGCGATGTACATTTCATTAACAAAATAAATAGGGTAATGAAGATATATACAGTTGAGCGGACAAGTACAGTGCTGAGGGGATGGGAAGGGAGAGGGGGAGGAGCAGAGGGAAATGGGGGAAAAGAGGATTAAGCTGCAGAGAGGTGAAGGGGGGGTGGTAGAGGGAGTAGAGGGAGAAGAGGAGCTCAGTCTGGGAAGGCCTCTTGGAGGAGGTGAGTTTTAAGTAGGGTTTTGAAGAGGGGAAGAGAATCAGTTTGGCGGAGGTGAGGAGGGAGGGCGTTCCGGGACTGCGGGAGGACGTGGCCCGGGGGTCGACGGCAGGATGGGCGAGACCGAGGGACGGTGAGGAGGTGGGCGGCAGAGGAGCGGAGCGTGCAGGGTGGGTGGTAGAAAGAGAGAAGGGAGGAGAGGTAGGAAGGGGCAAGGTGATGGAGAGCCTCGAAGCCTAGAGTGAGGACTTTTTGTTTGGAGCGGAGGTCGATAGGCAACCACTGGAGTTGTTTAAGAAGGGGAGTGACATGCCCAGATCGTTTCTGCAGGAAGATGAGCCGGGCAGCGGAGTGAAGAATAGACCGGAGCGGGGCGAGAGAGGAGGAAGGGAGGTCAGAGAGAAGGCTGACACGGTAGTCTAGCCAGGATATAACGAGAGCCCGTATCAGTAAGGTAGCCGTTTGGGTGGCGAGGAAAGGGCGTCTACCCCAGTGCTTAAAACAGTGCTGGACACAGAGTGGGCACTTAAATATTACTACTATAATAATAACAATAATTATCTCCCAGTCTATAAAAACTGTAGGAAAGAAGTCAAGCACAGGAGATCACTTGTCAATGCAAACTCAAAAGCTCAAATCTGTGACCTTGAGTTTTGCCACATTTATAATTTGAGTCTAAAGAGCACGGGCTTTGGAGTCAGAGGTCATGAGTTCAAATCCCAGCTCTGCCACTTGTCAGCTGTGTGACTGTGGGCAAGTCACTTAACTTCTCTGTGCCTCAGTTACCTCATCTGTAAAATGGGGATTAAGACTGTGAGCCCCACGTGGGACATCCTGATTCCCCTGTGTCTACCCCAGCACTTAGAACAGTGCTCGGCACATAGTAAGAGCTTAACAAATACCAACATTATTATTAAAGAGCCCAGGAACCCAAATCTTAAAAATTAATTTGGAAAGACACCCACACACAAAACTAAGCACAAATGAGAACCAACTGTCCTGCCAGGAAGCCCAATAAATGCATGGCCCTTTCACGGTGACAGAAATACGCAGCATAAGGCCTGCAAGTCACATTCTACTCAAGCTTGTCACGGTTTTTCACCTCACGCTACAAGCAACCCCAGCACGTGCAGCCTGGTTCTCATGCTTTTGTGAAGAGGGAACTTTAGATTTTAGATCAGAAGTCTACTGCCATGAAGTGTGGCATATCCTTGACTTCCGTTCTTCTGACCCATCTCTCCCAGTGAGCCCCTCATATCTCTCTCATCCAAATTTGACCTCTGTGTCAGCTGCCTGCCTGCTCTTCACACTGAAAAGGCTACTGATATCCTCAGCAAAACTGGCCTGGGCTGAAAATGTGGGGACTGGCCCACCCTGACTTGAAAGTTGGGAGTGAATGGGCAGAGTGACAGAAAAGAGGACTGCCATACACACCTGATGTGTATGGCATCCCTATGTATTGCTGAAACATGCAGTTTCCGGCACTATAGTTCCTCATGGCTCAAGGAGGCATACAACAGGAGTGGGGAGGGAGACAGCACAGACACCTTTCTGTAGCCAGGTCTGATTCCTAGCCCCACAAGTCTCATAGGCATTGTTTATTTTTTTTTAAAATGGTATTTGTTAAATGCTTGCTATGGGTCAAGCACCAGGACAGATACAAGTGAATCAAGCCAGATACAGTTCCTGTCCCACTTGGGGCTCACAGTCGAAGGAGGAGGGAGACCAGGTATTGGAGCCCCATTTTGCAGTTGAGGAAAGTTAAGTGAACTTGCTCAAGGTCACAAAGCCAGCATGTGGCTGGGATTAGAACCCAGTTCTTCCTTGTGCCCTGCTAGGGCAAAGAGGATGCCTTAAAATGACACCATGGTGCAGGGTTGGGGGGAGAATACATACATTATCAAGTTATTTCTTTGCACAAACTCAGATTAGCTTGTGGCCTCGATATTAAAGGCTTGAGTTTTTGTAGTAATTAATCTGCAATAATTTGATGCTGCACCAGGCACATAACAAAAACCTTTAAATATTTTTCAGATTTATTTGCTGGAGTTAACGCAGATGTCAATCACTTGTATTTATTGAACATTTACTGTGTGCAGAGCACTGTACAAAGTGCTTAGGAGAGTACAGTACAACAGAGTTGGCAGAGCTTTTTTTTTAATGGTATCTGTTAAGTGCTTACAATGTGCCAGGCACTGTACTAAATGATATAACCTACTCAGGTTGGACAGCCCACGGTCTATGTGAGGCTCACAGTCTTAATCCCCATTGTACAGATGAGGTAACTGAGGCACAGAGAAGGGACAGTTTGCTCAAGAGCAGACAAGTGTTCGAACCCAGGGCCTCTGACTCTCAGGCCCCAACTCTTTCCACTTGGCCATGCTGCTTCCCTGTCTATAACAAGCTTACAGTTTAGAGGACTGTGTCCTGGGCACATTGTTTTAGGGGTGGACACAAAGGAGCTATTTCCTGCCTCAGAACTACTTTCCTCCCTCTCTTTTTGCACAGTCCCAGGAAGTTCACCTAGGCATTTTGACCTGAAAGCCTCTCTGGTCATTTTCCAATCTAGCCAGCTCTGTCCCACATTCCTTTCCCATAGTCTGCCACTTGGTGAATAATGAGTTGGCACAGTCAGCTTCTCTCCTAGTTGCAAGGCTGTACTTTGATGGATTTAAAAAACAACCTTGAAATGTACATTACCATAAAGGACCTTGTTTGCCGTTTCCCAAGCATTTTCTCCAGATCCCGGCCCGGGTCCTGGCTAGCCTGGGTACACGCCACGCTCGGGCTGCAGATTAGCTGCACTCACCTGCACTCCTGCATTTGGATTTTAGAGTCGCTGTCCTGGCCCTCCAGCCACTCTCCTCTGCCCAGCACCCCTGACTGGTAGAGGCCATGGAAGTACCCCCTAGACTGTATGTCCACTGTGGACAGGGAACGTGTCTACCAACTCCGCTGTGTTCTTCTCACCCAAGAGCTTAGTAAGGTGCTCTGCCATGTAGACATGGTTTTCTTGTTCCTCTGCACTCTCTTTGGAAGAGCCTGGCAAGTAGGCATGGTTTATCATATCTTGCAGCTACTGTCACAACCCAAACACTGCCTCATCCCAATTCTGCAGAGTTTGGTGAGGGGTTTTCTTATTTCCTGCACCATTCTCAGGCAATAGTATTGATTGCGCACCCACTACGTGCAGGGCATTGTGCTAAGCAGTTAGGGAAGTTAGGGTCAGAAGCGCCAATCCCTGCTCTCAGCACCCTGAGCTATATCAGCCCTTAGGCCAACTCTAGCACTTACGAACTGATTTCCACCCTCCTTAGCACTCGTGGATAAGTGTCCACTCTATTCTGACTACTCTCATTAGAAATGAGAACCAGAATGGCCTACTGGATAGACCACGGGTCTGGGAGTCAGAAGGACCTGGGTTCTAATCCTGGCTCCGTCACCTGTCTGCTGTATGACCTTGGGCAAGTCAATCAATCACATTTCTAGAGCACTGTACTAAGCACTACTCGGGAGAGTACAACAAAAGAGTTGGTAAGACATGTTCCTTGTCCACAATGAGCTCACAGTCTAGAGGGGGAGACAGATATTAATATAAATTACGAATATGTAGGTAAGTGCTGTGGGGCTGAGGGAAGGGTGAACAAAGGGCATAAATCCAAGGGCAAGGGCGACACAGAAGGGATTGGGAGAAGAGGAAATGAGAGCTTAGTCAGGGAAGGTCTCTTGGAGGAGATGTGCTATTAATAAGGCTTTGAAGGTGGGGAGAGTAATTGTCGGTCAGATAGAAACACCTGGAAGGCGTTCCATGCCAGAGGCAGGACGCGGGTAAGAGATCGGCAGCGAGACAGAGGAGATCGAGGTATAGTGAGCAGGTTCACATTAGAGGTGGGTTGTAGTAGGAGAGAAGCAAGGTAAGGTAGGAGGGGGCAAGGTGATTGAGTGCTGCAAAGTCGATGGTAAGGAGTTTCTGTTTGATGCAGAGGTGGACAGGCAACCAGTGGAGGTTCTTGAGGAGTGGCGGGATATGGACTGAACCTTTTTGTAGAAAAATGATCTGGGCAGCAGAATGAAGTATGGACTGGAGTGGGGAGAGCCGGGAGGCAGGGAGGTCAGCAAGGAGGTTGATTCAGTAATCAAGGTGCGATAGCATAACTGTTTGGATCAATGTGGTAGCAGTCTAGATAATAATGATGGTATTTGTTAAGCGCTTACTATGTGCCAGGCACTGTATTACGCACTGCGGTGGATACAAGCAAATTGGGTTGGACAGAGTCCCTATCCCATGTGGGGATCATAGTCTCAATCCCCATTTTACAGATGAGGTAACTGAGGCCCAGAGAAGTGAAGTGACTTGTCTGAGGTCACACAACAGACAAGTGACAGAGACAGGATTAGAACCCATGGCCTTCTGACTCCCAGGCCCATGCTACGCTATCCACTACGTAATGCTTCTTCTCTAGATGGAGACGAAAGAGTGGATTTTAGCAATATAGTGACAGACTGAATATGTGGGTTGAATGAGAGAGATTAGTCGAGGCTAGTGACAAGGTTATGGGCTTGTGAGACAGGAAGGATGGTGGTGCTCTCTAGTGATGGGAAAATTATGGGGAGGACATCCAAATAGAGATGTCTTGAAGGCAAGAGGAAATGCAAGACTGCAGAGAAGGGCTGGAGATGTAGATTTGGAAATCATCCTCAAAGCGGTGATATCTGAAGCCATGGGAGGATTGAGTTCACCAAGAGAGTGGGTGTAGATGGAGAATAGAAGGGGATCCAGAACTGGACCTTAAGGGACTCCCACAGTTAGGAGGCAGATGAGGAGCCCATGAAAGACTGAGAATGAGCAGTTGGAGAGATAGGAGGAGAACCAGGAGAGGACAGTGTCAGAAGCCAGAGCTGGATAATGTTTCCAGGAGAAGGGGGTGGTCGACAGTGTCGAAGGCAGCTGAGAGGTCGAGGAGGATTAGGATGGAGTAGAGGCCATTGAATCTGGCAAGTCACTTAACTTTTCTGTGCCTGTTTCCTCATCTGTAAAATGGGGATTAAAATCGTGAGCCCTAAGTGGGACAGGGACTATGTCCAACCTGATTAGCCTGTATCTATCGCAGTGTGTAGTACAGTGCCTAACACAGAGTAAATGCTTAACTCATACCATTAAAAAATTGTCTTTTGGGCTTGTCTCTCATTAGGATGCAACCTCCTTGTGGGCAGGGATTGTATCACTTTGGTATTCTGTACTCCCCAATTGTCTAGTACAGTGCAGGGGCTGTATCTAATTCCCACCTATGTATTCTTTCCCAGCATTTAGTATAGTGTTCTGCATACAGTAAGTGCTTAATAAATAGTATTATTACTCAGGAGTGTTTAATAGTGTCCCGCAAACAGTAAGTGCTTAATAAAAAACTATTATTACTCAGGAGAGTTTGATTCACTAGAGTTGGTAGAAATGATCCTTGCTCAAAAGGAGCTTATAGTCTAGAAGGGGAGATGGACATTAAAACAAAATGATATAAGGGGGAAATGGCAGAGTATGCAAATATATACATAAGTGCTGTGGGGTGATTATCAAAGTAAGCTTAAGGAGCTTAGTTGCCTCTTGTGCCATCACTGGGTCCTGTGCCTTCCATAGCACCTCTGCAAGGCAGGGGCAAGGTTGGCAAGAGTTCTGGCTTTTTGGAGAAAGGCACTATATTTAAAAAAAAAAAATAAAATACACAATTTGATGATACGGATGGCAGCAGAACAAACAAGAGCACTAGGGAAGCAGCCTTAGTGTAAAGAGCAAGGGCCTGGGAGTCAGAGGACCTGGGCTCTAATCTTGACTCTGCCACTTGCCTGATGTGTGACAGTGGGCAAGTCGCTTCCCTGGTCCCCCTCTGTAAAATGGGGATTAAATACCTGTTATCCCTCCCTCTTAGACTGTGCGCCCCATGTGGGACAGGGATGGATTCTGATCTGGTTATCATGTATCAGTCCCAGTGCCTAGTACAGTGCTTGGCACATACTAAGCATTTAATAAATACCACAACTTATTATTAGCCCATCCCAAAGAATATATATTCAAGTAAAAATCAGCCATTTAATCACTGCTTCTCCCAGGCTTTTGACCATCGCTATGCTCAGAAGAGAAGAACAGGGAAAGATTCTCCTAAGTGACAACATGTTAACTTTCATATTCTCACTTTCCATGCATGAGTGACTGATAGGACTTCGGGGCCAGAATGGGAGAGGACAGGCAGGGACCAATTTAATAAACGGCATAAGCCGTCTAGGCAGGAGTTGCATCGTCAGTGGTTCTGTGGGCTCCTACAAAGTTCGGCAGTTATGAAACAAATACTGAGCCTCAAGTTAGTCAGCCAACCTCAAGTGTGAAAAATCAAATCAGTATTTGGCCATACTGAATTTCACAAGCACTTCTCCACACCTGAGCCCCTGTTAATTGGAAGCAATGCTCCCATATGCCTCTTGGTTCCTGATGCGGGTTGGCCAAGGTGACATGTCCATTTCTGGACCAGACAGGCCCTCACCTGGCCAAAGCCATTCAAGCCGGGTAGGTCCCTCCTGCCCCTTTCTAGTTCCAGGGCCAATCAATGCCCTCCCACCCCCCTCCTGACCCTAAGAAGCCCCACTTCCTCAAAGCTCTACCTCAAATTCACCTCTAGGCTATAAAGAGGTTGGCAGCTATACACAGCACTTGTTAGTCTCAAAACTACAATCATTCATTCAATCGTATTTATTGAGCGCTTATTGTGTGCAGAGCACTGTACTATGCTTAGAAAGTACAATTTGGCGACAGATAGAGACAATCCCTACCCACCAACGGGCTCACAGTGGGGGGGGGGGGGGGGGGGGGGGGGGGGGCTCTCATTCTCTCCACAAAAGGAGACTTATCACTGGCCTCAAGGCTCTCCATCAGCTTTATCTTCCATTTCATGTCTCTCTGCCCACTCCTCCCCACCTCCCACCTTGTAACTGTACCTTGAGAGCAACAATCTGCCTCCAACCCCTCACTCACACTCTTCACCCAGAGCTCCCTCACTCATCTTCAAAGCCTTCCTGAAAAGCCCACTTCCTCCAGGAAGCCTCCCCAGATTAGTTGACACTAATCTAAGCACTTCCCTATTTCATTTATTCCGTTATTTTTACCCTGATACTTGTGCATTACTTCCTGCTCTAATAGAGAAGAAGCATGGCTCAGTGGAAAGAGCATGGGCTTGGGAGTCAGACGTCATGGGTTCAAATCCCCGCTCTGCCACTTGTCAGTTGTGTGATTGTGGGCAAGTCACTTAACTTCTCTGTGCCTCAGTTACCTCATCTGTAAAATGGGGATTAAGACTGTGAGCCTCACGTGGGACAATCTGATTATTCTGTGTCTACCGCAGCGCTGCACATAGTAAGTGCTTAACAAATACCAACATCATTATTATTATTATTCCCCCTGCTCCCACTATTTGAAAATGACCCATCTGCCTTTTCACCCTTTAGACGGTAAGCTCTTTGACTGCAGTTGCCTTGTGTGTGTATACTCTGGAGCACTTAGCACGGAGCTTGGCAGTCAGCAGGCACTCAATAAATACCACTAATGATGAATAGTCTACCTGATGGACTGTTCACAAAGATGGGCTGGATGGCTACGAGGCACTGGAATCAGTCAAGCAGTTATCTGAATCAGACGTCTGGCAAATTTGAAAGGCTTAAGTGACCACCTGATTTTATGCCTAATGATAATAGTAACTGTGGTATTTGTTACATATGTGTCAGGCGCTATACTAAGCACTGGGGTAGATACAAGATAATCAGGTTGAAACCAGTCCTTCTCCCACAATGGGCTCACAGTCATAATCCCCACTTTACAGATAAGGTAACTGAGGCACGGAGGTTAAGTGACTTGCCCAAGGTCACCCAGCTGATAAGTGGCAGAGCCGGTCTTAGAACTCAAGTCCTTCTGACCGATTCTGCCACCAAAACAAAAGTGCTTTAGCCACAATCATCACACATATGACAATCTGCAATGAAGAATGCTCTTATAAAGAATGATATTCGTCACTAGACCATTCATTCAATAGTATTTATTGAGTGCTTACTATGTGCAGAGCACTGTACTAAGCGCTTGGAATATACAATTCGGCAACAGATAGAGACAATCCCTGCCCAATGACAGGCTTACAGACCACTCCTCCCATCCCCCTCCAGGGCAAAAAGACTTTTAGACATCATGACAAAAGTTTAAGGTACACAACAGGCAAGTCGTGGGAGGCTAAAGTTGAAGAGAAACAAAATTATGCAGACCAATCTGAGGACTTCTCTACACCACTAAAGAAGCTATATATGGTCTTGTCCCCGCTATTAGAGCACCTTTAAGAGTACGGATGGCTCTCTCTTTGAAACAGACATGGGAGGAATCCTCTAAAGATGGCCATGGTATTTTAAGCAGCGTGGCTCAGTGGAAAGAGCACGGGCTTTGGAGTCAGAGGTCATGGGTTCAAATCCCGGCTCAGCCATTTGTCAGCTGTGTGACTTTGGGCAAGTCACTTAACTTCTCGGTGCCTCAGTTCCCTCATCTGTAAAATGAGGATGAAGACTGTGAGCCCCACGTGGGACAACCTAATTCCCTTGTATCTACCCCAGTGCTTAGAACAGTGCTTGGCATATAGTAAGCGCTTAACAAATACCAACATTATTATTAATATTCTTCTGAACGCATCTTGAATAATCAAAGAGGATTCCCAAAGGACAAAAACCTACCAACTCAGGAAGACACAGCACTTTTTCCAACTATTACAATCAGAACTCTGAAAAAATGGCAAGGTACTCAGAAGTAACGGCACAAAACTGCTCAGATCTACAAGCATGGAGGAACCACCACCACCTAGAAAAGTAAAAAGATCAGGCTGCAACAACTACAGCGCCATCTCATTGTTCTCCAAACACTAATCAATCAAGGGTTTTTACTGAGCGCTTACTATGTGCAGAGCACTGTACTAAGTGCTTAGGGGAATACAATCGAGTTAGCAGACACATTCAGTCTTACAGTCTACAGGAGGAGAACCAGAGTTCTTCTGGACCAGCTGCACAGAAGGATAGGCATGATCTTTGATGTTCACTTGGACTGTACCCTTTATTCATCCCTCCCTCAGCCCAACAGCACCTGTGTACATATCTGTAATTCATTCATTTATATTAATGGCTGTCCCCTCCTCTAGATCATAAGGTCACTGTGGGCGAATGTGTCTACCAACTTTGTTATATTGTATTCTCCCAAGAAGTGTGGCTTGGGGGAAAGAGTATGGGCCTGAGAGCTTAAGGACCTGCGGCGTGACCTTGGGCAGCTCACTTCGCTTCTCTGTGGCTCAGTTTCCTCATCGGTAAAATGGGGACTAAGACTGTGAGCCCCATGTGGGATAGGGACTGTGCCCAACCTGATTAGCTTGTATCTATCCCAGCACTTAGTAGAGTGCCTGGCACATAGTTAGCACTTAATGAATACCATTTAAAAAACAAAAATCAAAGGACCTAGAAGTTGGGAAGAGTTTTACATCACCACAGCTGAAAAGTGGAGGCAATTGCAGCCAAATGACTTTCAGACTGTGAGCCCATTGTTGGGCAGGGATTGTCTTTGTTGCCGAATTGTACATTCCAAGGGCTTAGTACAGTGCTCTGCACACGGTAATCGCTCAATTAATATGACTGAATGAATTGGCTTGGCACACTACTATCACGAAAGGAGTGGCTCTTTGGAGAAGAGAGTTTGAGAGGATGAAAGAAGTGAAAACCATAGTACCAGGCACTGACAATATCAAACAGCATCACGAGGGCCGATCTTTTTATGCACAAAGTAAGGTCAGTACTTTTCAGCCACATTCACACCTTTGGGGTCAGTTATGATGGACAATTAAAAGATCTCACAGTGCTTGCTAGCAATTCATTCTTCATTCACTTTTCTTCAAAAAAAAAAATCATTTTAACCACAGTGCTGAGAACATGATTGTGAGTAAACTCCCGCTCTAGACTATAAACTCACTGTGGGCAGGGAATGTGTGTGTGTTACAGTGTTATATTGTACTTTCTCAAGCACTTAGCACAGTGCTCAACACACAGCAAGCACTCAATAAATACAACTGACTGATTGAACTAGGAATCTTAAAGATAAGAACGATTTTCCATTAGGATCTGTCTTCTGAAAGTTTCATGCTATTGAACACTATAATAATTTAAAGTGCTGTAGTGAAATCCCTTGGATAGCAACAAGGTGAAATTACCAAGATAGACGACAAAATAAGGTGGGCGTTTAATAAGAGGCCTGAAGAACTGGCGGTTCTTGTGCCAACAACTACCCAAGTGTTCACTGAATTATAAGCACATTTCAGAAAGACCGAAAAAAAAAAGTAGCCAAGCAAAGTCAAAAGCTGTACTAATCTTCTTCCTGGTAAATTCCATACCAATGGCCAAGAGCTATTCCTATTTCTCCTAAGTATTTAAGAGTCTAATATGAATCCATCACAACTGTTTCTTCCAGCATCACATTATCCAGATAGATGCCTGTTATCGGAAGAACATTCCCTAATTTTGCTATCACATGCCACCCGAAACACAGTGACAGAATGGAGCGAAATCCTCAAGCCTGAATCTCACCTTATCCATTTGCTGCTTACTTGCCGCCGCCGCTCCCTCCAACCTCCGCCAAGCATTCAACGTGTCCAAAACTGAACATTTCCCTCCCACACCCTGTACACTCTAGACTACACACGTCATAGTCCATGGTCATTATTACATCAGCCTCCTCATTGACCACCTTGCCTCTAGCCGCTCTGCTTTGTTGCCTGGGTCATTTTTCCTAAAATTATAAACAAAACAAAAGAGCCCTGTCTAGCACACACTTCCCCATTCATATACAACCTTCAATGGCTGTCCACCTATTATCACATCAAGCAGAAATTCTTCACCCTAGGCTTTAAGGCATTCAATCAGCTCTTTCCTCTTACCTATCCTTGTTCCTCTCTCACCACAACCTAGTCGGCACACTCCACTCCTCTAGCACCAACTTACTTCTTGTGCCTCAATTAGTTGATCAAGGGCTCACACTCCCCCGCCCCCAAACTAGAAATCCCTCCCACTGTACAGCTGACAGACCCCTGCTCTCCCCATCTTCAAAGCCCCATGAAAATCACATCTCCTCCAGGAAGCCTTCCCTATCTGATCTCTCATCATCCCCTCCCTTCTACATCATGTCTGTACACCCACCCCCCACCAACAGCCCTTAGGTGCATTTTTTTTCCACAGTATTTAAGTGCTTATTATGTGCCAGGCACCGTACAAAGCACTGGGGTAGATACAAGATAATCAGGGGTTGGACACAGAGAAGTTAAGTGATTTGCTCAAGTTCACACAGGACAATTGGCTGAGCTGGGATTAAAATCCAGGTATTTTTGACTCCGGGGCCTGGGTTTTATCCATTAGGCCACGCTGCTTCACATTTACTTGTTGTCCGTCTCCACCTCTAGTTGTAAGCACCTTGTGGGGCAGGGATCATGCCTACCAACTCCATTGTTCCGGTACTTTTTGAAACACTAGATGCAGTACTCTGCACACAGTAAGCATTCAATAAATACCATTGATTACAACAACCTGCTCTTCTCTCAATTCTTTGAAAGCAGGATGGTAGTTATAATGATGATGATAATAATAATAATGGCCTCTGTTAAGCACTTACATGCTAAGCACCATGCTAAATTCTGGGGAAGATACAATACAATCAGATCAGATGCAGTTCCTGCCCCACATAGGGCTCACAATCTAAGGGGGAAGAAGAATGAATTAATCGTCTCCCCCACTTTTTAAAAAAAAAACACAACAAAAAACAGATGAGACAACATGGGCATGTAGGCGTTAAGTGACTTGTCCATGGTCACAGAGCAGGTAGGTGGCAGAGCTGGGATTATAATCCAGGTATCCCGATTCCCAGTCCTGAGCTCTTTCCACTAGGCCATGCTGCTCCCCTGGTGTTCCTGTTCACCACTTAGAGGATTGGGTGCAGGCAGTTCCAGACTGTGCTGTCAGCTGAGTGTAGGGTAGGCCTCTTCTAATAAATGACTGGAGACAGCACAAAACCCCACCCCTTCTGTATGCTATTCAAGGTGACAAAGACAGACACGACATTTTGTGAAATTTGGGTGTTCTATCATTAAAGGGCACCCCGGAGATCAAATTGGAGCAAGGCGTCTTTCTGATCATCCAGAAAATTTGTAAAATGTGATAAAATTTTTTTTGGAAAAATTATGAAATCAAGTCCAGGCCCTAGAAGGTTTTATACAGATACTCACGCAAGTGAGTACATGGCTAGTTCTACTGTAAACAGAACATAGGTCTGGGTTAATTATGGCTCTAGAGTAGTTTCCTTTGCTCCATTATGATGAAACTCCAGCTAATGCTGCAGGTGGAGGGAAAAAAACTCACAAAACCAAAACACAGAATTATACTAGTTTAGAGTAAAATGGCTCCTATCACGACAATGCCATTAGGAAGTTAGACACGCTCTTAGGGAAATACCTAATTACTAACATGCTCCTATGTTTCTCACCTGCAGCCATCAGGTCACTGCAGGACAATAGTTATGGTATTTTTTAAGCACTTACTACGTGCCGAGCACTGTACCAAGCACCGGAGTAGATTCAAGATCATCAGGACGGACAGCTTCCCTGGGAAAGGTTTCTGCTGCCTCCTCTTTTTCTGCCTTCCCACAGACAGCAACTGCGGCCAGGGCCAGATAGGGGACTTCAGAACACCAATAATCAGTTGGGAAGGAATGAGCCCTAACTGGACTCTTTCCCTTTCCCCACCATTGCTTAAGGCTTAAAGAAAAAGGCAGCATTATATCCTTCTCTGAAGAGAGCAGCAGGATGGCCTAGTGAAAAGAACACGGTTCTGGGAGTCAGATCACCTGGGCTCTACTCCCGGCCCTGTCACCTGGCTGCTGTGTGACCTTGGGTAAGGTCACTCCTGCACCTCACTTTCCTATGCTCCCTCCTACTTAGACCGTGAGCCCTGGATGGAACATGGGCCGGCTATCTTGAATTTGCTCCAACACTTAGCACAGTGCTTGGAACATAATAAGAACTTAATACCACTGTTATTACTATTATTTCAATAACTGCTCAAAGAACAAAGAAAATTTGGTGTTGGAAAATGTATGCAAATATTGGTTAGTTTTCATGGAAGAGGCGCAATGGAATTAACAACAAATTAGCGCAAGCCAAGGGATTTAAAATAACAAATCAAAGGAAAAATTAAAGTGATGATCAAAATCACCGAGATACCTAAGTGACCTTTTAGAAAGGGTTTAAAAATATATAGGTAAGTATTAATAAGAAAAGCAGCGTGGCTCAGTGGAAAGAGCCTGGGCTTAGGAGTCAGAGGTCGTGGGTTCCAATCCCGGATCTGCCGCTTGCCAGCTGTGTGACTTTGGGCAAGTCACTTCACTTCTCTGGGCCTCAGTTACCTCATCTGTAAAATGGGGATTAAAACTTTGAGCCCCACATGGGACAACCTGATCACCTTGTATCCCCCCAGCGCTTAGAACAGTGTTTTGCACATAGTAAGCGCTTAACAAAAGTAAATAAATAAATAAGACATTGCAAAAGTAATATGAAAAGAACAGCCTGGGAAATTTCCAAGAACCAGTGATACTTCAAAAATTGGAAACTAATGAAGGGAAATTGGCATGACTAAATCTTCTGTCCACCACAATCTTCCTCCTGTTTCTCACCTTCCCTAGTCCATTGGGACTGGGAAACTATTTGAAAATGAAGGACTACCTCCACCCTACCCAAAAAAAAAAAAGCCAGTTTGGAGATGAGAAAGGGTCACGTGGATGCTGATTGTATAGGGGAAAAAAAATCAGCTCCTGCTCCCCAAAAAATCCAAATGTCTAACATCATTAAACTTGATTTGCAAAATAAACCCTGAATTGGGCCTTCTAAATATACGAAGGAATATGAAAAACTTTACAATCACTCTCCCCACTTTCAAAACTATATTAAAATCACATCTCATCCAAGGGGCCTTCCCTGATTAAGCCCTCATTTCTCTTCTCCCACTCCCGTCTGCATTACCCTTGCACTTGGATTTACACCCTTTATTAGCTCCTCCCTCAGCCCCACAGCACTTATGGACATATCTTTAATTTATTTATATTAATATCTGTCTCCCCCCGCCCCAAACTGTAAGCTCGTTGTGGGCAGAGAACACTTCCCCCTATCTGTTACACTTTACTCTCCCAAGTGCTTAGTGCAGTGCTCTGCACACAATAAATGTTCAATAAATGCAATTGACTGACAGAATTGCCTAATGGAAAGAGCACTGGCCTAAGAGTCAGAGGACTCTTAGGAACTGGGTTCTAATCCTGGCTCCATCTCTTGCCTGCTGCGTGACCTCGGGCATGTCACAACTTCCTCGGACCTCAGTTCCCTCCTCTGCAAAATGGGGATTCAATTCCTGTTCTACCTCCTACTTAAAATGGGAGCCCCATGTGGAACCTGATGATCTTGTATGTACCACAGCACTTAGTACAGTGCTTAGCACATAGTAAACACTTAACAAAAAACCACAACATAATACCATTTGAAATGGGTTGGACGAGCCTGCAGTAAACTCTAATACCACAGATTGATTGACTGAGGAGACCTGAAATAACCAAAGGGTATAAATATCCTGAAACTACTGAACTACTTGAAGTCATGCAGCTTAGGGCTCTAAGAGACCATATCCTGGAATTACAAGAATGTGATTCTAGATTCAGTGTTTCAGATAGTCTGGATATGATTTCAACTAATTTTTGGCTCAAAACTAAGTGCTCTGTGGTAAGAAATAAAAGATCGATGTGGCATATTCATAAAAAAGCTTGGTTAGTTAATAGGGAGGTGTTGCATAAATAACCTAAAGACCCCCAAAGTATAACTACTGAGTGAACGAAGAATTATTTAGCATGACACCACACAAACTAAATGAGAGTGGGGAGCTGAAGATCAAATGATCATTGAACTTTTCCCAGAGAAGGGAGAAACAGCATGGCCTAGAGGAAAGAGCATGGGCCTGGGAGTCAGAGGACCGGGGTTCTAATATGGGCTCCGCCAAGTATCTGCTGTGTGACCTTGGGCAAGTCACCTAACTTTTCTGTGCCTCCGTTCCTTCATCTGCAAAATGGGGATAAAGACTGTGAACCCCATGTGGGACATGGTACTGTATCCAAACTGATTATCTTATATCTACGCCAGTGTTTAGTATAGTGTCTAGCACATAGCGAAAGCTTAAGGAATACCACCCCCACCTCCATAAAATGAAGGGGACGATCCATTACTTAGCACTAGTGAGTTCACTGAACACTCTGAAAGGTGAATTACAGGGAGCAGTCTGGTAAAAGCTCACAGGAGATGGGCTAGATTTCGCCTACAAAAGAGGTAATCAGGTTTCAAAGAGGCCTTTTACACCATAAAATAAGGGGGCGAAATCCTTAGCAAACAGTGGATTTTAAGCTCAAACGATAAAGATTTAAGCACTGAACCTCATTACTTCATTCATGAATTGGTGGCTCTTTTCAGAAAAGAAGCCAGAAAAGGGTCAAAGCTAAAAGGTTTTAAAATTGTATGACCAATTACAGTATCAGCCTATCAGATGTGACATACTCTGGGTCTTTTTTTTAAAAATGTTTGCTTATTAGGTTACTCATAAAAGATACACTTCACATTTCTGTGTCTTCTACAGGGGATAGAAGCCCCATTAGACACTAAATGAAATCAGAAAATCCCAATAAAGTCAATTTTGGTTCTTTTCACATTAGTAAGCCATAGGAATTCAAAAACATGACAGTGCAAAGCTTGTATAATTAAGTCACATGTAAATCAAATCAATCTTCCCAGCCATTCGATAAGGAGCAGGTTATCACCATTTTAGTTTAAGTATTAAAGGCAAAAACTGCCTCCTAAAAAGTGGAAAAACAGGGCAAAACAGAACCCCTGGCTCACAAGCCAGAAGCTACTCTATCCAAATATTCTTCCAATTTAATAGGGGCATGATTGCTATTTAAAGATAACCTATTTCAGATGTAGTTTGGGCTTTAAGCACTTTTAAACCCACCTATTATTTGGGCATTCCAGCCAGGACCCTTCCAAAAAACATTCCTCCTCCCTCCCAGCTGTCTGTTCCCGTTGTCAACCCTCACAAAGTTCAACTGCTTTGATAAATGTAGCTATCTCTCCGGCATACTGGGGAATCCTCTGAAGGCTTTTGCTTCTAATCTCTACATTGCCAAGCCAGCTGTAATTTCCTGACTTATAATGCTAGTTGTTTAATCAAGAGGTAGATCCTACAAATATGCAACTTTCAGGCTCTCCCAAAATGTGGGCAGGGAATGTGTCTACCTACTCTATTATATTGTACTCTTCCCCCAAGCACTTGAGTACGATGCTCTGCACACAGTAAGTGCTCAATAAATACGACTGATTGATTGAGCTATACCAGGGCAAGAATTGACCCACGGGCCTTCACACACACTTCTGGAAGGAGCAGCAAAATAAATGACGCTAAACTTTCAGTCTGCTGGAGATGAGGAATAGGCACTTCCACAGCTTGAAGCCAACAAATGTGATCAAACTTACAACAAGTTTGACCTAGCTGCTTGGAATCCAGCCTGTTGTAGCTTCAGCCTTGAGAAGAAGGAACCACTCTAACACCTCCAGACATCTGATCTCAGGAGACCGAGCGCTGGAAATTTACATGGGAGAAAGGAGATCGATTCTCTTCCGTTCCCGTACAGGCGGAATCCTAAAAAGAGAGTGAACATGAATGGCATACAATGCAAGAGTTACCAAGACAACCACCGACTGGGTTAGGGCACTGTCTCAGCACCATGCTGCAACCCTGCCCGCTGCCTTGCTCACTGCACTCTGTGCCCCAGCAGAACCTTTACTAGTGGGTGGCTCTGCACGCACCACTAGCATTCTAATCAATTCCTTTACCTGGGTTATTGGTATTAAACTGTCAGAACCATTAAGAGGATGCTTCAGGGACAGGCTCCTTATAAGATCCTACATTTAGTTATACTGGCTCAGCACCTGCTTTGCCGTGCCCGCCTCCAATCGATCCATGGTATTTATCGAGCAGAGCACTGTACTACACACTTGCTCACATGGTCCCCAAGGCCTGGAACTCCTTTCCTCCCCAGATCCACTTGCCTCACCCCCTCCCACCTTACTGGTCTCCAACTACTCAACAGCACCCTCTCTCACATAAAGCCTTCAGGTTAACCCTAACCCTAGTCTCTTGCACTTACATTCTTTTTGCCTACCCTTGTTTGTGTTCACTCAATTTTATTCCTATTCCACTGTTTATGAATATTTGTCTATGCTATTAGACTGTAAGTGCCTCGTAGGCAGGGAACATGCCTTGTACTTCTGTTGTACTTTCCAAGCACTTAATACAATGCATTCAGTAGGTGCTCAATAAATACTATCACTGCTGTAAACTGTAAGCTCCTTGTGGGCAGGGATCACATCTACCAACTTTGTTGTATTGTACTTTCCCAAGCGCTTAATACAGTGCTCTGCACACAGTAAGCAGTCAAATACCACTGACTGATCAACCTCTACAACTATATGTATCCTCTACAAAAAGCAAACAAACCAACAAAAAAAACCCCAAGGTTAAACCAAGGGAGCATTTCCAGAATGACAATTTACAGTCAGGAACAATCTTATTTTTCTTCTGAAATCAATTAAATCCTCAATTTCTATATGCCCTCATATAGTTAAGTGTGATAAGAGGTAAAGAGTTTAGCCACATAATGAGATACTTAACTGCCGTCGGTTGCTCTCCCTTACGTAGACCCTGAATATTTTAAGCCAGCTTTTGGGCAACTAGACAATCAACTTGGCAAGTAGTGTTAAAGGAAACAGCTGAGTGGCATTTAGTAATTAATTTTATTAGCTACTTCTAACCACCACCCATTAGAGGCACTGAGGCCCAGAGGTTAAGTCACTTGCCCTAGGTCAGTGAATCCAGAATTAAATCTTGAGCATTAGTAGTGGGAGGTCTCCGATCAGCACAAACTTCATGATGGCCATTTTAGCCTACAGCTCTAATTTTTACATTAGAATTTGATAAGCAATAGTTCTGAAGACTACCATCTCAGTCAAAGCTCAGAACGTTACAACAGCATGACACAATGTTTAAGCACCATATTTTACTGAAGAATATCATACACTCCCAGAATACCTATATGGTTTTAGATCACAACAGACGTGATTTTTGCAGTATAGCACAATCTGAAGTGCAGTGAGGACCACCAAGGCCGCTATACTTCTTGACAGACCTTATAAAAGCTTCAGCAAATCTGGGCTTTGGAAAGCTACTAAGTTCATTCATTCAATCATTCATTCAATAATATTTATTGAGCGCTTACTATGAGCAGGGCACTGTACTAAGAGCTTGTAATGTATAACTCGGCAACAGATAGAGACAATCCCTGCCCAACAACAGGCTCACAGTCTAAACGGGGGAGACAGATGACAAAACAGAACAAAACAAAGCAAGTAGTCTGATGAAATATATTTCCCTGCTGGCCTTTAGAAGTCCAGGATCCCAAGACTACTCCATGTTATTTGGAATAGTGCTTTTCGCATTCCTTATTTCATGGAAATGGCCTGTTGTAGGCATCAGGACTAAAGGTGCCCCTTCTGGTTCCACCTCCAACTTTCTGAACCATTTTGATCCCTTTCTCACATTCCGTCTCTTTTTCTCCATCCCTATGTTGAAGTGGGGACTTCAATATCTACACAAACGTACCTGACAACCCTTCGACTGCCCACTTTCTATCACTCCTTTAACTCCACTGACCTCCTGCTCCACCCCACCTCACCCACTTGACCTCATCCTCTCTAGTCACTGTACGTCTCGTCACTCACCAATTCTGAAATGCCTCTATTCCACCACAACCTCCTCACCTGCCTTCCCGCCCACACAACCCCTCCCCACAAAACTCAGAACTTCTGACACCATCCAATTTTCTCAAGTCATCATGCCCCATTTAGTCTCCATACCCAAACTACTTCCCTTAACAACCAAATTGACACCCTCAACGCCACCATTTCTACTGAACTCCACTCACTCTCTCTGCTATCCCTTCACCGATCTTGTACCACGAACCCACAACCCTGGATCACCTCTACACTCCACTTCCTTCGCTCCCATGCATGAGGCAGAGAGCTGCTGGAGGAAACCCAGATACCAGGCTGACCTGGTCCATCTCAAACTCATCCTTGCCTGCTTTAACTCTGCCTTCTCCTTCGCCCGGCAACATTATTTCTCCATCCTTATTGACTCCTATGCCCACTGCCCTTACCAGTTGTTTCACATGTTCAACTCCCTCCTCAAATCCCCTGTCTCTCCCACCCCATCTCTTGCCCCTAATGACCTGGCCAATGTACTTTATTGAGAAAACTGAAGCCACAGACTGTAAGTTCATTGTGGGCAGGGAGCGTGTCTACCAACTCTGCTGTATTGTACTTTCCCAAGCACTTAGTTCAGTGCTCTGCACACGGTAACTGTGGGAGTCCCTCAAGGCTCAATTCTGGGTTCCCCTCTATTCTCCATCTACACTCACTCCCTTGGAAAACTCATTCGCTCCCATGGCTTCAACTACCATCTCTACGTGGATGATACCGACATCTATATCTCCAGCCCTGATCTTTCTCCCTCTCTGCAGTCTCACAATTCCTCCTGCCTTCAGGACATCTCTACTTAGATGTCCCCTTGACACCTCAAACTTAACATGTCCAAAACAGAACTCCTTATCTATCTTCCCACTAAAACCCTGTCCTCCCCAGTGTCTTTCTCATCACTGTAAACAGCACCATCACTTTTCCTGTTTCACAAGCCCATAACCTTGGCATTATCCAGCTCATCTCTCTCATTCAACCCACATATTCAATCTGTCACCAAATCATGTCAGTTCAATCTTCACACCACTAAAATCCACCCTCTCCTCTCCAAACTGCTACCATGGTAATCCAAGCACTTATTCTATCCTGACTTGATTACTGCATTAGTCTCCTTGCTGACTTCCGTTCCTCCTCTCTCCCCACTTCAGTCCATATTTCAATCTGCTCCCCAGATTTCTACAAAACCCTTTAGTCCATGTTTCCCCGCCCCTCAAGAACCTCCACAGTGGTTGTCCATCCACCTCTGCATCAAACAAACTCCTTACCATCAGCCTTAAAGCACTCAATCACCTTGCACCCTCCTACCAACCTCACCTTTCTCATTTCCTACTATAACCCAGTCCACATACTTGCTCCTATACTGCCAACCAACTAACAACCTCGATCTCGTCTATCATGCTGCCGATTCCTCACCCACATCCTCCCTCTGGCCTGGAACACCCTCCCTCTTCATATCCAACAGACTATCACTCTACCTACCTTCAAAGCCTTATTAAAAGCACATCTCCTCCAGGCCTTCCCCAACTAAGCCTCATTTCCTCTTCTCTCACTCCCTCTGCATCACCCTTACACTTGGATATGCACTTTATTCCCCCCATAGCACTTATATATGTATCCATAATTTATAGTAATGCCTGTCTTCTCCTATAGGCTGTAAGCTCATTGTAGACAGGCAATGTGTTTACCAACTCTGCTATAGTGTGCTCTCCCAAGTGCTTAGTACAGGGCCCTGCACACAGTAAGCGCTCAATAAATACAACTTATTGAGTTAAACACTCAACTTTTTCCTAAACATCCATGGCGAAGAAGCAAGAGACCAAGATGCTGGTGTCTCAAAAGGTGTTTGATCCCTCCTGGAAGTTGTCATTCATGAATAACAACAACAACAATAACTAGGCTATTAATATGGGCCAAACTCTGTAATGAGCACTGGGGTAGGTAGAAGATAACCAGGTAAGAAACAGCTCCTGTCCCTCATTGAGCTCACACTTTAAGTAGGAGGGAGAACAGGTATTGAATCCCCATTTTATAGCTGAGGAAACTGAGGCCCAGAGAAGTGAAGTGAATTGCCCAAGGTTACCCATCAGGGAAGTGGTAGAGTCAGGATTAGCCCCTAAATCCTCTGTCTCGCAGGGCTGGGCTTTTTCCAATAGGCCCTGCTGCTGATTAGGCTCTAAAGGTCCATGCGGGTGCACCTATTAGCAGCCAAGCAAATGATTGTGAACAGTTCTGCGGGGCCAGCTAGACAAGAAGTTGGGAGAAAATATGATAAATGCCCTCAGCCCGCACCAGGGAAATCCCTACACACAACTAAAGATCTTCACTGGCAATACGGAACTAAAGGCCATCACTGAATTGCTGCCAGAGCAGTCCACTCACTGTCTACCAATTCAACAACAAGACAAGGATGGGCAAAAAAAATCCACTCAAGATCAGTAACGTTTCTTCAGGATACTGTGGTGATGAAGCCCAATGTCTACAGAGTGGAACCACCTCCTACAAAGTTGTGAATTCACCACAGGTGACATCTGCCTCTTTGGGCAATCCCATCAATGTTACCTATGTTCAACACTAAGTAGCAAGAAAGGATCACAGCCAAAGAGGTCTTGAAGTGGTCAGACTTCTTCCTTCAAGCTATGTTCATCTCAACACAGCTTGGCTGTGAGGGACATGTGCATAATAGCAGAGTACTCTAATAGCTGGTTGTGGTATGGTGAATGAAAGCAAGAGAGTGGGGGGGCGGGGGGGCGGGGGAGCGGGGGAAACAACATGGGACTGAGAGGACATGGAGAATACACACTAAGAATGTAGTGAAGAGCATCTCAGACAATTCAGCACCACAGCTAAATGTTAGGAGACAGACCAATCTGCCACACTGCAATCAAGAAAGGATTGGCTGTTTTTGAGCAGAAGCTTCATGAGAATCATGACATCAAGGCAAAATTGCAAACAATGACAGGGAGCAAACCCAACAAGAGATGGTCTGGGTTTGCCCTTGTAGGATAGGGACTGTTAGTCTTGCATTGATTTTCTTCAGTCACATCAAAACCCATGAGTTCACTTCACCATCAGCAGCACCATCCCGAAGACAACATACAGAAGATGCCAGATGGGCGTGTGTGTATTATTAATGGTATAATCTCACATAAAACACCACGTTGAAAAGTCAGAAAGCCTATAGGCAAAATACCTGCTCGTGGATTGAAACTCAACCCTCTCGGCTTTTGTCACTCTCCCCAACACCTGATTTTCTTTTCTGAGGGGGAAAAAGCAAAATAGTTTAAACAGGATGCATTTCTATTTTCTCCTTGAGCTAAACAAAGTCTTCATTCACTCTGGTCTTCCATCCACCCAATTTAAGTTTACACAAACTTGTTTTCTCCTGGGTTTAGTCATGTCTAACAAAGTGGTCCTCCCCAATCTCCATCCCCATCCCGCCTCCCCCGGTCCCCATCCTCAGTCCCCATTTCCCCCAGCAAACCCTCACTGTTATCCTCATCTTGTATCCTGGGCCACTCAACCAGGCCTTTCAGGGCTATTTCCCCAAATTAGCCTCATCACTTTATAAGAAAACTGCCTACTTATCCAAGCAGACTTAGTACAGTGCTCTGCATGGGGGCACTCAAATGCTATTGATAAGATCCAACTGCATGGGAGACAGCCTCAGGGAAAGTTCCCCAGCTCTGTGGGACCAATGAAGAAGTGGCTCCACTTTCTTTAGACATCTGCTAATAATAATCATAAAAATGGTATTTGGTAAGCACTTACTAAGTTGATAGTAGCTCCAAGATGACAAATAATTAAATAAATCTACTCCAGAAAAAGTTAGCATACAACAAAATTAAAGGGCTCCTAAAAATCCCAGCTGTTTGGGAGGCTGGATGAATCAAAAACCTTTTCCATCACCATTCGCTTCTCTTCAGAGCAATTCATTAGAATGCAATCCCTTTCCACCCTGCCAACAGAAGTTGCAGGGTACAAGTTATTTTGGGAACCACACAATTCCGGCCTACTGATGGCTCCTCCCCAATTCAACAAGCTACTGCGATGTGAGTTTTAGAAATAAAAATTTCAGGTATGAATTAGTGAAAAAAAGAGTAGTAAACTATCCCTATCCAGTTGAACCGTGGTCTTTGTATAATCCAGCACTGAAACTTCCATCTCTTTAAGCACTACTTCAGTGCAATATTGCTAGCAATGTATCTTAGTGTAAAGAACACAGAACTGGAAGTCAAGAGTCAAAGTGGGATATAATCCTGGTTCTGCTACTCACATGCTGGGTGACCTTGGGCAAGTCATTTACAGTGCATTGTGCATAGTAAGCATTTAAATACCACAGCTATTATTAAATTCTGTGTCTCCATTTCCTCATCTGTAAAATGGGGATTAAATTCCTGTTCTCCCTTCCTCCCCTCCCCTAGACTGAGACAGCCCCGCGGGGCAGAGTGTGTCCAATCTGCATATATTCTATCCCAAGTGCTTGGCACATAATAAGCACTTAAATCCCATCCATGGCTTCTGAGTGTGGAGCACTGTACTAACTCCTAACTCCTTAGAGGTTGGAAGGCTACAGTAGAATTGGTAGACATGATGCCTGTCCACAAGGACTTAATCTAGAGGGGAAGACAGACATTAAAATAAGTTACAGATAGGGGAAATGGCAGAATATAAAGATATGTATTTATGAGCTGTGCGACTGGGGTATCAAAAGTGCTTAAGGTATACAGAGCCAAGTGCATAGGTGATGCAGAAGGGAGAGCAAGTAGGGAAAATGATGGCTTAGTCAAGGAAGGCCTCAATTATCACTACTAAAGGCAGGAAGGAATCAGGTTGGATTGTTCCCATTTTCAAAGATAAGGAAGTAGAAAAAACTCACAATACCTTACTGTGCCTGCAGAGTCACTTTGGGGGAAGAGATGGGCTTAAAGCCCAGTTTTCTGAAGCCCCATCCAGGGCCCTATCACTACACCTTACACTCCTGTAGAAGGTTAACAATTATTTTAAATTGTTCTAAAACATATGGGTAGATGACTGACATCTACAAAGAGGATCTCTGTAATAACTTGGGAGATGGGGGCATGTATGATGGGCTAAAGAAGGATATCAAGGAAGAGACCTCAGAGGAATTAGCAGCAATCTGATTTGCTACGTTATTTACTGGTTGCCACACAATAATGTGTTTCCCTGCACCACAACACACACTCACAACTTAACAGTAAAAGCAGTTGCCTTTTGGAAAAGGAATAGGCAAATCATTTCCTTTCTTTTCAAGGACAGAGCTTTGGATCCCAAAGACAGTTAAATACTTGGTGATGAGGAGATGGATATCGTTATTTAAAAAGAAACAAAAAACAACAAAAAAAAACCCCAGAAAACTAAAACACACACAAAAAAACCCAACATACACACACACAAAATTACTTATGTACACAAATAATAGATAAGAGAATGTAGGAAATCAGAAATAGCACTGCAACTTTACATTTTCTATGCTGAATGTATATCATGGGATTTGGGTTTTTATTTCTCTTTTTATGGTATTTGTTATATGCTTACTATGTGCCAGGCACTGCACTAAGCACTGGGGGTAGATACAAGCTAATCAGGTTGGACTCAGTCCCTGTCCAACATGGGGCTCACAGTCTTAATCCCCATTTTTCAAATGAGGAAACTGTGGCACAGAAAAGTTAAGTGACTTCCCCAGATCACACAGCTGACAAGTGGTAGAGCTGGGATTAGAACCCAGGTCTGTGCTCTATCCACTAGGCCACAGTATTTACTGTGTGCAGAGTACAGAACTAAGAGCTTGAGCGAGTACAATATAATAGAGTTAGTAACCATTATCCTTGCCCACTAGAAGTTTACAGTTTACAGGATATGGAACTTACATCTTAAAACAAATATTCACACTACTGAATTTGATTATACTATGGTCCCCATGACTTTATACCTGATTTGTCTGTTCTTGAAAAAGGTCAATTTTCACTTTTAAATGGAAACTAGGCTTTACAACTAGATTGAGAAAGTTTAAGAAAAAAGTGTTTGCCACTGCTTTTTTCCAACATTCTAAAAGCACACTGCTTAGTCATATTTTACTCTAATTAAATATTAGTTCCAAACACCTTGTGAGTTTAAAAAAAAAATCCACAAAAAACGCAAATCACGGCCATAAGATCAAGAGATCACTGGATGCTGCAAACACTTCTATTGAAAAAATAGGTTAGCAAAGAAACATATTCTAAGTGCATACTGTACAAAGTTTCAGAAGTACACATTTGAGCTATATTGGCAAGTGAGCAACTATCAAATCCTCACAAAATGCAAAGCTGATTTTAATTTAACTACACATCACAGAAACAATTGAAATGACCTATTTGTTAAAAGCATGAGAGCGAGAAAGGTTTTTTTGCATGTGTGTGCACTATACTAAAATCACCCAAAATGATGGATTAATGAGAAAGTCTATCAAGCACTGCTTTGTTCTCTGGATTCTACAAGTTCCTACTAAAACACCACTCAATACTTAATCACCCATTATCCCCAGGGGAAAAAAAACACAATTTGAAAATAATTATTAGTCTTTTTATTGAGAAATTAGATATTCGAGGAAAAACAGAAACTGATCCCTGTGTGCACAGCAATCTCAGAAAGAAAGGGCTCTTGCTATTCCTTGGCTGAAAGTGATAAGGGACAAGAACAGAAGACACTTCAAAGATAAGGGACTGATTTAGGTCCCTCCACCCCTGAAACCTTATTCATTCTTATGAATCTGCACCCCACTTAATAAACTCTCAATTACCTGATCAGAAGGGGTTGGGGAGACCAATGGAGAATATTAGACCGAGTCAAATCTGGTCTTTATTCCAACCTCCAATACTGCCTCAATACACAAACGGACAAACCTTCATGCAAGTTGGTAAAGTGAGGGCTTTTTTTTTTGTGGATGTGTGTGGGGACGTGAGACAAGGCGATTCTGGAGGAAGATAAGCCTGATTCTGATAGGGTAGCACAGTTCCAAGGACACAGGGACTTTTAAATTATGCATGCACACATGGAATAAGGGAGGGTATAAATACATGCCCAAGTGCTAAAGGTGGCTGATGGATATCAGGAGTTAATGAGGGACAGCTTGTTGGAGGTGATGAGATTTTAGGAGGGCTCTGAAGATGAGGAGAACTGTGGCCTAACAGTGCCTGGCACATAGTAAGTGCTTCACAAATACCATAATTATTATTATTTTTAAAGGACAGTCAGTTCTCTCCCTCTTCCCTACCCACTCCCTTCTCCCACTACACCCCAGCTCTCACTCTTTGTTCCTCAACCTTTTCTACTGCCAGCTGCTGACCTCTAACACCTCTCAACTCCCTCAAATTCTACAGATCACTGCTCTGCCCATCTTTAAAGTCCTTCTGAAATAATCTCTCCTCCAGGAGGTCCTCCCTAATTAATCTCACCCCTTCAGGTTATAGTCCTCGATTGCCACTTTAGCACTTTTGCACCACCTACACACCGGTGTACTGAACCACCAGTAGCACTTATGTACGTGTCTTCCGTACCCTATTAAGCACTAACACATACCGGTATCCCTTTTTCCTCCTCCTGAATTATTTTAATGTCTGTAAAATGCTTGAGGACAGAGCTCAAGTCTTTTATTGGACTCTTCCAAACACAGTGTGTGTCACACAGTAGGATTTCAATAAATACCACTGAGTGATTGAAGGTGGAAACAATCTGGCTGGATGAATGGAAGGATACAGGATGTAACATGCATGAGGAAATGGCAAAATTTAACATGGGTTTGAATGCAGAAGTAGCTTGATCTCTCTTCTCGGCAGTCTCGTATTTTCTCCTGCCTTCACAACATCTCTACTTGGATATCCTGCCGACATCTCTAACTTAACATGTCCGGAACAGAACTCAGCTTCCCACCCAAACTCTGTCCCCCACTCTGACTTTCCCATCACTGTAGACAGCACCACCATCCTCCTGGTCTCACGACCCCATAACCTTGGTGTTATTTGACTCATCTCTCTCACTCAACCCACACGTTCAATATGTCACTAAATCCTGTCAGTTCAACCTTTGCAACATCACTAAACTCCGCCCTTTCTTCTTCATCCAAACTGCTACCCCACTGATCCAAGCACTTATCCTAGCCCACCTTGATTACTGGATCAGCCTCCTTGCTGAGCTCCCTGCCTCTCCCCACTCCAGTCCATATTTCACTCTGCTGTCCAGATCATTTTTCAACAAAACCTCAGTCCATATTTCCCCACTACTCAAGAACCTCCAGTGGCTGCAAACAGAAACTCCTTACTACATGCTTTAAAGCACTCAACCACCTTGTGCCCTCCTACCCTAACTCTATGATCTCCTACTACAACCCGGTCTGCACATTTCTCTCCTCTAATGCCAACCTACTTGCTGTACCTCCATCTCTTCTATCTCACCAACAACCTCGCACCCACCTCCTGCCTGTCCTGAACTCCCCTTAATATCTGACAAATGATCACTCTCCCCACCTTCAAAGCCTTATTTAAAGCACACCTCCTCCCCAAAAGGCCTTCCCCAACTAAGCCCTCATTTCCTCTGCTCCCTCTCCCTTCTGCATCGCCTTGCCCTTGGATTTTTGTCGGCACTTATGTACATATCTGTAATTTTATATTAATGTCTGCCTCCCCCGCTAGACTATAAGCTTCTTGTTGGCAGGGTATGTGTCTATCAATTCTGTTATACTGTACTCTCCCCCAAGCCCTCAGTGTATTGCTCTGCAGATAGTAAGTGCTTGATAAATGATTGATGTGGGCACTGAAAAGCAATGAGGAGTTGAGGACACTAGGTTGCAGGGACAGGAAGGATAGTGGGTGGTTTAGGCAGCTCCTCAAATTCAATAACTGTCCTGCCTCCCACTTAAGACTGTGAACCCCATGTGGGACAGGGACTGTGTCCAGCCTGATTATCATGCATCTACCCCCACCACTTAGTACAGTGCCTGGCACATAGTAAGTGTTTAAACACCACCATTATTACTATTATCATCGGGGACTGGAAAACTGGGACATGGGAAGGAGAGGAAAAAATAAAAATAAACCAAATGGGCCCCATCATTCTGTGTTTCAAAGCTATGGGTGACTCTGCCACTTTCCCCGAATAGATTGTAAACTCCTTCTTGAAGGTAAAGCCCTTGTCTAACTTTTTTTTGAACTTTCAAGCACTTGACATAGTGCTCTGCATCCAGAAGATGCTCAACAGAGTACTACTGATTGAGTAGACTTATACCGCACATTAAAATAGGACATTCTGCTGGACAGGATTTGCAGAGTTGTTGTTGAAGCCAGAGGGCAGTCTGAAGGAAAGGTATAAGAATTCAAACCAGCTGATCAATCATCCTGAAAAAGTTATACAGAAATGGAACTCTGAAAAAAATCTTGTCAAAATGGGTCTGGGTGCGCTGAAAAAAATTCATCTTTCCTCCCTTTACACTGACATACAGAATGAACTAGGCCCACAATATTGGCTAAAGTTCTTGCTTTATATGAGAAGAGAGTTCAAGAGTCCTTTTTGTCTTTTCAAACACCCATAATTTGGCCAAATCCAAGAGCGAGGGCCTACACTGTCTGAATAATAATGTTGGTATTTGCTAAGCGCTATGTGCAGAGCACTGTTCTAAGCGCTGGGGTAGATACAGGGTAATCAGGTTGTCCCATGTGAGGCTCACAGTTAATCCCCATTTTACAGATGAGGTAACTGAGGCACAGAGAAGTTAAGTGACTTGCCCACAGTCACACAGCTGACAACTGGCAGAGGCGGGATCCAAACTCATGACCTCTGACTCCCAAGCCCGGGCTCTTTCCACTGAGTCACGCTGAAGCCCCCTGCCACTGGGGTTGCCGGATCAGTAGTCAAATCATACTTATATTGAGCGCTTACTGTGTGCAGAGCTCCGTACTAAGCACTGGGGAGAGTAAAATATAACAGAGTTGGTAGACATGTTCCCTGCCCACAACAAAGTCTAGCAGGGGAGTCGCCAACCTCTGGCTGGCTAGTTTGGGAATGAAGCCGCACTGTCCCCAAAAGCGAAGGGCAGGCAGAAGTGTCACCTTCCGAACCTTTAGAACCCTGAGAAGGTTGGGACCGATCCTTTGCCCCATATGACCTGAGAGGAAATCAAGGACGCTCTCCTCTCTCATTAGCTGCCAATGTTTGTTTTGCTGTTGTTGCTATTATTTTAGTCAGCTTCTCTACCTTGCTCCCCTTATCCTAATCTATCCTCCCCACCTTTAGATTGAACCCCTTATGGGAAGGGGCTGTGTCTGCATCAAGATCAATGTATTATTCTTCTTCCCAGAACTCGGTTCAGTGCCTCAAACACTGTAAAGCACTTAATATTTTCTGCAATCAATTGGGCATTAGACTCGGGAGTTCAAGCACAGGCATTCCACTTCTCAGTTTCCTATTCTGGGAAAGCTAAGAATGACGACAGTCACAATATCCAGATATCGCCCCTTCAACGCGATGAGCATAAAACGCTATCCTATACCCCATAAAAAAAAAAATAGAGCTGAAGCAAAGAGACTGTCGCAATATTTTAAGACAAGAAGAAATGAAGTCGAGATTAGCTAGAGCTGCAGAACTGGGGGGCCAACTTTGTTTACAGTTTCCCAGAAAAGTTACGGGTGATACCAATACCTAACAAACATATTGCGGGTAGTCAGTACATTCATCATCTCAATTACTTAGAAGGTAACCAAGACAGATTAAGGGTTGGGGAGAAGGGCAAAAACCCATCTGGGAGAGGTCCTTATAGGACCTCCAAAACATCTTCTAAATTATTATTCTTGTGCTGTTACCGCTTTCTAAGAATATCAGTTTTTTCATATGGTCCAAAAGAGAATGGGTGGCTTTAAAAGTGTCGAGGCTAAAAAAATAATCTACTGATGAACAGGAAGATGCTGTTCAAAAAGAGTGGATATCAAGTTTGGTGGATTTATACAGAATCCCTAATTTAAAACTACTTGGCTACTCTCTGAATTAGACTTCTTCCAGAGCAAACAATCTCCATTAACCTCGGCTGTAGATGCCGAGGCAGCAGAAATAAAAACTCGGTCTTGAAACTGCACTTCATTAAGACAGTCAGCTCCTCGACAAGTTTTATGCTCAGTTGAGGATCTCTAAGAGAACCACAAAGAACCGTGGATTTTAGAAATAGAGATGCCCGACCCTAACTAGAAGTTAGAGGCCTAGGAGAACCCAGAGAGAGGAGATAAGCAAAAGGGCGCTAGGGTTTGTGAGGAAGAAGTAGATGAGGAAATGCAGGAGGTTTAAAGAGGTACGTAGAAGGTGCCACGTTAAGCACAATGGACTCAAAGGCAGTTTGCGTTTTCCAGTTTATTCTCAAAAAGTGGAAGTGCTACTTGGATATGTAACTCATTGCTCTGAGAGGTTGATTTACTAAAAACACTTACGGGACCAATCCCACGTTTCTAAAGGTTCTAAAATGCACCCACCTAGAAGACTGCGGGCTGTGACGGCTGAATCGAGAGGAAAAGGTGGGCTCCCTCGTCTCACTTCGGGACGAAGTGAACAGTTATGAGGTGGGCGGGGGGAAAGTGGTAGGGAGTTGTGGTGCCTCGCCAATTCCCGGGGATACTTTATTAAAAGTTTATTTCCGCCCAGGGATTTCCCTCAATAGGGATGAGGCTGCCCTGTCCCCTAGAACGTGAAGCAGCCCTCCGGTGGGCAGGAGGGCCGGTCATAAGAATCAGTGGATTATCAGTCAATCGTATTGATTGAGAGCTTACGGTGGGCAGAACAGCACACTAAGTGCTGGGGGGGGAAGTACAATTTAGCGGTCGGTAGACGCATCCTGCGCACAATCCGTCGGCCTCCGGTCTCCTCTCGGCTCGCTTCGGGCGCAGCTTTAACGCGGGGCGAGCGGGGGAGGCCTAGGCCCGGGTGCTTGCTTCTGTTTCAGGGCTGCCATAAGGGTGAGGAAGCCAGGCAAGGGGCAGCGCAGAGCAGGAGCACCCGCTCAAGGCGGTGTGGTAGGTATGCCGCCCGGCCGCCCCGCCACCCCTCCTCCCTCCCGCGCCTCGCCTCCTCCCCCCTCCCCGCAGTTCATGTCTGCATCCGTGGAGCTGCTCAGCCTGCTTTGCAGAGGGAGCTCTCTCCAGCTGTCGGGGTCCCTCTCCTCAGAGCAGCAGCAGCGCCGCCTGTGCCACTCTGGAGGAGACAGAGACGAAGGAGGCGGCGCGGCGGCGGCAGGGCCAGAACGCAACGGTTGCCAGCAGCGGGAAGAGGCGAAAGACGTTGACGCCAACGGCGGGGAGACGGCCGGCCGACCCCGGAAGACGCGCGGCCGGCCGGCCCAAACCCCCCCTCCCCCCACCCCAGCCCATCGGGGCTCCGGTGGGCGAGAGGGGCCAGCTGGAGCGCCGCGGGGCCCGGCCCGGGCCAATCCCTACGGACAGGAGCGCAGCGGAGGCGGGATCGAGGCCCCGAGGTTCCCGGGGCGGAGGGGGGGGGAAGGGGCCCGGGAAGAGACGGGGGGGCGGGGGGAAGGAAGGAAAGAAAAACCCCGGGATCCGTCGTTCTTTGGCCCCGAAAGCGGGAGGGGTGGGGGCTGCTGCGCAAGGCAGAGGAGGCGGCGGCGGGGAAGGGCGGGGGGAGCGGGCCGGGCTCGGCCACCGAACGGAGCCCGGGCCGGGGAGAGACAAAGGAAGGAAAATGGAGTCGGGGCCTGAGCCGCTCGACACTCCAGTGCGGCCCGCCCAGCCGCCCGCCTACTTGGGCCTCCCCGCCCGGGCCGGGCCCCGCCCGCGCGGCGGCCCCGGGGCGGCTGGAGGCCGAGCGGTCGGGAAATGGCGGCGGCCGGCGCCACAACAGGGACGATAGAGGGAGACAAACACCCCCCGGCGGCGGCGGATGGTGCCGGGGCTGCAGCCAGCGCCAACCGGAGCGGCCCCATCGTGACACCTAGAGGCGGCCCGCGAAACCTCCTGTAAACCCCGCGTTCCCCCTTACCTCCGCGCCACACCCCCCACGGCGCCCGCTCCTCCGGCTGCCCGGGCCGTTCCGGCCGCGCCCGGCCTGCTCCGGCCGCCTCGCACCAACCGCCGCCGCCGCCGCTCGGAAACAAGCAGCTCCGCGCACGGTTTAATCGCTCCACAGCCTCGGACACAAAATGGCGGCGGCACGGCGCAATGCGCCTGCGTCGGGACTGCCGGTGCTGCTGGTGCTGATAAGGGAGAGGAGGGGGGAAGCTGGCCGGCGGTGGAGGGAGAAGGGTGCGGGCGGGGGGGGGGGGGGGGGAGTAAAGGTGAGGGCGCAGAGCATCATGGGAAGTCGCTCCGGGCGCCAACTTTCAAATGCCGGCGCGATGGCGTCACGGGGTACGCCGCGCGTCACGCGCCCGCTCGGGCCGAATGGCGCGTGGGTCCCGCGAGCGTAGAATCATCCGGGTCATCGGTTAGGGTTCTCCTCCCCCCCTCTCCTTTTCCGCCCTTCAGCCCGGTTCGGGGCGCGTATCAGCCTGGGGCTGTTGGGCCGGTGGTACCGGGCCCCTTCTCCCGCCAGCCCTGCCATCGAGGCCCGGGGAGGGAAGCGCAGAGAGAGCAGGGTGGGGCGGCTCGGAGTAGGTGGGGCAATACGGCGATCCCAAGGTCGGCCCTCTCGCGTAAAATTCTCATCTATTCTTACCTCCGACGCCTCCAATGGTTGCTCATTCCTCCCCACCTTAAGCAGAAACCCTTAAGCGTTGGCCTCAGAGCACTCAGCTCTCCCCCTCCTATTTAGCCACTGATTTCCCACTGCACCCCAGCTCGCAGACTTTGTACTTCTCCAGCTGACCTAACCTAATGTCGCCTCACCTCGTTCACTGCCCATCCCTATCTAGCGTTTCCTTCTACACCCCCTCCTCCCCCCGTGACTAGAATTCCTTCCCCGTTCATATCCACAGATCACAGCTCTCCCCATCTTCAAAGTCTTTCTGAAATTACATCTCCAGGAGACCACCACCAAATAATTTCTAGTCCCCTTCACCTGTTTTTTCCTCACAACTAATATCCTCCCCAACTGTCGCTTTGGTGCTTGCACACACCTAGGTACTTTTGTGTGTGTGTGTGTGTGTCTGTGTATACTCTTACTTCCTCCTACCTGTAATTTATTTCAATGTCTGTCTTACCCCTCTGCCCCCACCCCCAGCTAGATCGTAAGCTCCTTGAGGGCAGGGACCATGTTTACTAATTCTATTATTCTCTGCCAAGGGACCAGTATAGAACTTTATGTACAGTGCTCAATAAATACTAATGATTTATTTGATTTTATTGATTTATTTGGGGCCACATGGGGCCAGCCCCAAGCCCTACTAAAATCACATGTCCAAGAGGCCTTTCCTGAGTAAGCCCTGATTTCCCCTATCCACTCTCCCTTCTGCGTCACCTGTGCGTTAGGATCTGTATATTTTAAGCACTTCGATGGTCAACCTGCCTTCAGCCCCACAGCACTTAAAATTCATATCTGGAACTTACATAAATATCTCCCCCTCCAGACTGGATGGTGTCTACCAACTCTAACGTATTGTCCTCTCCCAAGAGCTTAGTACAGTGCTCTGCACACAGTAAGTGCTCCGTATGTACCACCAATCGATTCATTGATTGATGAGTAACACGAGCAAGTACTGAGAGAGTCAGCTTCGACCAACCTCCCGGCCCTGCCCAGGGGAAGGTGTTGATAAGAACTGTGCTGTTACCAGCCTCGGCCGCCCACTGAGCTAACCGGGTCCACTCCAACTTTACAATCACTGCCAAAGGGCCTTTCTCTGGGGACCTTCGGGACAAGTGCACTGCTCCCGCTCAGAACCAACTTCATCTACAGCAACCTGCAGCAAACAGAAAAGCAAAGCCTGACAACAGCAGAGAAGTTTTAATAGCTCTTCCTGCCAATGCAGTGCCATATTCAGGGACTGAGACTGGCATTTCTATCCTGCTATCTTAAATCAGTACCCAGCAATACAAACTTGCTCCCTCCCAGATCATCTTTTATCAGGCTCTAGAATGTATGAAGGACACTGCACACTGTCGGTCCATCCTGCCTATTCCTCTGCAGAATCAGTGCCCTTCCCAAATGACCCTGGTAAATGAGTTACTAATCTCACTCCTTCGAAGTACAACTAACAACTAAACACTGAGAAAAGAATATAAAATAACCAAGAACACTTCCAAGATGTGGAGAGATGCCTAGCAAAATCATAACTCTGGTTTTTGCTTAAGGCTTACTAGGTGCCAAGTGCTACGCTAACCACTAGGGTAGCCCATAGAAGGTTCACGGTCTAAGGGAGAGGGAGAATGGGACTTTCACCCCCAGCTTACAAGTGGGGAAACTAAGGTACAGAGAGGTTAAGCCAATTCCCCAAGACCGCATGGCAGGCAAGTGGGGGAAATCGGCATTAGAACCCATGTCTCCTGACTCCCAGTTCCATGCTCTTTCCACTAGGCTACACGACCTCTTGGCAAAAGTATTTGTTGAGCGTCAAATGTGTGCAGAACACTGCTAGACTTGGGGAAAACATAAAGTAAAATCCCCTGCCCTAAAATGTCATACACTCTAATGGGGAAGACAGTAGGTGTAAACAAATGATTATATAGTTCCATATTAAAGTGTATCATACAGACCTCCCAAAATCCCACTCCATCCAGCAAGCCTTCCCTGAGTAACTCCCAACACCCCAAGTCATATCAACCCAATTGCCACCTCTAGCACATATGTATTGATTTATATCCATCCGCTGCACAATCGTTGTACAGACAGTTACTTATTCCGATTATTCTCTCAGAATACTCTGTTATTGGGCCAGTGGAAAGAGCCTGGCTCTGGGAACCAGGAGATCTGGGTTCTACTCCCACTTGAATACATATTGGGGCCATGCTATCAGTGGTGAAGGTTTCCAACCAGAGAACCACCTAGAGATGGCCAGGCCCAACAGGAATCCTGAAGATTAACTGGCTAACCTGGGGATGGTGCAAAGTCCGCAGAGACTACCTGCCTGCCCGGTCACGGTCCCACAGTACAGCATTACCTTAGCCATAAATAGGTCCTATCCGTTTAATAACCTTTGCTCTCACATTGCGGTCTGCTGCGTCTCTGCCCGCCTACTCACATGTTACACTCCGTGCCCCAGTAGGACCATAACTGACAGGGACAAGATGGTGTGAGTGGTGCTGTGTAAATCACTAGCACTAGAATCATTTCCTCAGGTCAGGTTTTCGGTCCCGAAGTCACAAGACCAAGGTTCATCCATCATCGTTCCCAAAGGGAGAACGTCTTTCCACTTACGTATTTGCAAATATGTCACTGTACAGTCATTTATTCTGGTACTTCATCCTGGTATATTCATTCTACTCTCTATCTGATTCTTGTCTTTTATAATGGCATTTGTAATGGTATTTGGTAAGCGCTTACTAGGTGTCAAGTCCTGTACTAAGCGCCGGGGTAGATACAAGGTAATCAGGTCACACACAGTCGCTGTCCCTCATGGAACTCACAATCAATGGGGGAGGGACAACCCCCCATTTTACAGGTGAGGAAACTGAGGCACAAAGAAGTGAAGCGACTTGCCGAAAGTCACACAGCAGGCCAGTGGCGGGGCCGGGATTAGAACCCAGGACCTTTGACTTCGGGGGCCAGGCTCTTTCCACCACCCCACGCTGCTTCTTTTCTTTTCAGCCACCACCTACCCCACCATGCCTGCTATTTGTAAATGTTTTGTATCTTCCCCAGTAGATTGTAAATAGGGAAGGTGTATTTTGCTTTTGTTGTCCTTCCTAAGGGCTTAGTAGAGTGTGCTATACTCATTAGGCCCTCAATAAATACCATTTATTCAGCTCACCATCTTTCCAGTCTTCTTCCTCCAGTCAGTCATTTATTCTGTGTCTGTCTTCCCTGTCAAGTGTGAGCTCCTTGTGCGCAGACATTATGTCTTAATCTCAAAATTTTTTATGGTATTGATCAGCAGTTACTATGTGCCAGGCACTGTACTAAGGGCTGGAGTAAATATAAGCTTATCAGGTTGGGCACAGTCCATGTCCTACATGGGGCTCACAGTCTTAATCCTGATTTTACAGCTGAGGTAACAGGTACAGACTTGTCCAAGGTCACATAGCAGACCGATGACAGAGCTAGGATTAGAACCCAGGTCCTTCCGACTCCCAGGCCTGTGCTCTATCCACTAGGCAACAGTGCTTCTCTGCTTGTCTTGATTGTACTCTCCCAAGCATTTAGTACACTGCTTTACACTCAGCAGGTGCTCAATAAGCCCTCTTCAAAAACCTCCAGAGGTTGCCCATCCATCTCCACATTGAACAGAAACTCCTTACCATCGGCTTTAAAACACTCAATCACCTTGACCCCTCCCACTTTACTTCCCTGATTTCCTGCTATGACCCAGCCCGCACACTGCGCTCCTCTAATGCCAACCTGCTCGCTGTGCCTCGATCTCGTTTGTCTCAACACCGACCTCTCGCCCAAATCCTGCCTCTGGCCTGGGACGTCCTACCTCTTCATCTCTGACAGACAGTCATTTCTCTCCACCTTCAGAGCCTTATTAAAAGCAAATCTCCAAAAGGCCTTCCCCGACTAAACCCTCATTTCCTCTTCTCCCACTCCCTTCTGCATCACCCTTGTACTGGGATTTGCACCCTTTATTCACTCCTCCTTCAGCCCCACAGCATTTATGTACAATATTTGTAATTTATTTATGTTAATTGTCTCCCCCTCTAGATTGTAAGCTTGTTGTGGGCAGGGAACCTGTCTACCAACTCTATTATATCGGCCTCTCCCAAGCGCTTAGTAGAGTGCTCTGCACCCAGCAAGCGCTCAATAAAAATGATTGATTGAATCTGTCAACTTGCTCTTGACCCTTAGCTCAGAACTAGAGCAGCTTCTGCTGGCTGAGCTGGGGACCTGACTCATGTTCTGAGAATACACCAGGCAATGCAGTCTGGTTGCCCCTGAACTATTTCATGTTTCCCCATTCCCTTCAGGCAGGGACTTTTCTGTGGAAGTTCCCATATTAATACAAGATGGCCTGTCCTCTGTGGGTAGCAGGTTGGCCCTATCCTTGCACCCAATGCTCCAACAACCCTTCCCAAATGCTAGCATCTGCCCCCATGCACAGGAGACTGACTCAGTTCTTTTTGCCACCTGCTACTGTTGAAGAGTCATGAGGTCCCTGAGACTTCTCAGGATCCTGTTTCATTTCCCTGTTTGTGTCTCACCAGCTCCTTCTCTGTTTTTCTTGCCTCTGGTTTTCAGGCAGCTCTATCTAAGTCCCAGCTGTGGTTGAAATTCTTTCTGGGGGTAGACATTCTCCAGGGGCAAGGGACTCTGAAATCCCAGATAGAGACCCTAGGGTGGTCACTTTTTTCTGACTCAGAGAATCAAGCTGGGTTTCAGGATTTGAGGAGCAGCATGGCCTAGTGGAAAGACCAAGGGCCTGGGAGTCAGAGGACCTGGGTTCTAATCCCAGATCTGCCACTTGTTTGCTGACTGACCCTGGGCAAGTCACTTCACTTCACTTCACTATATCTCCATTCCCTTATCTGTAAAATGGGGATTCAGTATCTGTTCTCCCCGCTACTTAGACTGTGAGCCCCATGTGGGATAGAGACTGTGTCCAACCTGATTAACTTGTTTCTACCCCAGTGCTTAGAACGGTATTTGACACATAGTAAGTGCTTAACAAATATTTAAAAAAAAAGGAGGGGGGGGGAGTGTTGTTCCCTGGATTGTTTGCATGATCATTTTCTGACTCTCCCAGCCTTCCTCAAGAAGCCTTATCTCTCTGGAGGAGAATTTCCCCAGGTGACTGAATTTGAATCTTTCTGCTGTTAGAAACTGGAATGGGTCTGGCAGGCACAACCTCTACAGGTTAGGACATCATTCTCACCTCATTGAAGAGGAGAATTTCCCTCTAGACTGTAAACTTGTCATGGGCAGCTAATTATGCTGTATTGTACTCTTAGTGCTTAGTATAGTGCTAGACAAATAGTAGACACATGGGGAAGCAGCATGGCTCAATGGAAAAGAGCCTGGGCTTCGGAGTCAGAGGTCATGAGTTTGACTCCCGGCTCTGCCACTTGTCAGCTGTGTGACTGTGGGCAAGTCACTTCACTTCTCTGGGCCTCAGTTACCTCATCTGTAAAATGGGGATTAATTGTGAGCCTCACATGGGACAACCTGATTACCCTGTATCTATCCCCAGCGCTTAGAACAGTGCTCGGCACGTAGTAAGTGCTTAACAAATATCAACATTATTAGTAACCACTCAATAAATACGATTGATTGATTGGGTCAACTCCCTTATGTTCTGGCTCTGTTCACCCAATGTAACTACTCTGTGCTATGCTCTGATCTGCTAATGTTTGCCTTTTGCCTAGCCCAACTTCAAAGACATAAGGTGCAACCAACTATTCAGAAAGTGGTCTCCACCATCACACTGTCCCAGAAAATTGCAGTTCTGAGCCAGCATTGGTGGGGTTTCTGGAAAAGCAGAGGGGAACAGCAAAGCAATAAAGAAGTCTGCAATCACCTTGCTCTTTCTGCGTCTTCCTTGGATTGGGGATGGTTCTCCAGGGTGCTGTTCCAAGCCAACCAAGGAAGAAGAGGACGGTGAAGTGGGAGAGGACTGACTCAGACCTCATCTGGTTATAATGTAATGAAAGGAAATGCTGGGGGATAGGATGGATTGAATAAATGGTTTCTGAGCTGCAATTCTAAGCAACGGTCTGGTCGTCCCATGGGTCTGTGCCTAGATTCTTTCTGGGCCCTTGGCAGTGCCCAAGGTGGGCACCCAGTAAATATTTAACAGCTATAGGAATGGGTTGGGACATTTCTTCTTGGGAGGATGGGAGGGAATCTATTCTGTGCCTCAGTTGGTCCCCATCTCAGTGGACCGACTGAGGCATGGAAAGGATTCCCTTCCATCCAAGCTTGATCTCTCAGACTCTCAGTCCCTTGGTCCACTGAGGTAGGGCATCTACTGAGCTCTCATTACCCAAATTTCCCTTTAAGATCCTTTGTCATCACACTTTTCAATGTTATGCCTTTTTCTCTTGTCATCTTGGGCCTAATTCCACATGAAGTACTTCTTTCTGCTCCCCTTCACAAATAAATACCAGACCCTACTCTTCTCTCCCTAAAGTCACCCCTCCACTCACTTGTCCCTCCCCTGGGTCCCTCCAGAAAGTTCCCACTCCCAAGAACAGGCCCCTTGCACCATCTCTTGGATAACTGGTCACGCAGCCTCTGCAGGCTTCTGGGCTTCCCCAGAAAAAGAGGGAAAAGTGGGATTCCTCCATCAGGAAATCCCTCCCCTTCCCCCCCGACTCCACAGCTCTTTACCAGTCACTTGGCTTCCCTGACTTCTCTCTCCTATGCAGCCTGGCCTTCTCTCCCCTCTAATAATAATTGTGTTATTAAGTGTTTACTATGTATCAAGCACTGAACTAAGCATTTGGATAGATACAAGATTATCAGGTTGGACACAGTCCCTGTCCCACATGGGCTCACAGTCTAAGTAGGAGGGAGAACAAGCATTGAATCCTCATTTTACAAATGAGGCCCAGAGAGATTTAGTGACTGGCCCAAGGTCATTCAGCAGGGACATGGTGGATCTGGGATTAGAACCCAGGTCCCCTGATTCCCAGGCCTGGGCTCTTTCCACTAGGGCATGCTGCTTCTTTCCCCCACCCTCCACCTCTCAGGTCTCCATCTCCAGGGGCCACCAGCTACTCTCCCATCTTCCATTCTACAGAATGCTAAACAGTTGACACTTAGACCCTTGACTGAGGCCTTGCCCGAACCCGAAAATCCCTTGCTCCAATCCTTCTTCTCTTCCCCTTCCTCTTCCTTCCCCATCCTCCCTGCCCCCTACAACTTCCTTCAAGAGGCTTCAGAGACCCATCCAGACTGGCCTAGGCCTGCCAATAGCCTCTTGTATGGCAGTCCACACCCTGTATACTCTAAGATATGCCTGTGGTACATATATAAGGTGACAAATTAAGAGGCCCCACTCAGTTTTACATTGCTTGATTGTCAGCTACATATTGAAACACTGACCATTATTTTATGGCCCTCACAGCACAAGTAAATTCCAGAAAACTCACTAGACATATTCAGTTTAAAAAGAAATCTTAAACCACATGTGACCGCTTAATCTCGGGCCCCTTATGTGTTTCTACCTCTGTAGGCTTAATATTCTTTACAGTCATCCAAGTACAGTGGTAGTGTAGAAGCAGCATGGCTTAGTGGATAGAGCACGGACCTGGGAATCAGAAGGACCCGAGTTCTAATCCTGGTTCGGCCACATGTCTGCTGCGTGTCCATGGGCAAATCACTTAACTTCTCGGGACTCAGTTACCTCATCAGTAAAATGGAGATTATGAGTGTGAGCAGCATGGCATAATGGATAGAGCATGGGCCTGGGAGTCAGAAGATCATGGGTTCTAATTCCGGCTCCACCATTCGTCTGCTGTGTGACCTTGGGCAAGTCACTTCATTTCTCTGGGGCTCAGTTACCTCATTTGTAAAATGGGGATTAAGACTTTGAGCCCTTTGTGGGACAGGGACTGTGTCCAACCTGATTAACTTGTATCTACTCCAGCACTTAGAACAGTGCTTGGCATATAATAAGTGCTTAATAAGTACCATAATTATTATTAATTATTATATGGGACAGGGATTGTTTCCAACCTGATTAACTTGTATCTACCCCAGTGCTTAGAACAGTGCTTGGCACATAGTAAGAGCTTAACAAGTACCATAGTTATTATTATTGTTAAGATGGACTGACTGAGGCAGATCCTTCCCCTTCTTCCTTCCCAGCACCCTTTGTTCCTTCTGCTACACATTCCTTCACTCCCATATTATTTATCATAGGTCTGCCGTGGACTATTTGGCTGTCTCTAGATTGTGCCATCCCTTCCCCCATCCCCCAACACATACGCACACCCTTTGGCCTCTAATCAGTGCTGAATTCCACAGCACAAACAGTCACATAAAATCCCCATCCTACAGCTCTGACCGGAGCTCCAGTACCTACAGTTAACATCTGTGTCTTGTTCCCAAGGAGGTGGGGGGCTCTCAGATGGAGTACTGGGGACCATCTGCTGGACTCAGTATCTTCCTGGCCTCATCTCCCGCTTGGCTTCTCCCTGACCAAAGGACCAGGAGTTGAACCTGATGTTCTGTCCCTCCAGTCCTCTTGGGCTGGGAAGCCAAACCAGTTTAACCGCTGGGCTGCTGAGGAGCCTACTTAATGCACTCTGCCAGCAGGTGCTTCCTGGGCTGGTTCCTGCTGCTACTTTTCTTCACTCTGCTGGGTGGGGAGCAGAGCTGGGGAGCAGGAGATCCTAGCCAGACACCCGCCTGTTCTTCCAGCAACAAGGGCAACCTGGGTATTTCAGAGGGGCAGGCCTATGGATCATTACCCCACTGGACTGAGTGAGCTTGAACAACAGAAAGTGAATTCTATGTGGATTTTACAGAGGCATAACTTGGGGGTTTCTTGATTGTATCTTCCTGGGGGGAGGGGTGTGGAGAGGGAGAAAGAGAGAAGCTTGACAGCAGCTCACTCTACCTTTTAAGACTGTTGGGGAATGAGCAGTATGGGGGAGAGAAGCAGCGTGGCCTGATGGAATGAGCAAGGGACTGGGAATCGGAGAATCTGGGTTCTAATCCTGGCTCCACCACTTTCTTGTTTTGTGCCCATGGACAAGTCACTTCTCTGTCCTCTCAGTTACTTCATCTGTAAAATGGGGATTAAATCCTCTTCCCTCTCACTTAGACTGGCAGTCCCATGTGGGACAGGGACTGTGTCCAACCTGATTATTTTAATAACTTTTCAAGCGCTTAGTACAGTGCTTGGCGCAGAGTAAGAACTTAATAAATACCATTAAAAAATGAGGCAGGGGAAGTAAGTAGGAGACAGGAAAGGGGTAGTAGATGAGATGATCTGTTGAGGTCCCTGTTCTGGGACCATAGGTTTAAGCTATACAGAGCAAGAGAAGGACCTGGCTGCAAGAAGTTAGAGTGCACTGTCAAACAGCAGGAGACTCACCCTGCAGTGTTTAGTGATTCCAACTTGCCACTCTAGTGAGCAGGGGGCCTGGTGAGCCCCCAGTCCCTGTCCCTGTGGTCAAACAAGCCTCAGGCTCTGCCCAATCCCTAGAAGAAGTGCTACTCAGATGGCTCCAGAGCAGAGCCCAATTTGGAAAGCACTCTCCCCCTCTTCCCTCCCCAGCTCCAGGGAAGTCCCCTCTCAGGAAGTCCAGAGGGGGAAGAGAGAGAAAGGAAGAAATAGAGGCTCCATATTCATTCTTGTCCCTGAGGGTGCAAGGTTAGATGAGGGGCTCCCAGGACAGTCTCGGTGAATGCAGGACCCCAACCTATTAGCCTGGGGAATGAAAATAACAATGATAATGATAATATCTGTTAAGGGTTTACAGTGTGCCAAGCACTGGACTAAGGGCTGGAGTAGGTACAGGTTAATCAGATCCTACATGGTCCCTAGCCCATAAGGGGCTCACAGTCTTGGGAGGGAAAACAGGTATTCATCCCCATTTTTTATAGATGAGGAAATTGAGGAACGGAAAAGTTAAGTGACTTGCCCCAGGTCAAACGGCAGGCAAGTGGTGGAGCCGGGGTTAGAACCTAGGTCCTCTAACTCCCTGGCCAGGGCTTTTTCCACTAAGGCCACCCTACTTCTGTGGAGTTCAGTTTAGTTCAAGCCAAGCTCCATTAGTCCGGGACCTGTACCCAGCCCAACTTCAGTCGTTGTTTCCCTCCTCGGCTCTTCTCCCATCCCCTTGATCTAAAATGGTTCAAAGTGAGGAGTGTGCTTGCCCTGCCTCGCTGGGTACAGCCCAGTGGAGACCCATGGGGTCAGGCCTGGGCCCATGAAGAGCTACAATGTGTGCACCAGGTTTCCACCAAGAGGTCTAAGCCTACAGCTTCCCAGGAAAATGTGCTTGACCTCAAGGTCTCTGTGTTCAGCTCAGGCCCAGCTTTACTGATGCCTTTTCCTCCTTCTCCAGTCTTCCCCTGCTCCCTCTAACTCCCCCTCCCCCAGTTCTCCCTCCTGTCCAGCAGCCTCCCTGCTACCTCATTTAATCAGAGCCTACCAACAAAGCCAGCATGGGCTATGCTAGACTAATGGCTTCTGGGACATGAGATGAACAGCAGCTTCAACCCACGCTCAGTGAGGATCCAGTGTCCCGGCACCCAGACTAATTCCACATGACTCTGGGTGTGCCAACCAATCCAGTCCTGGGCAATCCATCCCTAAATTTGGTTGATATGTTTCCGCTTGGGTCTGTAAATCTGTGAATCTGCCCGTTTCCCACATCAGACTGTAAACTCCTTGAAAGCAGGAACTCTGTCTTCTCCTTTCTCCATCCCTCCCTATGGCAGCCAATGCAGACTATTTATTTACATTGATGCCTGTTTACTTGTTTTGATGTGTTTCCCCCCTTCTAGACTGTGAGCCCTTTGTTGGGTAGGGATTGTCTCTATCTGTTGCCAAATTGTACTTTGCAAGCGCTTAGTATGGTGCTCTGCACACAGTAAGCACTCAATAAATATGATTGAATGAATGAATTAATTTGACTGACTGACTCTCCCTGGACGAGCCCTCCGACCTGGTGGCTGGAGTTGATCTCTGCCAGAGTCACACTTCCTCTGGATTATCCCAGGGCTGAGCACCCAGTCATGACAGGCGCTGTGGTAGGGCAGTGGCCAAGGGCAGCTGGGCAAGAATGGCTCTAGCTCCACAGCTCTTCCGGACTGGGTCTGTTCAAGCAACTTGAGACAGCTATGTTCCCTGAGGGGCAAACAAGCCTTCTCCTTGGGTGCCCATGAGCTGCCCTAAGGCTCCCATGCTCTCTTACCCTGACACCCACTCGCTCGAGGACAGTTGTTCTGGTAAACAATGTCATGCCTCACCCTCAGCCTTCTGCCTCCTCTGTCTTGATTACTTTCATTCCTCTTCCTGCCTACCTCTTTATCTTCCCCAAATCCTTCCCCTGTGAAATCTCCTCTAACCTTCAGCACTCAACCTCTCCAATTCGCTTCCTATCCCACCCCCTGTCATCCTGCTTCCTTAATGCTCTGCGGACCCCATCAAGCCGCTCCGACTCTCTCTGCTCCCTAGGAACTGGCCTGGCCGAGGTATCGTCTGACCTCCATTTGACTAAATCCTGGGGATTTCTTAGCCATCTTCTCTTCCTGGGCCTCTTCCTTGCCACTGATACTGGGAGCCTAGATTCTTCTTCTTCTCTCTGGGCTGCATGTGCCTCTGATGCCTGTTTTTCTCCCTCCTTTCCAGCTACGGCTTCTGTGTCTCCAACAACTCCTCCTCCTCCTCCTCCTTCCCTTTCCTGTGGGCATCTCGCCAGACTCTCTCTCATCCTGTCTTAGTCATCTTCCATCTCTGATGAGGTGCCTTTTTCTCCTCAGGAGTATTGAGCAACTTTTGGGTGCTAAACAGGTCTTTTCTTGCCTCTCCTGTCTGGCCTGGACTCCCAGCCTGACCCCCAGGAGACAGACAGGAACTCCTCCAGGACCAATTGGCCTTCTTGACTGAGACCGATTCTGATCCTTGACCTTGGACTTGAGGCCTCCGTCACCTCCCGCCAGATACCTTCTCTCCCAGCCTCTCTCTCGCATCTGCTCTCCTGGGCTGACTCCGGGCCCCCAACCCAAGTATGGGGACACACTTCTCCCCTGCCTCCATCTCGGAGGCTCACCTCCCCTTTCTCCTCCACTTCTCTCCTGCCCCTCTCCCATCCTCCTCCTCCTCCTCCTCTGAGGGTCTTATGGAGTCCCACTCCCACCCAGATGATAGCACAGCTCCTGGGGACCCAAGTCCTCAGGGGCCCAAAGCCCTGACCCTTGAGGAAGCAGGCTGGGGCTCTGGTGCCCTCTGGAGGCCATGCTAAGATTCTGCCGTTGGGGAATGTCTTCCCTCTCCTTCCCCCTCCCTCAGCCTCTTCTTCATCTTCTTGGCCCCCTCCGCCCCTTTCCTCTCAAAGAGGAAACAGAGGGAGCTGCTGAGACAGCGGAAGGAAAGCCAATCTCTCCAGTACTCATCTTAACCCCTCTCATCCCTACTCCTGATTTCATCCCTTGTAGTTGGGGCTGCCTTGGAGCAGGGCCCTGGTCATGTCCCCGGGCATGAGCAGGAGAACTCTTGAGTGCCAGGATCTAGGGGAACTGATTTGCCAAGGGCACTGGGCCCTAGGCAATGGACAAGATGAAGGACGATGGGATCACAGTGCAAGGCTCTCCTGCTGGGTGGGTCAGAATGTATATATTTCTCTAGATCCCACCCATTCTGCTTGGGGGTAGGAGGGAGAATGGAAACTAGCTGTCTAGCAATCAGCAGTGCCTGATGTCTGTGGGTGGAGAGGCTGGGAGCTCAGACCCCTAGGGCCCTTGTGCTCTGGATTTAGGATGACCAGGGAAGCGGGAGCTGGCTCACTCTCTTCCCTTGCCACATAGCCCGCAGCCATGCTTCCTCTGGGTTTACCCATGCAGACTGGGATGGGCCTGGGCACATGCCAACATCACAGCTGACCCATCTCTGACACCTTCACTCTACCAGGCAGCATGAGAGACGAAACGACTGTTAAATATCATTCGGGAGAGGGTCTGACACACCCCAAGATCCACAACTGGTCAGAACGGAAGGCGCACACATGCCTGCATACCTGGACACAGAGGCACACTCAGCCACAGACAAATTCAGGAATCAAGCAACATGGAATAGGAAAGGGATTTTTGTTTTTATTTTTTGCAAAACTCCGTAAATAAAATACAAAACCAGACAGGGTGGAGGATAGGGTTTGGGTGGAGATAAGAGGCAAGGCAGGGGTGACCGGAGATCCCGGGCCCGGTGGGCCTGTATGGGACACTTGGAGACAAAGGGACATGGGAGAATATATTAGAGAGATTTATATCATAGAGAACATCTGTATAAGGTTAGGGAACCCCGGAGCCTGGGTCTTGGCCTTCCCCGGCAGGTACTGCCTCCTTCCAGCTTCGAGGAGCTGGGACTCTTGAGCAGGGAGCGGTGCCAACAGGTAAGACCATGGTCCTGAAGGATGTGCAACAGGGGAAAAAGGGCGCAAGTAGTGGGCCCCGCCCCCCCGACCCTGGTGCCATGCCCATGGACAGTGGTCAGCAAGCAGTGGGGAGCAAAGCTTAGAATGCAGTGCTGGCCATGCTGCCCGGTCCAAAGATCCTAGGCAGCGTGTCCAGCGACTCCTCCAGCCGCCGGTACGCAGACTTCCCATCCTCTCCTGCAAACACAGCAGGTCATGGCCATCAGTCCCGGCATCAGTCACCCGATCTCTGGGCCATCCTCCCTGTCCCTCCCACTGTCTGGTGTTCTGCAGGATGCGGCCGTCAGGCTCCCGCACTGTTGTCCCCTTCCACGCTCCCCCCCCCGACCCGCCACCCTGCCACCTCACACCACCACCTTGCCCTCCCTGTATCCCCCAAATCAGGCTCAGGTGGGGCAGGGGCCAGTAGAGCAGGAAGAGCCAGGACTCACCACACTGCAGGAGACTCTGCCGGGCAGCTTCCCTCACTGCCTCCTTGTCAGTTTGGCACAGATACACCAACGGCTCAATGCCCTCTGGGGCCTGGAGTCGGGGAGGGAGGGACAGAGCAGTGAGGCTGGGGGGGGCAATGGCTGGCAGAGAGGCAGACGTGACAGGGGTAGGTAGAGTCCAAAATGGGCCCGGTAGCAGCAGATGGGGAGGGAGGGAGGGAGGCAGGCAGGTAGGCAGGGAGCAGGCATTCTTACCCTGAGACAGCCCAGAGCCACACAGCCAGCCACACGGATCTGGGCCTCCTCATCTTCTAGTTGGTCCAAAAAACACAGCAGAGCCTGCAGAATGTGGGTAAGTATGGGGAAAAGCAGAGGAGGAGGAAGACAGCGACGGTGAAGCTCACCAGCTCCAATACCCGCCTGGCCCCTTGCTCTAAGACCCTCCCTCTCCCCCCGTCCTCCTCACCCCCTTACCCTCTGGCGGAAGATGGGGCCGAGCGCCAGGCTGCGCAGTTGATTGGACACTGCACCTATCACTCGGCCATTGCCGTGAACAAGCAGGGAGCTCAGTGCCCGCAGTCCTTCTCGCTGGAGTTGCTGTTCTGGTGCCCGCTGCAGGGCCCGCAGCACCACAGCCTGGTCATCCGACAGAAGATTACGCACCAACACGACTGTGGGTACATAAGGGTCAAGAGGGCACATGTGGGAAGGTCAAGGGGATGCAGGGAAACCAGCAAGGCAGGGGAATCTGCTACCGAATTGTACATTCCAAGAGCTTTAGTACAGTGCTCTGCACACAGTAAGCGCTCAATAAATACGATTGAATGAATGAATGAATCTAGAAAGCTCAAGTAGGAGGCTAGGGGAAGCCATGGGGATCAAAGGCCATGGGAGAAAGGGTCAGAATAGAGCCAGGGAGAATATAGGGAGTCAAAGGGGTCCCAGGGGATCAGAGTGGCATGGGGAGATCAGAGCACCTCCCCCTTTGGAGAGGCTGGAAGATTTTCCATGGGAAAGAGAGAGCTTCATGACCATGGATGGAACCTCACGCCAACTCTCAACCATACCTCCCTTGCTCCAGGGGAAGCAAGGGACCACCTAGCCCTGGGGACCAGGGCTGCTTCGGAGACCAGCAGTGGAGGCAAAACAACCCTTGATGAAAGCTCAGGGCTACTGACCCCCTTGAGTCTTGGTGGACAGGCTCTGTGTGTATATGGTGATGGATTACATGCATGTGCCTGTGTATGCATTTCTTTGTGAGTGCATAGAATAATAATAATGGTATTTGTTAAAGGCTTACTATGTGCCAAGCACTGTTCTAAGCGCTGGGGTAGATATAAGGTTATCAGGTTGTTCCACGTGAGGCTCACAGTCTTAATCCCCATCTTACAGATGAGCAAACTGAGGCACAGAGAAGTTAAGTGACTTGCCCAAAGTCACACAGCTGACAAGTGGCAGAGCCGGGATTAGAACTCATGACCTCTGAATCCCAAGCCCGTGCTCTTTCTACTAAGCCACTCTGCTTCTCGGGTGCACAAGTGAGGATAAGCAGGTCAGTGTATTTGCAGGTGTGCATTTGTGTACAGAGATGGGGGAGGAAAGTCAGAGGAGTTAGGTTGAAGGTTTGGTGGGGAATTGTGGTGCGGGTGTTAAGGCCAGGGGGACAGGGTGGAAGTTTCAGTTGGGGCTCACGAGGAAGAGTCAGTGTGTGTGTCGGGGGGGTGGGGGGTGGAAAGGGTGTCTTACCTTCCTCTGCAGTTTCAGTGGCAAAGGCCTCCAGAGATGAGGGACCCAGGGCCTCAATGTGGCTCCAGAACTGGAACAGGGTGATCTGAGGGCCCGGACCTGGGCTAGGCCGACGTGGCAGGCGCTCCCCTAGTGCATCCTCCAGCAGCTTCATGCCCACTGGGGAGGGACAGTTGGGTGGGAAGTGAGAAGCAAGGCAAAGGAGTGTGCTGATAAGGAGAGGAACTGTAGTGATTGGGAACGAGGAAGAAAAGGTCACGGGGGAGATTGTGAGGGGAGGTCTTGTGGGAGGGAGACCCACAGGTGGGCTAGGGGGTCCTTAGGTACCCACTCACCGGCCTCGGGCAGGCCTGGCTGGCGGGGAGCAAGGCGGGGACCATGCTGGTGGCAGAAGGTGCGAAGAAGACGCTCTGCAGGACAGACAAATAGGCCCGAGCCCTCCACGCACTCATCCCAGAAGGGCAGGAAGCCAGGCCTCGGGATGGAGAACTGCACCACTGGAGGGAGAGAAGGAGGGGTGGAGGAAGAGGAGAAAATGGGGGAGGGGGGAAATTCTGGGAATTAGGAGGGAGGAAGAGATCTGGAGGTCTAAGGAATGGAAGGATGGGGCCCCGGGGTTTGGGATGGAATCCTGCGGGATCAGGGGTCTAGACTGTCAAATCCTGGGAGCCACGGGGAAGTGGCACCTTCGGGGAAAGGGGTGGAAACCTGGATGACGGGGGTGAAGTCTTGTGGGATTGGAGGTCATTGTGTTTGGGAGTAGGGACAGAGACCTGCCAGTCAGAAGCCCAGGGAATGGAGGGAGACAAATTTCTGAGTGGGAAGGGGGCAGGGTCCTGAGGGGCTGGATGGGGCCTTTACCTTCCTGAGCTGAGGTGGCTGCGATTGCCTGACCCCCGCTGAGCTGGCACATAAGCTCTAGCACCTGAGCCTCTCGCAGCAGCCGCTCCAGCGCCGTGGCTTCCCGGCACCTCAGTGGCCCAAAGGTGCCCAGCTTCTGTAGGCACAGGCCAGGGGACACTCAGCCACGGGCAAAGGTAGATTCAAGTCAGCCCACCAAAAACAGGTCTGAGGGCCAGGGCCCCAGAACCTGGGGACTTACAAGTCCTAGCAGACAGTGGAGCCCAGAGGATTGTGGGTTCCAGGAGGCAATGGGGCAAAGGAGAATACAGCTGTTGGTGTCAGCAGGGGCAGTCAGGGAGGAGCAAAACATGCTGGGTAGGCTGGGTAGCTAGACAGCAGGGCGAGGGAGGAGTGGTTGGGTAGTGAGGACCAAGGGTCCTACCCAGGAGCCTCACCAGCAAGAGTCGGCTGCAATGCTGCAGATGCAGAACCAGGGCTGCGTCCAGGGACTCGCAGCCCGTACTGAGGGGGTCGGGGGTCCGGGGGTCCGGCCCATCCTCACAGACACTACCCCTGGCCTCAAGCCCAAGCCCCAAGACACTCAGCTGCCTGAGAGAAAGAAGCATGTGATGACCCCGATCGGCTCCCCTCCCCATACATCCGTCCCTCCCAATGTGCTGTGCCTTAGCAAAATCCCCCACACCCATCATTCATCATATTCCAGAGTCATCCTCATAATCAATCATGTTTATTGAATGCCCGCCACCCAGGCCTGCCGTGATTCCCCTCTTCCAATCCTACACTGCCAGGAGCTCCAGGGACACACAGTTCCCACTCTCACAGGAGAGAACAAGTTGGGAGGATCAGATGGCCAGACAGACAGAACACTGGGCTGGACAGACCATCGGTCTGACCCAGTAATGGCATGTCTTATGGTCTTATGGAGACGCACGGAACCGGCTCATTGCTGAGTCAGAACAGGCTTCCTGGAGGAGGTGGGTTCTGAGACAGGGCAAGGAAGGGAGCTGGCATGGTTCCCAGCAGAGGAGATGGTGTGGAAGAAGGATAAGAGGCAGATGGTGTGTCGAAATTAGGAGGGGGTTGGGGATGGGAACAGGCAGAGATTAATGGTGTGCTGAGAATGAGAGGAGAGGACTGTGGCGGTGGCGCTTCGGATAGGCTGAAAGGGAACGGGGCTGGCGGCGAGGGGGCCGACTGCGGGAAGGGGACCGCAGGGGGCTGGTGAACCGGGGGACGGCAGGGTGGTGGGGCCGGAACGAGAGGGACAGCATGGAAAGGTGTCTTGAGGGCAGGAACGGGGGAGCCTGATAACCGCCAGCGTATGTGCTGGGTAGAAGGCGGAACCAGCTCTGGGGGGCTGAGCTCGGGGGCCATGGCTTCCGATCAACAGGGTCAGGCTGGGGAAGGGATGGGAGGGTCTCAGGAGGCAGGTGAAGAGCTCGGTCTCTGGTAGTTGGAGGCAGGATTGGAGGCAGGACACCTGGGTGATGATGTCTGGCAGGTGACGAGAGGTCCAGAACAGGACTGAGGAAGAGAGGGAGGTCTGGCCATGTCTGCAGGCAGCAGGGTAAAGCCAGCAAGAGAGGAGAGGGGCGAATTCGGGGTTGGGGGGTGGTGGTGTTGGGATCCCTTAGGAGTAATCAGGAAGAAGGGGAACCAAGGGGCAAGGCCAAGGTGGATGATGGGGGAATGGGAGTGGACAAGACTAAAGATCCAGTTTGGGTGCTAAATGGGTGAAAGAGGGGCCCCGGGGGTTGGCGGGGGCTGCAGGGACTGAGCAGGATCAATGTTCAGACTGTGCCAGCAAATGAATTAGGTAAAGATGGTCTGCCCCTCCACCCTTCCTGGGCTGCCTCAGCCCCTCCCCACCTCTACCCCACCCAGCCCCTACTCACGGGTCCCCCGGGGCTCCCAGGCCATCTTCCTCGGTGTTGGGGTCAGCATCAGAGTCGGAGTCGGGGGTGTTGAGAAAACTGAAACTTTCCAAGGCATGTTCCACAGTGAGGCTGAGGCTGGAGGCTCGGCTGCGGGATGTTCCCTGTCTCTGCTGGAGGGACGAGCGGGAACAATCAGGGCTAAATCTGTACCCCAGAGCCCTCTTCCCTCCCCTGCCCCTTCTTGCTCTCCCTGGACATACCATGAGAATGCCTTCCAGCCGCTTGACCTCCTGCTCTAGGCCCTGCAACTCGGGGAACTGGCCCCGATAGTCATCCAGGGCTGAGCTCAGGGTGCTCAGGGCCTCCTCCAGCCCTAAGTCTGTGGGTTTCAGCCGGGGGGTGTCTGCCGGCCCAGCCTGGGTCCCTCCTGGGGACACCTGCCCGGCCTGGAAAGGGGAGGGAATGGGAGCCGAGCCCTCTCTGACCCCCTTCTCAGCTGTCCCACTAGGGGAAATGGGAAGGAGGGGGGCTCCGGCCTCTACAGTGGCCTCCTGAGCTTCCTCCTGCTCTCCTGGAGCCCCAGGGCACAGGGAGAAGCCAGGCTCTGGGAGGCAGGGAGAGGGGGCAGGATTTAGGTGAAAGGGGGAGGGGTCCCGGCAGGTGTCTGTAGGTTCTGAGGGGACAGGGTATGAGGGAACAGAGCTTGCATGCAAAGTAGCAGTGTCTGAGTGGGAAGAATCATGTTTGGAGGGGCCTGGGGGTGAAGAGGTAGGGCCCAGGCTCAAGGTAGCAGGTTCTGAGAGTGAGAGGATAGGGCCTGCATGCGGAGGGACAGAATCTGGCTTGGAAGGGGCAGGGTCTGGGTGAGAGGAGGCAGTGGTCAGGGGGGCAGGGTCTGGGTGAGAGGGGGCAGTAGTCAGAGGGGCAGGGCCTGGGTGAGAGGGGGCAGCGGTCAGGGGGGCAGGTTCTGGGTGAGAGGGGGCAGTGGTCGGGAGAGCAGGATCCGGGTGAGAAGGGGTGGTGGGAGGGGGGGCAGAGCCTGAGTGAGAGGGGGCGGTGGGCAGGGGGGCAGGGTCTGGGGGAGAGGAAACGGTGGTCAGGGGGGCAAAGTCTGAGTGAGAGGGGGCAGTTTGCTGGGGGGCAGGGTTCGGGTGAGTGGAGGTGGTGTGTAGGGGGGCAGGGTCCGGGTGAGAGGGGGCAGTGTGCTGGGGGGCAGGGTCCAAGGGTGAGGGAACAGGGTGCACAAGAGCAGGGCCCCAGTCTGGCTCCCCTCTGGCCAAGCTCTCAGTGGTGCTGGGCTCCAATCCTAGGTGGGTGTCGGTCAGTACGGCATCCAAGCTGACTTCACTGATGTGGCTCAGCGTCCGGCTGTAGGGCACATGCCCATTCGCCATCCCCGTGACTGGAGCTGCGCTTGGAGACTCTTCCTCTTCCTCCTCCTCCTCCTCCGGGGCAACTCCTTGACCCTTGGGTTGGATGGACTCGGGCCGCGAGAAGGCAATATGGATGGCAGGAGGTGCAGCCTGCTGGACCAGCGGCCGGGGAGGTGGAGCCAGGCGAGCGGCCCCAGAGAGCTGGGGGCTGGACGAGTCATCAGATGACTCAGATGACAGCGACCAGGCTGCTCCATTCTCCAACTCCTCCTGACGTCGCAGCATGTTCTAGAAGAAAGGGAGAGCAAAGGGGTGGGGGGTGGAGAGCAGGGGCAGGTTCCTCCTTCTCTCTTCCTACCCTTGGATTTAGTTAAATCACCCTTCCCTTCTACCTCATAGCCTGATTTCTAGGGCCATTACAGGAGAGAGAGGAACTGGGGTCACTGGAGCCAAAGGAGTTAGAGTTAGAGGCTTCTAAGTTGACGTCTCCATAGGCTCTGTTACCCCCACCAAGGGACAAAGCTGATTTGAGAGCAACACGTTGGAGGCTGTTCCTAAAGCGGGGGAGTGGGCAAGGCAGTGGGGATGAGCAGGTTTCAGGGATGTGGGGGGAGGGGTTGCACTCACATAAAAGGCCTGTTCTCTCAGGGAGGGGGTGTCGGGGGGGCTCTGGCTGTAGGCGGAGAGGCGCTTGCTGACTGTGGAGGCCTTGGTGACTGTGCTGGCAGCTGAAGGCTGGTCGTCTTTGTCGAAGGGGCTGGTGGGGGAGAGAGATGGGAATGTCAAAGGCAGCGGTTCCTGATCCGACTGGGGCCCGACTCTCCGGGACCTCTCTCACTCCTGTCCCTTGCAACAGACCAGTCCCCCCAGGCCTTCTGCCTCTCCTCCTGGGGTTCCTCTTCCCACCCATTTTACTTCTTCCCTGATCTATTCCCCCCAAACCAACTACGGTCCCTGTGTCCGCTCCCGCCCCTCTGCCAACACCGCCCGTCCTCGCCCTTTCTTCCCAGGGTCAGTCCCCCTCGGGTGGATCCTCACTTCCAGGTGACTTCTAAGCTGAGCTTGATAGTGCCCAGGTCGTTGATGTCCACAGCCACCACTTGGGGTCGGGCCGCAAATAGATCCCTGGTCTCACAAGCCACACTGCCCACCACTACGTGGTTTGCCAGGCTCTTCAGCTCTGTCACCTGCACAGCGTGGTGGGAGAGGGATAGAAGGGAGGCTTGAGATTAGTCAGGGCTGAAGAGTGAAGGCAGCTCACTGGTAGAATGGGGAGGGATCAGTGTGGAGGAAGCCCTGGGGGTGGGTGGCAAAGCAGGGTCTAAGGTTCTTGAGGTCCACGTTGGAGTCCAAGGGGAGTAAAATGAGGAGCAGAAACAGGGTACTGGGCCTGAGGAAGGGAGAAAGTGGGGGAGGGAAGTATAAATTGGAAAGGCACATGGGTGAGAACGAGGAGGCGGAGGGTAGCCTTGGTAGAAGGAGGGTGTGACCTGGGTAAAAAAGGAGGTCTGGAGTCGGGCTGGGGAGGAGTTGAAGGCGGGCTATTACCTTGATGGAGAGGAACTCGGTGAGCAGAGGCAGAAAGACCATCTCTTCACTGTCCCACACCTGCTTCCCGCTGCCCTCAATGCGCCCCCGCAGCTTCCAGCGCTGCCGCCCATACTTCATGCAGATCTGGTGGAGGGCACAAAAAAAATCATGCAAGAGGAGTTTAAAGGTAGCTTCTCCTACTTACAGGACTGGCCTGAGGAAAAAAGGAGGGGGGAGGCTATGTAAGAAAGTCAATGAATCCCTCCCCTCTCTTCATTGCCTCCTGCCCCAGAAAAGGGAGCGGCTGAGGATTCAGAGCCCAAGGCACAGGAAGACTAGAAACCCACAGACAGGGGCACCCAGACACATAGGGGCAGAGCTCCAGATAGTAACCCAGACCCTTCTTTCTCCGTACCTCATACTGGTCCCCAGCACAAAGCCGGGCAAAGCCAGCCAGGCCTGTGGAGAGAAAGAGAGTAAAATCAATCAGCCAATCAATCAATGGTATTTAGTGAGGACGGACTGTTTGCGCAGAGCACTGAACTATGCGCTTGGGAGAAGACAGTACAACAGAGTTGGTAGACACGACCAAGCCCTTAAGGAGCTTATAGTCTAATGGAACTATAGACTAACAGTCTAATAAAGAGTGAGAGAGAGAGAGAGAGAGAACCAAGTGAGGGTGTGGGGATGGGCCCAAGGAGCCCTTTTCCTCTCCAAGTGTTTTTCGGGCCCTTCCCCCAGTCCCTCTCCTAGGCCAAAATTACCTTTCATTTTGATGTGGAACTCCCCCAGCTGACCCTCCAGCTCACTCTCCAGGAGGCACATGCTCTAGAAGGCAGGGGGAGGGGGGAGAAGTGATATCAGGGCTTGCTCTCTCCAGCCCCAACATCTCCTTATACTGCCTGCCCCCTACTCACAACCTCTCCCCACACCAACCTCCTTATTTTCAGTGTGACTGTCCTGTCCCAACTTTGACCTCCAATCAGAATATTCACCCCCACATATCTGATCTCACAGGGTCCCGAGCTCCTCCTCACTTCAGGGTCCCGAGCCCCTCCTCACCTCCGTGTACTCACGATGGCCCCTGCTAGCCTCTGCCAGGCTGTCCCGGGCCTCCCTGCTCCCAGGGGAGCCCGTGCTGTATGCCCGCACCATGTTTTGGGCCCCATCCCGAAGTCTTCGCTGAATGCAGTATCCTTCGTAAAGCTCATCGATCTGGCGGGGAGAGGGAAGGTGGGGGGAGGGAGGGGGGGAGGGCGGGGCTCAGAGTAGATGTCCCTATCCCTCCATCCCCCTTTGTCCTCTCCTCCTCTGCTGGCCAGGCCCCTCTCAGTGCAGTGAGGCGGCTGTTGGCTGCAGGGGCAGGGAGTGGGGAGGGCATAGAGCAGCCCAAGGAAGCCCCCTGTCCATCCTGTCTGGGGCTGCAGTTGTCTGTGCAAGGCCCCGACGGACAGGGAGGGAAGGGATGAGGGGGAAGGAACTCAGACATGAGACGACTGGCTTCGGCTCCTCAGGCTCTTCCCATCCCTCACCTTGCTGGCGTGAAACTCAAGCCGTCGCAGGAAGCGCTCAATGGATTTGACTTGCTGGGAAGAGAAATAGGCACTGGGGGGCGGGGATGGGGTGCAGAAGAAGTCTTCTCCTTCCCCGACCCCTCTGACATTCACCCCCTTTCCCTTCCACTCTCCCTACTCACCTTGTCAAGGTCATAGACAAAGCCCTGTGGTAGGAAAGAAGAGAGCTGTAATCACGATCTGAGGGGGAGGGACGTAAGGAGTGGGGTTGCAAGGGTGTGTGTGTGTGTGTGTGTGTGTGTGTGTATGTGCGTGCGCCTCCATGCGTGCACACGCAGGGAGCAATTCTGGGTAAAGAAGTCTCACCCAAGGTGGGGAGGGTTTCTCAGACTCCAGCCCTGGCTGGAAAGGGGTGTAGGGGTGTTGCTCCCCAAATGAACCCAACAGGTCCTATGTATCTGCAGGAAATTACTTGCTTTTTTCCGGACACCTGGCTTCCCTGGTATTAGATCTGGATGGGGTTCAGGCAACTCACTTACCAGCCGGGAATTCCTCTTGGATTCACGGATCTGGATGTTCAGCTTCTCCTGCTCCAACTGATGGACTTCCAGATAGGCCCTGGGCAGGGGGTGAGGGTATCAGGGTGGGGAAGAACAGGAACAGAATTCTGGGGGAAGGAGAAGTGGGGGTGACAGGGAGAGCTTCTGCAACCCAGCCCCCCACCCCAGGGGCTAATGTGCCCCTTCCTGCCCCTTCCCCCCACCCAATTTCTGCTTCCCAGAGGGGAAATTAAGGCACAATTCTGACTGCCTCCTTGGGGTCCAGGCTCCTGGGACCTCAGCCAGGGTAAGAAAAGATGCTGGGTAGGAGGACCTCCCCTGGATGGGTTTTGAAAAGGAAGAGATCTCAGGTATGTGAGGTAATAGGGTGTGCTGAAGAGGGGGTCTTGAAGATCCCTGGTGCTTACGTTAGTCCCCTCTTGAGTGCTTCGTACACCTGGTCCAGCCGCTCAGGCTGTGGCACCTTTGGTGGGGGGGTCTTGTGTGCCATGGAGAACATTCTGGAGACCCGCGAAACTGCAGGAGGCTTACGTGGGGGTATGGGCGGACTGAAGACAGGCAGGCTCCTGGGTGGAGGGAGGTGAGGAGGGAGAGCACACACTGGAGGTAAATCTTCTTCAACCTTTCCAGCCTACCTTTCCTTCCCCATACAAAAAAGGACGAATTGTACGCCCGTAAGCGCTTAGAACAGTGTTCTGCCCATGATAAGTACTCAATAAATACCACTAACTGATGCTTCTGCCTCACCCTCCCAGTCTCCTGAGTCCCATGTCTATCCTTATCTGCCTTCAGCCCCCCGCCCAAACTTTTGTACCTCTTTGTACCTTTCCTCCTGGTCTTGACCCCCACATACCCTCCCAATTCCCTGAATTAGCCCAACCTCACTCCTTACCTGCTTCCCTAGCCCCATCCCATGCTTGGCTTTGTGGCATGGTTGCCCCAACCCAGTACCTGGTCCCCCACCTGCTCCCCAGCCTTGCCACTATACCTGGGCCCTCGTTCCTGGGCGCTGACAACCCCGGCAAAGGACTGGCTCCTACTGACCCGGCCGCTGAGAAGCCGACGCTGAGGCCGCACGGACAGGGACATCATAGAGTGGGTTCGGGAGGGGCTCCCTGGGTGGTGGGGGGGAAGAGGCTGGAGTGAGGTGGCTGACTTGGAAAGCCCTCCTCATCCCCTACATACCCACCCAGAAATCAAGAGTAAATCCGAGGATCCCTTCATCCCAGCTGGAGCCTCCTTTCTCACAGGGTTGTGGGGCAGGGAGATGGCTCGAGGTTCAAGGGGAGGTGCAGGCAGTTACCGACTTCAGCTTTCACTCCCCCCTCCCATTAGGTAACGGAGTACAAAAGGTTGTGGGGGAGCAGCAGATCTCACTTCTGTCCAGCTCTCCCATTTCCAGGCCAACCGTCCCCCTCCAGCTCTGAGCCTAATCCCCCTCTTCCTTGGTATTAGGAGGGGTAATCCGCTCAGGGAGAGGAAGACCAGTGGGGGAGGAAGGGGGGGATGCTCTAGAGCTGGGGGCATTGGGGCCCCAGTCCCCCAAATCCCAGAAGGCAGGTTAGGAGCCAAGGCTCCCATCCCCCAAACCCTTCTTCCCTGCTCCCCAGCACCCTCTTCACCACCCCGGGGTGGCAGCTGCAGCTCCCAGCCCGACTGGCTGCAGCTGCCTTCTACCTCAGTTTCCCTACCTGCTTGAGGGAGGGGGTCGGGTAAGGAACTGGGAATGACGGAAGTTGACAAGTGGCAGTAACAAAGTCAGTATAGTAAGGAGGTAATCACAGGGCCGGCTGGGCAGTGAAGCCACCAAACCGCATGGCCCCTCCCGGGATCTACTTCCTGCCTCGCATGGGACTCCCAAATAACAACAGCCCCGCTCGGCCTAGCTCTCCCTGCTCCGCCTCCCATCCCGTCCCCCAAGACCTGGGCACTCTCCAGCTGGAGTGTGAGGGCCTTCTCAGTTGCTCTCAGGCCCCCCACCCCCCGTCCCCCCCGGTCCCCTTCTCCAGTGCTGCTTCCCGGAGCCCTGGAGGGAGGGAGTTGGGGGGAAGAGGTGGGGTTTGCAATGGAGAGAGAGGCGGGGTGGGGGTGGTGGGGGCACTCTGGGGATTGGGAACCTAGTTCCTTGTGGAAGCGGGGCAGGTGGGAACATTGACCTAAGTGGAGGCGAAGGTGGGGAGGGGGTGGAAGTATGATCCCTTCCCCAAGCAACCCCCCTTCCCCCACCAAAGAGTTGGCTGGGGTGGGCGGGTGGGAGGGGAAGCGCAGCGTCGGGTCAGGGGGAGAGCAGGAAAGGGAAGGAGCGGACGTGAAGCTGAAGAATGGGAGGAAACGCGTGTTTACGGGGGTGGGGGGGTGGGGCGCGCGGTGGATGTGTCTGTGTGTGGGTGTGTGTATGTAGGGACAGATGGGGGAAGCCCTGAAGCGAACCCCCACCCCTTCAGCACTCCCCATGGGTCTGGGCCCCTCGACTCCTGTCACCTGACATGTTTGGAGGTGCGCGGGCTCCGGAGGACACACACACACACACACACTCTCTATCTCTCTTTCCTGGGAGGCAGTATCTGGGAGTCGAGGTGGAGGGAGCCCCCAACTATACGACTCACAGATCCCAGAAGGTTCCGGGATGTCACAAGAGCACAGCCCCTCTCTGCCCCACTTTCTGCCTCCCTGGAGCAAGGACATAGTCCTGAGGGAGGGAATTTTTGGTCCCACTCAGTTGCCCTCAACAGGGACCCCATTCCCCTGCCCTGTTTGGGGGGGTGGTAAAAAAAAGGGGAGCAGCCCCCCCACCCCCCCCCCAGGTTTGGAGGGAAGCCAGTCAGCTCTGGACCTGAGGAGCAGGCCGGGGCGGGTTTCCCGAAACCGGCCGGACTTCTCCCTGCTCCTGGGTTGGCTCCAGTTACAACTCTGGGAGAGACACCCTCCCCTTCTGCAAATTTCCCCACCCCAACAGCAGGGCGGTTTCCCCACCCCAGCTGCCGGGACCCCTAAGTTTCCAGGCCTGCCTGACGGGATGCTGGGATGTGGGGAGTCAGACCTGGGAATCCCCCTTCGTACCCTGAGACAAGAGACCCCTCCTTCGGGATCTAGGAAAGGGAGGGGTCTGGCCACTCTCTAGGGTCAGAGGGAGTATTAGAGCCCCAAAACCCAAGTCAGATCGGAATGGGTCAGGGTGGGGATGCCGGGACTCCCGGGACTTTGACGAGCACCATCTGCCCCCCCCGCCCCGCAACAACAGGAGAGGCACCCTTAGCCTCTCTCTTCCATAGGGCCCTCCAAGCTGAGCTCCCCTAAATCACTCTGCTGGGCCCCACTCCCCCCTGAAGCTATTGCCCGTCCTAAGCCTTGGCTCCCAAGCTTCTCTGGCTGTGAGCCATCTCCCTGGAAGCAGAGGGGGGGGGGGGTATCCACAAGGCAGTTACCTCTCTTCCTCCCGTTCATGGTGGGGTTGGGTGGCAGCTCTGCCTGTCCCAGCAGTGCCCCCGGCCTGGCAGTGCCCTCTCCCTGGCCCTCTTCTAGTCTCGGCCCAGCTCAACTCAGCTTTGGATCTGGCTCCTCCCCTCTTCTCTGGCTTAACCCAACCCCCCACCCCCGCCCAGCCCAGTTCCTGCTGTTCCTAGCCTGACTCAGACCCTTTAGGCTCCAGGGAGGCCTGAGGGGCGTGGGGCAGGAGGCCAGGGGGTGACAAGGGCAGACAAGGAGGAAGGGAGGGTGGGGGGAAGAGGGGGAAATACGCGGGAAGAACCGGAAGGAGAAAGGGGGGAAAAAATGATGCTGTCAGCTGGGTTGGATTAATAGTCCCTTTTGGGTCGTGGACTAGAAACTGGGGTGCCTGGTTTCTCATGCTGAAAGACCACAGTCAAACCTAATCTTTCCCGAGCCTACAGGGAAGAAAGGAGGGTTGAAAGTTAAACTTTCAATATCAGTAGGAGTGCACGTATGGGTAGGGGTGGACAGAGTGAGGTGAAGAAGGTGGAGTGGGGAGGGGGCGACAGGGCAGGGGCCAGGTGAAGAAATAACTGGGTTTGGTGGTTAGGGTACGTGGCCTTTGGAGATGGGACTGAGCATTAATGGGCATAGGGTGAGGTGTATGTGTGGGGGGTAGCTGGAAGGGGTCGGAATTTTTGTGGGGTAGGGATGACGGCTGCATCCTTAAGCCCCAAAGAAGGGAAAAGGGACAGAAATGGGCATGGACACAGCTGCTTTCCTTCTGGTCACCAAGTCTTGAAGTCACCAATCCTTCTCTGACTGAGGCAATTTAAGTAGGTAGTCTAAACAAGGGGCTGGAGACTGGACCCAAGGCCGGGTGGCAGTGCCCGGGGTGGCGGGGAGAGATCAAGGGGAAGGGATCCCATCCTCTTCCTCCCACCGACCTCGGATCCCAGACAGAACTGGGGGAGCAGCAGTAGGATACCTGTCCCTTGTTGCTTCTCACTTCCCTGCCCCTGGGTTAGACTCCTGGAGTGAAAGTGAGGAGGTCCTGGTGCTCGAGGAGAAGAGTTCGTGAACTCAATCGTTTCGCCGCCTCCCGGGTATGCAGCCTCCCCCCCGCCCCTAATCACGGAACAGTTGGCAGACCGCCTGAGCCCAGTGCCACCCGCACGCGCTGCACGGGAGGAACCGCCACCTGCCGCCCGCCCCCTGCCATGTGGCAGTGGGAGTGCCGGGTATGGAGCCGACAGCCTGCGAAACAAGCACTGCTGTTGCCCACTCATTCGGTCATGGCCTGCGGGGGGGGAGAGGGTTTACCCATCTCTCCCAGTTATGCACAGGACCCTAGAATACTAGGGCCAGGTTGAGGTCCCTTCCCCTTAAAGGACCCGAGGGGTTTGGGGGAAGGTCTAATTATGGAATTCTGGCCCCACCCAGGAGGCGGGCCAGGGCTGGATATAAACAGAGGCCACTATTTATAAGACAAGCGTGGGCGAGTAGCCTTTTTGCCGGAGTTCCCTCCCCTGCCAGCAGGCACGGTAAAGCGGATTCGAAGCCGGTCCCTTATTCGCAGGCTAGACCCCGGGTAATCCAGCACTGGATTCGAAGCTGGTCCCTTATTCGCAGGCTAGACCCCGGGTAATCCAGCACTGACACCTTTTGTATGGGTTGAGGGAGTGAGAGTGGGGTATGGATGGTGTTTCCCTGGAAATGAGCTCGAGACAGAACCCAAGCGTCCCCAATTTAGCTCGTCCTCTAGACTGTCAGTTTGCTGTGGGCAGAGAACGTGTCCACCGACTCTGTTGTACTGTACACAGTAAGTGTCCAATATACACCACTGACTGGTTTAACTTCTAACCCCGAACTGCAATCAAGGGAGATTTTGATTGACAGAGGCCAAAGTTTGCCCCAAGGAGGTGAAGGACGATAGGGTGGTTAAGTGCCCAGATCTCCAACCCTGTAACAGTGGGGATGGGACTCCAGTCTCTTGGGGTTACACCCCAAGTCACAGGACCAGGACAGAGGCTCTCCACACCCGGACCCTGTGTCTGCTCCTGCCGGAACCGCCTGGCTAGCTAGCAGTCGCAGATCCCCACCTGCACAGCCTCCCACACCAGCGCCCCGGTCTCTCTCCCGCCCCGTCTCCATGGTGACTTCCCCCGTGATTGACACGCGACAAAATCTGGGAGGCGGAGGGGGCAGCAAACAAACTTTTCCCTCCCAGCCTTGGGTTGGGGGAGGGTATAGCAGGAGCCACGCCCCATAATGCTAGACTCCAGGGTAGAGTTGGAGCCCCCTTCCCCACTTCCCGAATACACTGGAAACAAGGTCCAGCTTCCGGCCCTCTACTGATAATGATAATAGTATTTGTTAAGTGCTTACTATGTGCCAGGCACTGTACTAAGCACTGAGGTAGATTCAAGCTAATCGGGTTGGACGCAGTCCATGTCCCACAAGGGACTCCCAATCTTTAACCACATCTTACAGATGAGGTAACTGAGGCACAGATAAATTAAGTGGCTTGCCCAAGATCACACAGCAGACAAGTGGCAGAGCTGGGATTAGAACCCAGGTCCTTCTGACCCCCTGCTCCATGCTCTATCCACTAGGTCATGCTGCTTCTCTAAACCTTCATTCATTCATTCAATCGTATTTATTGAGCACTCACTGTGTGCAAAGCACTGTATTAAGTGCTTGGGAGCATATAACAATATTTTCATTACCCTATTTATTTTGTTAATGAGATGTACATCACCTTGCTTCTATTTATTTGCTATTGTTTTAATGAGATGTTCATCCCCTTGATTCTATTTACTGCTATTGTTTTTGTCTGTCTGTCTCCCCCGATGAGACTGTAAGCCCGTCAAAGGGCAAGGACTGTCTCTATCTGTTACTGATTTGTACATTCCAAGCGCTTAGTACAGTGCTCTGCACATAGTAAGCGCTCAATAAATACTATTGAATGAATGAATGAACAGACACATTCTTGCCCACAACAAGCTCACAGTCTAGAGGGGGAGAAAGACATTAATATACATAAATAGATAAATAGCATTTACTATGTGCAAGTACTGCACTGAGCAATGGGTTAGAAACACTTTACAACATCCTCATCATTCACCAAACAGCCAGGGTGGGCTGCAAGACGCCCGAATCCTAGTCCTGATTCCGTCCCCGGCAGGATGTGAAGTTCTGGACTCATAAGACTTAGTTAATAACAATAATACCATAAATAGACAGAGCACCTTTCTGTCCAAAGCATTTCCACATTCCACCCCCTCGCCTTCCAGAACAGTCTACATGGGTCCTATCAACTTTCTGCCTTCACAAAACTTCAGGAAGACTGTGGCAGCTGTTGCTGGAGCAAATATAATGGCCGTGGTTGTGACTGAACTCTGAGCCTCGAGGAGCCTGAAATTCTGTTCCTCTAGCCATGGTACCCTACCGATCTTTTTGTTTTTATATTGTCTTTCTTTATCTCTCCTTATGTAGCTGTCACCAGTCCCCTCTCCCCATTTTTATTTTTAGATTGTGAGCCCCTTGAGGGCCAGGGCCCATGTCTAATTCCCACCTGGGTATTCTTTCCCATAGCTTAGTTCAGTGCTCTGCACACAGTATGTGCTTAATAAATACGATTACTACCAACCCCTACTAGGTTGGTCCAGCTGGGGGGCCTAGGCCTTGAGTACCCCCACCATTAACTAGGTTCATAGGGCTGGAGGTTAGCTGTAGGAAGGGTTGAGAGGGTTGGTTTCCAGGGACCTTAGGGGACTGGGAGGTGGGGAACAGCTGGATGGCCAAGCTCTAGTCAGAAAGGCTTTGATGCAACCCGATTTCTGCTTCAGTCAGGGTTCAGATCCGCCTGCTTGCACACATTCTGTCTGGGGCAGTACTGAAGGGGTGGGGGAGGGGAGGGAAGGAGAGAGAGGGAGGGAGGGAGGAAAGGAGGGAGGAAAGGGGTCCTGGCTGAGGGCCTCCAAAATGGAGATGTCTCCTGCGCTCAAGCCCAGCAATAAGAAGCCTAACTGGTGACTCAACGCCGGAGGCTCCAGGTGGCAGAGACCCCTCCCAGTCCATCAGCTTTTCCATGCCCCCTCCTGCTACAAGAAAGTTGGGCCAGAGGGAGAGGCAGCACAGAGACATCACAGGCGAGTGACCTGGCATTGAGGGAAAGAGATTGGGGAAAGGAGGCGGAGCCAAGTTGGCTGGAGCAGAAAGTGGGGAGCATGAAAGCCTTTTAGTCCTGGGCCTAGCCACCCAGCTGTTTCCCACCTCCCCAGCAGTGCCTCCTGCCTTTAGCCAACAGTGAGGAAGGAGTGTGGGAGGGAGGGAGAAGGCTGGCAATCTTTGCAGGCAGAGCGGAGGGGAATTCAATTGGTTAACACTCTGGCCCTGTGCTTCTCCCTCCTCCCCCTTTTCTCTTTTTAGTCCCCTCCTTCCAGGCTCAGAGTCCAGGCTGCAGGCCTCGGCCCAGACCCAGAGACTGACCAGACATGGTGGGAGGGAGGGGGCTGAGCTGCCCAGACCTTCCTCCCTTAAACCCCTGGGCTGCACAAAACCTTGAAAGGGAGAAAAACTTCAATAAACAGTGAGGGCTGGGAACCCAGTCTTGGCTTCAATCCAGTCTTCCTCAGTTTCTTGCAGGCTCCCTTCTTGCTTCCAGGGCTGACCATTCACAGGAAGGGAGACCCCAGAGTTCTCAAGAGGCTGGATGGGCCTCTTTTTCTCAGGCTTTTGCTGGTTCCCAAGCTATTTTTCCATGCACATTAAAGGGAGGGGGATGAAGGGAGGTGGGCTGGAGAAGGAGCTGGGAGCTGACAGGTGAAACAGCTCCCTCCAAGGGGTTGGGGTGATTGGAGCTTTGCGTAAAGTAAAAGCAACTCTAGCTTCACCCTACCCTATGCTCGTTTTCCCCCAGGGCAGTGGGAAGGGGTAGCCCAGCCTTCTCTGAAAGCTTCTCACAGAGGGGCATGGGGAAGGGGAGGGGCAGTTTAATGCTGGGTGGCCCCTGGCGCCTAGAGCAGGAAGTGGAATTGTGAAGAGCCCCTAATGGTGCCACCCTCCACTCGGCAGGCTGGACACAATCACACATAAAACACACCCACACAAAGTAGACTTGAGACACATATATTCATATTGTGCCCTCCCCATCAATGCTCTTCCACCACCTGAAGTCAGGCCCAGTCTCAAGAGCCCAGTTTGGAGAAACCCTCTACCTAGCCCCGGGGGCAGCGGGCACAGGGTAGGCAGGGAATAAGAGAACCTTTTTGTCTGCAGGTCCTGTCATCTAAAACCATCTCTCTTGTATGGACCCAGATTCTCTGGCTTTCCCCCTCCCCAGAAGAGCCTTGGGTCCCCAGATTCCCCACCTCAACCAACCCCTTCCCTAGGTCCTCCCACCTAAATCACTACCCCAGGCTCTTCCCTGCAGGCCCGTCAAGCAGCTTAAGGGACTTGGGCTTTGGAGCTGAGCTGGCTCATCTCTGCCCCCTCCTTTCCCTGGGCTGGCAGGAACGGGGGACAGAGCTAATCCATGAAGAGCCTTACATCCAGGGCGAAGAGGTGGATGGCGGCCCTCCCGCTCTGATCTCCGGCTTGGAATGAGTGACCTTTTTGGCACCCCAGCAGTCGCTGATGTCCCCCAATTCCTATGCCACCCAGACGGGGGGAGGAAGAGAACAAGATCCAAACCTCCCTCGGTCTCCCCAGCAAGCTATGCCTCCCACGCAGCTCTGCCAGCCGCTGCTACCGGGGATAAGGAGTTCTGCAGAGAGAACTGCAGAGAGGAGTGGGGGCAGGGACTCCGTTCCCAAAAGGGAGCCCTTCACTGCCTGTGGGGGAGGTAATGGGACACAGCGTGTGGCCCCTCAAGTTGCTCAGTGCCTGGACGCTGCGAAGCGGGGGGAAGGGGGAAGCACGGGAAGAGGGTGAGGGCAAGAAGGGGCTCACTCCTTCCTCCAGAACAACCGGGCATGAAACCAAGAGAGTTGTCTCTCCAGCTCGATTGTCCTGCCCGAGAATGTTACCCCCACTTCAGGCCAAACCGTAAAGCCAGCCTACAGCTAAGGGAGCCCTAGGGTGGGGTGTCGAGGCCCCCGAAGCCGGGCCGGGGTCGGGGGAATCTTCTGCTTGGCTTCACCCCAAACCCGGGACTCCGTTAGCCGCCCGTTCGGTTGCCACCTCTCCCTCTCCGCTTCTCGGCGGATCTACCGCGATGCCTGCGGGGACACGATCCGCCCGCTTTGGAAGCTCTTTTTGGTCGGGGGTGGGGGGAGAAGGGGGACAAGTGGCAATCGCTGGCCAGTGACCAACCCCCCCGCCCCCCCACACCAGCTGCCCTCCCTTCGCCCGCTCCACCCCCATCTTACGGCCCCGGGAGGGCAAAGAGGCGCCAGGGTGGGGAGAAGAGAAGAGATGGGGGATAGGGTACAGAAGGGAGGCGGCCGGAGAGAGAGGGGGGAAGCGGCGACGGCGCGGCCGGACAGACCGATTGGCGCTGGAGCCCGGGCGGGGGACGCATACCGGAAACGCCCCGCAGCCCCCGGCCCATCATGGCTGCTGCCCCCGAGAAGCTCCGGGCCGGGACCACCGGACTCCAGCCTCTGCAACTCACATGGCTGGGCTGCGTTCGGTTCAGCGCCTTTCTCTGGTCCAGTCTGGGTTCGGCCCCTCGCCGCTCCGCCAGCCCTCCCGCTGGGTCCAAGGCCTTCTCGTTACCGCGCCGCAGCCGCCGCTACCGCCACCGCCGCCAGCCCCTCCTCTCGCCCCGCTCCTCCCCCCCCCCCTCGTCTCCCCTCCCTCCTCCCGCCGCAGCACCGCCCTCTGCTCCAGCTCCAGCTCCCAAAGCGGGACGCTGACTCGCCTCCGTCCCCCCGCCCCGCTCGACCCCTGCCTCTCTCAGCTCCACCTTCCTGCCCCCTCCCGAATTAAAGGGACTGCAGGCTACCCAAGACGATGCCCCTCCCTCTGCCTGTTCCGCCCCGGGACTGGCTGCTCACCGGGCTGCCGAGGTGAAGGGGGTCCCTCCTCTCCGAAAAGAGAAAAGCCTAGGAGGTTGCACTTTAGTTAAGCAGCTGTCTGCCACACACGGACACCCACAAAACTCTCCCTCCTCCATCCTACTGGAGCAACGGGGATGACCTGACACCGAAATGCTCTAAAGTGGGCTCTGAACCCAGGACTGGATCCCCCAAACTCCTGGGCCCAGGTTCCAGCTCTGGTGGAAGTGCCTTTCCCCGCCTCCGTCCCTTCAGGCATCTCCCTTGGGTCCCCTCCCCCATTTGTCCTCTGTCTTCTTCCCCAGCAGCAGGGAGGCGGGTGGAGGGAGACAGAAAGGAGAGAGAGGAGCCAGTAGCACTCCGGTCCCCCTCCCGCCCTGCTCAGATAAAGGCTTCTGTCTCTGTGTCCCTCCCTGCCTCTTCCCCTCTCTTGGTCACCACCGGAAACGTCAGCCCAGGCCTCAGGAAACCGGAGGGCTGGGCAGGAGAGCCTCGGTGGGCTGGGGGAGGCTAGCAGGGAAAAGTCTTGGGATAGAAGGAAAGAGGGAGTGCAGGGGTGTGAGCCCAAGGGGAAGTGGGGACAGGGTGTGTACATGAAAAGATTCAATCCCAAATAAGGTCTCAAAGGTACAGTCCGAACTAAGGGCAGTAGGGCACCCTGGGGACTTGGATGCCTGAGTTCAATGAGCCAGTTGGGCTTCACTGTGGTCACGCACAAGCCAGCTCCCCTGACCTCGGTTTCCATTGGTAAAAGTAGGTGGAGAGAGGGGAGCGATAGCCTTGGGGGAGGAAGGAGAGGACACCCGTGAGACCTTGGAGAGGGCATCCTCAAGGTGGAGTCCCTGCTCTTTGTTGGGCTCTGGACAATTGTACCGAAGTCGTTGTGGGACCCTGACCTCCCGGCTTGGCTCTATGCACTTTGATACCTATTGTCTCTCGCTTTGAGCAAATCCCCTCCTGCCTCTTTCCCCTCCCTGCCTCCACCCCTGCAGGCCATGGCCTCCAGCCAAGCCCAAGACTCGTGACTGATGCAGGGTCGCGGGAGGTTCTCTCAACTGTGTGAGGGATAGATATCCCTCCGCAGTGGTGCTATTTATAGCACCCTCCGCCAGCTCCCTGCCCACCCGCTCGCCAGGGAGAGGCCTGCATTGTTGGCTGTCTCGGTACTCCCTCCCACGGGCAGCTCACAGATCCACTGGCTCCTCTCACTTCATGCACTTGCATCCGTGCATTTATATATATGCAAACACACAATCCCCCACATCATCCTCATGTTTCTGCAACCATTCAAGTCCACAATGCAAACACATAGGTGTAAGCACCCAGATGCTCATCCATGCATATGCATCCATAAATGTAAACACTCCCATGAGTCCGGGCAAACACATAACCCGGCCCCCTCCGCCCCTCCGGGGGCTCAGAATAGTTGATCTGATCAGCTTCCAGTTCCTCAGTCTTCCCTACTACCCTCTGGTTTGGTTTGAGAGTGGATAGGTGGCTATCCGGGGGAGGAAACCAGGGAACTAAGATAACTGAGATGAGGCTGGGGCTGGGAACAAGCTGTCAAGACAGGAGATGTCCGAAGAAAGTTTAAGGGGGACCTCGTGCCCATTACTCTCTGATCTCTTGCAGATCCTCTAGGGGAAGGAATTCAGGACACTGATATATATATATATATATATATATATATATATATATATATATATATATATATATATATATATATATTTGGGGGGGGGGGACGGACCTGGAAGACCCAAAGTTAGCCAAAGTGGGAGGGGAGGGTCCAGCTTTTCATGGTGATGCAAGGCATGGTGGGCATTAGTCAGAGGAAGGAACTGCCCAACCCAGCCTGCCTGGAATGGAGAATGGGAATAGGCAGAGTAGGCAACCGGTCATCAGCTCTTGCCCACTCCACTCCCTTCCTCCCTTGCCATATGCTCCCCAGGGACCTAAGAGACCAAGCCCCTGCTGGTCCTTTCAAATCCTTTGTCAAATTGTACTTTGTCTTTCTCTTTTGGATCCTGTTCTTCCCGGGGGGATTCACTCCCCGTCTCCTTCTCAGGGACCTTAATCCAGGGCTCCCCTTCCCAGTAAGGCAAAATAATAATAATAACAATAACAATACTTGTTAAGCTCTTATGTGCCAAGCACTGTACTAAACATCGGGGTAGATAAAAAATAATCAGGTTGGACACAGTCCTAGGGCTAACATGGGGCTTACAGATTTAGAGGGAGGGAGAATGGGTATTTAATCTCCATTTTACAGATGGGGAAACTGAGACCCAGAGGTGTTAAATAACCTGCCCAAGGTTACACAGCAGGCAATTGGCAGTCAGAATTAGAACCGGGTTTTGTGACTCCCAAGTTTGTGCTCTTTCTACCAGGCCATATTGCTTCTCAACTTTCTCTAGCAGGGTAGAGTTTTGGCTGAGCCCCATCTAGGCAGGGGTGTAGGGTGGTGGAAGAGAGGCAAAAGGGCATTTCCAAAACTCCTGGGTCTGCCTTTCTCTGCTGCATGTCTGTGTGTATCAGGTGGCATATGTGTTTCTCTATGTCTGACTGGATCAGCACATAGAGAAGCAGCGTGGCTCAATGGAAGGAGCGTGGGCTGGGGAGTCAGAGGTCATGGGTTCTAATCCCAGCTGTGTGACTTTGGGCAAGTCACTTAACTTCTCTGTGCCTCAGTTACCTCATCTGTAAAATGGGCATTAAGACTGTGAGCCCCACGTGGGACAACCTGATCACCTTGTATCCTCCCCAGCACCTAGAATAGTGCTTTGCACATAGTAAGCGCTTAACAAATGCCATCACTAATTATGTATCATGATTAGTATTGTTATCAATAATAACAATAGTGGTATTTGTTAAGCACTTACTATGTCTCAAGTACTATGCTAAGTGCTGGGGTAGATATAAAATAATCAGATTAGACACAGTCTCTTTCCCACAAGGGGCTCACAGTCTAAGCAGGAGGGAGAACAGGCATTGAATCTCCATTCTACAGACAGAGAAGTGAAGTGACTGGTCCAAAGTCACGCAGTAAGCATGTGGTGAAGTCAGGATTAGAACCCAGGTCTCCCGACTCCCAGCCCTGTGCTCTTTCCCTTTAAGGAATGCTGTTTCTCATGTATATTTGTATAACTGTGCAGGTGTATATGTGACCAGGGGTCTTGCTCAGAGAAGCAGCATGGCATAGTGGATAGAGCACGGGCCTGGGAGTCACAAGGTCATGGGTTCTAATCCTGACTCCGCCACTTGTCTGCTGTATGGCCTTGGGCAAGTCGTTTCGCTTCTCTGTGCCTCAGTTACCTCATCTGTAAAATGGGGATTAAGACTGTGAGCCCCATGCGGGACAGGGACTGTGTCAACCCAATTGGCTTGCATCCATCCCAGTGCTTAGTACAGTGCCTGGCACATAGCATTTAAAAGATACCACTATTATTATTATTATCTCCTCTGCCACTACTCTTCATAGGTGGGACCCCTCTGGTGATATTATTTTCTGGTCCTGACCCCTAGCTTGGGCTAGTTCTCCTTTATCCTCCTTGCTCTGTGTCAGTGACCAAAGCCTGGAGGCTCAGTTCAGAGAAGAAAACTGAAACTCAAGGCTCTACCAGTTTACCCAGGAAGTTAGCAGTTCAGCTAGGTTGAAAACCCAGTGTCAAGTCTTGGGAGTAGGGCCAAATTAAAATTCTAGTAACAATAACAACAACAACAACAACGATAATAATAATTTTGGTATTTGTTAAGCGCTTACTATGTGCCAAGCACTGTTCTAAGCCCTGGGTAGATACAAAGTAATTAGGTTGTCCCACGTGATGCTCACCATCTTAATCCCCATTTTCCAGATGAAGTAACTGAGGCACAGAGAAATTAAGTGACTTGACCAAAGTCACACAGCTGGAAAGTGGCAGAGCCGGGATTAGAACCCATGACCTCTGACTCCCAAGCCCGTGCTCTTTCCACTGAGCCACGCTGCTTCTCAGTATAATCAGATCAGACATAATCCCTGTCCCACATGGGGCTCACACTCAAAATAGGATGGAGAACAGGTATTTAATCCCCGTTTTATAAATGAGGAAACTGGGCACAGAGAAATCAAGTGACTTGCCCAAGGTCATCCAACAGGCAAGCACTGGTGCCAGGATTAGAACGCAGGTCTCCAGACTCCTACTGCAGTGCTCTTTCCACTAGGTTGCTTCCCTGTGGCCCAGGGTAGTGGAAGCCACGGGGACTCTTTGAAGTCCAGGTCTGCACCCCTGGATCCTCAACATGTTCCCTGGAACACATGTTCATCTCTGCCTCTGAGCATGGGTTCTCCTCCTCAACTTGCTGGGGCTAGTTTTAGCCTAGACAGTGGCCACATTGTGTAAAGAATGGAGATGGGGTATGGCTGATGAGACGGCTGCAGGGGTACCCAGGGCAGCTTCTTCACTGACCCAACTGTTTAAGTGGCTCTGCATGAGGGAGGACAAATTGGGGACTTTAGGTTTAAGGACACCCCCCCCCACACACACACACCTCCAGGCACTCTGAGAAGCCCTGGATTGGAGGTTGGGCCTGAGGTGCTATCTAACCCCTTGCTGCCTCCCTGTCCTGGCTCCCGACTGGCGGGGAGAGGTCAGGATCAGCTGCCCAACAGGAAGCTCCCAGCCCATCCCAAAGTCAGGGACTTCCTCCCCCCTCCCCCCCCTTAAAGGAGGCCCTCAGGGTAGGGGGCAGGGAGAAGTCTGGAAAGGTCATCCCTGGCTTCTTTTTTTTTTTGGCACTTGTTAAGCACTTATTATATACCGGACACTGTACTAAGCACCAGGGTAGATACAAATCATTAGGTTGGGCACAGTACCTCTCCCATATGGGGCTCACGGTCTAAGTAGGAGGGAGTAGGAGTTAATGCCCAATTTACAGATAAGGAAACTGAGGCTCAGAGAACAGTGCTTGGCACATAGTAAGTGCTTAACAAATACCATTGTTATTATTATTATTATCATTAAGTGAAGTGCTCAACGTGACACAGCAGACAAGTAGCGGAGCTGGGATTAGAACCCAGATCCTCTGACTCCAAAGCCCGGGCCCTTTCCACTAGGTTGGCTTAAACTTTGTGAGCCAGGCTCCCAGCTCTCAAACCACCCCCTCCCCCGTGCCCCCAGGCCTCTGGGAGCTGTGTGGATGCTTTGCTGTGTTCCTGCCCATCCTTAGATCCCCTGGAGTGGGAGGTCAGGTAGTCCCATCTAGCCCAGCAGAAGACTCTCTTTTCCCCTGAAAGCCCCTAGAAAGTCCAGCCTGGTCTCCCAGCCCGATTTCCCTTCCCTTGCCACAAAGCTCAGGCTGGGACTGTGGCTGGGAAGAGGTTAAGTGTGGCGGCAGGTGACTCAGAGAAAGAGTGGGGGCTGGGGGGGAAGGCAGTGGGTGGGGAGGGTAGGGGGAGGGTAGCACTGCAGATGAATAAAAATATCTGGGAGCTGTGGGAGGCTAGGCAGAGAGAAGAGTACATGCAGGGGCTGGGAGGTGCAGCTCCCTCCCTCAAGGACTGCCTCTCCCCATACCACAGAGCACTTCCTACACCCCCCAATTATTCCCTCACAGAGACAATCTCCCTTAGGCTGGTGGGGCCTGAAGCTCAGGCTCCCATTCATAAATCTCTAAAGCCAAGAGAAGAGCCTTCCCATTTTTCAGCCGTGGAAACTTGGGCCTCTCTCCCACCTCTTCTCCCCTACCCAGGCCCGGTTCCTCCATTTTCAGGCCTTGCCCTCCTTCACCTTCCCACCAGCTAGCCACCCTGATCATTTCTTGCCTCCCCATCCTGTCCCCCGACTTTACAGGACTCGCCCTACAGGCCCCTCCCATTCTCTAGGCCGGTGCTGCCACCTGCTGGATTTCTAGGGGGCCCCTTGAGAGATGGCAGAGTGCAGGGTCGGGTGGAACAGGAGACTCTGGCGGTCGAGCGGACAGGACTTTGAGAGGATGGGGGCTTGGGGAGGGGGTCAGGGGCCCCAGCAGAGTCAATGGCGTGGATTTGTCCCCTTTTCTTCAGGCAGCACACTCTCTAGGCCCTGTAGCTCTCTTCCCTCTTCGCTCCCCTTCATGTTCTGATACCTAGGGACTGGTTTGATGCTGTGGGGAAGGAGAGGGAAGCTGGTCCTAGATCCCTCAGGTTCCCTCTTGCCCTCCACCCCCACTCCAGCATGCCTCTTCCTGCTCAGTCCTGTTCTTCTTTGATTGGTGGGGGAAACTGAGGTTTAGATCTGGGTCATGAAGCTCATTCAAGGCATTCTTGGGGTTAAACTCTGGTTGCTCTCACCCCATTCAGGCCCCTGTGAGGGTAAAGCTGGGCATTGTGGGGGTGGCCCCTTGGTCATCTCTGCCTGTGTCCCTGACCCCTGAGCTGAATCTACTTCCTGTCTTCACTTCCCCCCTTTCTCCCTGGACAGCCTTGAGTGCAGCATGGGAGCCTCTAGCCCTGGGGGAGAGGAGAGAGAGGGAGAGAGGAGAGAGGGAGGGGGAGGGAGGGAGAGAGAGAGAGAGAGTGTATGTGTGTGTGTGTGTGTTTGTCTGTGTGTCACAGGGAGGGATGGGGTCGGCATGCAGAGAATGTGAAGTTATTGGTGTTGGAACAGCAGTGTGTTTACCCAAGGTCCTGGCACCCTGCCTGCCCCAGGGGGCTGCAGACTGATATACACCCTTAGTCTGCCTACCCCAGAGGTAAGAGAAAAAGACACCACCACCACCCCCCTCTTACCACTACCACCATTCTTGATGTCTGGCCCAGGGCTTAGCTTTCTCTCCATTCTGGAGCTCTCCCTTCTCTGCTATGATCTCCCTTTCAGTACAATCCTGCCCCCCCCCCCCCCCCCCCGGGCAGAGACTTTGCATAAAGCCTCAAGGAGATCTCTCTCTCTCTGTCCATGGCACATCCTGGACTAAAGAATGCTAAGGTCCAAGATCTCCCCATCACCCTGGTCCTGCTCCTGGAAGGCCTGTAGAAAAAAAGGTTTAGTAGAGTCCTGCAGCTTGATGCTTATTTTCGCTCCATGGGATCTTTCCCTTAGAAGCTCAGGCTCACATTCCATAAATCTCTAAAGGCAAGGGAAAAGAAGAGCCTTCCCATTTTTCAGCTGGGGAAACTGAGACCCCCCAGAGCCGGATTGCCTAGGTGACCTGGCTCCCAGCCAGGCCAATATTTTCTTGGCTCAGTGGGGAAGGCTGAATAGATAATGAGTTATGACATCGCGAACATGGTGTTGTAGAAAAAAACATCTGAATGTCCCTGTCCTGCTGGGGCATGTGTTCTGTTCTCGAGCCTGACTAGTCTCAAAACCCCTATTTAATGGGACCCGGGCAAGGTGAGGGGGATTGTAGCAGATACTTGAGGAGCTAGGGATGGGGGGTCATGAATGTCTTTGGAGGAGGTTAGGTATTTGGAACTAAAATTCCAGGTTGGAACTGGGTGAACCACTCAGTGAGGAAGATGGGGGGGAATACTGAAGAGCCAGAGGGAGCCCAGATAAATCAGAGCTGTCCCAGGCTGTTCCTCTGGGGTCTATCCTGTCCCCTTTCCCAGATAAGCTGGGCTGTCTAATGTGTTTGTAGGTGGGGGGTCTGGCCTGAGATCTGGGTGTGGTGGACACTGTGTCCATCCATCCTTCCTTCCTACCCTCCCCTCTGCCCGAGCCGGCCCCTGCAAAACATTCCCTCTTCTTCCTTCCTCATCTGGCTTAGAGGAGTTCCCTCAAACTCTCATGCTGGAATACCAGACCTTAGATTTATCCAGCATTGGAAGGGGTCTGCAAGTTGGAATCAGCCCTGAGGGGTGGGAGGATAAGAGTGGGGTCCAGTTCTTAGCCTCCCCCCAAAATACACTTAACCATGTCAGTATATCACAGATTGGAAATGCTGCTTATATAGCTCCCATCCCGGCCACAAGGCTGAATCGGCAGGAGGGTCCAGAAGTGAATTACCGCCCTGAGTGGGAGCCTGGCCTGTCCAGCCCCATGCAGAGCAAACAGCTGCAGGAAACCTGACTGGACTCTACAGTGACCTTCTCCCCCTGCTAGTCCCCTTCCCACAGTTGATCTCACCATGGCAACCACATTCCCATGGCCTTTGGGGGCCAGAAAGCCCAGGCTGCCCTTGCCTCCTGGGTCCAGCTCTGTGGGGTCCAATACCGGTTTGGGGCAGCTAGCCAGATTTCCCCTAGTGAACCTTACATCCCTCTCTGCCCACAGCCTCACTGAACAACAAATGACCCTTTTGGCCCAGGGGCCTCTCTCCCTCACTCCCCTGAAGGCCCCTGTCACCTTCAGCCATCCCCTGTCCCGCTGGAGAGGAGACACACTCCCCAGGACGATGGGTTGGGCAAGTTTGGGTGGGCACACACTCACCGTGACTGTCAGCTCTCCAGGCCTGATTCTGTCTGGATTTCTCTGCACCTGGTCACCAGTTCTGCCGGCCCCAGCTCTGGCCCCTGCCTGGGCTGGATGCTGCTTCCTTGATCTGCAGACTCGGACTCGGCCCCACAGCTGCCCGGACACAATTCCTCCTCTTCGTTCCACCTCCCCACCTCCCCTCTGGCCACTCCGGCGCCTGCTGCATTAAAGGGGCCGTTACCGCTCCCTCCCCTCTCCCCCCTGCGCCGGACTCCTGACTTAGGCTCCTCATAGGTGTGGGGTGTGTGTGTGTATATATGGGTGTAGGTGGGTTAGTGGGTGGGTGTTTTTGGAGATAGCCTGGGGAAACTGGGGCTGAGCAGCTATGGGAGTCAGGTAGCCACCCAGGGAAAAAGGATACTTTCTTTCCCAAGAACCTACCCTCTGTCCCTGTCTGAGTGATCCTGGAAGAGCAGGATAGTGAGGAAAATGTGCTTGGGGCATTTACATCTGAGAATGGGTGTTAAATATCTGTCCCTTCTCAACCCTCCCTACTCTCAACCCTATATTCATCTCTCCCTGGACATGAGACTTCAGTCTCATCCTTCCCAAGGCCAAGGCTTCTCTCTACCTGCTTCCAGCAAGGATGGAAGAGGGACAATCGATCAGTCAACCAATGGTATTTACTGAGCGCTTATTGTATGCAGAGCACTGTACTAAGTGCTTGGGAGAGTACACTACAACAGAGTTGGTAGATGTGTTCCCTGCCCACAATGAGCTTACTGTCTATAGGTGGGCGGAGGAAGGAAGACCTTGTGATAATAATAATAATAATGTTGGTATTTGTTAAGCACTTACTATGTGCCGAGCACTGTTCTAAGCGCTGGGGTAGACATAGGGGAATCAGGTTGTCCCACGTGGGGCTCACAGTCTTAATCCCCATTTTACAGATGAGGGAACTGAGGCACCGAGAAGTTAAGTGACTTGCCCAAAGTCACACAGCTGGCAAGTGGCAGAGCCGGGGTTCGAACCCATGACCTCTGACTCCAAAGTCCGTGCTCTTTCCAGTGAGCCACGCTGCTTCTCGATGAAAAGGTGGTGATGATGGTGATGAAAAGGAGTGGAGTAGGGGGAAGAAGAGTGAGGGATCCAAACCTAGAAATATACTTCAGGATCTTAGACTTACCCAGGTTAGCAGAAAACTCTGACAAAGAACATACCATAGTTAACAAAATATGAGCTGGGATAAAATGAACAATCCAAGTGGATAAATAAAAATTAAGTAAATATACAAGGTGATGCCTAAGTGCTAAGGCGCTTGTGGGAATACTTAGGAGATTAATTGGGAAATATCTCTGGTGGAGGTGGCTGTTTCAGAGGGTTCTAAAGGTGGAAAAGGACATGTTTTGGCAGAGCTGAGGGGTGGAGAGGGCATTCTAGAAGGTGGGGGGAAGGCACGAGCAATGGAGTGGAGGTGGGAAAGTCAAGAGCAACGGATAGGTAGGTTTTCTTAGGAAGAGCAAAGAGCTCCAGCTGGTGTATAGCAGGTGAAGGAGCCAATTGTTGGTGAGACTTGAAATGACGTCAGGAGTTTTTACTCTGTGAGAGGCAATAGGGAGCTATTGGAGACTTTCAAGAATGGGAGTAATATGTTCTGAACAGCCAAAACAGCTGAATTTGGGAAACCGAAAGCAAGAAGGGCAGAGGAAACCTTTTAAGTATACAGTAAAGCAAAGTCTCAGATAATGTGCTATTGTAGCTGAAGACTGGGAGTCACAGTTGCCACAGAAAAACCAGCATGGTGCTCTGCAATCAAGAAAGGAGCCATAGCTTTGTAAGGATTGTGGAACAAAATGGCATTAAGTGAAAACAGCACCAGGCACTGCAAAGCTACAAATGTGACAGCATAAGGGACAGTCTATGTGTGTGCACAGTGTGACAGACTGTGGGTCCTGCACTGGACTTTTCAGTCCCCCAAAACCCACAGGTGAACTTCACCATCAGTGGTGGTGTCTTTGAACACACAAGACAACTATTCATACAACACAGAGCCTGAAAATGGAAGAGGCTGGAAGCAGGAAGGACAGTAAGGAGACTGTTGCCATGGTCCAGCTGATTGTAATGATGAAGAGGAAGGGGCAGAACTAGGAAGTACCACTGCAGAAGAAAGGGCAGAATTTAGAGAAAGATCTAGTGTTTTGTAACACACTGTACAATATCAGTAATGTTTATGACAAGGTCTTTCATGCTCCAAAATGCTGCTGCAAATTAATAAACTAATGCACCAAACACTGTATTAACCACAAGATAATCGGGTTGGACAAAGTCCCTGTCCCACATGGGGTTCATAGTCTAAGTAGGAGGGAGAACAGGTATTGAATCTCTATTTCACAGATGAAGAAACTGAGGCACAGAGAAGCTAAGTGGTTTACCCAAGGTCACACAGAGGACAAGTCACAGAGCAAACAAGTAGTGGAGGCAGAATTAGAACCCAGGTCCTCTAATTTCCAGCCCGATGCTCTTTCCACTAGGCGATGCTGCTTCTCCTGCTGCCGATGCGTGCAGGGACGGATTGGAAAGACTCAAGTTTGATTACCATCTTGTGAACCTACTGGATAAAATACAGTGTAATAGATATAATTCAATGATTTTATCTTCATAAACTGGGGAGGAACAAGAGAGGAAGGGGAAGGGAAATGGGGCTTGGAATCCTTAGCCCCATGGGATGACACCCGGCTGACCCCCGCATTTCTAGGTGGCTAATTCAAGAGATCTCTGGTGGTTGTCTATCAGCTTCCATATCAAACAAAGACTCCTCACTATTGGCTTCGAAGCTCTCCATCACCTTGCCCCTTCTTACCTCACCTCCCTTCTCTCCTTTTACATCACAATCCACACACTCCGTTCCCCTGGTACTGACCTTCTCACTGTGCCTCGATCTCGCCTGTTCCGCCATCGACCCCTGGCCCACGTCCTACCTCTGGCCTGGAATGTTCTCCCTCCTCAAATCTGCCAATCACTCATCCCCCCTTCAAAGCCCTACTAAAGGCTCACCTCCTCCAAGAGGCCTTTCCAGACTCAGCCCCCCTTTTCCTCAGCTCCCCCTACCTTCCGCATCATCTTGACTCGCTCCCTTTGTTCTTGCCCCCCTCCCCGCCCCATAGCACTTGTGTACATATATATATATGTATAAAATTCTATTTATTTATATTGATGTCTATTTACTAGTTTTGATGTCTGTCTTCCCCCTTCTAGGCTGTAAGCCCGGTGTGGGCAGGGATTGTCTCTCTCTCGCTGAATTGTACTTTCCAAGCACTTAGTACCGTGCTCTGCACACAGCAAGCGCTCAATAAATACGCTCGAATGAATGAATGAATGAAGGAGCTTCAGGCCAGCCCAGCAGTCTGCGGGAGGGGGTGCGGGGAGAGTGGGGAGGCACTGGGAGCTAGAATTCCCCGGGCTCAGAGGAAGCGGTCCTTGGTCCCCTTCCCTCCCCACCCAATCCGCTCCCACCCTCCTCTCCCTGGGAAGGAAGCGAGCTCAGTGAACCCCGAAGCAGGGAGGGAATCAGGCACTCTGGGCGCCTGGCCATCCCTCCGCCCCTTGGCCGCCCCTCGCTGCTCCGGCCTAAACTATGTTTGTTGTGACAGAGACGAACCTGGGCCCGAGAGAGGAAGTGGCTGGGGGGATGGGGAGGGGGAGGGAGGGCATGGAGAAGGAGTAACCTCGCTCGCTTGGGTTGCACAGAGGCTGACTTTTCCGTTCCCATCCGTAGGCGGGGGGGCGCGGGGGAGGGGGTTTGGGGCTTTGTGTGTGTGCGTGTTTATGTCGACGGGTAGGAGATCCAGCTCCTCCCTGGGGCTGCCCCCCACCCCCAGTTGCTTGGACCCCCTCCCCCAGTTTATGCAGCTGCAGGGCTAATGGTTCCTCCAAGCCAAGGCTTGAACGTCCCTGGGGAGCGCCGACTAGGCTGTGGGAGGATACACCTGCTCCCCCACCCCCCACCCCCGGCTTTGTGAGGGGTCCCCGAGAGGCCTGGGAGGGTAGAGCAGGAAGCCGAAGCCAAACCCACACCATCGTGTAGGCCCTTGTCCACTAACCCTAACTCCGGGCACCCCAGGGCTGCCTAGATTTGACACCTACCCGGCCAGAGAACAGGAGGCATAAATCCGCAAATAGGACCCCCGAAGAACAGCCCTGACTGTGGGAGTTGGCTAAGAGGACCAGCCTGGACTGCAAGGAAGATCTTAACTCTCTTCCCCAGGGTTATTGTTCCAGATCATCCCGGTCCCCTTAGTTCGGCAGGGTGGAAGGCTTAAAAAAAATCGCAACCGAAATTTTACCCAATAAACTTCTGGGCATGGAAATACAGCTGAATGGCAGAAAAAGCGTATTTCCATTACCATCGATGCAATAACCAAACCCCCAAATGCCGTCCTACAGTCTACCCCGCCTCAACTGATATCTGCGCATGCGCACACAGCTGGGCTCCCTTAGTCACGTCATGCGGCATGTTCAGCTGCTGAACCTGCCTACAGAACAGTCCCCACCCCCACTTGTAGGCAAATGAATACTTTGGAAATGTTTACGGTCCTTAAATGATTCGTAGTTGGAGAAGAAAGTATAAGTAGGAAATTTTAGATCTCTTCTGACTTGGGGTACATTAGTTGCAAGCCCAGACTATTCTGGTTGGGGACCTGTCTTCTGCTCCTCAGTAGGGTCATGAGTGGAGGGTTTCTGGAGCCTGGAGCACATCGCTGGGATTTAGTTGGAGGGGTCTAGGTTTTTCTCCAGCAGCCAGGGCCATTCCTTGAGGAGAGAAGACCCATACTTTCAAACCCTCACTGACTGAAGGGAAGTGGCAGAGGGAGATGGCTCTGTACCAGCTTTTCATTTCGAGTGAGGAGGAGAAAAAGGGAAGGGCATTTTATGGCAGAAGGAAGACAGAAGAATTAGCATGTCGGTCCAGATTTCGGGTCTTTTCGGTTTCACTGAAGCGGAGTGGTCTAGTGGAAAGAGCAGGGACCAGGGAGTCAGAGGCCCTGGCTTCTAATCTCAGCTCCACCACTTACCAGCTGTGTGATGACCTTGGGTAAGTCACTTGTTTCTCTGTGCCTCAGTTCCCTCATCTGTAAAATGGATCAATCAATCAAATTTTTTGAGAGCTTACTATGTGCAGGAGCACTGCACTATCATCATCAATCATATTTATTGAATGCTTACTGTGTGCAGAGCACTGTACTAATTTCTTGGGAGAGTACAAGAGTTGCTAGATGTTTCCTGCCCACAAGGAGTTCACAGTCTAGAGGGGGAGACAGAAATTAAAAACAAATCATGGATATGGACTTAAGTGTTGTGGAGCTGAGGAAGAAGGGAGAAGGAGTAGGGGTTGAAATACCTTTCTCCCTCCGATTTAGACTAAGAACCCCATATGGGGCAGGGATGGTGATTTGATTGTATTGTATCTACCCTGAACCTAGCACAGTTCTTGACACATAGTAAGTGCTTAATGAATGTCACAATTATTAGTCTTATTTATTTGGAAACTTTTAGCTCTTTTCTGTCCCGCTTGGAAGTTCTCAATTTTTACTGAAGACCTGAAATGAGCGAGGCTTAAAGTCCAGCCTAAAAAACTGTGTGGGTGAAGACAATGGCTTTGCCCCTCAGCTGGAAACTCTTAAGGGTCCCTGTTGAGTTAGTACCCAGGGCTCTGAGGCTCCTTCACAGGAGCCACCTACCCTGTATGTGGTATTGGTTAAGCACTCACTATATGCCACACACTGGGCTAAGCACTGGGATACATATAATACAATCAGATCAGACAGTCCCTGTTCCACATGGAGCTCACAGACTAATGGGGAGTGAGAACAGGTAATTAATCTCTATTTTACTGATGAGGAAACTGAGGCTCAGATAAGTTAAGTGATTTACCCAAGGTCACACAGCAGACAAGTGGCAGAGCTGGGATCAGAACCCAGGTCTCCTGACTCCCAGCCCAGTGCTCTTTCCGCTAGACCACACTGTGGGGTCAGAGAGGCTGAGAAGCTGAGGTTCAGAGGGACCTGCTCAATAGGAGACCCTTAGATTAGTGATAACAGAAAAGTGAAGATAAACTGCAGGAAAGCCTCCAAACCTAGTGAGTAGGCTGAAAAAAATGGCAGAACGAACGTCAGTGTAGGCAAGTGCCGAGTAATTGCACCAAGAGAAAAATAATCCAAATTAAAAATACATAATGATGGGCTCAGAGCACTTAGTCACGATTCAGGAATGAGGAACATTTTGGAGTGCTAGTTGACTGTTCTTTCATATCACCAGTCCAATAAGCAGCAGCAGTAGCAGTCTGAAAGCCGACCAAAATGCCGAACATCATCCTGAAGATGATGAAAGTGAAATATTAGGCTGAGTTTTGCCACTACATAAAACCATGGCACGTGCCTACCTGCAACAGTGGGGGCAGTTCTGGACATAATAGAACCAGAAAAGATCCAGAGATGGTACAGGGAAGGGCAATCAAGACAAGAAGGAGGATGGAGAAGCTTCTGTATGAGAAGAGAGTAACAGAGTTTGGACTGTTCAGTCTGGAAAGTTGCAGGCTGAGAGATGACATGATTCAAGCGCTTAATACAGTGCTCTGCACACAGTAAGTGCTCAATAAATACAATTGAAAGAATTGAAGTCTACAGTATCATGCAGGGGGTGGACAGAGTGAACCTAGAATTCTTTCCTAAATTCCACACCACCAAGAAGACAGACACGTGTTGAGGCTTGAAAATGATAGATTCAACACAATGGAAACACTTCTTCACACAGCAATCAATCAAATCAAAGGTATTTACCGAGTGCTTACTGTGTGTGGAGGATTGTGCTAAGTTCTTTGGAAAGGACAGTACAATAGAGTCGGTAGACACAATTCCTGCCAACAGGGAGTTTACAGTCTATAGTGTTATTATTAATCATTTATTGAGTGCCTACTGTGTGCAAAGCACTGTACTAAGTGCTTGGGAGAGTACAATATAACATCAAACACATTTCCTGCCCACAATGAGCTCACATTCTAGAGGACTGTGAGTCTACCACAGACTACAGTCTACCTCTACCACAGTCTGCCACATACTACAGCATGTGGTAAGCATTTGGAATCTGTTACTACAGGAAGTTGAACAGGCCCAGAATATCAGCAGAGGGTTGGATCAATTCATAGATGTCTGGTGTGGGCAGGGACTGTCTCTCTTTATTGCTGAATTGTACTTTCCGAGTGCTTAGTCCAGTGTTCTGCACACAGTGAGCACTTAATAAATATGATTGAATGACTGAATGAATAGACAAAAGGTCTAATCTGGATTACTAGAAGGAAAGCTGTTTCCCCATTAGGGTTGATAATAATAATGGTACTTGTTAAGCGCTTACTATGTGCCAAGCACTGGAGTAGATCTAAGGCAATCAGGTTGTCCCACACGGGGCTCACAGTCTTAATCCCCATTTTATAGATGAGGGAACTGAGGCAAAGAGAAGTTAAGTGACTTGACTAAGGTGACACAGCAGAGAAGTGGTGGAGCCGGGATGAGAACCCATGACCTCTGAGTCCCAACCCCTTGCTCGTTCCACTGGGTCACCCTGAGCCACTAGCACACGTTTCTCCCGGCATCCAGTTACCCCAGTGGGATCTAGAGTAGTGGGCTGGATGATCTAACCGGTATTACCCTATTTATTTTGATGATGAGGTGTACATCCTCTTGATTCTATTTATTGCGATTAAGTTGTCTTCTTTTTGTTCGTCTGTCTCCCCCGATTAGACTGTAAGCCCGTCAATGGGCAGGGATTGTCTCTATCTGTTGCTGAATTGTACATTCCAAGCGCTTAGTACAGTGCTCTGCACATAGTAAGCGCTCAATAAATACTATTGAATGAATGTTCTCTTGACCGCCCCCTCCCCCCAAACGTCTCGCCACCCGTCTGTTAAAGTAAGGGACTTTGGCGCCACCTTGTGGTTAGACCCGTGCACTGCACCTCCCCCCACCATTCCCCAACTAATCTCAGCCTCAATCCCCCTATCTCCAGTTGAACTGGAGTTGGACTATGGGACTGGAGAGCAGTCTCGCCACCTCCCCCGTCCCATATTCTCAGAGCAAACAGCACCATGCCCTCCTTATTAGACCAGAGGGCCTCCCCCCTTCCGCCCCCAATCCAGAGCACCCCCTTTTCAGGAATAGGTCCTCTCTAGGGATGTCCCATGGTAAGGTACTACCAGGGTGGTGGAGAGAGACCCTGTATCCCTGAGGAGGGGACAGTCAGGAAGGGGTGGGCAAGGTATAGGGCGGGGAATCAGGACACCAGTGTTTTTATTCCTGGCTGTTCCCTTGCCTTGGCACTTCAGGCCCTCCGTCTGTCGCTGTTTCTCCAGTGGCGAGGGTATGTCCCCTGAATGCTGAATAAGGGGGTGAAGTTCCCAGTGCCCCAGAGGGCCCCGGGAAAATGTTCTGCAAAGTCCACTCAGCCTTTCCCCCGGCCTCCACCCTCTCCAGCCCTCACACCTTGCTGCAGCAATAGGGGAGAGCATATTTGGCAGCCAATTCTTCAGTAGAGCCCATACTAGAAGAGATGTTGATGTTGGCAGTCTGGGCACAGCTCAGCTTGGTCTGGGGGCTTGTCCGGGCAGCCTCTGCAGCGTGGCTCAGTGGAAAGAGCCCGGGCATGGGAGTCAGAGGTCTTGGGTTCGAATCCCAACTCTGCCACTTGTCAGTTGTGTGACTGTGGGCAAGTCACTTCACTTCTCTGGGCCTCAGTTACCTCATCTGCAAAATGGGGATGGAGACTGTGAGCCTCACGTGGGACAACCTGATAACCTTGTAACTACCCCAGCGCTTAGAACAGTGCTCTGCACATAGTAAGCGCTTAACAAATACCAACATGATTATTATTATTCTGCAGCAGGGACAGGAACACTTAGTAGCAGGTGGGGGCGGGGGAGAGAAGAAGATGACACGAAACCTCATCAATAGCCCAGACCTTGATCTCTGACCCTCTCAAACATCTTCCTCCAACTCAGTGTTCCCTCCCTTCCTCCAACTCAGTGTTCCCTCCCTTCCTCCCTCCCTGCTCTCTTGTCCTTCTGGGCTGTTTCTCAGGGACATTATCTTCCCCGCTTTCATTCATTCATTCATTCAATCTTATTTATTCAGCACTTACTTATGCAGAGCACTGTACTAAGCGCTTGGAATGTACAATTTGGCAACAGATAGAATCAACCCCAGCCCAACAACGGGCTCACACTCTTAAAAGGGGAGACAGACAACAAAACAAAACAAGTAGTCAGGCATCAATACCATCAAGATAAATAGAATCATATATATATATCATTAATAAAATAAACAGAATAATAAGTAATATATACAAATATGCACGTGCTATGGAGAGGGGAAGGGAGTAGAACAGAGGGAGGGAGTAGGGGGAATGGGGAAGGAAAGGGAAGGCTCAGCCTGCAAAGTCCTCCTGGAGGAGGTGAGCTCTCAGTAGGGCTTTGAAGAGGGGAAGAGAGTTAGTTTGGCAGATGTGAGGAGGGAGGGCATTCCAGATCAGTGGTAGGACGTGGGCCAGGGGTCAGTGGTGGGACAGGCGAGAACTCCATCCACTACTCCCCCACCTCCTATTTTGGGATGCAAGACTTAAATCTCTCCTCTTGCTCTGTGCTCCGAGGAGACCAATCTGCTTACTGATCCATTGAATGATTGATTGAATGAATGAAACGAAGTCCCCTGTCTCCAAGTTGCTGCACATGGCATTCCCAGGACCTGCAGTGCCCTACCCCCATTTCATCAAACCTCATCCCTCCCCTCCTTTGACACTCTACCAAATACCCCACCTCCTAAATGATGCTTTTGCCGGGATCTAGGCAGGGACTGTTTCTTCTTTATCCTCTGCCCTTCCCATCAGACCCTTCTACCTCCCTCCAGTTCAAGACTCTGCCCCAGTAGGTGGGTGATCATACAGATGAAGTATAATGTCAGAGTGTTGTGGCCGGTTCCTACCTAATGTCCCATCCCCAGCATGGTCCACAACTCGCCTGGCTTATCAGCAGGTGACCCTTGACATTGATGCAGTAGGACTAGGCCATGTTCCAGCTTGGTGATGGCCTCCAGTGATAACTTCAGAAAGATACCAGCAATTTTTTTTATGGTTTTTGTTAAGTGCTTGCTATGTGCTTGCTTGCCAGGCAGTGTACTAAGCACTAGGTTAGATACAAGGTAATCAGATTGGACACAGTCCATGTCCCACTTGGGGTTCACAGTCTTAATCTCCATTTTACAGATGAGGTAAGCAAGGCACAGAGAAGTGAAGTGACCTTTCCAAGGTCACACAGCAGATAAGTGGCGGAGCCAGAATTAGAACCCAGGTCCTTCTGATTTCCAGGCCTGTGCTTTATCCACTTGCATACTTGCTGCATCTGTGACATCTTAGGGGAAGCAGGAGATATGGGATTCCCCAGGAACCCTGAGGGAGGGACAGAAGGAGAGAGAGAGGATATCCTCCTTGAAACCTTTTTTTTGCCTATGGTATTTGCAAAATGCTTACCAGATGTCAAACACTGTTCTAAGTGCTGTGGTGCATACAAGTTAATCAGGTTGGACACAGTCCCTGCCCCACAAGTTAATCAGGTTAGGCACAGTCCCTGCCCCACAGGTTAATCAGGTTGGACACAGTCCCTGCCCCACATGGCTGTTCACAGTCTAAATAGGAGGGTGAACAGGTATATCACTCCCATTTTACAGATGAGGAAATGTAGGCATAGAGAAGTGAAGTGACTTGGCGAAGTCACATGACTGACAAGAGAAGGAACTGTGATTAGACCCCAGGTTCTCTGACTCCCAGGCCTGTGCTCTTTCCACTAGGCCTAGCTGGTTCTGGATTCCTATGGGCCTCATCTTGGCTTCCCATAGTGGGTGGTGTAGCAGGCCAGGATTCCAGAGCTTAGTGTGAGTCCTGCTTCAGCCCAGGGAACAGAGGTTGAGATGACAACAATGTGGCTTAGTGGATAGAGCACGGGCCTGGGAGTCAGAAGGACCTGGGTTCTAATCCTGACTCTGCCATGTGTCTGCTGTGTGACTTTGGGCAAGTCACGTAACTCCTCTGGGCTTCAGTTACCTCATCTGTAAAATGGGGATTAAGAGTGTAAGCCTCATGTGGGACAGGGACTGTGTTCAACCTGATTAACTTGTATCTAAGTGTTTAGAACAGTGCTTGGCACATAGTAAGTGCTTAACAAGTACCATAATTATTATTATTACAGGTTGCTCTGGAACCTGTTTCCCCGTTCAGAGGGTAGGGCTGATAGAAGTGTCTCAGATGCGACTGCAAAAAAAAAAATGCCCAGAACACTATGGCCTGCCTTCCCAGAGGCATCACTTCTATGGTTGGGGGTAGCCTGCTTTTTGCTAGTTAATTAATCAGTGGTATTTACTGAGCACTTATTGTGTGCAGAGCACTGAACTAGCCTCTCTTGCACGGAACCCAAAGTCCGAGGACATAGAAAAGCCAGGGAAAGTGTGATCTGACCTGCCCCCTCCCCCCAACCTTCTACTCCTCCTGGGCGGGCGAGTGGTCAGGGTCAGGGATGGGGAGGGGCTGGGGAGGGCCTGCAGGCCGAGACTTACCTAACTGCATCAGGATGACTTGTGGGTATTTAGAATTCAATTCCTTCAACTCCTGGGGAGATAGAGCAGGAGCTGATAGGTGGAGCACCAGCCAGATCACTGGGGCCGACAGTCTCTGGTGGGTTTGGAGGGAGCACTGGGAAGCCTGAGGGATAAGAAGTCCTAACCCTTCTATCCCCTCTCTCACATCTGATCTGTAACAGGGCTGATTATTCAGGGGTAAGCCAGGCTTCTAACATCCAAGCCAGTTCAGGAAGCCACTTTGTGAACCTTGGTCTCCCCAGGCTAAAAAAATCCCTGATTGATTGGAGTGGGAGGAGGGGACTAGGGTAGAACTCTGTAGCCTTGGCAGTCCCAGACTGAACTCGTCTCTGAAGTCCCTCAAAAGGCAGCCCCCAAACTAGCCCAAGAGCTGATCCAGCCCCCCAGGAACGCTCAAGCCAGGGAGGACCCTAGGATTAGCCGGACCTCTTGGCTTCCAGCCCTAACCCAGACCTGGCCTTCAGTTTGCCTCTCTGGGGACCCTGCCCCTCACCTCATCTTGCCACCCTCTCCCCAAGGCCCTGGGAGGGATAAAGAGGGGGATGACCTTGGGTTTTCATTCTTCAAGCCCTAGAGTGCTGGCTCCTAGGATAATCAGGCTCAAACTGACCCTGGGCGACCTCAGGCACTGACCAGGCCCCTCTGGGCCTGAGGATGGTGGCAGGTAGAAAAGATGTACTTGTGGGCATTGGGCACCTTTAGAAGCTGCTTCACCAACTCTGGCCCAGTAGCCCAGTTGGAACCCATCTCCAGCACGTCGCAGTTGTGGAATATCCTGACCACGGCTCAGACTTCAACACGCACAGACAGACGCAGTTTATGGGGCAGGTGCAGCGTAATGATCTATTCCCTTCTGGAATCTTGGCCCTCTCCTTTTCTCCCTCTCTCTGGAATTGTGGGTGGAGTGGGCAGGTTTACAGTGACCCATCAGCAGAGAGACACTGCCAGTGTAGGGCAGGAGTAAGTCATGTTCTGACAGGGAGCTGGGAGGGTTTTGAGGACACTGGATTGGGGAAGAATGAGAGCGAGCTCAACCCTGAATTGGCCTCCCTGCTAGTTCGTCCTCATGTACTGTGGGGGAGTGAGTTGAGTGAGTGTCTGTGTGAATGCATGAAATCATGTGTGTGGTGTGGTTGTGCATATACTGTAGGTGAGTGTGGTTGTGTATGCATGAGTGTGATGCCATAGTGTATGAGTGCTTGCATGTGCAGTGTGACGGCATATACGTTGTGTGTGTGTGTGTTTGTGTGTGTATGAGTACATTCATGAGTGGCGTGACTGTGTGCATGCCACTTGCCTGCTGCATGACCTTGGGCAAGTCATCTCACTTCTCTGGGTCTCAGTTACCTCATCTGTAAAATGGGGAATAAGACTGTGAGCCCCACGTGGGATCGGGACTGCCTCCAATCTGATAACCTTGTACTACTCCAGTGCTTAGAACAGCGCTTGGCATATAATTAGAGCTTAAAGATATTATTATTATTATTGTTATTATTATGTGTCTGGTTGTGATCCTGCATGGGTTTTTACAAGGCTCAGATGTGCAATGATGAACAAGTGTGGCCACTTCACTTGGGAAGCAGTGAGGTCTAGTGAAAAGAGCACAGGCCTGGGAGTCAGAGGACCTGGGTTCTAATCTCAGCTCCATCACTTGTCTGCTGCGTGGGCTTGGGCAAGTCACTTCACTTCTCGGTGCCTCACGTTCTGATCTGTAAAATGAGGATTAAATCCTATTCCCTCCTACTTAGACTCTGAGCCCTGCATGAGACAGGAACTGTGTCCAACCTTTTTAAAAAAAATTGGTATTTGTTAAGCTCTTACTTTGTGCTAGGCACCGTATTAAGAAGCATCACAGTGTAGTGAATAGAGCACAGGCCTGGGAGTCAGAAGGTCATGGGCTCTAATGCCGGCTCTGGCATTTGTCTGCTGTGTGACCTTGGGCCAGTCACTTAACCAATTAAGTGCCTCAATTACCTCATCTGTAAAATGGGGATTGAGACTATAAACCCCACATGGGACAGGGACTGTGTCTAATTCAATTTGCTTGTATCTACCCCAGCACTTAGCACAGTGCCTGGCACATAGTAAGTGTTTAACAAATACTGTCATCACTATTATGATGATTATTACTAAGCACTGAGGTAGATACTAACTAATCGGGGACTCACAGTCTTAATCCCCATTTTAGCGATGAGGTAACTGAGACCAAGAGAAGTGAAGATAACTTATTATTATTGTTATTATTATTATTATTTGCCCAAGGTTACACACAGAGAAGTGGTGGAACCGGAATTAGAACCCAGGTCCTCTGATTCCCAGAACTGTGCTTTATCCACTAGCTCATGTGGCTTCTCATCTGATTTTCTTCTACCTACCCCAGTGTTTAGTCCAGGGCTTGGCACATAGTAGGTGCTTAACAAGAACCATAATTATTCAGAGAAAGAGAAATAATTCAGGAAAGTCAGTTCGGGGGCCCCCCTCCTTGAAGATATAGCCGAACCAACAGAGAGAGGGATTGGAGAGGAAGTAGAGGGGCCAGGTTGGGGGAAGAAAGAGTCCCTTGGCCATCTTCATTCATTCATTCAATCATATTTATTGAGCGCTTACTCTGTGCAGAGCACTGTACTAAGTGCTTGGGAAGTACAATTCAGCAACAAATAGAGACAATCCCTGCCCACAATGGGCTCACAGTTTGGAAGGGAGCAGACAGGCAGCAAAACAAGTAAACAGATATCAATAGCATCATTATAAATAAATAGAATTACAGCTGCATCTTGAGGAGAGAGAGCAGGACATAGGAAGAGCTTGTGCTGTGGACACCGGACAGACACAGGGCAAGGGAGGATCTGGGAGGATCCCTGGAGTTTCAGGGTCCAGCAGCCAGGACTCCGGAGAAGCGAGGCTCCTTCCCTTGAGGTGGAGAAGAATTGAGCCCCTGGATACCTAAAGGGAAGTACAGAGGGTCCTGGGAAAGGGGGAGGAGTGGAGGGGAGTAGTAGATGCAAGGAAAGGTGGTCTGAACTAGAACAGCACATATGTAGATATCTGTAGTTTATTCATCTATTTATTTATGTATATTAATGTCTGTCTCCCCCTCTAGACTGTGAGCTCTTTGTGGGCAGGAATGTGTCTGTTTGTTGTTCTATTGTACTCTCCCAAGTGCTTTGCATACAGTCAGCACTCAATAAATATGAATAAATGAATGATTTGTTATCATTTGTTACCTTGTTAAGAACCTATTAAACATCATTGAGACATCAGGGCTGGGTGTCCGCCTGCAGTGGGGGCTGGAGGAGAAGCTTGGGAAGCCAAGGAGATGTGGACTGGGGAGTAGATGTGGACTGGGGAGTCATTGACATGGGAGGGAGCTGGCCCCATGATGAGGGTGGTAAAATGGTGCCTCATGACCTCTATGCCTTCAGGGAGCTGCCTGGGCTTCAGCTGTAGCGTCGTGGCAGTGATAGGGATGCAGGGACTTGGGGAGCATTGGGTAGGGCACCCCCAAAATCTGCATTAGAAGAGTGGGAGAATTGAAGGACTTCAGGGTCCAATGGAGGCTGACAGGGGTCCAGGTGCTCTTAAAGTGATTCTAGGGGGGCTCTTTTGGCTGGGATTTAGGGCTGAAAATTCCCAGTAACTTCATAGAGAAGGGAGAGTGGGTGGAAGGGAGAGGAAAAGAAAGAGAGAAGGAGAGGTAGGAGGCATCAATAGTTTCACATTTATGGCTGAAGAGACCCCCAAATCCAGAGTGTAATAAATCCAGGTACCATACCTAGTCACTCCTTGTGGGAGCCTCAATCAAATAGTAGTATGGCGCTCCTACTATGTACAGAACACTGTACTTAGTGCTTGGGAGAGTAGACATCATCCCTTCCCTCAAAGGAGTTTACAATCTAGCCCAGGAGACAGACATTAAAATAAATTACAGATAGAAGGAGGAGGGCTGATCTATGACAAATGCCTGAACTATCTTGGTGATGATTTGGATGGAGAGAGAGGAATCCAGCACCTTAAATGCAGCATGGCTAAAACTGAATCAATGAGTCCATCAATCATTCAGTAGTAATTACTGAGCACCTACTGTGTGCACAGCACTGTACTAAGCACTTGGGAAAGTTCAGTAAGATTTGATTACACAATCCCTACCCTCAAGAAGCTTACAGTATAGCAGAAGAGACAGTCACAAAGCAAATTACAGATAGAAAGAAAGAATAGAAAGAGGGTGTATGGATGATTCCCCTCTCAGGGTCACGCCTGGAGAGTTTCCAGCACTCTACCAGTCTCGACTATGGGAGGGAGAGACAAGCAGAGGCATACCCAATCCATTCCTTGTTTGAGTAGTGGCTAGTGAGTGGAAGGCAATCTGCTAATAATACTGATGGTATTTGTTAAGCGCTTACTATGTGCTGAGCACTGTTCTAAACGCTGGGGTAGATACAAGGTAATCAGGTTATCCCATGTGGGGGGCACAGTCTTAATCTCCATTTTACATATGAGGTAACTGAGGCACAGAGAAATTAAGTGACTTGCCCAAAGTCACACAGCTAAGTAGTGGAGCAGGGACTAGAACCCATGTCCTCTGAATCCCAAGCCCTTGCTCTTTCCACTAAGCCGTGCTACAAATCAAAACTCACCTATGCTGGGCAGCAGTGGCATGAGAGAGAGTCGAGGGCGGAGACTCAAGTTTACTGCATGGAAGGTGGTGATGGTAAACCACTTTCATATTTTTACCAAGGAAACACTATGGATACACTACCAGAACAATTGCAGATGGAGGTGGAGCGTTCTGGGACAGATGTGTCCATGGTGTCGCTATGGGTCATAGATGACTCGACAGCATAAGACAACATGGATGATTAAGCGATTAATTGTTAACATGCAAATCATCATGTACAGAAATGCTAAGGATGGTTTTGCCCAAGGTGGTTTTGCATCCCGCTTTCAGGACAGCTCTTCTTGTATCTCCCACTGGCACCTCAAACTTAACATATCCACAACAGAACTTCTTGTTTTCCCACCCATATCCACTACTTCTCCAGGTTTTTCCATCACTGTAGACCTCTCTGTTTCACAAGCCTATAACCTTGCATTATCCTCAACTCATCTCTCTCATTCAACTCACATATTCAGTCTATCACCAAATCCTATCAGTTCTACCTTGACAATATCTCTAGAATGCGCCCCTTCCTCTCCATCCACACAGTCACCACGCTGTCACCAGGCACTTATCCTATCTGGTCTCTTCTACTGTATCAGCCTCCTTGTTGACCTTCCTGCCTCCTGTCTCTCCCCATTCCAGATCATATTTCACTATGCTGTCAGGATCATTCTTCTCAAAATAATATACTGCCTCCCTCCATTGCATGACATTGGAACTCTCATAGATCTCTCCAACCAGCAATAATTCCCAACACTGAAATTCAAAAGGGAATTGTCCAAGAGGAAGAGGAAGTTAAATTTAATTGCTGTCCAGTAGGCATTCTTTAGGGAGTTACAGGTCTCATTCATTCAATCATATTTATTGAGCACTTACTGTGTGCAAAGCACTGTACTAAGCACTTGGAAGAGTACAATAAAGCAATAAACAGACACATTCCCTACCCACAACGGGCTCACAGTCTGGGGGGCAGGGGAAACAGACATTAATATACATAAATAAATTACAGATATATACATAAGTGCTGTGGGGCTGGGAGAGATGAATGAAGAGAGCAAGTCAGGGCCATGCAGAAGGGAGTAAGAGAAGAGGAGAGGAAGGCTTAGCCAAGGAATGCTTCTTGGAGGAGATGTGGCTTCAATAAGAGTTTGAAGGTGGGGAGATAAAGCTCTGAGCAAGCACTGAGCAAGCATTTAGGTCTTAGTGTTTTTCACCAAGCAAGTTGATCTTAGGACTTTCTTTTGAAGGTCACCACAATCAGAGTTTATGTTTCTGTCTCTCTCTCTCTTTCTCTCTTTCACTTCCGTTTCCTCCCTCCCCCCCCCCCCCCCCCCCCCCCCCCCGCTCACACACTGGAACTTCAATCTGGGGCTGGGTCCTGGCCTGAGCTTCTCTTTGGTCAACCAATAACTATTATTGTCCCCTAGTCCACGGTCTAAGTAGGAGGGAGAACAGGCATCGAATCCCCATTTCAGAGATGTGGAAACTGTGGCCCAGAAAAGTGAAGTGACTTGCTCAGGGTCACACAGCAGGCAAGTGGCAGAGCTGGGCTGAAGACCCAGGTCCTCTGATTCCCAGTATCTTCAGAATGTGTTTGTTAAGTGCTTACCATGTTCTAAGCACTGTATTAAGCGCTAGAATGGATTCAAGTTAATCCAAGCCAGACACAGTCCCTGTCTCACATGAGGCTCACAGTCTTCAGGTGACACCTTCAGATGCCTATCCCGCCGTCGACCCCTGGCTCACATCCTACTGCTGTCCTGGAATGCCCTCCCTCCTCACATCTGCCAAAAGAACTCTCTTCCCCTCTTCAAAGCCCTACTGAGAGCTCACCCCCTCCAGGAGGCCTTCCCAGATTGAGCCCCCCCTTTCCCTCTGCTCCCCCTCCTCATCCCTCCCCCCCACCCTCTGCTCTTCCCCCTTCCCCTCCCCTCAGCACTGTGCTCATTTGTATATATTATTTATTACCCTATTTATTTTGTTAATAAGGTATGTATCTCCTTGATTCAATTTATCTTGATGATGTTGTCCTGTTTTTGTTTTGTTCTGTTTTGCTTTGCTGTCTGTCTCCCCCGTTTAGACTGTGAGCCCATTATTGGGCAGGGATTGTCTCTGTTGCCTAATTGTACATTCCAAGGGCTTGGTACAGTGCTCTGCATATAGTAAGTGCTCAATAAATACTACTGAATGAATGAATGAACTTCAAGGGTATAGTTTCTAAAATAGCCTGAAACTCCTGCTTTAATCTGCTATTCTTTCTTGCTCACAAAGTAGAGCATTTTGCTCAGTGTGAGAAATGGCTGGTGAAGCACTTGCGCCTTCAGAAAGAATGACATTCCACTCACAAGTTCCACACAGGTTTATGAATTCATTTTGTAGTCTTAGATTTGGGATCCCTTGGGGTCCAGGAACATTGGTGAGAATTAGACATGGTCCCTGGCCCTCCTGGGGCTCACAGTCTAAGAATAAGGTGAGGAGGGCTTTAGAAAGGAATACACTAGGAAAGGCAAAATAATAAATGAACTCAAAAACAACATCAAAGATAAAGCTTAAAGTCCAACAAGACTCATGATGGGGGGATCAGCAGGGGCCTAATAATGAAGCCATCCAAGTTCCAGAGTCCAGTCACAACCTAAGCTTCCCCCAATTCTCACTCTGTGCCAATCACACACTTATGTCCTCAGACTGTCTTGTTTAAATGGCCACTTTCCTTCTTCCTCTCTGTGATTTATTTTAGTATCGGTCTCCCTTGTATATGTCCTCAAATACACACAATACACACACACACACACTATAGACATGTATGCATGTATATCTACATAGTTAGATATACATGTGTACTATATATACATATTTAGATACATACACACAAACCCACATTATACTCACTGTGGGCAGGGAACGTTTCTACCAACTCTGCTATATTGTAATCTCCCAAAAGCTCCCCAAACTCCTCACTATTGGCTTCAAAGCTCTCCATCACCTTGCCTCTTCTTACCTCACCTCCCTTCTCTCCTTCTACATCCCAGCCCGCACACCCCCCTCCTCTGGCACTAACCTTCTCATTGTGCCTCATTCTCACCTGTCCCACCATCGACCGCTGGCCCACATCCTATCTCTGGCCTGGAATACCCTCCCTCCTCAAATCTGCCAAATTAGCTCACTTCCCCCCTTCAAAGCCCTACTGAAAGCTCACCTCCTCCAAGAGGCTTCCCAGACTAAGCCTCCCTTTTCCTCTGCTCCCCCTCCCCTCCCCATCACCCCAACTCGCTCCCTTTGCTCTACCCTCCTCCCCGCTCTACAGCCCTTGTGTATATATGTACGTATTTATAATTATAATTCTATTTATTTTTATTAATGAAGTATATATATCTATAATTCTTTTTATATATAATAATGATGTTGGTATTTGTTAAGCACTTACTATGTGCAGAGCACTGTTCTAAGTGCTGGGGTAGATATAGGGTAATCAGGTTGTCCCACGTGAGGCTCACAGTCTGAATCCCCATTTTACAGATGAGGTTACTGAGGCACAGAGAAGTTAAGTGACTTGCCCACAGTCACACAGCTGACAAGTGGCAGAGTCACCATTCGAACCCGTGACCTCTGACTCCCAAGCCCATGCTCTTAATGCTACTGATGCCTGTTTACTTGTTTTGAAGTCTGTCTCCCCCCTTCTAGACTGTGAACCCATTATGGGCAGGGATTGTCTCTATTTGTTGCTGAATTGTTCTTCCCAAGTGCTTAGTACAGTGCTCTGCCTACAGTAAGTGCTCAATAGGAAGCAGCGTGGCTCAGTGGAAAGAGCCTGGGCTTCGGAGTCTGAGGTGATGGGTTCGACTCCTGGCTCTGCCGCTTGTCAGCTGTGTGACTGTGGGCAAGTCACTTAGCTTCTCTGTACCTCAGTTGCCTCATCTGTAAAATGGGGATTAACTGTGAGCCTCACGTGGGACAACCTGATGACCCTGTATCTCCCCCAGCGCTTAGAACAGTGCTCTGCACATAGTAAGCGCTTAACAAATACCAACATTATTAATAAATATGATTGAATGAATGAAGAGCTTAGAGCAGTGCTCTGCACACAGTAGGTGTTCAATAAATACAATTGACTGGTATATCAATTGCTCTGCTCTCCCCTGCATGGTTCCTTCAGTTCTTCCCTCCAGGCTGCACTGTCTGTCCCCGTCCCTGGAGAGGCACATTTTTGGGAACCATCTGAACAGTGTGTGTATTATTTGGTGACACATATTCTCAGTTAAATATCAGGCATAGAGGGTGTGTGCTGCCAGCTCATTCTTATTCTACCTGTCCCCGCCCCACCACCCCAACCAGAGGCGGCCTGATGAACCATGGCTCCATCGTGGGCAAACTCCCTTCATCCTTGACCTGTTCCTGACCCACTCCTCACCATCAGTGAGACCTAACTCTCGGTGACAATGTCTCCCCTGCTGCTCTCCCTAGGAGGAACCTCACCTCCCCTGACTAGTTGGGAAAGGAGGAGGAGTTGGCCTTCTTCTTTGCCCCCCAATACTACTTTTACATGAACACCCCCCACACACACCCCGCACACCCCATATCCCTCTCTCTTCCTTCAAAGCCCACACCATCTGCCTCTACCACCCATTCTGGTCACTAGTCAATGTCATCTACCCCCTCCAACCTTTTGAATCATTTTGACCACTTTCTCACATTCCTTCCCTCTTTCTTCATCCCTACATCGATACTCAGGGACTTCAATATCCACGTGGATGTTCCTAATGACCGCCCAGCCACACGCCACGTAAGTGTTGGCAGAGGAGAAAAGTACTTACCTGCTTAAGGAGTAGGACTAAGTGTAAAAGTGGCCAAGTATGGATGGAGAGTAGGGTGGTGACATGAAAGATTAGTCAGGGAATGGTTCTTAATGGAAGTGAGATTTTAGTAAGGCTTTGAAGACAGGGAAGAGTGCCGATCCCTTGAGATTGTAAGCTTGTTGTGGGCAGAGAACATGTCTACCAACTCTGTTATATTGTACTCTCCCAAGATCATGGGTTCTAATCCCTGTTCGGCCACTTGTCTGCTGTGTGACCTTGGGAAAGTCACTTCACTTCTCTGAGCCTCAGTTACCTCATCTGTAAAATGGGGTGAGACTGTGAGCCCTATTGGGACGGGGACTGTGTCCAATCCAATTTGCTTGTATCCACCCAATGCTTACTACGGTGCCTTGCACATAGTAAATGCTTAACAAATACCATAATTATTATTATTGTTAAGTGCTTAGTACAGTACTCTGCACTCAGTAAGAGCTCAATAAATATGATTCATTGACTGATTGATCTGTTGGTTATAAAGGGGAAGGGAGTTCCCGGTGGGAGGGAGGATGTGAGCCAGTGGTTGACAGTGAGAAAGATGAGACGCTGTCCGTGGTTTGGCATTGTTGAGTACCATTGACACATTATGGTTGCAAACACCCCATGACTCCCTTCTCCTAAAAGAAAAAAAAACCACTTCCCTTGACCCCACTGCACCATTCAGCTACTGGACTCTCTCCCTCCTAACCATTCCTGTCCAAGCTCCCTTGAACAGGTTGTTTACATCTGCTGCCTTCACTTGCTTTACTCCAACTCCCTTCTTGACTCTAAACATTTTGGCTTTGTCCTCGTCTCTCCACTGAGACTGCTCTCTCCAAGGTCACCAATGATTTCCTCCTGGCCAAATTTAGCACACTCTACTCTATTCTTATCCACCTTGACCTCTTGACTGCCTTTGATGCTGTACCCCTTCTTCTGGAAACATTGTATAACCTTAGCTTCACTGACACTGTCCTCTCCGGGTTCTCCTTCTATCTCTCTGGTTGGTCCTTCTTGGTCTCATTTACAGACTCCTCCTCTGTCTCCCACCCCATAACTGTGGGGGGTCCCTCAGGATTCAGTTCTGGTTCCTCTTCTATTCTCTACTATATCCACTTTCTTTAGGAACTCATCCACTCCCACAGCTTGAACTACCACTTCTACGTGGATGATTTCAAAATCTACTTTGTCCTGACCTCTCTCCTCTGCAGTCTCCCATCTCCTCCTGCCGCCAGGACATTTCTACAGGGATGTCTTGCCAAAATGTCTACATGGATGTCTGTCCAAAATTAAATTCCACATCTTCCCTCCAAATTTCTCCCTTCCACCTAACTTTCCCATCACAGTTGACAACACCATCATTCTTCATGTCTCTGAAGACTGTAACCTTGGAATTTTCCTTGGCTCCTCTTTCTCTCTCAATCCTCATATTCAGTTTGTTATCAGACCTTGTCATTTTTTCCTCCCCAACACCTCCAGAGCCCCCCTGTTTCCAAACAGCTACTGAGCTGGTCTAGTCACTGGTCATATCCCACCTCAACTACAGCATGGCCTAGTGGCAAGAACACAGGCTTGGTAGTCAGAGGATGTGGGTTCTAATGCGGCTCCACCACTTGCCTGCTGTGTGACCTTGGGCAAGTCACTTCACTTCTCTGTGCCTCAGATACCTCATCTGTAAAATGGGGATTAAGATTGTGAACCCCACGCGGGACTGATTACTCTGTTTCTATCCCAGTCCTTAGAACAGTGCTTGGCATAGAGTAAGCGCTTAACAAACACCATAATTTACTATTATTATTGTCAGCCTCTTGGCTGACCTCCCTGCTTCCAGCCTCTCCTCCTTCCAGTCCATACTTCACTTTGCTGCCCAGATAATTTCCTAAAACATCACTGTGCACAAGTCTTCCCACTTCTCAAAAACCTCCAGTGGTTGCCCATCCCTTCCCACATCAAGCAGAAACTCCTGACCCAGTGGTTTTAAGGCCTTCAATCAGCTCTCTTCCTCTCTTCTTATTCTTGCTCCTCTCCCACTAGACTCCAGTTTGCACAGTGCATTCCTCTCATGTCAACCTACTCACTATGCCTCATTTTATTCTCTCCCAACATTGACCTCTTGCTCACATCATCCTCTTGACGGGAACACCTTCTCCCTTTGCTTCAGCAGACCACTGCTCACCCCATCTTTAAGGTCCTTTTGAATTCATAGGAGCCCCTCCCTGACTAATCTCTCATCTTCTCACTTTATTACTCCCCCACTGCTACTTCAGCCCTTTTGCCTCACTTAAGCACTTGGGTCCTCACATCATTCACCATTGCATTTATGTATATAGCTTTACATTCGATTGCTTCCTCTTACCTGTTATTAATTTTAGTGCAATGTCTCCCCTACTAGATCATAAACTCCTTGAGGGCTGGGATCATGGAAAGAGCATGTGCCTGGGAGTCAGAGCTGCTGGGTGCTAATCCCAGCTCTGCCAATTTCTTTTCTGTGTGACCTTGGCCAAGTCACTTAACTTCTCCGGGTCTCAGTTTCCCTAACTGTAAAATGGGGATTAAATTACTTGTTCTCCATTCTACTTAGACTGTGAGCCCCATGTGGGACAAGGGACTCCATCCGACCTGATTAATTTGGATCTACCCTAGATCTTAGAACAGTGCTTGACACATAGTAAGCACTTAACAAATGTTATAATAATAGTGATTTATACGTCCTCAAATGCACACACTATGTATATAATATACATAATATATTATATAATATACTGTATATGCCCTCCCATGCACACAAACTGTAAATGTTGAAGGTGTTATACAGAGATTAGGGATTGGGTTCTGTGGCCACTGGGGTTTACTAATCCTACAATAGTCTCTAAATTCTGGGGCCCTTTTCATTCATTCTTTCATTCATTCAATAGTATTTATTGAGCGCTTACTATGTGCAGAGCACTGTACTAAGCGCTTGGTATGTACAAATTGGTAACAGATAGAGACAGTCCCTGCCCTTTGACGGGTTTACAGTCTAATCAGAAGAGACGGACAGACAAGAACAGTGGCAATAAATAGAATCAAGGGGAAGAACATCTCATTAAAACAATAGCAAATAAATAGAATCAGGGTGATGTACATCTCATTAACAAAATAAATAGGGTAATGAAGATATATACAGTTGAGTGGACGAGTACAGTGCTTAGGGGATGAGACGGGAGAGGGGAAGGAGCAGAGGGAAAGGGGGGAGAAGAGGGTTTAGCTGCGATAGAGGGAGCAGAGGGAAAAGGGGAGATCAGTCTGGGAAGGCCTCTTGGAGGAGGTGAGCTGTAAGTAGGGTTTTGAAAAGGGGAAGAGAATTAGTTTGGCGGAGGTGAGGAGGGAGGGCATTCCAGGACCGCGGGACGACATGGCCCAGGGGTCGTCGGCGGGATAGGCGAGAACGGGGGACGGTGAGGAGGTGGGCGGCAGAGGAGCGGAGGGTGTGGGGTGGGCAGTAGAAAGAGACCTTTTCCAGTTTGGTGGTACTTTGGCCTTGACTCAATGTGAACATTCACTTCTCTGTGCCTCAGTTACCTAATCTGTAAAATGGGGATTAAGACGGTGAGTCCCGTGTGGGGCAGGCAGTATATCCAATCCGATTTGCTTGTATTCACCCCAATGCTTAGCACAGTGCCTGGCACATAGTAAGCACTAAACAAATACCATTTTTTTAAAAATCAGTAGCCAGCAGAGGGCGCCGGAAACCCAGGCTTGAAGTGCTACAGGACATCTATCTTCCCGGGGGAGGGCTGGGTGGAGGGGAGAGACCCTTGGACTGGATCTCCCTTTCTTTGAAGCCAGGCTTACAGCTTTTCCATAGGGAACATTGAGATTTTGGGGAATCCTGGATCTCAGGGCACCTGAGTTGCTCTTAGAGAGAATCTGTTTGTGTGTCTGCAGTCTCCTCACCCTCTGGGGCTCGAAGTGTCTCCCCGCTCCTGCCGGGGAAGTCATGAAGGGGAGGAGGGAAGAACACAGGCCTGGAAGTCAGAGGACCAGGGTTCTAACCCCAGCTCTACCACTGGCCTGCTGTGTGACCTTAGGCAAGTCGGTTTCTCTGTGCCTCAAATTCCCTCATCTGTAAAATGGGGATTCAATTCCTTTTCTCCCTACTCCTTAGACCGTGAGCCCCTTATGAGACAGAGACTATGTCTCACCTGATTATCTTGTATCTTCCCCGGTGCTTAGCACGATGCTTGGCACAAAGTAAGCATTTACACAATTATTATTAGAAGGAGTAGGGAAGAAGATGGAAAGAGATCTGCCCAGGGAACAGTCAGGAGTCAGAGAAGGAGTCAGGCTCTCTGGGGCTCTGACTCCCAGCCCATGGCCATACTCTCTGAACCAAATTACCCCCTGGGGCAGGCTAAGTACTTAGGGTGTGAAAATCTTGGGGACAAACCCCATGTGGTAGGTCCACTGGGACACCCCTATCAGAGGATGGTATTCCTGTTAACCTCTTCTCTTGGAGGGGAGGGGTCTATACTCCCTACCCAGCCTTCACTCCTCTAGTATTTGTTAAGCATTTACTATGTGCCAGGCACCTCACTAAACACTGGGGTAGGTGCTAGCTAATCAGGTTGGACACAGTTCCTGTCCCAAAGAGGGCTCACAGCATTAATCCCTATTTTATAGATGAGATAACTGAGGCAGAGAGAAGTTAAGAGACTTGTCCAAGGTCACACAGCAGAGTGGCAGAGCTGAAAATGAGGTAGAGAAGCACCACCTCCCTTGTCCCTCCCTTTCCTGAGTAGCTAGCCCCAACCTGCTCACCCTTCTCCAGAAACACTTTCCAGGGTTGGGTCTAGTTGGGGGTGGCCAAATTGCAGCTGGCATAAGCCACATGCCCCTGTTCTTCACTTGCTGTGTGGTTTGCGCACATATGCTTTGTTCTTCATGATTTTGCTGTGATATTGAATGCTGGTGGTAGAACCACTCAAGGGGCTGGATGAGGCACCTGTGTGGGGGTCTAGGTCTCAATCAATCAGTGGTATTTATTCAGTGCTTACTGTGTGCAGGCCACTGTTCTAAGTGCTTAGGAGAGTACAAAAGACGAGGAGCAGCGTGGCCCGTGGATAGAGCATGGGCCTGGAAGCCAGAGGACCTGGGTTCTAGAGAAACAGCGTGGTACAGTGGAAAGAGCGCAGGCTTGGGAGTCAGAGTTCATGGGTTTGAATCCCAGCTCTGCCACTTGCCAGCTGTGTGACTTTGGGCAAGTCACTTAACTTCTCTGTGCCTCAGTTACCTCATCTGTAAAATGGGGATTAAAACTGTGAGCCCCACGTGGGACAACCTGATTACCTTGTATCCCCCAGCGCTTAGAACAGTGCTTTGCACATAGTAAGCGCTTAGCAAATACCACCATTTATTTATTTTATTTTATTTAATCCCAACTCTGCCACTTGCCTGCTGTGTGACCTTGGGCAAGTCACTTCAATTCTCTGTGCCTCAGTTCCCTCAGCTGTAAAATGGGGGTTAAGACTGTGAGTCCTATGTGGGACGGGGACTGTGTCCAACCCGATTTGCTTGTATCCACCTCTGCACTTAGAACAGTGCCTGGCACATAGTGAGTACTTAACAAATCTCACAATTATTATTATTATTATTATTATTATTATAGTGCTCTGCACACAGTAAGCACTCAATACATATGATTGACTGATGACTGACTGACTACACTCTAACAGTCCACAAGGAACCTATAGTCTCCCAGCTACTCTACAAACGACAGCTCTGGAGGCCTTGAGTTTTGTTTGAAACTTGATAGGATACTGCCACGCTCTGTTTAACTTTCTGCCAGAGGATGCGCTGGCTTTGATGATTCATTTTTTTCCTTCCTTGTTTACCTCTGCACTGTTGTTCAGTGTGCTGCCTAGGGAACAGAATTCTGTTAGTAGTTAGCTCTGTTTCACCAACATGAATTTTTGGTGGCGTGTGTGACTTTCTAGGTGTCGGCCAATATATCTTATAAAGGCAGATGGATGCCCACCCTAGATAAAGACAGGGGCCAGGAGAAAGGAAGAGGAAGAGCAGGAACAGGAGAGGAGGTGGAATCTGGAAAGCTGGAAAGCCAGAGCCTGAGAGCCTATAGCCACTGGGGTAGCTGGGGGAGAGAAGAGCCCCAGAGCCAGCCTCCTCTGGGAGCCTGGCTGCAGAAGGGACAATGGGAGGGATGGCCATGGGGGCAGGAACACTGACGACAAGGATGAAGAGAGGGGCAAGGTGAGAGGGGGTGGGCAGGGAACTTGACAGAGATGAGGAAAGGGACAAGATGGGGGTTGGGCTGGGACACCAACAGGGATGAGGAGAGGGGCAAGGTGGGGTGGGACAGGGGCAGTAACAGGGATGAGGAGGGGGAAAGGTGGGTGTGGAGCAGGGGCACTGACAGGGACAGGAGAGGGGTAAGATGAATGTAGGAAGGGGCGCTGACAGGATTGAGAAGAGAGGCAAGTTGGGGTGGGGGCAGGGGCAAGGTGGGGTGGGGCAGGGACAAGGCACTCAAGGGCAAACCAGTCTTTACTGCCAATGGGTTAAAAAGATGGCGTTCTCCTCCCTCTTTGCCTCTCCTGGTCAGTCACCTACACAGATGCCAGGCTCAAACTCAGGGCTCCACAAATTTGGCTGGGTTAGCCTGCCAAATGTGATTCATTCATCAGATGAACTCTGCCTTTGGCTTCTATGGGTCTTAGTTTGTAGATTTTTTCTCAATACCTCTGCCAGTGCTGTTTGCTAATTACACTTAGTTTTACTCTCTTGTCAGTCTAGACCTTTAACTTGTTACTGAAGAATAAATCATCATCGTTCTCATCTTCAGTTTGATGAGCCTGAATGAATGCATCTGTTGTCCGGACCCTTTAAACATTTTGATACACACCCTGCCCTACAGTTTCTCCTATCTGTAATGTAGACTTTAAGCTCCCTGTGATCAGGAGTCACATTTACCAACTCTATTAGACTGTACTCTCCCAAGTGCTTAGTACAGTGCTCTGCACACAGTAAGCTCTCAATAAATACCATCGATTGACTGAGGCATAGACATATATACACTGCAGAAGCAGCAAGACCTAGTGGAAAGAGAATGGGACTGGAAGTCAGGAGACCTGGGTTCTAATCTCAGTTCTGACTCTTGCTGTTTGACCTTGGGCAGTTATTTAACCTCTCTGTGTCTCAGTTTCCTTGTCTGTAAAATGGGGATAAATTTAATTTGTAAGCCCTATGTGGGGCAGGGACTGTGCCTAATCTAATTGCATTGTATCTACCTCAGTGGTTAACCCAGTGCTCGGCACATAGGAAGCACTTAATACCAATCCATCACTAATATTTATTGTTTACTGAGTGTAGAGCACTATCCTATGTATTTGGGAAAGTACAACAGAGACAGTACAGGTAATTTTTACCCACAAGGAGCTTACCGTCAGTGCACAGGGGGAAACAGACATTAAAATAAATGATAGGGGAAATAAAAGAGTATAAAGATATGTGCATAAGTGCTGTGAGGTTGGGGTGGATATTAATGTGCTTAAGGGGTGCCAACCTAATTAACTTGTATCTTCCCCAGCACTTAGAACAGTGTTTGACACATAGTAAGTGCTTAACAATGCTTGGCACAAAGTAGGCGCTTAACAAATACCAATATTATATTATTAACGAATACCATAACACAAAAGTGCCTAGTGGATACAGAGGGGAAGGGTTGGTAGGAGAAATGAGGCCTTAGGGCAGGCATCTTGGAGGAGATGTGACTTTAGGTGGGTTTGGAAGGTGGGGAGAGTGGTGGATTGTCATATATGAAGTGGGAGGGAGTTCCAGGCCCAAGGGAGAATGTTGCTAAAGGATCGGTGGAGGGACTGATGACATTGAGGTACAGGAAGTAGGTTGGCATTACAGGAGCAAGTGTGCGGGTTGGGTTGCAGTTGGAGATCAGCAAGCTAAGGTAGGAGGGAGAACTGATAGAGTACCTTAAAGCCAGTGGTAAAGAGGAAGTACTTACCAGGAAGCACTGAGAGAAGGAAGGAAATGGCGATACGTATGCTACATGAGTGAGTGCTTAAGTAATAGGATGTGTAAGATATGTGTATAAGTGCTACTGAGATTGTGAGTACTTAAGTGCTGAAGTGGCATTCGGTGGAAGTAAGTTCAAGGCATGTGTTTGAATTGTTTTACAGTGACGCTGATGCGTTGCGCTGAGCTATCCACATTCTTGTCTGCTCCACAATTTCACACACTGGCCCTCTGCTTGCAGCCAGTTGTGGCTTGAGGATGTCCTAGGGTTACAGTGAATTTGCCTTTCTTTAAGACGAGTCCAATCACAGAACAAAAACCACCTGTAACTATCTGAAAGTTCAGTGCTGGTAACCCACACCACTCAAACCTAAGGTGACCAGAAATCTGGGCACTTTAGGGAAGATTGGAAGGAGGTGGGAGAGGAGGACAAACTGGGAACAGAGAGAGGAGGAGAAAGGAGGATGGGGAAAAGAAGAGGGGGGTGTGTGGAGGAGGAGAAAGGAGGCAGGGGGCGTGAAGGGTGGAGAAAATAAGGATGGGGGTGACTTTCATTCATTTATTCAATAATATTTATTGAACACTTACTATGTGCAGAGTACTGTACTAAGCTCTTGGAATGTACAATTCGGCAACTGATAGAGGCAATCCCTGCCCAATGACGGGCTCCTCGGCAGCCACCATCAACTACTGCTGTTTCCTGTCATCTGCTACTGCTTAGGCTGTGCCAAGTAGGAGCCTCGCTGTTGAAGTCCAAGCAGTGGAAACCCTGGAAAAGTGATTCTGGTTCTAGGTGGAGGAGTCAGAGAAAATACTGTCTCATCTATTTCTAGTTGGCCTGGATTTAGTGAAGATGAGGGTGCCGAGTATCTACCGTGCTACTCAGTTGAAATCAAACCAGCAGTCATGAGTGGAAGGGTGGATGAGAGTCAGGGATCTGCGGACATCCCAGGAGCAGGTCTAGCTCTGTGGATTGGTCTATCTGTGCTTGGATGTAGAGGTAATAATAATAATAATTATTAGTATGGTACTTAAGTACTTATGATGTGCCAAGCTAAGCGCAAAACAAAATCTTCTCACTCTAGGCTTCAAGGCTCTCCATCACCTTGCCCCCTCCTACCTCTCCTCCCTTCTCTGGTTCTACTGCCCACCCCGCACGCTCCGCTCCTCTGCCACCCACCTCCTCACCGTCCCCCGTTCTCGCTTATCCCCCGTCGACCCCTGGGCCACGCTCTCCCGCGGTCCTGGAATGTCCTCCCTCCTCACCTCCGCCAAACTAATTCTCTTCCCCTCTTCAAAACCCTACTTACAGCTCACCTTCTCCAAGAGGCCTTCCCAGACTGAGCTCCCCTTCTCCCTCTACTCCCTCTACCGCCCCCCTTCACCTCTCCATAGCTAAACCCATTTCCCTCTGCTCCTCCCCCTCTCCCTTCCCATCCCCTCAGCACTGTACTCGTCCGCTCAACTGTATATATTTTCATTACCCTATTTATTTTGTTAATGAATTGTACATCGCCTTGATTCTATTTATTTGCTATTGTTTTAATGAGATGTTCATCCCCTTGATTCTATTTATTGCTATTGTTCTTGTCTGTCCGTCTCCCCGATTTAGACTGTAAGCCCGTCAAAGGATGGGGACTGTCTCTATCTGTTACCGATTTGTACATTCCAATCGCTTAGTACAGTGCCCTGCACATAGTAAGTGCTCAATAAATATTATTGAATGAATGAATGAAATACAAGTATATAGAGTGCCCCATATGGGACTCACAGTCCTAATCCCCACTTTACAGATGAGGTAATTGAGTAAGTGACTTGCCCAAGGTCACACAACAGACACGTGGAAGAGTCAGGATTAGAACCCAGGTCCTTCTGACTCCCAGGTCCGTGCTCTATCCCCTAAGCCACGCTGCTTCTTTAGGTAGAGAGGTATGGCTCTAGTTGTAGGTGGAGATCTGAACCGGGGTGAGCAGTTGGTTGTAGGTATATTTTTGGCTGAGGCACTGGGTGAGCAGTTGGTTACAGAGTTGAGTTGGGTGGGGATGGTCTGCTGAATGGAGTTGAATGCAGATGCAGAGCTAGGTGTAGAGCAGAGTGTGGTGCTGCTAGTGTTGGTTACCTCTGTATTATGGTGACCAGATTTCGCAAATGGAAAAATAGTATGTTTGTCCTCCATCCTGCATGTGGGGCATCAACCTCCCTTCCACAGGTTCTGTAGCTACAACTGTCTGGGATTGGGTGGAGGTGGGAAGGAGGAGGAGGAGCAGCAGCTATTGGAGGCAGTTAGCATTTCACCAGGTGGACAGACTCAGCAGGAATCCTGAAAATAGCTGGCTAATGGGGGTGGTGAAGACCGGCTATTTTGGTAACTGCCTGTTGGTCTCGAAAAGTACAGCACAGCATCAAACCCGGCTCCGCCACAACTCTGCTGTGTGACCTCGGGCAAGTCATTTCACTTCTCTGGGCCTCGGTTACCTTATCTGTAAAACGGGGATGAAGACTGTGAGCCCCATATGGGACCGGGACTATATCCAATCTGATCTGTTTGGATCTACTCAGAATAGTGCTTGGCACCTAGTAGGCGCTTAACAAGTACTATTATTATTATTATCAACACTAAGATGCAATCACCTGACCATAAATGGGAGTGATCTTGTGTGTGCATTTCACAATGTGTTTCATCCCTGACCACCTATTGGCTTGTTCCGACTGCCTCAGTGGGAATGTGATTGGCAGGGGTGAGAGAGTGTGGCACGTGCTGTAATTGATTCCTTTGAGCAGGTTCTTGGTCCCAAAGTCTTTGTGACTGGACCACAGCTCCATCATTATCATCACTGTCATCATCTCACCCACCCATCCATCCATCCATCCATCATCCTGCTGCCAGTATTAATGTGGTCCATCTGAGACTCTGAGCTCCTAGAGGGTAGAGACCACTGTAAGCAGCGATTAATGGAGACCTTTTTGGGCAGGACTTAGCCCAGCCCTGAATGCATGTTGGGGCTTTATAAACACTTCCTGATGGCCATGTGCCCGTATCCCAGCTGGCCAGCATCTCTGGAGTGGGGACTACTTTCATGGACTGCCATACCCCTGGGGACTGGGCCCTTATTGGGTGGTCACTGAAATTCTTAGAAATCCCTAAGAAATTGGCCTCCAATTCAGTTATTTTAATGTTTATTTTAAAAAAAGAATATGCAGCCCCCTTCCTCCCTGCCCCCATCTCTTACTCCTTTGCAAGTTGCCTGTTGGGCAATGCCAGGAACAGCATAAAAGCAGAAGGATGATAATGAGAGGGGTTGATGGTGGGGGGGTGGATCTGGCCCACTTTGTCCAGATAACTATGTGTCAGGCACTGTACTAAGCACTGGGGTAGATACAAACTAATCAGATTAGACACAGTTCCTGTCCCACATGGAGCTCACAGTCTTAATCCCATCAGCTTTCCATGAGCTTTAAAGCACTTAATTGCCTTGCTCCCTCCTCCCTCACCTTGCTACTCTCCTACTACAACCCAGCCCACACACTTCGCTCCTCTAATACTAATCTTCTCATTGTACCTCCATCTCATCTTTCTTGCCACCGACCTTTCTTCCACATCCTTCCTCTGGTCTGGAATGTCTTCTCTCCTCATATCTGACTGAAAATTACTCTCCCCACCTTCAAAGCCTAATGAAGGCACATCTCCTCCAAGAGGACTTCCCTGACTAAGCCCTCCTTTCCTCTTCTCCCATTCGCTTCTGCATTGCCCTAACTTGTTCCCTTTATTCATCCTCCTCCCAGCCCCACAATACTTATATACATATCTGCAATTTTATTTATTTATATTAATGTCTGCCTGCCTCTCTAGACTGTAAGCTTGTTGTCAGCAGGGAACGTGTCTTTATAGTTACATTGTATTCTCTCAAGTGCTTGGAACAGTGTACCAACTAAGTGCACAGAGTAAGCACTCAATAAATGTGATTGATTGATTAAACCCCATTTTACAGATGAGGTAACTGAGGCACAGAGAAGTTAAATGACTTGCCCAAGGTCCCACAGAAGACAAGTGGCAGAGTCAGGATTGGAACCCAGGTCTTTCTGTATCCCAGGCCCATGTTCTATCCACTAGGCCACGCTGCTTCTCTGTTGAGTACTTCCTGTTTATAGAGCATTGGGATAAGCACTTGGGAGAGTACAACATGACAGATTTGGTAGGCATGTTCCCCGCCCACAAGGAGCTCTCCCTTCATTTCTGAAGATATCCTAGATCTGGTAACATCAAGGCAGCTGTGGAGAAGGTAGAAGAACAACTTACAGGAAAGCGGCTCACCCTGCTGATCAACAATATTGGGATCTTCTTGCAGGCCCCTGAATCCCGGGAAAGCAGGCTGCTCATGTTTTCATTCATTCAATAGTATTTATTGAGCGCTTACTATGTGCAGAGCACTGGACTAAGCACTTGGAATGAACAATTCGGTAACAGATAGAGACAATCCCTGCCCATTGACGGGCTTACAGTCTAATCGGGGGAGACAGACAAAAACAATAGCAATAAATAGAATCAAGGGGATGTACATCTCATTAAAATAAATAGGGTAATAAAAAATATATACAAATGAACGGACGAGCACAGTGCTGAGGGGAGGGGAAAGGAGAGGGGGAGGAGCAGAGGGAAGGGGGGGGAAGAGGGCTTAGCTGAGGGGAGGTGAAGGGGGGGTAGAGGGGCAGCAGAGGGAGCAGAGGGAAAAGGGGAAGCTCAGTCTGGGAAGGCCTCTTGGAGGAGGTGAGCTCTAAGTAGGGCTTTGAAGAGGGGAAGAGAATTAGTTTGACAGAGGTGAGGCGGGAGGGCATTCCAGGACTGCGGGAGGATGTGGCCCAGGGGTTGACAGCGGGATAGGTGAGAACGGGGGACAGTGAGGAGGTGGGCAGCAGAGGAGCAGAGCGTGCGGGGTGGGCATGTATGAAACCAATGTCCTGGGGTCCTTTCAGCTGAGCCAGGTAAAGTGTTGACCTCCTTCCCTCTCTCCCCTCCTCCTCCCACAAAAACAAAACAACAGCAAAAAAAAACAAAGGAGCTGGGTGTGGGTCCAGGAGCAAGAGAACATTATTTTGGGTCTATGGGGGTCTAACCTTGTCCTCCCAAACGAAAGGAGCCAGGGGCTGTCTGACACTGGTTGCTAACTCCTGGAGACTCAGAGCTGGTAAACCTCATAGGTGTGCCCAGCCTGGTGGCACAGTTGTTTCACCTTCACCCCTCTCCCCAACCCTGCCCCTCCTCCAGGCTTGGGTTGCCAAGCTGCCCACAGGCTGGTCTTAGACCCCAGAGCGAGCACCAGTCTGTTCTTCACTCCGCTGCCCGGCTCATCTTCCTGCAGAAATGATCTGGGCATGTCACTCCCCTTCTTAAACAACTCCAGTGGCTGCCTATCAACCTCCGCTCCAAACAAAAACTCCTCACTCTAGGCTTCAAGGCTTTACATCACCTTGCCCCTTCCTACCTATCCTCCCTTCTCTCCTTCTACCGCCCACCCCGCACGCTCTGCTCCTCCGCTGCCCACCTCCTCACCGTCCCTCGGTCTCGCCTATCCTGCCGTTGACCCCTGGGCCATGTCCACCCGCGGTCCTGGAACGCCCTCCCGCCTCACCTCCGCCAAACTGATTCTCTTCCCCTCTTCAAAACCCTACTTAAAACTCACCTCCTCCAAGAGGCCTTCCCAGACTGAGCTCCTCTTCTCCCTCTACCACCCCCCTTCACCTCTCCACAGCTAAACCCTCTTTTCCCCCTTTCCCTCTGCTCCTCCCCCTCTCCCTTCCCATCCCCTCAGCACTGTACTCGTCTGCTCAACTGTATATATTTCCATTACCCTATTTATTTTGTTAATGAAATGTACATCGCCTTGATTCTATTTAGTTGCTATTGTTTTTACGAGATGTTCTTCCCCTTGACTCTATTTATCGCCATTGTTCTTGTCTGTTCGTCTCCCCCGATTAGACTGTAAGCCCGTCAAACGGCAGGGACTGTCTCTATCTGTTGCCAACTTGTTCATTCCAAGTGCTTAGTACAGTGCTCTGCACATAGTAAGCGCTCAATAAATGCTATTGAATGAATGAATGAATGAATGGATAGGCTGAGTCTTATCCAGAGCAGTGGCTCCCACCTCTGGTGCTGTCACTCCCAGGTCTTTCCTAGCTGGATTGCCGGCTTGGGCAGGACAGGAGTTGAAGTATTGGGGGTGAATCTGGAAAGTATCATGCAGGATACTTTTTTTAGTAGAGTTTTGAAGGAGGAAACTTGGTTTGGTACGGCTGAATAGGGAGGACATTACAGATGGCAGGGATAATGTGAGCAGTGGATTGATGGCAAGAAAATATTCCCTGGGGGAGCCAATAAGGAGATTAGTTTGTGCAGAACAGCAAGCAGGAGCTGGGATGGAATAAAAGAAGAGAGAGCCAGGCAAGCCTTGAAGCCCTTTAAGCCCAAAGTTTTCTCCAAGGAATTGTGATCAACTCAGTGACTTGATGTGGGGGACAGAAGCAGGGAGAGATAAAGGCAGGAATATTTATTCCATTCTTTTGTGTCACCTGATTTTCTTCTTGAAAGGCAAATCAGGGTCTGTGGAACATTTTCCATGATCCATGGAGAATTGTTGACCCTGACATGACCGGGGCCTCTGCCAATTGATACTCTGCTGAGTTTAGTGGGAATTATATTTCTTGATATGTGTGCCTTTCCAAAACTCATCAGAATTGCTTTTGATTTCAGTGGAGGGGCATCAGTTTTAACTCCCTCAGGACAAAAACCAAGTTGTTCACCAGATTTGATCATCCTCTAACCACATAGGCTGGGTCGGAGACTGCAGATTCTGAGAATGCCTCCTTGCCTCCAGTCTCTCCTCTCCCTAGTACATATTTCACTCTGCTGCACAAATCATCAATCAATGGTATTTATTGACTGGTTACTGTATGCAGAGCTCTGTATGAAATGCTTGGGAAAGTAGAAATCAATCCAGCTGGTAGACCGATCCCTGCCCACAAGGAGCTTAAGGTCAATAAATACTTAGATTGCTTGATGGACTGATTGATAGGACCTGGCAATTCTGGAGAGGTAGGTACTGGCAGCTCAGTACTGGCCCCGGGGGCTCTTCTGGAGCAGAAGCAGCAGGGATGCCTGGGGGAGGGAGGAGAGGAGATCCTGGCTCCCTGTGGGGACGTGAGCTGCCAATCAATCTTTCAATCATTCGATGGTATTTACTGAGCTCTTACTGTGTGCCGAGCACTGTACTGAGCGCTTGGGTGAGTACAATACAACAGAGTTCATTCATTCATTCAATCATATTTATTGAGCGCTTACTGTGTGCAAAGCACTGTACTAAGTGCTTGGGAGAGTACAATATAATAACAAAGAGACATATTCCTGCCCACAATGGGCTCACAGTCTAGAGGGGGAGACAGACATAATATAAATAAATAGATAAGTAAATAAATTACAGGTATATACAGAGTTGGTCGACATGTTCCCCAACCACAAGGAGCTTACAGTCTACAAGGGGAGACAGACATTAAAATATACTACGAATATGTACATAGTGCTGAGGGCCTGGGGGTGACTATCAAGTGCTTAAAAGATATGGATCCAAATGCAAGGAAGATCCACAGCCAGAGGAGCAGGGAGGAGAGAGTCTCAGGAGAGAGGAGCAGATCCCAAGGACCTCTCATCATGGTGATTCACTTCATGGTAATTGTGCAAGTTCGGGTCACTGAGGACATCTGCAATCTCAATCTTGGTTAGCCCCACTGACTGAACTGATCCCGCCGGTCCAAGACTCTCGGCCGCTCCTCGCAGCTTTGTCCAGTTGCTTGCAACCACCCAGTTACTCCCTCCCAGAGGGATCACTGCCATAGTTCCCTGCCCCCTTAACTCTTGGAAGTGCATTATGGGGTTGTTGAGCTGGGATTAGGTAGTGTTGAGATCCATCCCTCTATATACAGAGAAGGAGCATGGCTTAGTGCATGGCCTGGGGAGTCAGAGGTCGTGGGTTCTAATCCCGGCTCTGCCACTTGTCTGCTGTGTGACCTTAGGCTAGTCACTTCACTTCCCTATGCCTCAGTTACCTCATCTTTAGAATGGAGATTGAGACTGTGAGCCCCACCTGGAACAACCTGATTACGATAACAGTACTTGGCGCATAGTAAGTGCTTAACAAATGCCATCATTATTTGGTAAATTCCAAATTTACCCCTGACTCTCTATAAAGCTGCTTCTCAGTTCTTTGAAGTCCCTTCCATTCCCAGCTCTCAACATCCTTCAGCCAATCTTCTCAGAGAAACATCAGTCTTTCCTCAGGAGGGCCTGATCTGGGTCACCTGCAGGATCTCCAGTACGATGCTTCCTTAGGCAATTCCTTTGTCCGCAAGAATGCAGTAGTAACTGGGCCCAGGAAGGGTAGGTAGGATTCAAGAAGGCTGAACCCCTTCCCCTTCAGAAGACTCTGCACTCTAAGCTGGTACTATTTGGATGTTTCTGGAGGTTGAAAGGTCTAAGGCAAAGATTCCTTTGGTTTCTTGGTACAATTCTCACCCATAATAATAATAATAATAATAAGGTTGGTATTTGTTAAGGGCTTACTATGTGCCAAGCACTGTTCTAAGCGCTGAGGTAGATACAAGGTAATCAGGTTGTCCCACATAAGGCTCACAGTCTTCATCCCCATTTTACAGGTGAGGTAACTGAGGCACAGAGAAGTTAAGTGACTTGCCCAAGGTCACACAGCTGACAAGTGGCAGAGTTGGGATTAGAACCCATGACCTCTGACTCCCAAGCCCATGCTCTTTCCACTAAGCCACACTGCTTCTCTCCAACTCCATGTCTGAGAGAAGGCTAAGGCCTCATTCAGCATACTCACCCCAAGTAGAACCAGATCAGCATCCTATAGCCCTGAGTACCCCTCAAAAACCAGACAATCTGCTCACCCTCACCCCCCCACCCTCAAACCAGAGGACTCCCCCCACCCCCCACCCCCCCAAGAGAATCACTCATCTATTGGACAATGCTCACAACTGGGAGATAAATTCTGAGTGTTCTTTATAACTGCCTTCTACTTGCTGTATGATCTTGGGCATCTCCCCCACTCCCACACCGATTCAGCTCTCTGGGCTTCAATTTACCTGTCTGTGAAGTAGGGAGAAGATCATCCTCTACTACTGACTCACAAGGATGTTGGGAGGATTTGTCCACATGGATGCTTTGGGGACTTATGTCAGGTTTTGTGGACATGAACCCAGTGGGTTCTCTTGAACTGAGGCAGGGGCAGGGCATTTGTCTTTATGGGTTCCCCAAGAAACCAGCTGCCCCTAGTGTCTCTAGTTCCCTTATCCAAAGTTGCCTTCAGTTTTTGAGGGATGCAGGATTGTGATGCCCAACTCTTTGGTCTCCTGCACCGATCTTGCCCTGGCTAACAATCCAGACTTCAAGGACCTTTGGGCCCAACAGATCCTTGAGCAAATAATGATATGCCCAGAGATTAGTACCAGGGCTTTGTAGGACCTCAGGGGAGAACAGGCTCCTCTGAGAGCACTGAGTTTTGGGATTTCCTCCTGGTCATGTTTTGGGACTCACCTCTGGGATTCTCCTGTTGGTATAGTTTAACTGCTACTAGGACCCAGACAGGGAGTTGATACCAACTACATCCTTCTGTGGACAAACTAGGTGCTGCCTCCTGAATGCATTTCCTGTTTCAGCTCTGCACCTCCTAGACAGTCTGCACTGAGTCCAGGGGCCTGACCTGTTCTCGGGTAGCCTGAGCCTGAAGCCTGAGGAGGGAGATTGGGAATTTCCCACTTTATGGATCACTATTGGACATTTCAGTCTTCCCTAGGCACAAATTGCTAAATATGTACTAGGTATAGGAGCAATAGAAGAGATAGATATGGCCAAAATCATAAGGAAGCAGCATGGCCTAGTGGAAAGAGCACAGGTCTGGGAGTCAGAGGAGCTGGGTTCTAATCATGTCTCTACCACTTGCTTGTTGTGTGTCTTTAGGCAAGTCACTTTACTTTTTGGGGCCTCAGTATCCTCACTTATAAAATGGGGATTTGATACCCGTTCTCCCTCCCAGTTAGACTGTGAGCGCCATGTGGGATAGGAGCTGTGTCTGACCTGATTTATCTTGTATCTACCCCAGCGTTTAGTACAGTGCTTGGCACATACTAAGTGCTTTAACAAATATCACACTTGTTGCTATGATTACAGATAAATTACCAACAAACAAATAGATATATATAGCCTAAGATGGCTGATGAAGGAGGGACATTAATCAGGGAATGTCTTCTGGAGCAGGGGGACTTGGAAGGGAGGGAGTAGTTTGGTGGAACTGAGTGGGGTGGGAATTCCATGAGGGAAGAAAGTTCCTTTCCTTCTCTTTCCTTACCCCACCCCCCCATGCTCCCACAACACTTATGTACATATTAATATTATATTGCTATTGATTATATTATATTTATATTAATGTTTGGCTCCCCCTATATTAATGACTGTACTCTCCCAAGCATTTAATACAGTGGTCTGCACAGAGAAAGGGCTTGATCAATAGATTGACTGATTACCTTCTCTTAATGTGTCTACCAACTCTGTTATACTGTACTCTCCCAAGCATTTAATACAGTGCCCTGCACAGAGAAAGGGCTCGATCAATAAGATTGATTGATTAGCTTATCTTAATTCCCACTTCCCATTGTAGATTCCCCCACAGTGGGATGCAGCTCTGAGGTCCCCATGAGGGGGCAGCTCTGCTCTATCCCCTCCTGTGTCTGGGAATCAGAGTTATTCTCCTTTAAGAGACAGTAAACCCCATTGTTAACTTGGCCCCAGGCCTCTGCAGGAAGTGGCTGAGAACCACTCTGGTGGTTTTGATTTCTCCAGCAGCTGCTGGACCAGCTCCAGCCTGATGCCCCAATTGGATCCAGTCACTAGCAGGCCCTGAATGCTCAGCGCCCTCATTGCCTCCTCCACTTCTCTGCTCACATCCTCTGGAGGTATGGGATTTCGCTTTCTCTTCAAATCCCAACTCCCCGGACACCCACCAGTTCTGTGGTGAGCCTGCGAGGATGGATTCTATTTGAGTCAATCAGGGAGTTTCCATGAAAATATGAATCCTGGCCCACTGGTTTTCATAAAGAGACATAATAGCAGAGTATCTCCCTGGGACTACAATGTACAATGGAGCCTCCTTTGCCTTAGTTGTGTCTTGTTGCACAGATCCATGACACGAAGCAGTAGCATTGCTTTGGAAGGTGGCCAATCAGTCAATCAATCGTATTCATTGAGCGTTTTCTGTGTGCAGAGCACTATATTAAGTGCTTGGGAAAGTACAGTATAACGGAGTTGGTAGACATATTCCCTGTCCGAGCTTACAGTCCAGAGGGGGAGAGGCCTAGATGTAAAGTGACTGTATCTGTATTTTTGGGAGCTCAAAGTGTGACAGGAGTGGGGGCTTAGGGAGAGGAGTCACTTGGGGGATGGGGCCCAAAAGGCAAGATATGAAGTCAGAAAAATAAATAACATTATTAATAATTATCACAGTACTTGTTAACCACTTACTATATGCTAGAGAACAGAATCAGAGACACAGAGTAAAGAGAAAGGGTAAAAGAGAAATACAAAGGGGAGACAAAGCTTTATCTTGTTTTGCTGTTTTTATGATTTCATTCTTTCCATATATGTCTGTCACCACCTTTCCCCCTGGGTTTATTCCATTGTAAACCCCATGGGGTCCAGGAACCATGACTAATGCTCATTGTATATTTTCCTAGCACTTAGTACAGTGCTTGGCACAAGTAACAATAATACTAATTGTGGTATGTGGTAAACACTATGTGCCAAGCACTGTACTAAGTGCTGGGGTAGATATGAGGTAATCAGGTTGGACACATTCCCTGTCCCGCACGGGCCACACAGTCTAAATGGGAAGGAGAACAGGGATTGAAGCCCCATTTTACCAATGAGGAAATTGAGGATCAGAGAAGTGAAGTGATAGGCCCACGGTCACACAGCAGGTAAGTGATGGAGCCAGGTTTAAAACCCAGGTCCTCTGACTCCCAGGCTCGTGCTCTTTCCACTAGGCCACACTGTTTCTCTGTAGGCACTCAATAAGTGCTGATGAATGAATGAATGAATGAATGAATGAATGAATGAGAAGGGAACAGGGAGGGCAGGGCAGCAGGCACAAACACATACACACCCACAGATAGAGAAGCAGCGTGGCTCAGTGGAAAGAGCACGGGCTTGGGAGTCAGAGGTCATGGGTTCGAATCCTGGCTCTGCTACTTGTCAGCCGTGTGACTATGGGCAAGTCACTTAACTTCTCTGTGCCTCAGTTACCTCATCTGTAAAATGGGGATTAAGAATGTGAGCCTCCCGTGGGACAACCTGATTACCCTGTATCTATCCCAGCACTTAGAACAGTGCTCTGCACATAGTAAGTGCTTAACAAATACCAACATCATTATTATTATTATTATTATATTCCAACGCAGACACAACCCAACAATGCACAACCTCAGGAAAGGTCCTGTGCACTCCAGAGAGAACAAAACCAGTTCTCCAGGACAGTGGGAAGCTCTCCGGCATGTCCTGTATCTAAAAGAGTTGGACATTTAATTTTCATTCAGTTGGTGGTTGGATGAGATGGGAGGAAAGTGGGGTGTAAGATACCTTGGTGCCATTGCCGAATTGGCGCCACTTCTATTTTGTTCTATGTGGGAAACGGAATGGTGCTTGGAACATTCTCAATCCGTAATCATCTAGGAATAGTTATTCAGAGTCATTATTTTATTGGATTCTGAAAGTAAATTTTCTGTTTAGTCAATTGGTTACGGGGTGGAAGAAATATGGGCCAAATTCCCTGAAGAGGTTATTGGGAATCAGGCAGGAATGTAATTGCAAATGGGAACTAGGGAATATAGTGTAGTTAAATTTGAAGCTGGCAGGAGGGCAGCTGTAAAAACCCTATCAAATCCAGAAGGGAAACAGTAAATTCCATTCCCTCTTAAGAAACTATTTGGAGCCAGACAGGAGCCCAGTCACAGGAACCAAATACAATTTGGAACAAAGGGAGTGGGATACAAACTCCTTTGATACATGAATGTGGCTAGGAAAACTGGAAACAAAGACACAATGATGCCAAACCTTACAGAATGGACATGTGTCACCTATATGCATAGAATATTAGAAATACATCCATGTCTTGAGGGGACAAGCAGATGGTGTCCATAAATCACAACTAAAGAACTGGAATGGGAATGATTTTACTGATGCTTAACCCTATGTAAGTGGATTGAGCCTTTCAACCAACTTCTTTATTCAACCTAAGGGCTTCTGTGTTGTCACTTAATGTTCTGATATGTGAAGGACCTTTCTCCAGTAATTCATCACTTACTAAGATGATTGCTCAGTGAAGGAAGGAGGATTCCTGAGAGGGCTTTTCAGCTAAGTTCCCTCTCTCCCTGAGAACTTGAAACTGGTGCAGTTGAAATTTTGATTAAGAACTCTTCTGTTGGCTAGGCAAGTGAGTGGTTGAAAGCTTTACCTTTGCCTGAGAATACACTGGCCTGGGGAAGAGTGGTCACTCCTGAGGTAAATTATCAAGAGTTGGAAGGGAAGCCTGGTGGTCTCTGGTTTCTCAGCAGGTCAGTACTTTGGCCCCATGGTATCAGGAAGGTCCTGAGACAGTGACTTGATGTTTTCACTGGGCTCCTGATGCAAGATAGAATACTCATTGGTTTCCACATAGTTTGGTAGGAGGGAGCCAAAAGAAGGAAGTAAGATTTGTTTCTAGTCAGTCAGTCAATCACATTTACTGAGTGCTTACTGTGTGCAGAACACTGTACTAAGTGCTTGGGAGAGTATAGTATAACAATGAGCTTACAGTCCAGAGGTGGGAGACAGATATTAATATAAATACATTAAATTACAGATATGTACATAAGTGCTGTGGAGCTTGCAGGGAGGAATGAATAAAGGGAGCAAGTCAGGATGATGCAGAAGGGAGTGGAAGAAGAGAAATGGAGGGCTTAGTCAGGGAAGGCCTCTTGGAGCAGATGTGCCTTCATCTTTGGCTTTGAAGCGGGGGAGTAATTGTGCATCAGATATGAGGGAGAGCGTTCCAGGCCAGAAGCAGGACATGGGTGAGAGGTAGGCAGCGAGATAGATGAGATCAAGGTACAGTGAGAAGGTTAATGGTAGGGGAGCGAAGTGTGCGGGCTGGGTGGTAGTAAGAGAGTAGCGAGGTGAGCTAGGAGGGAGCAAGGTGATTGAGTGCTTTAAAGCTGATGGTAAGGAGTTTCTGTTTGATGCGAAGGTGAATGGGCAACCACTGGAGGTTCTTGAGGAGTGGGGAAACATGGCCTTGAACGATTTTGTAGAAAAATGATCCAGGCAGCAGAGTGAAGTATGGACAGGAGTGGGGAGAAACAGGAGGCTGGGAGGTCAGTGAGGTGGCTGATGTAGTAATCAAAATGGGATAGGATAAGTGATTGGATTATTGTGGTAACAGTTTGGATGGAGAGGAAAGGTCAGATTTTAGCGGTTCCAAAGGTCGAACTGACAGGATTTAATGATGGATTGAATATGTGGGTTGAACGAGAGAGAAGAGTCAAGGATAATGCCAAGGTTTAGGAGGCTCGGGAGACATGAAGGATGGTGGTGCCATCTACAGTGATGGAAAAGTCAGGGGGAGGGGAGGATTTGGGTGGGAAGATAAGAAGTTCTGTTTTAGACATGTTAAATTTGAGGTGATGGGAGGACAACAAATAGAGTTGTCTTGAAGGTAGGAGGAAATGCGAGACTGCAGAGAGGGAGAGAGATCAAGGCTGGAGATGTAGATTTGTTTATCATCCTCATAGAGGTGAGGATTTGTTTATCATCCTCATTCACTCACATAAAGCCATGTGAGTGAAGGAGTTCTCTAAGGGAGTGCATGTAGATGGAGAATAGAAGGAGACCCAGAACTGAGTCCTGAGGGACACCCACAGTTAAGGGTTGGGAGGCAGAGGAGTAGCCCACAAAAGAGACTGAGACTGAGCAGTCAGAGAGAAAGGAGGAGAACCAAGAGAGGACAGTGTCAGTGAAGCCGATCTTTTCCCCAGAGGTCTGGACTTCAGTTCTATTAACTGAAACCTGTATTTTGGGAGGGCACAGGAGGTTTGGTATTTATTGAGCATTTACTGTGGGCAGTGCACTGTAGAGAAGCAGCCTGACTTAGTGGAAAGAGCACGGGTTTAGGAATCTGAGGTGATGGGTTCTAATTCCACCTCTGCCACTTTCAGCTCTGTGACTTTGGGCAAGTCACTTAACTTCTCTGTGCCTCAGTTACCTCATCTGTAAAATGGGGATTAAGACTGTGAGCCCTTCGTGGGACAACCTGATTACCTTGTATCTACCCCAGCGCTTAGAACAGTGCTTGGCACATAGTAAGCATTTAACAGAAAACATCATTATTATTATTTTTATTACTAAGTGTTTGGGAGAGTACAATACAATAGAGTTGGTGGATCAGATTTTTGATCTCAAGATTACAGTTTAGTAAGGTGGGGGTGAGGTTGGGGGGTGGAGCAGGAGGGAGAGTGATGAGCTCCAGGAGGGTTATTGCTTTTTGCAGATAGCCTGAGGCAAGGAGTTAAGATTCAGGGGGCCAAAATTGAGTTACTCAAGACAGTCTTGGATTGGGATTCATTCATTCATTCATCCATCCATACATTCAATAGTATTTATTAAGCACATACTGTCAGCAGAATACTGTAGTAAGTGCTGAGAAAAAAATACACTCATGAGAATGAGACAACAACCCTGACCCTCAGAGGTCCATAATCTAAGAATGGAAGGGGAAGGTATTGGCAACATACACACAATGAAATCTTGAAATATTAAAAACATCATAAGATGACAAAGGTCAACAATAAACATTATAAAACCTTCAGAGCACATTTCAAGGTCCTGGCCATTCAGACAGGCCTACCTGCCCATTTTCCAACAGGGACAACCACCCCAGCAGCAATAGCCTTCCCAACACACTAAAAGCTTCTGCATCAACTTCTCACCTGGCTGGAGCAAAGCAGGATGGAAGCCCCAGCTGATGTAGGGGTTGAGTGGCCTGTCCTCTGAGTGAAGGGTCTCAGTGCTCTGATGTTGTGGGAGCAGCTAGGGCCACTCACTGCTGCATCAGCTTCTCCTTGTCACTCTGGAGCAAGACAGGATGGAAAGATTCACTTCTCTACCCTGTGTTGTTTTTTTCTTTCAGTGGTATTTGTTAAGCACTTACCATGTTCCAGGCACTCTACTAAGTGCTGGGATCGATAAGAGGTTGGACACAGTCCATGTCCCATATGGCATTCACAGTGAGCCTCATGTGGGACCATGTGTCTGTCTAACACATAGTAAGCACTTAACATATACCAAAATTATTATTATTAGTATCTTCTATGAGGTGACACAATGAATCTCTCAGAAGACATCCCACTGAGTTCTGTGAGACAGATTTGAACAACCCAGACCTTTCATGGTGACTAAGGTCTGGATGGCTTGCCCCAAGAGAGGAGAGTCTCACATCAGGAACGACAGGTGAGTTTTAGTCCTGGGACTTCCGGGCCGAGAAGCTGCATGGAGGAACTGATGATAGTGCTATTGGCTTGGAGAGAGCCACTTACCCACTCTCTTCCCTGCCAGTCACGTTCCCACTGGGTCACAGAGTGCAACAAGCGAGTAGGTGGGCAGGGATGCTTGTGCAGTCTTCACCCACATTGACCAGCTACAGCCGGACCCAAAATTAGAACCCAGGCCTCCTGATTCCCAGAACACTGCTCCTTTCACTGGACCGACAGCAGGGCACCCAAGATGGGTAAGTGGGATGAGTAGAACAACTGAGGAAAAGTGAACACTCAGAATCTGGAAGAATTATATCATTATCATCATCATCATCATCATCACCATCATCAGCAACTGTATTTATTAAGCACCAAGCACTTTGAGACATACAGAAGGAATGTAAGAAGCAATCACTGCCCTTGAGGGCTTTACAGTTTAATGGGGGCACCAAGGAGACACACGTTGATAAATACAGAATAGTTGAAAAGCGAGAGTAGGCATAAGTCATAAATAAAGAAAATAAAATAAATAAAAACCAATAAGTTAGCAGCTGAGGGGACCAGGATATTGGCCATTGAAGGATTCAGAGGGAAAAGGAGTGATCAAGAAACTTGGATCTATCCTATCCCAGAGCCCAGACTCTAATGTGGGAAACAAAAATTTTTACTTTTTTATTCCCAGGAGACAGCAAAATTAATTGGAATTTCTGAGGACAGCTGAAAAGATCCAGGGAAAGACTCATAAGCTTCAAACTGGTCCCACATAGCCAGACAAATAGGGGGCTAGCCCAAGGGGGCCCCAGATCAGCCGTATCACCTCAGCACTTTCCCGGTAGTCAGTCTGAAAAACCCTATCTGGTTGAGGCTCAGGAAAGCTTAGACAGCCATTGGGAACCAAGGTCTCTCAGTCCTCTTCTGGCCACTCCTGGATGGCCCCAAAGCCACCACCTCCACCAGTCAGATCTCAGGGCTCTGTCCCAAGGGCGATCAGAAACAGCCAGGGCTCCAGTCTGGCCTGTCTGTGGCTCCCCAAAATGGGGTGACCCTCTCTCACCAGGGAAGGGGTTCTTCCTTCCCAGTGCACATAGACTCTAGGATCCCACTTTGAGAGGGGGAACAGCACTGTTAGGGCCCCTTGAACTTCCATGACCCCTAGCAACAAGGCCTGCCAGTGCAAAACCATCAATTTGAGCCCTCTAGACTGTAAACTCATTGTGGGCAGGGATTGTGTCTTTTATATTGTTATATTGTACGCACCCAAGCACTCAATACAGTGGTCTGCAGCCAGTAAGCCCTCAATAAATAGAATTGATTTATTGATTGAGCTGGCTTGTGCAATCGGCAGCCTGCAAGCATTGAACATGACAGTCAGCTGCCCTGGGCTCAGGATTTTCAAGAAAATGTGTCATTTTGAAGGAAAATGTATGCTCTGTGGCATTATTCTTATCATATTTAACAACAAAAATGACTTCATCTGAATATAAACGTTTCTCAGTGGCTCCCAGGAATTTTAGTGATTGCCACTTCAAAGGATTGCAGGAGGATAGGAGGAACCCAACTCAGTGAGAAGGGCCTTTTCAGTGAAAGGAGGAGCAGATTCAGTGTCTTCCCTATTTCTTCTGGCTACCACTTTATCCACCGTGAGACAGCTTTGGGGATCTCTGAGGAACAGGTCTTGCCACCTATTTAGGGAGAAGTTTGGAAGCAGAAGGGCTAGCTTCTTGCCTCTGGAGGCAAGGGGAAATGACAGATGGCCCAGTCTCTCCTGTCTCCTTGCCACCCTACCTAGGGATCCTGGATGACTGCCTTTTTGTTCCCTGGATTAGGAAGGATTTCCCTCAGGCAGTGTTGAGAGTTGCAGTCCCCTGTCTGTTCAGGCACAGTGACAACCCAAGCCCTTTAGGAAAACCACTGTTGTTTTGGCTTTGCTAAGGAAGAACGAGGGTTATTGGCTACTGGCTAGCTTTAGCTGTTGTCTCTTTAAGTTAAAGGGATGATTTGCTGTTAAAGTTTGCTGGGTTGTTATAAGTGTCCTTTTAGACCTCCACTTTGGATCCAGTAGCTCTTACCTTCCTCCAACAGGAGGTCCATTAGGTAGATAAGTAGGGTGCCCAAGTAGCGACAGAGTGAAACTTGTTCTCTGGTTAACCTTATCCAGGCCTTCATTAGAGGAAGTCCCCAATGGCCACTTGGCTACAGAGGGAGCTGGAGAACTTTGGCGGAGAGCAACGAAAGGTTGAAAGGTTGAAAATGAGCCCCACGAGGACAGATTAAAGGCACGGGTGCTATTTAATTAGAGAAGAGAAGCCTGAGGGTGGACTTAATTTCAGCCTTTGAACCTTGGCAAGGCAATTGTGAAAAGGATTTGAGCAGTTTTTCTCAGTTTGCATGGAGATCAAGTCAAGACATAATATGCTTAAGTTGCAGCAGGAGAGCTGTAGATTAGACACCAAGAAGAACTTCCTCACAGTATGAGTTGTCAGACACCAGAAGACATTGCCAAGGAAGGTAGGTGAAAGCTCTCAAAGACTGGAAATTCCTTGAAGACAAGGACAGTGTCATTTCAATCTGTCACCAAATCCTGGAGGTTTCACCTTCACAACATCACTAAAATACACCCTTTCCTCTCCATCCAAATTGCTGCCTTGTTGATCCAAGCACTTATCCTATCCATCCTTGATTACTATATCAGCCTCATCACTGACCTCCCTGACTCCTGTCTCTCCCTTAGATCATTTTTCTGCAAAACTGTTCAGTCTGTTTCCCCACTCCTCAAGCACCTCCAGTGGTTGTCCATCCACCTCTGCATCAAACAGAAACTCCTTACCATTGGCTTTAAAGCATTAAATCACCTTGCTCCCTCTTATCTTACCCCGATTCCTTCTATGACCCAACACGTTCACTTTGCTTCTCCAACGAGAAGCAGCGTGGCTCAGTGGAAAGAGCCTGGGCTTCGGAGTCAGAGGTCATGGGTTCGAATCCCAGCTCTGCCACTTGTCAGCTGTGTGACTGTAGGCGAGTCACTTCACTTCTCTGTGCCTCAGTTACCTCATCTGTAAAATGGGGATTAACTGTGAGCCTCACGTGGGACAACCTGATGACCCTGTATCTACCCCAGCGCTTAGAACAGTGCTCTGCACATAGTAAGCGCTTAACAAATACCAACATTATTATTATTATTATTACCTCTATCGCTTCCTCACCCGTGTCCTGTCTCTGGTCTGGAACTCCCTCCCCCTTCATATATGACAGACAATCACTCCTTGTGGGCAGGGTACATTTCTGTTAGATCTGTTATATTGTAATCTCCCAAGCACTTAGTACAGTGCTATACACAACGTAAGCGTTCAATAAATACGATCGATTGATCAATTGATTGATTGCCATCGCATGTTCTCTAGCACCAAGCACACAGTAAATTCTCCAAAAAAGCTGTTGATGAAGGTGAAAATGCTAAAATCCACCCTTTCTTCTCCAACCAAAACTGCTACCATATTTATCCAATCACTCATCTTATCCCTCCTGGATAATTGCATCAGTCTCCTTGCTGACCTCTCAGCCTCCTATCTCTTCCCAATCCAATCCAAACTGGACTCCTGTCCCAATCATTTTTCTACAGAAATGTTCAGGACATGTTTCCCCACTCCTCAGAAAACTCCAGTGGTTGTCCATCCACCGCCACATCAAACAAAAACTCCTCACCACTGGCTTTAAAGCACTCTATCACCTAGCTACTCTCCTACTACAACCCAGCCTGCACACTTTGTTCCTCTTATTCATTCATTCAATAGTATTTATTGAGCGCTTACTATGTGCAGAGCACGTTATTAAGCGCTTGGAATGTACAAATCGGTAACAGATAGAGACAGTCCCTGCCCTTTGACGGGCTTACAGTCTCATCGGGGGAGACAGACAGACAAGAATAATGGCAATAAATAGAATTGAGGGGAAGAGCATCTCATTAAAACAATAGCAAATAAATAGAATCAAGGTGATGTACATCTCATTAACAAAATAAAAAGGGTAATGAAGATATATACAGTTGAGCGGACGAATACAGTGCTGAGGGGATGGGATGGGAGAGGGGGAGGAGAAGAGGGAAAGGGGGGAGAAGAGGGTTTAGCTGCAGAGAGGTGAAGGGGGGGTAGAGGGAGCAAAAGGAAAAGGGGAGCTCAGTCTGGGAAGGGCTCTTGGAGGAGATGAGCTTTAAATAGGGTTTTGAAGAGGGGAAGAGAATTAGTTTGGCGGAGGTGAGGAGGGAGGGCGTTCCTGGACTGCGGGAGGACGTGGCCCAGGGGTCAATGGTGGGATAGACGAGAACGGGGGATGGTAAGGAGGTGGGCAGCAGAGGAGCGGAGCGTGTGGGGTGGGCAGTAGAAAAAGAGAAGTAACCTTCTCACTGTGCCTCGATCTTGCCTATCGCACCGCTGCCCACCTCCTGCCTCTGGCCTGAAACACCCTGCTTCTTCAAATCCGACAATTACTCTCCCTCCTTCAAAGCCTTATTGAAGGCACATCTTCTCCAAGAGGCCTTTCCTGACTAGGCCCCCCTTTCCTTTCCTCCCACTCCCTCTGCATCGTCCTGACTTGCTCCCTTAATCATCACCCCTCCCAGCCCCACAGCACTTATATATGTATCTGTAATTTATTCATTTATATTAATGTCTGTCTCCCCACCCTAGACTATAAGCTCACTGTGGGCAGGGAATTATTGTTTTTTACTCTCCCAAGTGCTTAGTACGGTGCTCTGCACACAGTAAGCGCTCAATAAATACGATTGAATGAATGAATAGTGTGGTAATTTCCTTCTTGCAAGATGCTTAAGGAAAGTGCAGGCAGCTGTTTGTCTGGGATTGTTTGAGTGCAGTCCTGCCTGTAGGACATCTGGAGGTCACTTCCAGTCCTTGGACCTTAAGAGCTTATAAGAAGCCTGAGGATTGCTTATAAGAGGATTTCTCTGGCCCCTGGCCCCTTTCTCTGAGTCTCATACAACTCTTGGAGTCCTGAGTTTCATCATCATTGATAAGTGTTTATTGAGTGTCTACTATGTTCCGAGCCACTGAACTAGATGCTGAAGAAGAAACAACAGAAGGAATGATGCAATGATCCCTGCCCTCAAGGAGTTTACAATTGAATGGGGAAGACAAATATGTACACAGGAGGGGAGAAGAGTATTGGACACATATACCCTCTTTTGTTGCTTCTAGTCTCTGGAAGGGAGACAGCCTAGGTGCCCAAAGACCTCCAAACAAATGGGTCACAGCTCTGGCAGAGTTTCCCTACCCTCTCTTGAGATTAAGCTTTAGGAAATTTCCTCGCTCACCCCTAGGGAACAGGCCAACATAGAGGATGTCAGAGGGGAAGCTGGCAGGGAGACTTGGGCAGTCGATCCCAACTCCAGTGCTTAATTTGTGCTGGGACTTGGCCGGATTTAGCCTTGGCACTTTTGGTCTTGGCAGTTCATAGCTCTGGCACCTCTGGGCTTGCTGTTCTTGTATTAAGGTCTGGAGTATTACAGTGCTGCTCATGTGAGACCTGGCATTTTTTCATTATGTTTTAAGGACTTCCTGTCTCCAGCCCAGAGGCCAAGTGCTGGTATGGAATTAGGAGACAGCCGTCCTGTTGCTGATTTTCATGATGTTTACCATTTTTATGAGTTTGTGGAGGTTAAGCAGGTTTCATACTGTTTTAGGAGGTGAGGCCCAGATCCTGTCTTCCTGGAGCTTCCGATCTGGGATATTCAGCCCAGATGCAGGTACACAAATAACAATAATTTCAGCAAATGCTCAAAGACCTCTTGTCCATGACTGGGGAGCAAACGCCCTCTCTCCCATCCCCCCACCCTCCGGCAAATCTGAAAAATGAAGCTTCTCCCAGCCTCAAGACCCCAGTCTTGCCCACCAACCTCCCACGTCAGCTGCCACAGCCCATCAGTCTTGGGTACCCTGGAGGAGAAGGAAGAAAATATCCAAGATAATAATAATGTTGGTATTTGTTAAGCACTTACTATGTGCAGAGCACTGTTCTAAGCGCTGGGGTAGACACAGGGGAATCAGGTTGTCCCACGTAGGGCTCACAGTCTTCATCCCCATTTTACAGATGAGGTAACTGAGGCACAGAGAAGTGAAGTGACTTGCCCAAGGTCACACAGCAGACAAGTGGCAGAGCTGGGATTCGAACTCATGACCTCTGACTCCAAAGCCCGTGCTCTTTCCACTGAGCCACGCTGCTTCTCCGTGTCCTGTAGAAGAACTAGGACCTTATTTAGCCCTCAGAGGCCTGATCAGCTGCCACAGGGACCTACACTTCTGGAGCCTCAGCTACCCACCCTTGCGTCCAAAGCAGTGAGAGAGGGGCACTTGCGCTCTTATAGCCCTAATGGGACTCTAGTTCCATCTTTACTTTTCTACAAACATGGGGGCTTCCTTAAAACAAACTGTGTTCTGAACTTCTCTCTGGTAGGAAGAATGAACTCCCTACATGAGCTGGAAATATTCAGTTCTTACCTGCCTCCTTTGCTTCTTGCTCTGTTGTTTTCAATGATTGCATCGTAAAATTATAGTTGGGATATACTAAAATGTTCTGAATTATACTGAATGTATACTCTAAACTGTAATCTCTTTGCGGTTAGGGAACATGTCTACCAACTCTGTTGTACTGTACTCTCCCAAGTGCTTAGTTCAGTGCTCTGCACATGGTAAATGCTCAATAAGTGCCATTGATTGATTATACTTATGAATATGAAATTCAAAGGATGTACCTATATGAGACAATAGTGTTTGGGGAAGTGCTTCAAAATAATTTTCCCTTTTGGCCCCAAAGCTTCAAGGTCGACCTAACAGTAAGAGGGTTCATTCATTCATTCAATTTATTAAGCGCTTACTGTGTGCAGAGCACTGTGGTAAGTACTTGGGAGAGTACAATATTACAATAAGCAGACACATTTCCTGCCCACAACTAGCTGACAGTCTAGAAGGGGAGGGTGGAGCTGTGTAGATGCCACAAACAATAGAAGAGTCATGAACAACTATTTCCATCTAATAACAATGAATTAATTATGGTTCTTGTACTCACTATGTGCCAACCACTGTTCTAAGCACTGGAGGAGCTACAAGTTAATCAGGTTGGACACAGCCCCTGTTCTCCCATGGGGCTCACACTCTTAATTCCCATTTTACAGATGAGGTAACTGAGGCCCAGAAAAGTGAAGTGACTTGCCCAAGGACACACAGCAGACACGTGGCAGAGCCGGGATTAGAACCCAGGTCCTTCTGACTCCCAGCCCCATGCTCTAGCCACACCTTAAAGTCCACCCCAGGAACCAGGCTGGCAGCACAACAACCTGATTTAGAGAGCAGCTTAGACTTTTCCACCACTCCAACCCTGCTGCCCACACCCTCCTATTGGCCTAGGTGGCTTAAAGGCAGTCCTTAGATCACCAGTGGGCTGGAGGTAAAATGAGGGGAAAAGGCAAGGCCATTAGTAGCCTCAGGCATCAACTGTCAAACATGTAAACTCTCAGGCCAATCAGGAGCCAATGCCTTGTCTGAAACCTTGTCTCCACAAACCCAACTTGGTGATCTCAAAGTAAAATGTAACGGCAATAAAGAACCCCTGTGTACAATCCACCCCCTTTTCATTTGGGTGAAAGAGAGGCTTGGTCAAGAAGCAGCGTGGCCTAGTGGATAGAGCATGGGGTTGGGAGTCAGAAGGACCTGGGTTCTCATCCTGGCTCTGCCACCTGTCTGCTGTGTGACCTTGGGCAAAATGCTTAACCTCTCTGCCTCACTTACCTCATCTGCAAAAACAACTTCTTATCTTCCCACCCAAACCCTATTCTCCCCCTGACTTTCCCATCGCTGTAGACACCACCACCCTCTCTATCTCACAAGCCCGTAACCTTGGCATTTTCCTCAACTCCTCTCTCTCATTCAACCCATATATTCAATCCATCACTAACTCCTGTCAGTTTGATCTTCACAACATTGCTAAAATCCACCCTTTCCTCTCCATCCAAACTGCTACAATGTTAATCCAAGCACTTATGCTATCCCACCTATCAGCCTCCTTGCTGACCTCCCTGCCTTCTCTCTTTTCCCACTCCAGTCCATATTTCACTCTGCTGCCTGGATTATTTTTCTACAAAAAAGAAAAGTTCTCCACTCCTCAAGAACCTCCTGTGATTGCCCATCCACCTCTACATCAAACTGAAACTCCTTAACATCAGCTTCAAAGCACTCAATCACCTTGTCCCTCCCCTCCCGCCAAGCTTGCTACTCTACTACAACCCAGCCAGCACACTTCACTCCTCTCATGCCAACCTTCTCACTGTACCTCGATCTCATAAATCTCACTGCTGAGCCCTTGTCCCCATCCTGCCTCTGGCATGGAATGCCCTCACTCTTCATATCTGACAGACAATTACTCTCCCCTCCTTCAAAGCCTTATTAAAGGCAGATCTCCAAGAGACCATCCCTGACTAAGGCCTCCTTTCCTCTTCTCTCACTCCCTTCTGTGTTGTTGCCTTGATTTGCTCCCTTTACTCATCCCCCCTCCCAGCCCCAAAGCACTTATATACCTATGTATGTAGGCCTCAGCTTTGCACAGGAACCTTGTACTCCAGGAAGAAAATATAGGGTTAACCAGAGGAATGTAGGGTGGTGTACCTGAGTACTGACCACTCATCCTGGGGGGCCTAACACACAGTTTGCATAACACTTTGATTTCTGGCCTTTCACAAAAGCACTTAGCAGTCCTGCAGACAGTCAATGGGCCAAGGGCAGGAAGAGATGTTTATCAACTGATAAACCTTGGAGGCCCAGCTGCACCCGTATGCCGGACAGTCAAATGGTATAGAAGACCGTGGGAAGATCTAGGAAGTTGAGCCTCAATCTTGGGTCCAGAAATGCTGTAGCTGACGCCAAGCAACTGGGCCTGGAACAGTTTGACAGCAGAAGATCCGCTTGAGAACCTGGGGTTCCCTCAAACTGGAATATACCATGTTGCTTTGGTATTATTCCTCCTTTATATCTATCTCTTTATGACTTATTCTCCTAACTCCCCATATATGGATTGACTGCAATTATTGTAACAAATCCCTCTTGCAACCCTGTAGCAGTAGTATTATGAAGTCAAATGCTTGCATAACTGCGTTGGATGTGTTATGATCTTTGCATCTCTATCTCACACGTACAGCACTTCAGAATCCAAGTAATCCAGGTTCTTGTGACCCCTATTTCAGGACACTCCGTTCCTCTGCAGCTCAGCTCCTCACGGTGCCTCTTTCTCGCCTGTCCCGCCGTCGACCCCTGGCCCACGTCCTACCACTGACCTGGAACGCCCTCCCTCCTCACATCCACCAAACTAACTTTCTTCCCCTCTTCAAAGCCCTACTGAGAGCTCACCTCCTCCAGGAGGCCTTCCCAGACTGAACCTCCCTTTTTCCCTCTGCCCCTCCTCCCCTTCCCATTCCCCTTACTCCCTCCTTCTGCTCTACCCCCGTCCTCTCCCCACACACTTGTGTATATTTGTATATATTATTTATTACTCTATTTATTTTATTAATGATGTGTATATATCTGTGATTCTATTTGCCTAGATGGAATTGATGCCTGACTACTTGTTTTGTTCTGTTGTCTGTCTCCCCCTTTTAGACTGTGAGCCCGTTGTTGGGCAGGGATTGTCTCTATCTTTTGCCAAATTATACATTCCAAGCGCTTAGTACAGTGCTCTGCACACAGTAAGCGTTCAATAAATACGATTGAATGAATAAACGAATGAATGACAAGATATCTGTAATTTTATTTAATTCTATTGTCTATCTCTTCCTCTAGATTGTAAGTTCACTTTGAACAGGAAATGTGTCTGTTATATTATTATACTGTACTCCCCCAAGTGCTTAGTACAGTGCTCGGTGCACGGTAAGTGCTCAATAAGTATGACTGACTGACTGCAAAATGGACATTAAGACTGTGAGCTCCATGTGGGCCATGGACTGTATCCAACCTGACTAGCTGGCACACAGTCCCTGGCACAAAGTAAGGGCTTAACAAATACCAAAAAAACAGGTAATAAGCATCAGGTTGTAGTTGCTCAGGGTTATTTCTGTCAAACTGCTACTCAGTTCACTTGGAGACAAGATGAATGTATTCCTTACCACAGTATTGACAGAATTTAAGGGATGGGAAATGTTTTTGCATACAACCTAAGCGTAAGCTTTAAGGTTAACCCCAGTTCCCAAGTCAAGTAAATACTATATTCTTATAAATCTGGCTCCTGAGTTCATAATGTTTTAAACCATTTTATTGTCCCCTGAACTATTCTAACAAGCTTGGCTCCTTTTTTACATCTATGGCATCTGTGAGGGAGTCTTTAGTCTTTAGCCTCACCCTGGCCTCTTTTCCTTTCTCAGCCAAATGTCTCAACTCATTTGTGAGATGCTGAACGTCCACTCTGGTTATCCAATTTGCTTAGTTAAATTGCAAAAGGTATTTTTTAAACTAAATCAGGCCTATAAGAGTGTTTGTGACTAGAGTTTCTTGGATTTAGATAATTGATTCCGGCAACTCAATGGGAGTGTGGTTTAAATCCATCTCAGAGATATAGAATATTTTTGTTTCCATGGCAACCTCCCTCGGGACATTAATTCTGAATTTTCCATTTGATATCAGAGGTTGGTCATTTACATGTTCTCCATTTTCCCATAAGATGACCTCATTGGGGCCCCTTCTGGAGTAACAACAATTTTCTTGACCCTGAAGCTATCCTGTGCCAAAGGGATGAATTCTGTGCTCCCTCAAGAACATAGCTGAAGTTCCTTGGACTCTGTGGATCATGTTTGCATTGCATCTGACCCCTCTTCTGGGTCTGGGTTCTACCCTAGGCCATCTGGAAGCAGAGGTTTTCGGCAGTGCAAATGCAGGAGAGGAGGTGGGGGCAGGGGGACAGCTGGGGGAGGAAATCACTATTTTAATGCCACACCCCCTTTTTGGTCTCCATAGTGTGGCATGTCTCACCTTAAGCAGGGTGACCACAGATTTGGGGATTCCGCGCTGCCACCTGAGAAGTCTCTGACAAGACCCACCAGGACTTGGCTTTGGACGGGGTGGGAGGAGGGACCCGACAGCGGCGGAGAGTGGAGGAGTGCTGGAGGAGTCTGGAGAGCCTCTCCCTCCACTCTTCTTCTTCCTCAGCGGTCAGAATGGCCACTTCCAGGCTATTTCCCAAAGCTTCTCTGGATGACCACTCTGACGGGGCAGTGCCGCAAAGGAAGCTTCCAGGAAGCACCTGGGAGGGAGCTGGTCACCCTCAGCCAACCCTGCAGGGCAAAGCAGTAGCTGGGGCTCCAACTGCCGGGAATGCAGTGGTAGAGGGACTGCTAACAAGCCAGTAGCACTGAGGAATTTGTGTTTGTCTTTCTATGTCTGCATGTCTGGAGTCAATGACCCACCCAGTCTGCTGCCCAGCCCCCATGCCATGGAACTCCTTCTCCTGATGCCCAGTGGCAAGGTACACTAGCAGTATGAGCTCCAGTCAGCTCCCTTAACATCAGACAGCCGAGTCTGCCACCTAGAAGAGAAGCTGCCCAACCCCCATGCCACGGGGTCTCCAAACAGTTCCTTCTCCTGGCCCTCAGGGTGAAGCTCGTTGTGGACAGGAAATATGTCGTTTATTGTTGTATTGTACTTTCCCAAGCACTTAGTACAATGCTCTGCACACAGTAAGTGCTCGATAAATGCAATTGAATGAATGAATGAAGAGACACTGGCAGAATGAGCCTCAGCCAGTCTAATCTATAATTTATTTTATTGTCTCTCTCCCTCTACTAGACTGTAAGCTTCTTGTGGGCGGGGAACATGTCTTCCAACTCTGCTGCATTGTATTCTCCCAAGTACCCTGCATATAGTAAATGCTCAATAAATGTGATTGATTGATTGATTGATATGCTCAGTTTGGACATCGTCTCAGTACCACAGCCATCACCCTCTTGCTCATACCCTTCCAAGACTTCTTGGCCCATTTAAAAGCTTTTCCCAAGAACTTGGTACAGTACGATGCACCCAGTGGGTGCTTAATCAATAAGCCCAACAAATAGAAATCAGATTGATAATGAAAAAAAATTAAGTCAGGTTTCTAAGATAATCTGTGTGTAGGTTATCGGTTACAAGGTGAACTCAAGTTCCAGGATTGTCTAATGCCTATTGCCTCATATATATAATAATAATAATTATGGTATTTGTTAAGCACTTAATATGTGTCAAGCACTGTTCTAAGTGCTGGGGTAGATACAAGCTAATCAGGTTGGACACAGTCCCACATGGGGCTCACAGTCTGAATCCCCATTTTAAGGATGAGTAACTGAAGCACGGAGAAGTTAAGTGACTTGCCCAAAGTCGTACAACAGACAAGTGGAATTAGAACCCACATCCTTCTGACTTCCAGCCCTGTGCTTTATCCACTAGGCCATGCTGCGTCCAATAGAACACCTTGAAAATCAATAGGAATTGACCCTTTTTACTGAAATGTTGGAATAGCTTTCAAATAGTTCACCTTGGGAGGTTTTTTGTGCCTAAATTTAACCAAGCACGGATATTTCACTTCCCCTTGTATGTTCTGGCTAGCTCTTGAAAATTAGGGTAGGCCTAAATTCAGAGTTCATTATCCAACGCCCCTCCTTTCCTTCTCTCTCTCTTTCCTTGTATATTCCTGATTTGGGGCCATTCCAGCACATTTCCAGTTTTAATAGTTTTCAGTTCAGACAGGCACCCTACTATATAGAGGACATTTAAAGGTGGGGTGTGGGGGGGTCTCCTTTTTTGAATAATAATAATTGTGGTATTTGTTAAGAACTTACTTTGTGCCAAGCATTGTGCTAAGTGCTGAGGTAGATACAGAAGAATCATATTGAACAGAGTCCCTGTCCCACATGGGGCTCGCAGTCTAAGAGGGAAAGGAGAACAACTATTTCATCCCCATTGTATAGATGAAAGAACGAAGGCACAGAGAAGCAAAGTGACTAGACCCAGGTCGCCCAGCAGATAAGTGGTGGAGTTGAGATTCGAAACCAGGTCCTCTGACTCTCAGGACAGTGTTCTTTCCCCTAGACCATACAACTTTTCTCAAAACCAAATCCCATGCTTTTTCTGTTTCCATCTTCTTGGGTGTAACCTAATACTTCCTGTCAAATTTTGGTGAAAATAATTGAGATGGTCCCATGGCACCATAAAAAATGGTTGAGCAGCTGGGTCACAGGGCTGTGACTTGTGAATACTGTGAGAATAAAACATCTTGGGTCTTAGTTTTCTCACAATCCGGGGAGACCTGAAAGATTTGGCAGAAAAAAAATAACCTGATTTTACAAACTAATGCTGTATTCCTAGTTTTTTTAAATGTCTGGATCAAGATTCCAAGCCACAGGACTGTAATTACTATCCATGTGGTGTCCAGTGAAAACTGGTCTACCAGGGTTAGTGGGGGAGGAGGAAAAGAGAGAAATTCATCTTGAGAGCTCAGAACTCAGATTCGGAAGTTTAGTTTAATGCACAGGGAGAGGAAAAGGGAAAAGTTAAACCAGATCCCAAACCTTACAGGCCACTAATTTATCCAGGGTTCAATACATACAGAGACTTCCATAAATTCCCAAAGCTCTAAAAACCGGTTCTCTTGACTACTTAGACTGAGAGCCTGATGAGGGATCGGGACTGTGTCCAATGTGATGATCTTGTATCTTTCCTAATCCTTGGCACAGAGACAGCATTTAACAAATACCACCATTATTATTATTATCATTCTATTGACTCTCAGATATGATCCCTGCCCTCTGAGGCCTGAGCTTGTATATTTACAGTTCACCACCTGGGGCAGGCTCCCAGACTATGAGCAACCAGGCTGCAAGAGGAAGGAAGACAAAGAAGTGGAAGAGGCCCCTCTTCTGAATTAAAGGCTCTTGTCTGCTTGTTGACTGGATCTTTCCAGAAGATTCAGTGAAATAGAAGTCTCTGGAGTCTGGGAAATGTTGTTCCCAGCCAACAAATCCTGCGAGGAAAAGTTTTCCTTCAGTGCCTTTGATCTCAGTTCCATCTTGAATGGTCATCTGTCCAGATTTAGGCTAGGCAGTCTGGTTTTCTGCTGGCCTGTCCACTGGCCTGAACGATATTGAACACTGGACACTTTTGCACCTGAGCTTTTCGGAAGAAGTGGCAAGCCTCCCTTTTCGCAGTTACCAGCAACTACAGCTGAATTCTGTGGCATGGCACTGGAATTCATTCAGATCTAGGAGGCAAGTGGCTGGGGGGCACAGAGGCTTCCCCGGGATATGTTCTTAGCATCAGTCAAATTCAGGATTACTTCTGCAAAATACCACCTGTGTTATCACTTCATGCTTCGTCCCAGTCCCACAGCACTTATGTATATATCTGTAATTTTATTTATTTGTATTGATGTCTGTCTCCCCCTCCTAGACTGTGAACTCGTTGTGGTCATTGTAGTGTACTTTCCCAAGCGTTTAGTAGAGTGCTCTGGACACAGTCCAGATCCCGGCTCTGCCACTTGTATCCTGGCTCTGCCACTTGTCAGCTGTTTGACTGTGGGCAAGTCACTTCACTTCTCTGTGCCTCAGTTACCTCATCTGTAAAATGGGGATTAAGACTGTGAGCCTCCCGTGGGACAACTTGATTACCCTGTTTCTACCCCAGCACTTAGAACAGTGCTCTGCACATAGTAAGCCAACTATTATTATTATTACAGTAAGCACTTAATAAATACGATTGACTGACTGATTGAATGAATGCACCATGCCTGGCATGATGCTTGTGACGTCACATGCGTCTCCTTGTTCAGAGTTTGTGAGGTCCCACAGGGATCACCCTAGTCTTCCCTCTAATACAGGACTGAACATTTCCACAACTAGACTGTGCCAGCAGCTACCATTTCTGAGCATATGACATAGGTCATTAGGTCAAGAAGGCTACTTCTTTCAGTAGGTCAGTGTGCTTCCATGGCTCCTCCTCCCCCTCAGATGGAATGATCCTTTGGATTGGTCAGTTCTATAGCATGCGGGGGTGGGGTGGGGTGAGGAATGACACTCTTGACCAATCCCATGATAAGGAAAACGTGCTGTAGTACTTCTGGTTTTTTTTTTTCAAAAAAACTATTAAGCACTTACTATGTGCTAAGTGCTGGGGGTAGATACAAGATAATCAGATGAGACACAGATCCTGCCCCACAGTGGACTCACAGTCTAAGAGGTGGGGAGAGCTGGAATCTTCTCCCAGCTCCATTTTACGAGTGAGATTTAGAAACGATGTGACTTGCTCAAGGTCACGGAGCACAATAAGTCATTTGGCCACCACAGGGGGCGCATTATGCCTTCAATATAGTCAGACTGAACTGTGCTGTTTCTAACTGATCTCCAGCATCTTCTGTTTGTCTTGGAAAAGTCACTCATCCTCTGGGTCTTTACACAACATGCTGCTCTTGAGGAGATATGTGGCCTAGTGGAGGCCTAGTCAGAGAACCAGGGTTCTCATCCTGGCTCTACCACCTGCCTGCTGTGGGACCTTGGGCAAGTCACTTAACTTCTCTGTGCCTGTGTCATCATCTGTAAAATGGGGATTCATTGCCCCTTCTCCCTCCTACTTAGACTGGGAGCCCTATGTGGGACAGCTACTGTGTCTGACCTGATTAACTTGAATCTACCCCAGTGCTTAGAATAGTTCTGACACAGAATAAGCACTTAACAATTAGCAGCAGCAGCTGCAGCAGGCCAATGGCAGAGCTGGGACTACAACCCAGGTCTCCCAACTCTCAGCCCCCTGATCTTTCCACTCCATCATGCTTTCTCAACCAATAGCATGTGCATGTGAATAACCAGTTCTTTTGACTTTGTACTGTTTTCTGCCCAAATTGTCTCTCTACACTGTAAGCTCCTTGAGGACAGGAAAAATGTCTACTAGGTCTTATTGTATTCTCCCAAGTGCTGAGAACTGTGCTCTGCACCCAGTAGACTATAAGCTCTTTGAGGGCAGATATCATGTCTCTGAGACAGAGAAGCAGCATGGCTCAGTGGAAAAGAGCACGGGCTTTGGAGTCAGAGTTCATGGGTTTGAATCCCGGCTCGGCCACTTGTCAGCTGTGTGACTTTGGGCAAGTCACTTAACTTCTCTGTCCCTCAGATACCTCATCTGTAAAATGGGGATTAAGACTGTGAGCCCCACGTGGGACAACCTAATTCCCCTGTGTCTACCCCAGCGCTTAGAACAGTGCTTGGCACATAGTAAGTGCTTAACAAATACCAACATTATTATTATGTCTACTAACTCTTATTGTACTCTCCCAAGCATTCAGTACAGGCTCTGTACACCGTAGGTGCCCAGTACATGCTATTGTTTGATTGATGTCATAAGAACCTTCCCGAATTCCCCAACAATGTTCCATCCCAAACGCCTGGTGGAAATATGCACCGTGGTTCTCTGGGTTCCCCGATAGGAAATTCATTCAACCGCATTTAGAGTTATTTTCCCAGAATGATGTGGAAAGAACAGGTCAAGCTGCCCTGTCATCCCACGAGTACTGAATTTATTTATTCGTGCATCTGTCAGCATACTTGAGCCGACCTTTAGTCAGGAACAACATAAACCAGGGGACTTTATTGTGTCACAGCTTGCTTTACTCAGGGCTAGTTGCAGGGTCAGCTTGAAAAGAAGCTGGAACCAGGGAGCTGAATGGCTGACTGCTGGCTGGTTTTCTGTCTGCAGCTCCAATCAATCAATCATATTGATTGAGTACTTACTATGTCCAGAGAGTTGTACTAAGTGCTTGGGAGAGTACGATACAGTAGAGTTGGTAGACTTATTCCCTGTTCATAGTGAGCTTATAGTCTAGAGGGGATCAGACATTAATATAAATAATTTAGAATATATAATGTATAGATATGTACATGTATATGTACATATGGCCCCAGGGCCATACTGGTCTGCCTGACTCTCAACACTATCCAGTTCTGCCTTTGTAATGCCCAGTCATACCCTGGATTTAGCATACCCCCAGCACACTCGGGCAATTTCCCAGCCACAAAGCATATGCTCCAGCCTCGTCTTGTCGAGTGGAACCTCTGTCCATTTGCCTGCTGAAGATCCTCCCTTCTCCTTACCTTATCTCCCTAGAACCCCGGCTGGCCACCTTTACTAGGTGCACAAACAAACTTGTTTAGACCTCTTTTTTCTAGAAGAAACAGCCTCCACTTCTTTAACCTTACCTCAGGGGATTTATTGAGTTCCTGGGCTGTGTTTGGGCTTCCCAACCTGCCTAGGTGGTGGGAGTTTGTTGATCTGCACAGTATTGATGATCCACTTAGGACAAGCGAATGGGAGGAGCGTGGGAGTGAGAATGAGGTAGAAGACAGAAGGGTGGGAATTCTCAGGCATCAGGGACCCCTCGATGTTGGCAAAATGGATCGAAACCAAGCATGGCAGATTTGAGGCCACAATGGATAACTCCTTTATTTGACAGAGTTTTAAACTATTTACAAAGCAGTTTCCGCTGCTCCTCTGCCCACTACGCTCTCTGCTCCAGCACTTCCTGATCTCATGCTAGAATGGTTCTGAGTCTTAGCAGCAAACCAAAATGATACTCAAGTCCCCCACTAGGAAAGAAAAGAGAGCAAAATAGCAAGAACACCGTTAGCCCAGGAGATCATATTCCTTAACAGCAATTACAAAAGGCACAGTTCAGGAGAATAGAGGGAGAGGAACAAGGATGGGGGAAAGGAAAAGAGGCAGGGGAGAGAGAGAGAAAGAGGCAGGTGCAGGAGAGAGAAGAGCTCTTGACTACCCAATATCCACCCACTCTCCTGGCTAAGAACAGCGAAGTGTGATCCAGGACCTGGACTGACAGTGGCAGGGTAATCCTACCTGGACTTGGGGGACAGGTGGCCCTTTAAGTGGGGGCTTTGGTGGTCCTCTCTCCAAGGGACCTGGTCATTCTGCCCAAATGTACAATTAGTCTCTGCCACATCCAGACCTGCCATTTCCCCCTCAGTCCTAAAGACTGGGCCTCTGCTGCGGCCTGAGACTCTAGGAGCAGTCAGTTACAGGCTCTCCAAGTCTCCAGCTTTCCCCCTGCTCCACAGGGCCTGAGCAGGGGAATATTATTGGACAGCATTCCCCTGAGAAAATATTCTTGGAATCAACAGCCAGAGAAGGAGAGCCAGGCGTGCCCTTTCAGAGTCCTGCTCTCCCACTCCCCTTCCTGGGGCCTCAGCTCAGGGAGTCTTTCAGGGAGAGCAGTAGTGGGGCTAGGGGCAACAGGGGCCCTGTCAGGGAGGGAGGGGACCAGGGGGCCAGGTGGGTCTTCTCCGTTCCTTCAGATTCACCAGGAAGGCTGAGGCCCCAGGGAGATGATGAGATCTGAGCAGGGCTAAAAAGGAAAGAAGAAAGTATCAGATAGTGCATTAAGTCAGCTGCGTGCTGAACACAGGACAGAGAGGCCAAAGGGCAGAGAGCACATCTGGCAATGAAACCTTGAGAGGAGTCCACAGGGCTGGACGCCCAGGAATTGGGGAGGGTGGGTGGGGGAGATACGCACATGCTCTCCAGAACGTGAACATGAAACCACCACAACAAACAACTCTCCCTTTCCTCCCCCTCACTTCCATGCTCAAGAGCCTTACCAGGGCCTCAGGGCTATCTGAGGAGCCTGACAGCCGCCAAAAGACATGATGAGGAAAGAGCTCAAAACCACTCCCACTTCCTGGCATCTTCCCAGAAAGGATTATGTCTCCACAACAACACTGCCCCTCCCCACCCCCAACACACACCATTCCACAGCTTGGGGCTCTTCCTGAAGTTCTGGGGTCCTAGCCCCCTACCCTTTTCTTCCGGACCCCTTCCATGAGCTGTGGAATCGTGCAGAGAAGGCAGGAGTTTCTCTTGAACTTTGTGAACCCCCATTTTAGCTCTGAAATGCCATGAGCTCTAGGAGTGAAATCCCAGTTCTAGCCAAGAAGGCCGACAAAGTTTCAGTTTCTTCCATTTCATGAGGAGAAAAGGAAGTTAAATCTGTGGTTTTAGTGGCTGGGCATGCAGCGGTTGGTTCATCTCTTGGTGGGGGTGGGGCTGGCCCACTCCCTCACCGCAGGGTTTCATCAGATTGCCCATTCCCTGAACAGGGTGGTCCTGTTTTCATGTCCACCCTTTAAGTCCTGAGAGGGAAAGCTGAACCCAAACTTATTCAGAGGGGTCAGGATTTTCCTTGTAGCCATCTTATAATACTAGCTATAATAAAAGTGGTATTTTAAAAAATGATATTTGTTAAACATCTACCATGTACCAAGCACCGTACCAAGTACTGAGATAGATGCAAGTTGGACACAGTCCTTGCCTCACATAGGGCTTACAGTCCAAGTTGGAGGGAGAACAGGTATTGAACCTCCATTTTACAGATGAGGAAATGGAGGCATAAAAAAGTTAAGTGATTTGCTCAAGGTTTCTATGGGTTGGATGTTGGTATTTGTTAAGCGCTTACTATGTGCAGAGCACTGTTCTAAGCGTTGGGGTAGATACAGGGTAATCGGGTTGTCCCACGTGAGGCTCACAGTTAATCCCCATTTTACAGATGAGGTAACTGAGGCACAGAGAAGTTTAGTGACTTGCCCAAGGTCACACAGCTGCCAAGTGGCAGAGCCGGGATTCGAACCCATGACCTCTGACTCCCAAGCCTGGGCTCTTTCCACTGAGCCACGATGTGTCACATCCTTAGGAACAGAGAAACTCTGGGATCCCACGGACAAATAAGATGCATATTCCTACCTGCTGCTTTCCCATGCTGAACTGGGCAGGTCTGGAAAGTGGGGAAGAAAGGCAGGAACTAGTCCTGGGGCTCTGATCAGCTCCCACAGCCCCTCTTCCCACTCTGAATTCTCTCCTAGCTGCAGCTTCCTCCTCCTCCTCTTTGTACTTACCTCTTCTCTGCTCCCAGCTAGGCTCTCCTCCCAGCTAGACTTGCCTTAAAAGTCTAGTCAGTAACTAGGTCTCATGGTCCCTCACACTGACCAAATAGCTAAGGTGCCCAGTGCTGCAGCAACATAGGCGGTAACAGAGGGATGAATCTGGAAAGAAAGGAGCATGTTGCCTCCTCTTCTTACCTCTCCCTGCCTGCCTCTCTCCGTCCCCAGAGATGACAGACTACATGACCCTCAGGGTGTGGACTAAGATAGCTTCCTCCACCTTCTCCTGAGACTAGGAATTTGGGTAATTCCCTTTAAGAGGCTCCTCAAGCTCCTCTTACCTGGGCACAAGGACCTCCCCCCATCCCCCCACCCCCCGCAACCCCCAGAGAAATACAGCCTTATGGGAGATAAAACTGGAAAAAAATCTGAGAGGGAGAGGGCTAGAGCAAAGAAAACCAGCTGAGTGGGAGCCAGCTGAGAAGGGAGCACTGGAGGTTGGAACTGTGCTTTTGAGGGGAAAATGGGACACTGAAAGGCAAGAAAGAGCAGGAAGGCAGTCAAAGGAAGGGATGTAGAAGATATCTGTCTCCCTAATGGTGGTGAGAGGAAACTGAGACTGACTGGAACATGACTCTGGTAAGCAGATAAGAGGCAGCGTGGGTGTCCCAAAATGAACAGTTCAGAGGTACTGAACCTAGCTTTGCCATGGCTGCGCCGGACTTCCCACTGTGATGGACATGCGGAGAGCTAGCCTTGCAGGGCAGTGGGCTGTACTTGACACGATGGCCCTACAGGGCACCTCTCCAACCTGGCCCGGGTCAGCCCAGCCCCTCCATCCACACCTCACCACCCGCCCAGTCACTTAGCTACCCACTGAGTGCCTTGCCACACTCTCTGACCCCCCCACCCCACTCCGAGCCCCGCCGTCGTGCTGCTTCCGGGGCCAAGGAGGTGTTGATGGCCCACTCGCTCCCTCCTCCCTCCTGTCCACAACTTCTGCCACCACTGCCCCTGCGGTGGATGAGCGAGGGGTCAGAGGAAGGAGAGACAAGATTGAGGCACAGTTAAGTAGCTTATCTTGAAAGGAATGAAGAGTGCAAACTGAGGAGGAGTCAGAGAAGAGCATGGAGAAGTAAGAGGGAGAAAGTGGATGGAATACCTTGAAACCAATGATCAGGAGTTTCTGTTATGTTGCAGAGAGGAATGGGTGACCAGTGAAGATTCTTGAGAAGTAGGGAGATGTAAGCAGAATGTTATTTTTGAAAAATGATCCAGGCAGCAGAGTGAAGTGTGCACTGGAGAGAGGAGAGAGTGAAAGCAGGAAGATCAGCGAGGAGGCAGTTACAGGAGTCAAGCAGGGATATGACAATTGCCAGAACCAAGGTGGGGGCCATTTGAATGGAGATGAAGGTTCACTGGCAAAATAGAGGTGAAAGTTGTCTCTGAGTTCATCTACCTAGGCAGCACACTATCCAATGATGCAACCATCAGTAGACAAAGAAGTAGAAAACTGAACTGAGACAACCATCATGTCTTTGGGGGAAATTGGTGACTCAATGTGAAATCACAAATCCACCCTCAAATCTACCAAAGCACATCCTTTCCTAAGAATAACTGTGGTATTTGTTGAGTATGTGGACCAAGCACTATACTAAGCACTGAGGTAGATACAAGGTAATCAGGTCCTTCAAGGGGTTCACAGCCTAAGTAGGAGGGATGACAAGTTGAATCCCCATTTTTGCAGATGTGGGAAATGAGGCATGGCGAAGTTAAATAATAATAATGGCATTTGTTAAGCGCTTACTATGTGCCAAGCACTGTTCTAAGCGCTGGGGGAGATACGAGGTAATCAGGCTGTCCCATGTGAGGCTCACAGTCTTAATCCCCATTTTACAGATTAGGTAACTGAGGCCCAGATAAGTAAAGTGACTTGCCCAAAGTCACACAGCTGACGAGTGGCAGAGGCAGAATTAGAACCCACAACCTCTGACTCCTAAGCCCGTGCTCTTTTCACTAGGCCACGCAAGACATGCCCAAGGTCACACAGCATGTGAGTGGCAGAGCAGGGATTAGAACCCAGGTCCTTCTGATTCCCAGCCCTCATCTAAATCACATCCCTGTCATGGCCCCCTTCTCTGACTAAGCCCTCACTTCCTCTATTTGCCCTCCCTTCTGCATCATTTCCCCTCTAGACTGTAAGCTCATCCCTCTAGACTGTAAGCGCATTGTGGGAAGGGAATGTGTCTGTTTATTCATTCATTCATTCATTCAAAACTATTTATTGAGCGCTTACTGTGTGCAGAGCACTGTACTAAGCACTTGGAATGTACAAGTCAGCAACAGATAGAGAGAGTCCCTGCCCTTTGATGGGCTTACAGTCTAATGGGGGGAGACAGGCAAACAAGAACAATGGCAATAAATAGAGTCAAGGAGAAGAACATCTCATAAAAACAATGGCAAATAAATAGAATCAGGGTGATGTACATCTATTAAACAAAATAAACAAAATTTATTGTTGTGTTATACTCTCCCGAATGCTTAGTACAGTTCTCTGCACACAGTAAGCTCTCAATAAATATGATTGAAAGGCAGGGAGAAAATATGAAAGGTAGGGAGAATAGGTATCAATAGATCAACTGTATTTTTTGTTGACAGCTTACTGTATAGAGAGCACTGGACAATGCACTTGGGCGTAGTTTATGCCCATTTTACAGGCGAGGAAACTGAGGCACAGAGCAGTTAAGCGACTTTCCCAAGGTCACACAACATTCCAGAGGCAGAGTTGGGACTAGAACTCAGTTCTGATGCCCAGTCCCATGCTCTTTCCAGCAGGCAACACTGCCACCCCAAAGTAAACCTGTGAGTAATTGGTTCTGTGGATCCCACACCACCTTATGTGCCCTGGCTGGAGTGGTCCTGCCCCTCCCATGGCAGGGATGTAGTCCCTAATGTTCCAGACCCGGAGCAATTGCATAGGGGATGCAGAAGGGAGGGGGAGTAGGGGAAATGAGGGCTTAGTCAAGGAAGGCCTCTTTGAGGACATGTGATTTTAAGAGGGCTTTGAAAGAAGGAAGGGTGATAGACTTTTGGATATGAAGGGTGAGGTCAGAGGCAGGATGTAGGCAAGGGGTCGGTAGTGAGATGGACAAGATCGAGGTACAGTGTGTAGGTTGGTGTTAGGTGAACGACGTGTGTGAGCTGGGTTGTAGTAGGAACCCATCACTAACAATGCTTCCATTCTTCCCCTCTGAAAAAAGTGGTGGTGTTGGTTAAGTGCCTACTATGTGCCAGGCACTGTACTAAGCGCTGGGATTGATACAAGCAAATCGAGTTGGAAACAGTCCCTGTCCCACATGGGGCTCACAGTCTTAAACCTCATTTGACAGGTGAGATACGCACAGAAAAGTGAAGCGACTTGCCCAAGGTCACACAGCAGACAAGTGGCAGAGCTGGGATTAGAATCCAGGTCCTTCTTATTCCCAGACCTGTGCTCTATCCACTAGACCATGCCGCTTCTTTGGCTAAGGGCTCTTTCAGGGGAGGGAAGAGGATCTGACACGTGTGGCATCAGAGGAAGAGCAGGATGGAGAGACTGAGCACAGTGGTGTTTTTGTATATGTTCTCTCTTCATCCACACTCACATTTGGCACAGGTGGAAAAGTCCTAGGCCTGGAGGAGCCAAAGTAGCTGAGCTGGCACGTCAGCACTTGGTCTTCTGCAGCAGCAACCTCAGCCCTGTCTTGTCCCACAGTGTAATCATCACGGTAATACCTTGAATTTGTCAGGCTATTCAAAGCGCTATTTTTCCAAAGCGCTTTCCCATCAGTTATTTCCTTTTAGCCTCACAATATCCCTCTGAGGGTTGGAAGAGGCAGCTATCATTAATAGTAAGCACTAAACAAATACCATCATTATCAATCCCATTTTACCAATGAGGAAATTGAAGCAAGGTCATCCAGCAGGCCATCAAGAGAGTAAAGACTATGAATCAATCAATAGTATTGATTGAGCACTTATTCTGGGCAGAGCGTTTCATTCAATAGTTCATTCAATAGTATTTATTGAGCGCTTACTATGTGCAGAGCACTGTACTAAGCGCTTGGAACGAACAAGTCGGCAACAGATAGAGACAGTCCCTGCCATTTGACGGGCTTACAGTCTAATCGGGGGAGACGGACAGACGAGAACGATGGCAATAAATAGAGTCGAGGGGAAGACCATCTCGTAAAAACAATGGCAACTAAATAGAATCAAGGCGATGTACATTTCATTAACAAAATAAATAGGGTAATGAAAATATATACAGTTGAGCAGACGAGTACAGTGGTGAGGGGATGGGAAGGGAGAGGGGAAGGAGCAGAGGGAAATGGGGGGAAAAGAGGGTTAAGCTGCGGAGAGGTGAAGGGGGGGTGGTAGAGGGAGTAGAGGGAGAAGGGGAGCTCAGTCTGGGAAGGCCTCTTGGAGGAGGTGAGTTTTAAGTAGGGTTTTGAAGAAGGGAAGAGAATCAGTTTGGCGGAGGTGAGGAGGGAGGGCGTTCCAGGACCGCGCGAGGACGTGGCCCAGGGGTCGATGGCAGGATAGGCGAGACCGAGGGACGGTGAGGAGGTGGGCGGCAGAGGAGCGGAGCGTGCAGGGTGGGCGGTAGAAAAAGAGAAGGGGGGAGAGGTAGGAAGGGGCAAGGTGATGTAGAGCCTCGAAGCCTAGAGTGAGGAGTTTTTGTTTGGAGCGGAGGTTGATAGGCAACCACTGGAGTTGTTTAAGAAGGGGAGTGACATGCCCAGATCGTTTCTGCGGGAAGATGAGCCGGGCAGTGGAGTGAAGAATAGACTGGAGCGGGGCGAGAGAGGAGGAAGGGAGATCAGAGAGAAGGCCGACACAGTAGTCTAGCCGGGATATAACGAGAGCCCGTAGCAGTAAGGTAGCCGTTTGGGTGGAGAGGAAAGGGCGGATCTTGGCGATATTGTAAAGGTGAAACCGGCAGGTCTCGGTAACGGATAGGATGCGTGAGGTGAATGAGAGAGACGAGTCAAGGATGACACCGAGATTGCGGGCCTGAGAGACGGGAAGTATGGTCGTGCCATCCGCGGTGATAGGGAAGTCTGGGAGAGGACCGGGTTTGGGAGGGAAGATGAGGAGCTCAGTCTTGCTCATGTTGAGTTTTAGGTGGCGGGCCGACATCCAGGTGGAGACATCCTGGAGGCAGGAGGAGATGCGAGCCTGAAGGGATAGGGAGAGGACAGGGGCAGAGATGTAGATCTGCGTGTCATCTGCGTAGAGATGGTAGTCAAAGCCATGAGAGCGAATGAGTTCACCGAGGGAGTGAGTGTAAATGGAGAACAGAAGAGGGCCAAGAACTGACCCTTGAGGAACTCCAACAGTTAAAGGATGGGAGGGGGAGGAGGCGCTAGCGAAGGAGACTGAGAATGACCTAAGTACTTGGGAGAATACAACAGAGCTTAGTAGACACGATCCCTGCCCTCAGGGAGCTTACACTCTAGCAGGGGGGATACACTAAAATTAAAAACAGGTAGGAGGAAGCAATAGTGCAGAGATATGTGCATAAGTGCTTTAGTGGGGTCGGGGGATATCCAAGTGCTTAGGTGACACAGATGTGGTGTAGTGGTAATAAGGGGGAGGGAGATCAATCAGGAAAAGTCTCCTGGAGGAGATGGGATTTCAACTGTAGTACTGATTTCAATATGACAGCTCCATGCCAGATTTCTGTGTTTTCAAACATTCTTGGATCTCTTGTACTAGTTGGTGGCAAGCACTGGGCGCACAATACATTTCACATGTGTGATGCCATAAAATGAAAGATAGGATAAATATTTTTAAAGACAATTCACCATTTGGATGGTTGAGGCATTCACATGCCCAGAGGCAGGACAGTAGACCAGCTGTTCTCTTAATAATAATAATAATAATAATAATAATAATAATGATAATAGCATTTGTTAAGCACTTACTATGTGCGAAGCACTGTTCTAACCCTCCCTCCTTTGGATCCTATGATCTGCTACCTTGGCCCAGGACTGCCCTCTCTGCCTGGCCTCTCATGACCTCTGAGAATTCTATCCAGCCCTTTTCCAGAGAGTGGTCTGAGGAGAACGTGGCTTGCTCAGAGAACAGATGTTCCAAGGGGAAATGGGGCTGCAAGAGTGAGAGGAGATGGCTGTCAGTACACCTCATCCAAGCTCCCTGCCTGTCACCACCTGCCTTGGAAACTTTGTGTGTCAGTATAAAGCCCTCCCGCACCTCTCCCACCTGTTGCATTGGTAGCCGGATCGTCCTGTCAGAGGAACCGTGCAGGCAGAGCCCTATGCCATTACTACCATCAACAGGCAAGAGAAAGTGGATTTGAAGCCGGAGAACAGAAAATGGTGGTCGGGGATGTTTGTGTGGGAAGGGAGGAGGTAGGCAAGGATGTGAAACAGAAGCTGCTCTTGTTGCTTCCCCTTTCATGTGACATCACAGAGCAACTTGGTGGAGCTGCTATTCACTGCCACCACTTCTCTGGCAGGACTATTTCCCTCATATAGGTCCTTTGAAAGGTGGATGAATCGGGATGGGGCTGATCCGTCAAGAGGGGCGAGGTGGGCCCCCACATCAGTGTTCATTTCCAAAGGCTGCTTGGCAGCAGCCCCCACCCCCCCCAGCCAAGGTCATGCTCTCTCCCGCTTTCCTTCCCCAACTTTTCTGCTGAGCTTGTGCCAGGTAAAAGGTAATGCGGCTTGCCAAGTTATGACTCCCTCAGCTGCAGAAAGCCTCCAGGCAACTTTTGTTTGGCAGAATCCTCCAATTAAAAAAATCAGCCGGGGAATCCGCCCAATATGAGGATCACTTTCGAGAAAGTCACATCAGCTGTCAGGCCCAAGGGACCATGTTGGTGTGGTTTCATGGGACTGTGTCCAGTGGTTGCATCCAATCTCCTGCCTCATCTAAAGCTCTTGACTCTCCTACTCTTTGGCTCTCTGGCCAATTTTAACAGCACCCTTTCCCTCCACTTTTCCCTCCACAGTGTCTCTTGTCTCATGTGTAAGTAGCCTTTGCAATGTCATGGAAGAAAGGGTGTATATGGTGCTAATTGCAATCTGGGGAGCGGAGTGGCCATGGACTTCTGCCTGGGAGCTCCCTGGCTTTCACTGCCTAGGGCCTGCCAGAGCCCTAACTCGGCCCTGTCTCTGGATCTACCTCCCAGTCTTCTCTCTAAAACCCCATCTCCAGCCTCATTCCAACCCTGTCCCACAGGTCCCAGCCCCCCAATCATAATAATTTAAGCACTTATTATGAGGCAAGCACTGTAGTAAGCACTGAGGTGGATACAAGATAATCAGGCCCCTATGGGGTTCACAATCTAAGGAAGAGGAAGAACACATATTTAATCCCCATTTTACAAATGAGGCAACTGAGACACAGAAAAGTTAAGGGTCTTGCTCAAGGTCGCACAGCAGGCAAGTGGCAGAGCTGGGTTTATAACCCAGGGAAGCAGCATGACCTATTGGAAAAAACATGGCCTGGGAGTCAGAGGACCTACCTGGATTCTAATTCCAGCTATGCTACTTGTCTTCTGTGTGACCTTGGGCTAGTCGCTTCATTTCTCTGTGCCTCAGTTACCTCATCTGGAAAATGGGGATAAAGACTGTGAGCCTCATGTGGGACAGGGACCATGTCCTCTGTCCACCCTGATTATCTTGTACCTACCCCAGTACTTAGTACAGTGCTGGCACACAGTACGCGCTTAATACTTTTTTTATTAAAAAAAAAGTCCTCCGACTCCCAGGCCCTTTCTACTAGGCCATGCTACCCTTCTGATTCCCATACCAGTCTCTCACCCCAGATTTCCATTTCCAGTCCGACTCCCAAGATTCCTGGATTCTTTGAAAATTCCCCATCTTCCAGGCCATGTCACCCTATCAACCCCCTTAGCATTTATACACACATTTATTTATGAATTTCCCCAGGTCTGTTTTTATCATTTCTATCCATGCTCTGATTCTTGTTACTACTGTATATTGGTATTTTATGTCCATTTGTCTCCCCCATTAGATTACGAGCTCCTTGAAGACAGGGACTGCTTGTTTTATTTCTATTGTATGTACCTAGTATGGTGCCTTGCTCATGGTAGGTGTTCAATTAATACTGACCGCAATGATGATGAACAGAGCCAACTTCAAATACTAAATGAGGGAAGACACTGCCTCAGAGCATGGCATGGTGGTGACAGTGGTGCAGCTCCTCAAAAAAATGGCGTCCTCTTTGCCCCAATGACAATGGCAGCTGTGCCACCCCTCAAAAAAATGGCAGAGGCCAGGGTTTCATGTCCTCCTGCCCCTAAGATGGCAGCAGCAGAGTGCTTGGTTGAGGAGCAGCCTCTGGACTACCAAATGTCTGAAGCTGGCCGTGATGATGTTGATGATGACCTACTGCTTCTCTCAAGCTCGCCTACTCACCAAATCCTGTTGGTTCAACCTTCACAACGTGGCTAAAATCCGCCCTTTCCTCTCCAAACTGCTACCACGTTAATCCAAGCACTTATTCTATCCCGCCTTGATTACTATATCAGCCTCCTTGCTGCCCTCCTTGCCTCCTGTCTCTCCCCACTCCAGTCCATACTTCACTCTGCTGCCGGATCATTTTTCTACAAGAACGCTCAATCCATATTTCCCCACTCTTCAGGAAACTCCAGTGGTTGCCCATCTGCCTCTGCATCAAACAGAAACTCTTTACCATAGGTTTTAAAGCACTCCATCACCTTGCCCCCTCCTACCTCACTTTAGTACTCTACTACAACTCAGCCCACACACTTTGCTCCTCTAATGTCAATCTACTCATTGTACCTCGATCTTGTCTATCTCACTGACTTCTTGCCCACGTCCTGCCTCTGGCCTGGGATACCCTTTCCATATCCAACTGACAATTACTCTCCCCCCTTCAACTTCAACTTCAGAACAGTGCTCTGCACATAGTAAGCACTTAACAAATACCAACATTATTATTATTCAAAGCCTTATTGAAGGCACATCTCCTCCAAGAGCCTTCCCCGACTAAGCTCTCTTTTCCTTTCCTTCCACTCTCTTCTGTGTTGCACTGATTTTCACCCTTTATTCATCCCCCGTCCCAGCCGCACAGCACTTATGTACATACCTGTAATTTATTTATTTATATTCATGTATATCTCCCCTCTAGACTGTGAGCTCATTGTGGGCAGGGAATGCATCTGTTATATTGTTATATTGTACTCTTCCAAATGGTTAGTACAGTGCTCCTCACACAGTAAGCACTCAATAAATAATAATAACGTTGGTATCTGTTAAGCGCTTACTGTGTGCAGACCACTGTTCTAAGCGCTGGGGTAGATACAGGGTAATCAGGTTGACCCACTTGAGGCTCACAGTTAATCCCCATTTTACAGATGAGGTAAATGAGGCACAGAGAAGTGAAGTGACTTGCCCACAGTCACACAGCTGACAAGTGGCAGAGCCAGGATTCAAACTCATGACCTCTGACTCCCAAGTCCGGGATCTTTCCACTGAGCCATGCTGCTTCTCTAATAATAATAATGATGGTATTTGTTAAGCGCTTACTATATGCAAAGCATTGTTCTAAGCGCTGGGGGGATACAAGGAGATCAGGTCATCCCATGTGGGGTTCACAGTTTTAATCCCCATTTTACAGATGAGGTAATTGAGGCACAGAGAAGTTAAGTGACTTGCCCAAAGTCAAACAGCTGGTAAGTGGCAGAGCTGGGATTAGAACCTATGACTCCCAAACCTGGGCTCTTTCCACTGAGCCACGTGGCTTCACATGATGATGATGATGAAAAGAACATCACCCTAGAGAGGGAAAATTGGTTCTCTTGACCCCCACGTTCCTTCTGAGAGCTCTGAGTGAGGGATGGGAGATAGCAAAATGACCCCTATCCCCATCATCTTCATCACCACCACCATTGTGATGATCCCTAGCAACAAGATGGTCACCATCATCATTCCCAATATTACTATCCCTTCCTTCTATATGATTAAAACCATTTATTAAGCACCTGCTTAATAAAACCAATACACATATAGTTGTCCTTTGTACTCAAAGCTTCAGGTCCAACAGCATAATAACAAAATAGCATTTATTAAGTACCTATTGTGTGCAAAGCACTGAACAATATGCTAGGAAAAAAGAGCATGGGTGAGAATTAGTTACAGTCCCTGTCCCCTAAAAGGGTTCACAATCTAAGGATAAGGGGGGTGGAGGAGATTGGTGATGGATACACAAGAAAACATGAAATGAAACCTCCCCCACCAAAATAACATTAAAGACCAGGAAAATAGCAGCTCCTCCTCTCCTGATAATCTGATGTCCGGATAAATAATGTTGGTCTATCTGGGGGGTTGTGGGCTGCAGGTTGGGTGTTGGGTGTTTGTGTGTGCAGTGGGGGGTGTTCCATTTTCTTGTGAAAATCAAAGGGAAAGCAAAAACAAAACCCACAAAGAACAATAACAGCAAATAAAAACCCACCAACAATACCTCAAAACATACAGCTGGCCCCCACACAACTAGGCAGATTGGAGCAGGAAACAATAGGAACATTGGAGCAAGGCCTTGCAGCCAAAAACAGCTGTTTCCCATAAATGAGTAAAGACAAATGAACTCAGAAGCTCATCTTCTGTAATAAGTTTTAGAGAAACTAGTAATGTTACTAGATTATTTCAAATTCTAATGGGCTTGGTCTCAAATGCTCATACTGAAAACAAATTGGGCCAAAATTGTAGTTTCACCAATATTTGCAGGATAAAGCCAAAAATCTAGATATCCCTAGGTGGAGAAATCACATTTTATCAGGAAGCAGCATGGTTGAATGGATAACGCAGGATCCTGGGAGCCAGAGGACCTGGGTTCTAATAATCCCGGCACTACCACTTGCCTGCCCTATGACCTTGGGCAAGTCACTTCACTTCTCTGTGCCTCAATTTCCTCAACTGCAAAATGGGGATTCAATTTGGTTCTCCCTCCTACTTCGACTGTGAACCCCATGTGGGACAGGGACTGTGCCCTATCTGATTAACTTGCAGTTACCCAAGCTCTCAGAACAATGCTTGACACATAGTAAGCTCTTAACACATACCATAAAAAGAGTCTCAAAATAGTCTACAAATCCAGGAGGATTCAAGTAAGCTCCCCCTCTAGATTTTAAACTTGTTACGGGCAGGGAATGTGTCTGATAATTCTGTTGCATTGTACACTCCCAAGCGCTTAGTAAAGTGTTCTGCCCATAGTAAGCACTCAGTAAATACCATCGATTGATATTCAGAAAGAGGGTCTTTCTGTGTGAGAAACACTCGAGCTTTGTTCGGGCAACTTGTGTGATGGGTCTTTGTGAGTCAACATAGGGGCCTTATGACGTCACCATCATAAGGCTGCAGTCCCCGCGCTGTGGGCCAGCCAGCAGTTGGCAGCTCCGAATGGGGCCGGAGAGGAGGCCCCTACCTCAGGAAGAAAACCTCATGAACTCCGGAATCTTTCGCTTCTTGTTGCTGTGGATAATCCTGCTTATTGTATTTGAAATATTTCTTGAGCTCCGGCAAAAGAAGGCAGGGGACCTGGGATTTGAGGGCCCCAAGGGAGCAGAATATGGGGCGGGGGAGGGAGGAGATGGGATTAGGAATATATGGGGATGAATGAGGATGATGGCGAAAGAGTAGAGAACAAGCGGGGGGCGCGCTAAGGGTAGGGTGGTCTGAGTTTGGGCACGGGGCAGCTCAGTGATCTGGCTCCTCTTCTCCTCCAGCGTCCCCTGGGACCAAAAACTCTGAAATGGAAACAAAGGAATCAACAATTTGGTAAGGGTCTCTGGCTCCAGATCACCTACAACTTCGGTCCACTTTTTCTTTCTCCCTATGCTATCCGAGCAGTCTCGAACCTCACTCAGCTTCAATCCCTCTTTTCTTTTCCCTGCCGCCTGGACACCTCCACCTTTTTCGAACCAGGCCCTGGGGCGGTGTTTCCCACCTAACGACCTCGTCCTTTGGTCAGTCTCTCCCTTTTTTGCACTCTCTTTCTGTCTCTCCCCTCCAGCAATTGCGTTCTTGGGACCCACTGGAGAATTGACGAGCCTGATTTGGGGAGTCCTAGAGTGAGTAATAAAGAGGTTTGGAAGGGGAGGGCCACACAAGGAGGAAGAAAGTTGAATGGGGCCCAAAACGAGGAGAGAAGGGATGGGGGAAGAAACATAGATGATCCTGAAATTGGCGTGGTGGCATTAGGAATCTGGGCCAACTGCCTGGGGTCCTCGGGTCTTTGCCAGCAGGTTACTGTTTCTGCGTCTTCTTTGCCTGCTCCGCCGTTTCTCGACACTTGACTCCCAAAACCAACAGGCCTGCCCAGAGGAGCGAGTCCCAGAGCAGCGACCCAGAAAGTGCAAGAGAAAGGAATTGGAGAGCCAGTCACAGCTCCGGCTCCTTGGAGGAGCGCAACCCAAGCCAGGCCCGAGATTCGGCTGCTGCACCGGGGTCCTGCCCCTTTCCCTAGCTTGGCATTACCTGCCATCTCCGGGCCCTGCCCAGAACCGGAGTCCCCAAGTTTTGCAGCTGCTCAGCTCCGAGGCCCTCCAGAACCCAGAACGCCATATCGAGACCCAGGTCCCTTCAATCCTGGACTCGCCGCCATCCCAAGCTTTTCTGGCCAGTGAACCCCCACCGTCTCAGGTCTCTCCACCTCAGCCACTGCCACCCTACTAAATTCCTCTGTTTGCAGACTTCCCTCTCAGCCCTGATGCATTTCGGTCTCTGGGTCTCCTCCCCCCGCACCCGATGCATTTCGATCTCCGGGCCCTCCCTCACCCCCACGTTTCCCACCACCACCACCACTATCAATGCAAGTTTCTCAGACCCTGTGCCTCTCTCTCCCATTTCCTGCAGGTGCAATCTTCAGGCACAAACCAGCTACCTCTGCAGATTGAGCCAGCCCCAAATTTGGAATCCAACTCGAGTCTCTCGCAGATGCCACCCCAGGCTGGCGACCCCCAGCATGAGATCGCACCATCCCCCCTGGTACCTTGCCCTCGGCAAGATCAGCTTCCTCCTCTTCAGCCTCTTCCACTCTCCGACAGTCCCTTGGCCAGCCCCATGGGGCAGGAGGGGCTCCAGTACCAGAGCCCGGAGGCCGGTCAGCAGCGAGGGGCTTACGGCTGCTGCGCCTGTGGGGAGGAGCCCTGGGAGATCGGGGAGCTCCAGGACCTCGGGGATCCCACCACCCTGATCGCAAGCCTGGTGGAGTCGCTCGGCCGCCGGCGCATTTCCCGCGACCTGAGGCTCCTGTTGATGCAGCAGCTATGGAGTGGCCGCCAGGAAGCGGCACCCATCTTGGCTTACCCAGTGTGCCTATCCTGTGGTCAGTTCCAGAGCCCCACTACTCATCTGGCCAGACGCCAGCCGGCGGCTAGGCTCCTGGTCTTTCCCCAGCTGCAGCCCTGGCCCCCGGGCCAGAGCTTAAACTCCAAGACGGTCCGCTTCAAACTTTGCATTGGCTTTGGCCTGCGCCTGCGGAGGAAGCGCGTCCAGGTGCACTCGACCCCCGGGATGGGAGAAACAGGAGCCGAGAATTCTGGGCCAGAGTCCCCGGACGGTGTCTTTGATAATCCCACTGTAGCCCAGAGTCCTCATGTCAGCTCCAGCGAACCTTGCTGGTCTGCTACAGACTCGGATTAGCTGCGTTCCCTCTGCCCAAGATGGAGGCGGTAGAAAGGGGTAAAGGACTGAAACCCCATCACGTGACCTTCAATAAAGCTGGAAGCTGTGCAGCCTCATGGTCATGTCCTTGTAATCAGTGGCCACCTCTGGTTCCTGGGAAGGTTCAATCCCCTCGGGAAGGTTCCAGGGTCTCACCCCCTGCTAATGAGGAGTATTATTCCCCATTGCTCAGAAGGGGAATTGAGACCTGGAGATGGGACTGGACCACCCTACCCCAACAACTTCCCCACAAGGGTCTGTCTCCCTAGGAATCAGGGTTGGTCCCTGCTTACATCACCACTTAATTTCCTAGGGTACTCCATCTCCCTCTCCCATGAACCTTGGCCATCTGACACAGCCTGAGTAATTCAACTTTCTTCAGGCTTATTGTCGGTCCATAGTGCCTGATTGGTTTAGTTAAGTGGTTTACATTCATATCCATACTTTTGTGGGTGTGTGCCTCTGAGGGCAGTCACCACACAGCAATTTGGACATGATCCCTGCTCCCCATGAGGCTCTTAGTCTAAGTAGGAGGGAGAATGTCTATTTAGCCTCCATTTTACAATGAGGAAACTGAGGCATAGAGAAGTTAAATGACTTGCCCAAAGTCACATAGCGAACAATTGGCAGAGACAGGATTAGAACTCAGGTCCTCTGATTCCCACTAGGCCTTGCTGCTTCTCAATCAATCATATTTATTGAGCACTTACTGCACGCTAAGCATGCAGATGGAAAATAAAGAAACAGACTGGTTGATTTCCCTGGCACTGCCTAGAGTTAACTTGCTCTGGAGTTTTCCTCAAAGCAAGATGGGCAGGGCATTTGAGGCCTCATTTGACCTTTAGAGAAATAAAGCCGATTGGTCCGGGGCTGAAATAAAGTGAAGTGGGATCAGACGTCCCAGGCTTCCGGCAGAAACAGAGGGGCTTCCCCCAGAGGGAAGTCCCAGTGGAGCGGGAAGCTGGGATTGGATCTGAAAGAAGAGAATTAGGAAGTATTACCTGCATAGCAGGCCAGTTGGGGAACTATGCATTTAATCGTATTTATTGAGTGCTTACTGTGTGCAGAGCACTGTACTAAGCACTTGGGAGAGTACAATACAACAATAAACAGACATATTCCCTGCCCATAACGAGCTTACAGACTAGAGATGAATTTACAGTCTAGAGAACCAGGCAGACAAACAAACAGGCAATAGGAAAAGAGTGGCGTGGGCCAGTGGATCAATTATATTTATTGAGCATTTACTGTGTGCAGAGCACTGTACTAAGTGCTAGGGAGAGTACAATACAACTGAGTTGGTAGACCTATTCCCTGCCCACAAAGAGTTTACATTCTAGGTGGGGAGACAGACTTTAAAATAAATTATGGGTATGGACACAAGTGTTTGTAGAGTTGAGGGTGTGGTGAATAAAGGGTACAAATTAAATTGCAAGGATGATACAGAAGGGGAAGGGAGTAGGGGAAATGAGGGCTTAGTCAGGAAGACCTCTTGAAGGAGATGTGATTTTGATAAGGTTTTGAAGATGGGGAGAGTGGTGGTCTGTCAGATATGAAGCAGGAGGAAATTCCTCACCCATGCCTGGTTCCTGCTCTTCACTCCAAACCTTTATCCTCAGTACCACCCTCTGCCCCAAACCCCAGGGTGAGGAGAAGGGTAGCCCTACCTGAAGGAGGCACGTAATTGGGTAGCATTTGTGCCTGATGTACCGCCCGTGCCCAATTCACCCTCTCTCCCCTCCTCTGATAAGCCCTCCTCCTCCTGATTTGGGGAGATCACTGAACAGTGCCCTCCCACCTCTTCTGCCAGGTCCACCTCACCCTAAGCACTAATCATCTGTGACCTCAACTCATTTATTGATTAGAGTTTGTGTGGGTCTCTGGTTGTCATTGTATCTCTCTGTCAAAGTCACCCAGTTCAGGCTGGGAACTCCTGGAGGAGAGGGCAAGTTGGAACAGAGTTGTATAAGATAGAGCAAGACAGAGAGAAGCAAGCAAGGAGTCACAGGGAGGGCAGGACTGGGCAGGGTGAGGTAAGGCCCAGGAGGGTGAGATAAAGTTGGGGTGGGAGCAGGGAAGGGTGGGGAGAGCAGGATGGACCTATTTGAGTGGCCCTGTCTAGACCTGTATGGATTCAGAAAACCCTTCTTGCTGGTGATGGGGAAATCGATCAAGCAATAGTGCTCATTGAGAACTTACTGTGTGCAGAGCTCTGGAAGAAGCATTTGGGAAAGTACAATAAAAAAGAGTTAATAGATACGATCTCTGACTTCAAAGACCTTACAACTTAATGGAGGAGACGGACACTCAGATCAATCTCAGAGAGGGGGAAGCCGTGGCATTTAAAGCTATGCAAGTGCTGAGGGAGGCATGACTACCCAAGTGTTTAGGTGGCCCAGAAGTTCTCTTGTAGCTGTAGATGGGGAGATGAGAAGGTCCTGGGAATAATCAATGAGCCCCAGGACTACTGACTGTCCCACTTCACACCCGGGCTGGATGCAGAGATAGTTGCCCAGAAAAAAGACACTCCCTCACCCCCATCACTTTCACCCCTCTCTCTGTCCCCTGGATCCCAGCCACCCAAAGAACAGCATCCGGTGGAGAGGGAACTGAGAGAAAGTTCACGTTCCTGAGAACCGTCAACATTAGAGCCAATTCAAACACCCTTCCCCTCCGCCAGTCCCCTCAGAGGGGTGGAATGACTGAGTCCAGATGATCTTCCCCCTCAACCACAGCATCTTCGACCACACCAGAGTGTCTCTCTCCTGGCCAGCGAAATCTCCGGGCTGGAGCATCTGCAGCCAGAATCTCTTCCTGTGGACAGAGCAGAGCTCTTTGTAGTTGGACTGTGCCTCTCCTCCACGGAAGGACGCCGAGAGAAGGCCCGGCTCAGCTGCCCGGAAGTCAGCTCTGCCTCCTTTCCCCTCCTCCAACCTCCCTGCCGTGGACCAGCAGGAGGTGACTGCATGGCCTTTTCCAATGCAACCACCACAGTGGGCAGCTCAGCCCTCCCAGCCACCTTTCGGGCCGAAGTCATCTTGGTTTTCCGCCTGTTCCTCGGGGTCTGCTTCCTGGTGGGGATTCCTGGGAACGCACTGGTCATATGGACCATCGTGGCCCAGCTCCGCCAGCACTCCACCACCATCCGCCTCCTCCTGCATCTGGCCGTGGCTGACCTCCTGGCCCTGCTCACGCTGCCCCTCTGGATCTTTGTCTTCGGTGGCCACTGGGTGCTGGGCTCGGGGCTGTGCCGCCTGGTCACCTACCTCGTCTACCTCTGCATGTATGCCAGTGTCTTCCTTATCACCCTCATCAGCCTGCACCGCTGCTTGGCCCTGCGGTGCCCATTGGCCTGGCAGCAGTGGCAGAGGCCGAAGGTGGTCTCAGGAGTGGTGGGGGCCACCTGGGCCCTGGCCGCAGGGTGTGCTGGCCCCGTCCTTGTGTTCCTCGTTCCTGTGGAGCCATCTGGGCAGGGCCGGTGTCCCAGGCAGGTGTACGATAGCGGGGCCCAGCGCCTGGCAGTCAACGTGACAGAGACGTTGTTTGGCTTTATCTTTCCTCTCTCCATCCTGCTTGTGTGCTCCACCTGCGTGGCCCGCGGGGTCCGACAGGTCAGATCTCCACGCGGCGGTCGGGCGGAGAGGCTGGTAGCAGCTGTGGTAGTGGCTTTCTTCGTGTGCTGGGCTCCCTTCCACATCTGCAACCTCACAGTCATCTCTTCCCTGTTGTTGGAGCCCTCGGCTGCAGCCTTGGCCCTCTCTCTGCAGAAGGCGGTGGAGGCCCACAGGCCTCTGGCCACAGCCCTAGCCTTCTTCAGCAGCAGTCTCAACCCTGTGCTCTATGCCTTCTTTGCCTGCCACTTCCGGAAGGGGCTCAGGGCCACACAGTTGGCCAAATTTTTTGGGCAGATGAATGAGCCACGGGAGGAGGAGCCACTGCCCAAGTCTCCTGGAGATGGGAGGCTGGGAACTGCCACCGTGATGTAGCCTCTGCCTGGGTCTGACAGCTTGCTGGGTCTGCACTCTTCCAAAGGACGACAGAGGCGTTGCCACTCCTGAGTCCTGCCGCTGCCCATCCGACACATCTCCTGAGACTCCACATAACCAGCTTCTCTTTCACTCCAGGTCTCTTTCCTGCTTTGAAGGGCTTGAGGAGCAATCCTTCCCAGGGCCCCTTCAAGTGGGGCTGGAGCTACTGGGCTGCTCTCACTGCTTTTGGTGCCAGGTTGTACCCCACTTACCCCCCCCATCTCTGCCCCTCCTCATTCCTCCACCCTGGAGCTGGCAGGGCTGTAGCTCCTGGAATGGCTGTGCTGCTCTGCCTGCTCTCACCTTCTTACTTAGCTGACCCCTTCACCCATTCCACCTAAGTGAACCTTCTCACTGTCCCTCATTCTTGCTTCTCTCACCTCCAACACCTTCGCTCCTACCCATCCCCCTGCTTTGAACTCTCTCTCCTTTCAAGTCCGCCAGGTTATGGTTCTCATGATTTTCAAAGCCCTCCTGAAATGCTACCTCGCCAGGAGGCTTTCCCTAATTATTTTTCTTCTCCTCGGATCATACCCCTCCTACCCCTACCTCAGCATCAATATGCTCATAGCCAACCATAGCACTTTTGTACACTCGATTTTTACCTGCTCTACTATTTAGACATCTCTTTAAGGCATTTATCCACCTTTCTATTCTCTTTTGCCTCCTACCTGTAAATAAGTTGGTGTCCACCTCCCCCATTAGATTGTAAGTTCTTTGAGTAGGGATTATATTTTTTACCTCTATTGTAGTTTCCCAAGCACTGACTGCAGTGCTCTGTGAGAATAGAGGGAGAGAGAGGGAGAGGGAGAGAGAGAGAAAAGAAATAGATGAGGTAGATAGATATGGACAAATAGATGTGTTGGATTTTTCTCAGGGCCTCTAATGGTAAGCAGCAGGAGGACTCTCGAATGGTTCTAACCCAGGAGTTTCTGATGGCTGGGGCAAATTGCAGGGGCCAGAGGGGTGCTGAAGGAGTGTCAGGGAGCTTAATCAGGAGGTGAACACAGACGATGAAAGTTAGGGAAAAGACTTCTTGTCATATGGCTTTCCCGTGTTCAGAGATCTTGAATCACTTTCTCCACCCGAACCGGTCATATTTCCTGAGTCTGTACCTTCCAGCACGGTTGTGTGACCTTTTTTTTTTTTTTTGGAAATCAGCTGTCAGTAATCCCAAGAATCACATTCCACTTAAACTGTGGTCCAGGATTTGGGGAGTTGCTTTTTGTCTTTCACATCTTAAAGCTGACATGGATGAAGCGGTGCGTGATCCCCCAATGTAAGGAAAAAGGAAGACAATGAACAGTTGAAGAAACGTTAGTGTACTTGATTAAAGGGCATCAGTAAATCTCAAGCCTGTGGGTCACACTGCAGTCTGTCACTGACGTGGACTTTCGGTCCAATCTAGTAATGGCACTGCTTTACATAAGAAGATAAGAAGGCATGACAGTTTTCATTCTTTCTGTATATTGACTTTCTCTGGTATCACTGATTAGAAAGGTTATTGTTTTTAGATTCAATTCTTGATTTTAAAATTGGTTTTTGAAAATACAGAAATGGACGATTTATGTTTTGATGTTGAATTGAACTCACTATGACTCTGGCAATGATACTGTGCAAAATCTGTCCTTGCAGGAATCTGGGGCTGAATAGAGGTACGGTCTGGTAAGACTGCAGGAGAAGGGCCCTGTGCAAACATGAACAGTGAACCCAGGGCCCTTCAGTCTGAAGAGACTGGGAGCCTCCTGGACTAAACTGGTTCTTGCATGGCCAGTGACACCAGATTTGGGTCTCCAGGCGCCAATAGCTTGCTCCCCCATCCTGAATGGCCTCAAAAATAGCTCGACTGATCATTCTGCTGCCCCAAGGCCCCTTGACTGTATTCCCATAGCTTTATGAAAATCTCATTAGGAATTCCTTCAGTAAGTCTTCCCTGACTAATCTCTCATCACTCCCACATCCCCCCATCCTGCTTCTTCAGCACTTCCCCTCCACCTATACACTTGAGTCCCCATGTCCTTCCTCCTATAGCCCTTATGTACATATCTTTAAACTCTATTGTTTCCCCCAACCTGTATTTATCTTAGTGTCTGTCTCCCCCACTAAATGGTGAGGGTCTTGATGGCAGGGATCATGTCTACTAACTTCATTGTTCTCTCCCCGGGGCTTAGTACAGTGCTCTGCACAGAGTAAGCACTCAATAATTACCATTCAGTCGATCAATCATACTTACTGAGCACTTCTGGGGTGCACAGCACTGTAATAAGCACTTGGGAGAGTGCAATATAACAATAATAATAATAATGGTATTTGCTATGTATTTACCATATGTCAAGTACTGTTCTAGGCGCTGGGGTAGATACAAGGTTATCAGGCTGGACGCAGTCCCTGCCCCATGTGGGGCTCACAGTCTTAATCCCCATTTTACAGATGAGGGAACTGAGGTACCAAAAAGTGAAATGACTTACCCAAGGTCACGCAGCAGACAAGTGGCAGAGCCAGGATTAGAACCCAGGTCCTTGTGACTCCCAGGCCCATGCTGTATCCAGTAGGCCACATAGATACATTGAATGATCGATTGATTGATGACTGGCCTCTCCCTCAGGGTCCTCGGCCACTCTTTAGAGCCATGGGGGTACGTCTACACCTACGCTCGCAGGTCCAAATCCCAGCTCCTGCTACCTGGGTGGAGAAGCACTCAATCCAGTAAACTCTGGGGGCAGAACTGAAGCAATCCCTTGAATTCTCCTTCTGGGCTCCAGGGACTTTGGTGGGCACTCTTATAAGGCGGGGATAGTTTCTGCACTAACCCTCTAGCATTTGCATCAGTGTTGCCCTCTGCTAAAGAGGCTTGGCCTGTGGCCCTACCCCACAGAACCAGCAACCACTAGTGAAGGGGCTTTTCCAGTGTTAGGGGGTGAGTTGAGGTTCGGATATCTGGTTTGGGGGGCTTCTCTGAAGCCTGCTGCTGTCTAGAAGGGAGAATTGACAGTACAGGCTGTACTTGTGGGGGTTTCTAGGCTAGAACCCCCAAAGGTCTCACCTGAGCCTATTCTCAACCTGAATCAGCCAGGACATTTCCCCCCCCCCCCAAATCTGTAGGAGTTTTTTCACCCCCACAATCCTTAGCTTTCTATACCCTTTAAGTATTCACCCTCATCATCCAGCATCTTGAATGTCATCTCACCCGAATCAGCCCTGAAGTAGCGGAGGTTCACTACCAAGTCCTGCTCTATGGCCTATGCGGTTTTCTTTCCCCTTCCACAGTAGCATGGTCCTAATATGGGCATGGATACCCAGAACTCGAGAGGCACAGATACATCAGCTTATATACGAAGAGATGAAATGCATTTTACTAGAGTAAATGAAGGCTTGAGTGTTAGGTAGATTCACCAACGGCAGTTAGCATTCAACAAATTTATACCAGGAAATCATTCAGCCTAAGGACTAAGTCAAAATGACATAAAATAAATGACCTGGACTTTTCCTTCCCTAGATTTTTCCTGTATTAGGGTTCTACAGTCTAAGTTTCAGAGGCTCATCAGCTAGCCCAGCATGGGCTGCAGGGTCTCTGTCTTTCTCACTCTGTCTCCCTCACTCTTTCTTTCTCCTTTTTCATGTGTTCTTCATGACTTGCCTCACCAGCTCCATCGACCTAGACTCCTTCACCTTGGCATTTTCCTAGCAAGAGGCATTGAACTTCCCATCTCCCTCCTATTTAACTCTCTTCCCCAGTCCCAGAAAACAGTCCCAATTCCTAAACCAGTATTGGCTCAGCCTCTGGCAATATTACCAGTTATGAGACTCCATAAGGGAGCTTTTCGTTCTCTTTAAATCAGGCACATATTTGAGCCTGTGAATTGGCTTAGGACCTTCAGGGCCTCCCCACCTCTTTTGTCCTTAGCAGCCCGTTGACTAGGAGCCATTTTCAGGTCCAAGGAAATTTTGGGATTTCACAATACAAAGGCAAGTCTTTCCATATGCACATTCAAGAAATAGTAATATGCAAGATAAACAGAATTTTAACCCCAAAGAGGTTTACCCCCAAAGAGCCTTATCATTATAAAGGATATTCAGGAGCAGAACTACTTGCCATCTCAACTCATACTCCTGGGGGTCCCTCACTGGATTTTCCCCAGTCGGGGGCTCCCTGAAAAATGGTGACCCTGGGGTTGCTCTCCCCGCTCCCTGCCCCCCAAGGAAAACTAGCTCTGCATAGCATTAAATATTAACATGAATATGAGGACAATAACACTGTAGGTGACATGTGTCTGCCACTGGGAGACTGAAGAAATGCAGTCAAAAGCCTGGGCTTATTCAGTTAGATTCACAGTCAGAACACAGAAACCAAGGCCCAGGATGTATTGTAAGATACTTCTGATTTTTGAAATAAAAGTCAGAATAACTCCAAGGAATGTGTCTACCAACTCTGTTGCATCATCTGCTTGCAAGAATTTAGTACAGTGCTCTGCACACAGTAAGTACTCAGTAAATACCATGACTGGATTGGGGGATTCAGGGGGAAAGGGCTCAGTTATCTCAACTCCAGAATTTTTAAATTTCTGTGTTGGTTTCAATTCCTCCCATTTACGTCCTGTTTTGGCTTCTATTCACCTTCCCGTTGCTCTAATTTCACTTCTTCTCAGGAAGTCTCTGGCTTGGCTTCTTTATTTCTGGGGAAAATACCTTTTGCCGCTTGCCCCTCCCAGGTCACAGGGAGCAAGAACTAGGATTTCTCAGCTTTATTCTCTCCAGTGAGGAGTTGGAAGGAGCTATTTAATCAGTCAAATGTTATTAAATGCCCTTGGTATTCCAAGCACCAAAAGACTGATGACCTCAGGATAGGACTTAACCTCGGGTGGTGTGAGTCGGGTGGCTGCCCAGGGCACAGAGCCTCAGGTGTAGAAAAGCTGGTATTGCAGGGTCCTGGGCTGAGAGGGTGAGGGTTTAAAAGCAGAACTAATCTGCGGTGCTGGTCCTTACACTCCTTAAACTTAGGAAGCAGCGTGGCTCAGTGGAAAGAGCATGGGCTTTGGAGTCAGGGCTCATGAGTTCGAATCCCAGCTCTGCCACTTGTCGGCTGTGTGACTGTGGGCAAGTCACTTAACTTCTCTGTGCCTCAGTTCCCTCATCTGTAAAATGGGGATTAAGACTGTGAGCCCCACGTGGGACAACCTGATTCCCCTATGTCTACCCCAGCGCTTAGAACAGTGCTCGGCACATAGTAAGCGCTTAACAAATACCAACATTATTAAACTGCCTTCTCCCTTGACTTGGCCTAGTCCTGGGCTTAGCACACTGCCTTGAGTGACTGCCATACCCTACCACCTATAAGCCTCCGTGCCAACCCTGGAAATGAGGAAAACCCAGCCCCTTTAGGACCTTTCCCAGCTCAAGGCTCCACTGCCCCTCAGGGGCAACTGCAGGCAACTGGAGGGAGGGAGGAACGAGGAGTGGGTCCCTACAGGGAGCCCTTAACTTTGACAGTGTGTGTGTGGTGGGGGGAGGAGGGGAAATCCCCCAGTTAAAACCTTCGGTCCCCTGCCCTTGGGGAAGAGGCAAGGGGGTAGCCAGTTGGAGGGGAGGTGGGGGAGAAAGAGGGGAAATAGGTCCCGCTAGAGATATTAGCACTAATGAGGCAGGCGGCCTGGAGAGCTTTTAAATCTGCAGCCGCTTCCGCCAGGCGGCCTGCGCTCTCCTGCACTCCTCGGATCCTCAATCAGGGGCCAGCGCAGCCTGTTCCTCAGCTTCCAGGAAATCTTGTTGGGAGATGGGGCCCTGGGGATGAAAAGAGAGCAGCTTTCCCACCCCAAAAACAAGACTGTGACCATCTCCTCCTCGCCTGCCCCTCCACCCCCACCCCCCTGGCCCAGGAGCCAGGTTGAAAGCCTCCCCGCAAAGTAGTTCTCTCCCCCGCTGCCCCTGCACCATTTCCTGGAAGCGGGGGACAGGCTGCGCCAGACCCTGATTGAGGATCCAAGGAGTGTGGGTGGGAGGGCCAGAACCTCTGCAGATTAAAAAGCTCTCTGGGCCGCCTGTCTCATTAGCACTAATGTCCCCTGGGTTCCCCCCTCCTTCCTGCTCTCACCCCAGTAAGAGCCCAAGCTCTTTCTGGCTACCCTGAGCCCCCAATACCTCAAGGAGACAGGGAGTCCCTGGATTTTGTACCCCATTATTTAACTCTATCTGGGTCCCAGAGCTTCACTCCTGGGGGTTCCCCCACTGGCCCTAGATAGGGACAGGCACTCTTGGGGTTCTGGTTTGCAAGAGGATAACGGGGGTGGGTGGTAGGGGCTGCCAGATGAGGCCCAAGGGGTCACTCCGCCCCCACGGTACTCCAGCTCTCCTCTGGCTTCCCAGAGTGACCTAGACCCTGCTCTGTCACAGCCGCCCCCCACCTCCGGAAGAGCCCCTCCTGCCTGGGGACAACTTCCCCACCCTACCTACCCCTGTCCCAACACACTCCTGGTGGAGTCATGTGGCCAGGCTCTTCATTAGGATCCAGCCATATAAACCATGAGTGCCCTTGCTCCAGCCTACTGGGGGGATACTTCAGGGCTAGGGGCACGTGTACACGTGCACAGACACACACACACATCCACACACACACACAGGTGAGCCCCCTGGGTGGCACGGGAGGAGAGGGGATTGCAAATTCAGTAGGGGATGGCCAGGGACATTGGCATTCTCAGTGGGACATGGACGTGTGCCTGGTAGTTGCGCGCTTAGGTGGGGGAAGGTAGAAGAGGTTGGGGGGTGGGCAGGGAATTTGCACCCTCAGCAGCAGGGAGGGTAGAGATGGGTCCAGGGCCCGAGTTGGCGCTGGACACAGGCCTCGCTGGTCTCTCTAGGCTGGGCAATGCTGAACACACTACTGCTAAGCTGGGTCATGCTGCAGGGTCTGCAGAGCATCCTGACTATTGAGCCCGGCCAGGAACACCTGGACAGCATCAGCAGGGCCAGTTACTCGGGCCTCCTGCGCACAGTCCCTGTGGCCCCACCAAGACTTCCAGGTCAGTGCTGCCCTGGCCCCGGGGAGCATTAGCAGGTTGGGGGGCGGTGGGTGGTTGGGAAGAAAGAGAGAAGGGATCTCTCCCAGCATGAGCACCCACTTCCTTGGCCAGCCCCTTCCAGGCTTCCCCTCTTCCAGCTTTCCGAGTCCCTGGCACCATGGACTATGAACTCCAAACTCATGACTTCTATCTTCCACCCCTTTTTCTTTTGTAAAACCTTATCCGGGACCCATTTCCCCCCAGTACCCCCTGCCCAGGTGGTTCATTGAAAGTCTAAGGTGTGACGCCAGGCCCCTCTCACCCCTGTGCCTCTATGCCAGATGCTGCCCTGAGGCCGGAGATGGAGCGGATGGCAGCAGAGCTGGCAAATGAAGATCGGACGCAGGAAGCCGGAATCTTGACATCAGGGGTAAACCGCCCCACATGGCTAGGAGGACGCTACCCCTTCAATCCAAGAGCTCCTTGGCCCCTAGAGCCCTGCACCAATAGGCACAGACCCCAGGAGCCTAAAGGACCAAGCGGTCCGGGGAAAGGGAGCAGACTTGCTGGCAGGGTCGAGGACATTATAGCCCAGGGAAGGGTCAGCAGAGCTCTAAGACAGGAGAGGGAAAAATCTCCAGTCTCAATGGCTTTGGCCACCCGCTGCCCTCACGTTCCTAGGGCCAGAATGGAAGGCAGAGTCCTCAGGTCCTCCCCACGAACCGAATTCCCAATGGGGTTATCCAGCCAGGCCTTTAAGCCTTGGTGGGGGTGGGAGGAAGAGTGGGGAGAGGAAGAAGACATTAGCAGGCGTGGCTGCTCCCATCCCTGCTTTAAGCCTCTTTGGCCCCATCTGGACATCAAAGGGGCTGGCAGTCAGTCAGGAAGCAAAAGCAGCCGCGAGGTGCATGCAGTAGTGGCAGTGAGCAGGACCAATCCCCTGATTTACCCCTCCACCCTAAGCCCAGAGAGCACTAATGAGAGCAGAGGACAGGTGGTCTACGCCTGTGGGTTCTGGGTTTCTTCTTGGCTTTACCATCCCCACTTCGGGAGGTGTATGTTGGGGGGTAAGGCAGGTGATATTAGGGAAGATGCCTCGAGGGACGTACTGGATATCTGAGGGGAACGCTGGGCCATTCCTGCTCTGGTACTCCCCCACCTCCTTCCTCAGAAAGGGAGTGCGGGGCTGGCAGAACGTGTGCCTAGGTCACATGAAGCTCCTCCGCTCTTTTCCTCTTCAGGTGCCGGACCTACAGGGCCGAGAGGAGCGCTCCCCCCGTCGGTGTGTTCGCCTACTCGAGTCCTGCCTGGGTCACCAGCTCCCTTGTTGCGACCCCTGCGCCACTTGCTACTGTCGCTTCTTCAACGCCTTCTGCTACTGCCGGAAGATCAGCGCCACCTACCCCTGCAGCCGCAATTAATCTGGGGCTGGAGGGAGGGGGCCGGTTCTTAAAATGCAAATAAAGGCTTCCGTGGTCAGACCTGGCAGCAGGCAGCTCGGTCAATGGTATTTATTGAACGCTTACCGTGTACAGAACAGTGTACCGAGCGCTGAGGAATACAAAACTCCAGAGGTGGGAGACATGTTCCCTGGCCCGAGGCGTTCCTTCAGCCCGTGCTCTCTCTGGGCCGAGGGGTTTTCGGGGGCCCAAGGGGGGAAGGCCGAAAGGAAAGACCCGGAACTGCTCGGGATACCGCCCTTCCCTTAAGACGCCCACACCCCCATTTTATCCATCGCTTGTCTCCCATCGGCAACCCAGAACCCCCACCCCAGAAAGCGGTGAAGCGATCGGTCCCTGACAGGGAAGCCCGCTGACCCCTACCCGTCCTTCTCGAACACAGTCCTTTCCAGATCCCCGTCCCCACCCCTGGAACCGGGACGGCGTTTCCTTCCTTCCTTCCATCTCCAGATCCCGTCCCCCTGTCCCTCACCCCTTGGAATCCGCGACTTCGCCTCCGCCCGAGCCCTCTCCCCTTAGAGCGTCTGCTCCCGAGGTCCCGCGGCCTCCGGGGTTTCTACGGCGCCCAGATGCCCGCCATTGGGCGAACGAGTTCAGGCGGATAAAGGGCGGACTACGGGCGAGGAGGGTAGGCCGGAAGCCGCCGTCTCCGAACCAGTGGGGCAAGTTAGAGGGCCGGGAGCTCGCCCGATCACGTGAGTCCGGGTCCCGGAGAGTCACCTGACCGGGCAGGCTGCGCTACAGGCCGGGTGACGCGTCACCTGATCCTCGGGTCGCGGAGGAAGGACGGGGCGGGGAAGCAGCCGGGAGAAGGAGTCACGTGCCCGACCGGTTCCCGTTCTCTGGCCGGGGCCGGTCAGAGAGCTCCGCCCCTCGCTTGCCGGAGCCGCCGTTGCCGTCGCAATGTCGTCTTTCCCGGAGCTGTATTTCAACGTCGACAGTGGCTATCTGGAGGGGCTGGTGCGCGGCCTGAAGGCCGGAGTGCTGAACCAGGCGGATTATCTCAACCTGGTGCAATGCGAGACGCTCGAGGGTGAGCGGGGCGGAACCTGGGCCCTGAGCCTGAAGGGTGGCGGGGGTGGGGTTTCGGGACGCGGGGTGGCCGATGAGCCGGGCTCCCTTGCACACCGCCGGACCCCGGGGAGTCGGGGGATAGTTTCCCCGAGCCGGCCTAGTGGTTTCTGGCCGGGGGCGGAGGGGGATGGATCTCCCCGACGCCCATTCCGTCCCCTCCGTGACCACTGCCCTCATCTCCCGAGCTCGTCTCCTTTGCAGAGGTGGGTGTTTGACGCGAGAGTTTGGAGGGCAGGGCCCCCCGTCCCCGTCCTTCCGGGGCAGCCGGCGCCGGGCCCTTCCAGGGGGAAGTTCCCAGGCAGGCGCTGTCCAGCATCGGGTGGGGGGAAGGGTCGTCACGGAAGTGGGGGGCGGGACTGGGGCCGAACCCCGCCCCTTCGCCGGCTTTCGCTGACGTTGGTTTGAGGGGGGCGGGGGCAAACCCCACTGCAATGTTCAGAGCCCGGTTGCGGCCTCCGGACGCTCATCATTTCCCCCACCTTGGATCCGGTGTCGAAGGGGGAAGGGTGTAGTGGGAACAGGTTAATCCGAATTGGTGGGGACCACCTCTCCAGCTGGGGTTGATCAGATATGGGTGGCATCAATTAAAAAAAAAACACGATGATTTTTTTCAAGAAATGCTCATTATTCTAAGATGTGGGGGGAGAAAAAAAAGCACTCGGAAAAATCTTGTACATTTTACAATTATTATGCGACTAGCCCTGATCTGACTTCTGTCCGTGAAGCTACCTAGCTCACTGGCTTTCGGTCTGACCTTTATGTGCTACTTTCTAGGTTTAATGACCGAATAACACAACGCACATTCCTCTCCCATCAGTGTCCACTACTGAGTCCAGGAATTTTAACAAGTGTCTGTCCTGCAACGTGGTGACATCGATTCCTAGTTTCTCATCAAGTTGGAGTGTTGGTGTCCCGTAGGGGAAGGGTTTGGTTAGGAGGAGACTTGGCCGTTTGCTTCCTTGGCTAGGAGGGTCATCTCCTAAGACAGCCACCTCTTCCCAGGTATTCCTCATCAATGGCATTATTGAGCTTCTGTCGTGGACAGAGTTCTGCACCGGTGGTAGTCGAATTGTCCTCCCGTTCAGCAGCGATGCTGCCGATGACAAGAACACATCATTGAGTTTTCATTGAGAGAGAATCTCTTGCACGTGCTGTCGGTGAAAATGCAGTATTACACCTTTCTGGGCCCCTCTTTATTGTGGTAAGCATTGCTCAGGCACCAATAGTCGAAGGAAAAGGTATGTCCTACCACCAGCAGGACAGGCCCTTTGGTTCGTTTCAGCAGTAATGGTGATGATTTGCCCTGAGCCAGCTGCACTTTGTCACCTGGTCCCCCTGTGCCCTGTGACACCCATTGTGAAATGGTTGGCAGAATGAATGTAGGCTCTGGTCACAGAACAGAATATCTGTGACACCTCAAGAGCAGCAGACGATGCTGTTCCCTCCCTCACCTATCTGGTAGTATTCAGTGACTTAGTAAGGGTTGTGGGAAGGAGGGCGGCTCTTTTACTTTCTCGCAAAAACTAGAGGAAGAGCAAAACCAAGAAACAAACAACATCTGCAACAGAAAAAAAAATAGCTGTGCTATGCACATCTAGACAGAGCAGAGGTACAAGCCAGTAGGAGCATCAGAGCTGGGCATAAACAAGCAAGGGCGGTTGCTTTAGGGTACAGTACATTGTGACGAAAGTACTGTCTTTGGTCAGATTTGGAAGGCTTGAAACCAACAATTGTCTGTGAAGTCACGCCACCATCAATCATCCCCCATCTGATGAGGAAACTTACTGGGTTCAGAGCACTGTACTAAGTGCTTGGGAGAGTACAATACAACAGATTTGGTAGAGGCATTCCCTGCCCACAAGGAGCTTACGACCCACGCGGAGTGACAGATGTTAAAGTAAATTACAGATAGGGGAAATAGAGTATAAAGATATGTAAATAAGCACCGTGGGGCTGGAGTGAAGATCAAGTACTTACGGGGTGGAGACTCAAGTGCTCAGGTGACATAGAGGGGAGGCCAGGTAGAAATGAGGACTTAGTCACAGAAGGCCTTTTAGAAGAGATATGGTTTTTAGGAGTGTTTCGAAGGTGGGGAGAGGGGTGATCTGTCAGATATGAAGGGGGAGGGGAGTTCCAGGCCAGAGGGAGGACATGGGCAAGGGGTCAGTGGCGAGATAGATGAGATTGAGGTACAGGGAGTAGGTTGGCATTAGAAGAGTGAACTGAGTGGATTTGGTTATAGTAGGAAGTCAGTGAGGTAAGGTAGAAAGGGAAGAGCTGATCGCTTTAAAGCCGGTGATAAGAAGTTTGATGTGTAGGTGGATGGGCAACCATTGAAAATTTTTGAGTGGGGAGATATGGCCTGAATGCTTTTTTTCCCCACAAATGATTCAGGTGACAAAGTGACGTATGGACTGGAGAGGGGAGAGACCGGAGGCAGGGAGGAGGCTGATTCAGTGGTCAAGGTGGGAAATGAGTACTCGGATCAGGTGGTACCAGATGGGATGGAGAGGAAAAGGAGGATTCTAGAGATGCTAGCAGAAGGGATGATTCTAGAGGATTTGATGACACTTTGAACATGTGGGTTGAATGAGAGATGAGTTGAGGATAATGCCACTGAAACAAAGTGCATCCAGATTTTGTTGTCATGAACCTTCCATCAGATTGCCAGATCTCACCCAGGGCTGAGAAATTGGTCATGTATACACACACACATATCCACTTGGCCTAGAATGCAGGGTTCTTGACCAGCCCTCCCCACTGACCTTAAGGAAAATCCAGGTTGTAGTAGTCATGCCTTGACTGATGCTGCCTGTGTGCACCCACCCGTTCCCATTGTTGCTCTCTGTCCATATAGATGTGTGTTCTCGGAAGAATGTTCCCTAGTTTGGGCTTTGCATTAAAGCCAAAATGCACAGTGGTGTATAGGAGCAAAGAATAGAGGTAAGGGATATGGTCCGTGCCTTCAAGGAGCTTTCAATGTAATGGGGAGAGGTAAGTGAACACAAAGTGTGAATTTGCACTGGATTCAAGAGGAAGGGTTTAGGTACAAATAGGAAAAAAATCAACCAACCAAAAAAGTAGCTAAAGAGAAACAACAAATGAAGTATTCCAGTGAATGATAAAGTGGCTCATGGGTGCTATGAGCATGATGGTGAAGGATTAGTCAAGGAATGCCTGTTGGAGGAGGTAGCCCTGTAGGAGATTTTTGCAAGTAGGGAGGGACGCGATTTGGCGGATTTGAATGATGAATGGGTGCAGTGAAGGGGCCAGTGCCTTCCTCCTTATGAGAGGCAGCATGGCCTAGTGTATAGAGCATGGGCCTTAGAGTCAGAGGACCTGGGTTCTAACCTTGGCTCCTCCAGGTGTCTGCTGTGACCTTGAGCAAGTCAGTTAACTTCTCTGTGCCTCAGTTTCCTCAACTGTAAAATGGGGATTCAGTCCTACCCCCTCCTTAGATTGTGAGTCCCATGTGGAACAGGGACTGTGTCCAACCTGAATTAACTTGTATCTACCCTAGCACTTAGAACAGTGCTGGACACACAATAAGAACTTAACAAATATGATAATAATAATAGTATCCTTTTCAGCAGATAGCCTCCTATTCTCTCAGAACCTATACAGGGCTGGAAGATGGCATATCATCGGTGCCCAAGGGGCCTCAAGTGACCCTGGCACCTATGCAGGGTAGGAGGTGGGCCAAAGGGAATCTGACACCTGTGTCAATGGAAACTCGTTTTCGGTAGCTCCCAGTCACTACTTTCTGAGAGGTGGGGAGGTTTTGCAATTTTTGCGTGTAGGGAGTTAGGAAAAGACATTGCTGCTATTATTCTTTCTCATTGCAGCATTTATCACCCTCTCCTGTATATGCACTCACTCATGCAATGGGTCTTTGTTTCAAGGTTGATGGGAGTTATCAGCATGGAGCCAGGCTGGGAGACCCATTCCTCCTCCTAGTCACTGCTTCATCATTACTTATGTCACTCATGGTTTGGTCTCAGCCAGATTTTGAATTCCCTATAGCTGAGGTTGCCACTCTAGAAGAAGATGTTATGACCCAAATAAAAATTATTGGGGCCCATGGGGAATTAGCTACATCTCAGCAGTGTCACTAAGAGTAATGCTATCATCATGAGCCCCATGTGGTTCAGGGACTGTGTCTGACCTGATGAACTTGTAGCTACCCCAGCATGTAGAACAGTGCTTGACACAGAATAAATGCTTAAAATAATTACCATATTAATGATCATAAGCTGATAAAAGTTAGGTACATTACATTAAAGTATTTCATTAGCAAAAATAATTATTGCACAATGGATTAAAATTCAGGGCAAAGAAATTTTCTCTTAAAGGAAAACAGAATGCTTTTCCATTAAAGAACATTTGAGTTTTTAAAATTTGGGGTCTTCAAGAGAACCATGATATCCCTCAAACAAGAAGAGTCAGTGTTGTTAGATTGGAAAGGGAGAATGGAATATACGATGAAACAACAAATTTAACAGTATCATTACCTGATTTTTTTTTTTTGGCCAACCCCCAATCTGATTTCCAGCAGAGTCACCAACTGTTAAGAAGAAAGTGTAGTCATTGCTTCCATTTTTCAGTTGGTCAACCTGGATTGTTTTAATGCCTCATAACCCAACTGCTGTGTTTTCATTTCAACTCTCCATTTTCTGTGGCTCTAGGGAGCAGGAGGTGAAACCCTCAGAGAAACCAAGAACTCCACTGTAGCCCTTTTGCCTGGCTGCTCCCAAGGATTTGACTTGGAATCTTTGACAAGGATTTGACTGATTTGAATTTTAATCAGTCTGATCAATTAAAGGTCTTTACCAAATGAAAAGCATTGAATACATTCAGTCGTATTTATTGAGCGCTTACTCTGTGCAGAGCACTGTACTAAGGGCTTGGAGAGTACAATTCAGCAATAGAGAGAGGCAATCCCTGCCCACAACAGGCTTACAGTCTAGAGGTATGAATGAAGTATGATTGAATGAAATATGGGGGGAAAATCTGACAGGAGCAAAACCCACGTTTCCTGTCCACGATGGGTTTACAATCCCACCAGGGAGACTCATCTAGAAAATGATTTATAAATAAGGGCAGCAGGGTGAGTAGAGATAACAAAACTCAGCTAGATAGTAGAGCACATATGCCAGAATGAAATGTTAGAATCAATCAGAATAAATAATGTGCAGTTGAATATACACCTAAGTGCTGAGGGTCGATGTAGTTACGTAAGTATTAGGGGGTCATTCATTAATGCATTCAATCATATTTATTGAGTCCTTTGTGCAGAGCACTGTACCAAACGCTTGGGAGAGTACAGTACAACAATAAACAGATACATTCCCTGCCCACAGTGAGCTTACAGTCTAGAGGAGGGAGGTGGCTGCTTAGTTGATACTATATGGGATGTGGTGAATAAATCAGAAAAGGCTTCCTGGGGGAGCTGGGGTTTTTAGGAGAACTTCAAAGATGGGAGAGAGCTGAGGTCTGGCAGATAAGTGGGAACAGTTCTATGCCAGGGGAAGAGTACAATTAAGAGTCAGAGGCGGAAGAATCAAGAGCGGGTAGAGTTAGAGAAGGTGGGAGTTTGGGACAAATGAAGAGTGCAAGCTGGGGAGTAGCATGAGAAGCAGCATGGCTTAATGGATAGAGCACGGGCCTGGGAATCAGAAGGACCTGGGTTCTAATCCGGACTGTGCCACGTGTCTGCTGTGTGACCTTGGGCAAGTCACTATGTAGATATCTATAATTTATTTATATTGATGCCTGTTTACTTGTTTTGATGTCTGTCTCCCCCTCTCTAGACTGTAAGCCCATTGTGGGCAGGGATTGTCTCTATTGCTGAATTGTACTTTCCAAGCACTTGGTACAGTGCTCTGCACACAATAAACGCTCAATAAATACGATTGAGTGAATGAATGACTTCTCTGTGCCTCAGTTTCCTCATCTGTAAAATGGGGGCTAAGAGTGTGAGCCCCATGTGGGACAGGGGCTGTGTCCAACCTGATTAACTTGTATCTACCCCAGTGTTGAGAACAGTGCTTGGCACATAGTAAGCACATAACAAGTACCATTATTTATTATTATTATTATTATTATTATTAGTGGGTTGAAGAGAGCTGATAAATAAGCTAGAGAAAGCTGATGGACAGCCTTGAAGCCGAAGCGAAGATACAGAGAGAGATGGGCAGCCCTGGAGGTTCTTGAGGAGCGGAAAGAGGTGTGCTGAGTGACATTTCAGGAAGATGATCCTGGGAGCAGTCTGGAGTCCGGAATGAGGGCAGAGAGGCGGGGAGACCAGCTAAGGAGTCTGATGTGGTATTTGAGTCACGATGTGCCAAGAGTTTCAACCAGCGGGATGCCTGTTTGGGTGGAGAGGAAAGGATAGATTGGGGAACATTGTGGAGGAAGAACTGGTAGGATTTAGCAGTTGATTTAATATGAGGGTTGCAAGATAGTGAGTAGCCAAAGATGACACGACGAGGCTAGATTTGGCTTTGAAGAGGTCGTTGGTGATATAGGAGAGTGCAGGCTCAGTAGGGTGGATGAAGGAGCCGAAAACCTGATTGTAGAGATACACGAAGAGTGCTCTGGAGAGGAAGTGGTGGCAGTGAGAAGGTGTATATAACCCGCTGTAGGAGTCTGGTTAGGAATAGGTGCAGGGAGATGACAATAGCTAGAGGTTTCAGTCAGAGCCAGGGAAGGCTTTTTTTTTCCTTTCAGCATAGGAGATATTTGAATGTGTTTTGAAGGCAGAAGGGACGGAGCCGACAGAGAGTGAGGGGTTGAAAATGGCTGTGAGGGAGAGGATGAGAGTAGAAGCAAGTATTTTTAAGAGATGAGTGGGGATGAGATCAGAAGCACCAGTAGGGGAGACAGGTTTAGAGAGCAGGCAGGAGATCTGTTGAGAGAGAGCAGGGAAAGAGGAGGATGGGGGCTAGCAGAGTGGTTAGAAGGTGAGGGAGGGTTTTGGGGAAATTCAACTTGGTGATTTTTATTTTGCTGGGAAAGTAGGTAGTGAGGTCATCAAAGGTTAGGGAAGGAGGCACTTGTTGGGGTGGGGTGTCTAGGAGAAAGATGAAAGATCTGCAGTAGTTGGTGGGGGGTGCAGGCGTGACATTCAGTGACAAAGGAATAGACTAGTTGCCCATTAGGAGAGAACTGAGTTTGGATAGCATGCCAGAGTGAATCTGAAATGGCAGAAATCTGCCCAGTGCCTGGATTTTTGCCAGCTGCATGAATGCAGGCATGTAGGATGTGGATGGGGGGGTGGAGGGGGAGGTGCTGTGTGACCTTAGGTAAATCACTTCTCTGTGCCTCCTTTTCTAATCTTTAAAATGGGGATTCATTACCTGTACTCCTGCCCCCTTAGATGGGGAGCCTCATGTGGGACAGGGACTATGTCCAACCTGATCATCTTGTATCTGCCCCAATGCTTAGTACAGTGCTTGGCACAGAGTAAGCTTTTTAACAAAACCACAATTATTATTATTTCTTTTAGGGTGTGAGTAGATATAATAAGTGGCTTGTGAATGGCCCTGTTTCTCACATTCCCTGGTTCTTATGCTCATAGTCTCCAAGTCACTTTGGAGTCTTCTTTCTTATTCCCCACTCCCACAGCTGTATCTAATGCCAGCCCTTTCTCGCTCAGCGAAGTTTCCCAGATCTCACAAGCCTAACTTTAATCACTTCCCACCCTGACTTATTTCAGCAGTCTCCTGTTTCTCCCTCTTCTGGTCCTCACCCTATGTCCTACAGGTGGAATCACCTTCCTCATATTTTTCTAACCACGACCCTGCCCTGCTTGGGAGCATCTAGTGGTTCCGAGTTGCCGCTCGCATGAAATCCAAATTCTTAGACTGGGAGTTTTAAGGGTCTCTCTGCCAGTCGGCCCCCGTTACAGCTTAAAGGCGTCTCATCTTGGGGCTTTTCACTTCAGCCAGGAAAGCCTGCCCAACATCCCTATAATTCCAACTATGTGGCACTCCCCGCACCCTGGATTGCTCCCCCTTCTCCTTGCCAAAGATACTTCAACACTCTACAAAGCCTCCATCATCTCAGTTAAATTCCTCCAAGTGAACCCCATCTGACTCAGTATTTTAATGCTTGTCTCCCACTGTAGACTGTAAGATTAGTTTTTTTTTTTAATGGTATTTGTTAAGCATTTACTGTGCACCAGGCAGTCTACTAAGTGCTGGGGAGATACCAGTTAATCAGGTTGGACACAGTCCATGTGCCATAGTCATAATCCCCATTTTATAGATGAGGTAATTGAGGCACAGAGAAGTTTAAGTGACTTGCCCAAGATCACACAGCAGGCAAGTGGTAGAGCCAGAATCAGAACCCAAGTCCTTCTGACTTCCAGTCCTGTGCTTTATCCACTAAGCCATGCTGCTTCCTTGTGGGCAGGGATCCAGGCTTCCAACTCTGTTGTACTGTACCATCCCAAGTGTTTGTTCGTTTGTTTGGCATTTGTTAAGCGCTTACTATGTGCCAAGCACTGTTCTTAGCGCTGGGGGGGGATACAAGGTAATCAGGTTGTCCCACATGGGGCGCAGTCTTCATCCCCATTTTACGGATGAGGTAACTGAGGCCCAGAGAAGTTAAGTGACTTGCCCAAAGTCACACAGCTGACAAGTGGCGGAGCTGGGATTAGAACCCACGACCTCTGACTCCCAGGCCCTTGCTCTTTCCACTGAGCCATGCTGCTTCTCAAGTGCTTAGTACAGAGCTCTGCACAGAGCAAGCATTCATTAAATAACATTGATTGGTCACTTTTATCCCCTGCAGCTACCCCCTGGCACTTTGTGTCTATCTGTAATTATTATCATCATCAACAGTATTAAGGCTTCCTGCTTACAGTACACTGTTTTGGGAGTTTGTGTCAAACTGAAGTAAAATGATCTGACACCTGCTCTTTGGAAACTTGCAGTTTAGTGGGGATCACAGATTGCTGCAGATTAATGTTGTGATATATAAAAGAGAAGCAGCATGGCCTAGAGGAAAGAGCCACGGGCCTGGGAGTTAGAGGATCTGCCACTTGCTTGCTGGGTGACCTTGGACAAGTTACATGACTTCTCAGTGTTTCAGTTTCCTCATCTGTAAAACAGGGATCAAACATCTGCTCTTTCTCTTTCATAGACTCTGTGTGGGACAGGGACTATGTTCGATCTGATTACTTTGTATCTACTCCAATACTTGGCTTGTAGTAAACTCTTTAGTTATTATTATTATATGTACTCACAGCTTAATGATAATAAAGAGTGGTGTTTAAGCACTTACTATATGCCGAGCACTGTATTAAGCGTTGGGGTGGAAACAAGCTAATCAGGTTGGGCACAGTCCCTGTCCCAAATAGGGCTCCCGGTCCAAAGGGGAGGATTGCACAGGTATTGAGTATCCATTTTAGAGTTGAGGAAACTGAGGTCCAAAGAAGTAAAGTGACTTGGTGAAGGTCACCTGGCGGCAAGTGGTGAAATTGGAACTAGAACCTGGGGTTCCTGACTCCCAGTCCTGTGCACTTTCCACTACCTCCCATTAGCTAAATAAATTAACAACAAATACACTGATGTGCATAAAAATGGGCATCAGGTGATCATGGGTTTTAATCCCTGCTCTGCCACTTGCCAGCTGTGTGACTTTGGGACAACATGGTTACCTTGTATCTCCCCCAGCACTTAGAACAGTGCTTGGCATATAGTAAGCACTTAACAAATACCATTATGTAAGAAGCAGCCTGGCCTAGTGGCAAGACCCCTGACTTGGGAGACAAAAGTCGTGGGTTCTAATCCTGCCTCTGCCACTTGTCTGCTATGTGACCTTGGGCAAGTCACTTTCACTTCTCTGTGCCTCAGTTACCTCATCTGTAAAATGGGGATTAAAACTGTGAGCCCCACGTGGGACAACCTGATTACCTTGCATCTACCCCAGTGCTTAGAACAGTGCTTGGCATATAGGAAGGGCATAATAAATACTATAATTATTATTATTATTATGTTCTTTATTGAGTGCTTGCTATGTGCAGAGCATTGTACTAAGTGCTTGGGAGAGTTCAATACAACAGAATTAGCAGACATGTTCCCTGCCCATAATGAACTTACAGTCTAGAGAGATGCAGAGAAGCAGCGTGGCCTAGTGGATAGAGCACGGGCCTGGGAGTCAGAATGATCTGGGTTCTAATCTCATCTCTGTCACTTGCCTGCTATGTGACCTTGGGCAGGTCACTTCTCTGTGCCTCAGTTACCTCATCTTTAAAATGGGGTTTAAGACTGCGAACTCCCCCGCAGAACAGGGACTGTGTCCAACTTGATTAGCTTATATCTCCCCCAGAGCTTAGAACAGTGCCTGACACATAATAAAAGCTTAACAAATACCATCGTCATCATGCAGTTGTAGGAAGATCGACTGAAGAGGAGAGAGGCTGGAGCCAATTAGAACCATAGGGAGATGAAGGTATTCCAACCAGGAGATGATGAGGGCTTAAACCAGGGTGCTGGTTGGAAGAATGGGAGAGGAAGGACCAGATATGTGGAAATCTTTGCAGGGGACAAATCAGTTCTTAGAGACCGACTGAGTGTGGGAGGCGAATGAGGGAGAGGAGCCAAAGATGACATCAAGGTTTCAAACTTGTGGAGCAGGGAAAGTGGAGTTGTGGACAGTGACAGGAAAGTTAAAAACAAGAGAGAGTTTAGAAGGGAAGATTTTATTTTTGGTGAAATTAAGGGGCTCTGCTTTTGTTGTCTGTACTTGTCTTTATTTTTGATGTTTTCTGCCTCTGCCCCCTGCTTACAGTCCTCTAGGCTCTAAGCACATTGTGGGCAGGGAATGTATCTACCAACTCTGTTATATTTAAATTTTTCCTAGTGAGCCCCATCTGACACTGTAATCTATTTTAATGTCCCTCTCCCCTTGTAGACGGTAAGCCTCTTGTGAGCAGGGATCCCGTCTACCAACTCTGTTGTATTGTCCTCTCCCAAGTGCTTAGTAATAAGGTCCTGCACACTCTAAGTGCCCAGTAAATGTCATCGGTTGTTATGGCTCACAGTCATTCACCTTGCCACTTTCTGTTCCTTAGAGAAGAAATGTTCTCTCTCCAACTGGGCCTCCTGTTCTGCAGAAAGACACTGCTAAGATTTCAGGTTTCTGGGCTTGGGTTTCCAGGTAGATGTCAGGTCAATTCTTTTTTTTGTTTTTGCAAGTCCCACTTTGGCATCAGTTGTATCTGCAGGAATTGAGGAGGGGGAGTGCCCCTCCGGGCCCCCGGTAGATGGTGCATCTTCCAAGGCTCCTAAGCTTGGGCCGGTGATGGCTTTCTGGGAGGGAAAGGTTCTGGTGGCTTTGGATTCCCCAGGGTGAGCTGAAATGACCAGTGTGCATTTTTTCAGGTTTTGATAGCCAGGTGAGTGCTGGGCCCTGACTCGGGCTTCTTTATCGCTCTCGCCAAGGGAGTTTCCTTTCTATGCTGGAATGCCTCTGCCGCACTTTTCACCTAGCAAAGTGTGTTACAGACACCCCTCACTTGGTCATCGCAGCTTATATTATTTTGGCAAGTCACTGATATATTAGGGGACACACTCGCTTAGTCACATGACATGCTGTGTACAGTTGTCTGGTCACCACCATCTGTGATATAAGCCAAGTGACGTTGCTCTAGTATGGCAGCCATGGTCATTTGCTTTGCGTCAGGACGAGATAAGTACCATATTCCCTATAACACTGAGATTGTGTCTCCGCTGTCATTATGAGGTAAGAAAACCAGGAAGAATACATTTGGGTGATTGGACAATTTTTTATTTTTTTAACCTTCTGGTTCTTTACCACTTCAAGCTTCACAATCATGGTTGTTGCTCTATTTTTGTTTGAAAGTATTTAAAACTTTTACATATGTCTCTCTCTTTGGGCGGAGAGGGGAAATGTCCCTAGAACCTAACCCTCCCCTCTCCCTATTTACAATCTCCTGAGGAAATGGGATTTGCTTATTAACATCACATCTCTTAATCCCATTTTTTGAGACCTGAACTACATTGGGCAAGGAGTAGCTATATCATTCTCATCTAATGTATGCACTCAACCCTGAAATATGGGAGGTGTGATCTTGCAGAACCCCACATTAAAGAAAACTCATGTTGTAGTGCTCACTCTGTGCTCTCAATGTTGGGCATATGTGCACAATTGGTCCTGACACTGCGCTCTTTGTATTGGAAGTCTGCCATCATATTCCATTCAAAGCACCTAACGAAGACCCCTCTCCTGACCTAGCTGATTGGATTGAGTATTCGCTGGCATCTGGTGCTGTACTAGGGGCTGTGAGGAACTTTGGGAAGGAAGAAGTTCCCTGCCCATGGGGAGCTGACAGTCGTGAGTCCTGCCAGCATCTCTGCCAACTGCCCAGTCAAATGCCTTGTCCCCAGGGGTGCTTAGCATGGGCCAGTCTGAGGTGAGTTATTCTCCCCACTACGGATGTGCAGCATGAGGCCCACAGAGGACCGTGGACTGACCCAGGGCCACTCGGGGAGTTAGTGACAGGTTAGTAGGGATGGGAGTGCTGAGGGAAGAAAAGTAGGACTGATGCTACTGGCATCACACAGGGGTTGGGAATGGCTGGCCCAGCGTCTGGCCTTCTTTCCTGATGAGAAAGCCTTCCCTGAGCCCTGAGACTAGAATGTTGACCCAAACTGGACCTGGCCTATAGGCTGGCCAGTGGAGCAGAGACTTAGACTCAATCCCCCGAGGAGGAACCTGTACCTTTCTTGTGCCCGGCTCTCCCCAGGGAGCTTCTGGTTACATTCTTCACATAAGCCTCCCCGAACTGATCTACCGAGTGGAACGAGCACAGGATTTAAGAGCCGGCTCCATCTAATCCCAGCTCCGCCACTTGCCTGCCTTGTGACTTTGGGTAAATGACTTGAATTCTCTGGGCCTCAATTTCCTCCCCTTTAAAATGGGGGTTAAATCCCCTTAGGCTGTGAGCCCTGGGTGGGACAGGGACAGTGACTGAGCTGATTGCATTGTATCCCACCCCCGTGCTTAGCCCAGTTCCTGGAACAGAGTAACTGTTTAATAGCTGTTATCATCATCATCATTAGTAATATTATTCATTCATTCATTCAATAGTATTTATTGAGCGCTTACTATATGCAGAGCACTGTACTAAGCGCTTGGAATGTACAAATCGACAACAGATAGAGACAGTCTCTGCCCTTTGACGGGCTTACAGTCTAATCGGGGGAGACAGGCAGACAAGAACAATGGCAATAAATAGAGTCAAGAGGAAGAACATCTCATAAAAACAATGGCAAATAAATAGAATCAGGGTGATGTACATCTCATTAAACAAAATAAATAGGGTGATGAAGATATATACAGTTGAGCGGACGAGTACAGTGCTGAGGGGGTGGGACGGGAGGGGGGAGGAAGAGAGGGAAAGGGGGGAGAAGAGGGTTTAGCTGCGGAGAGGTGAAGGGGGGCGTAGAGGGAGCAGAGGGAAAAAAGGGGGGAGCTCAGTCTGGGAAGGCCTCTTGGAGGAGGTGAGCTTTAAGTAGGGATTTGAAGAGGGGAAGAGAATTTAGATTGTCGAAGGTGAGGAGGGAGGGCATTCCAGGACCGCGGGAGGACGTGGCCCAGGGGTCGACGGCGGGATAGGCAAGACCGAGGGACGGTGAGGAGGTGGGAGGCAGAGGAGCGGAGGGTGCGGGGTGGGCAGTAGAAAGAGAGAAGGGAGGAGAGGTAGGAAGGGGCAAGGTGATGGAGAGCCTTGAAGCCTAGAGTGAGGAGTTTTTGTTTTGAGCGGAGGTTGATAGGCAACCACTGGAGGTTTTTAAGAAGGGGAGTGACATGCCCAGAATGATTCTGCAGGAAGATGAGCCGGGCAGCGGAGTGAAGAATAGACTGGAGTGGGGTGAGAGAGGAGGAAGGGAGATCAGAGAGAAGGCTGACACAGTAGTCTAGCCGGGATATTACGAGAGCCCGTAGCAGTAAGGTAGCCGTTTGGGTGGAGAGGAAAGGGAGGATCTTGGCGATATTATAAAGGTGAGACCGGCAAGTCTTGGTAACGGATCGGATGTGTGGGGTGAACGAGAGAGACGAGTCAAAGATGACACCGAGGTTGTGGGCCTGAGAGACGGGAAGGATGGTCGTACCATCCACGGTGATAGGGAAGTCTGGGAGAGGACAGGGCTTGGGAGGGAAGATGAGGAGCTCAGTTGTGGTCATATTGAGCTTTAGGTGGCGGGCCGACATCCAGGTGGAGATGTCCTGGAGGCAGGAGGAGATGCGAGCCTGAAGGGAGGGGGAGAGGACGGGGCAGAGATGTAGATCTGCGTGTCATTTGTGTAGAGATGGTAGTTGAAGCCGTGAGAGCGAATGAGGTCACCGAGGGAGTGAGTGTAAATGGAGAACAGAAGAGGGCCAAGAACTGACCCTTGAGGAACTCCGACAGTTAAAGGATGGGAGGGGGAGGAGGCGCCTGCGAAGGAGACCGAGAATGACCGGCCAGAGAGGTAAGAGGAGAACCAGGAGAGGATGGAGTTCGTGAAGCCAAGGTGAGATAAGGTGTGGAGGAGAAGGGGATGGTCGACAGTGTCAGAGGCAGCTGAGAGGTCAAGGAGGATTAGGATAGAGTAGGAGCCATTGGATTTGGCAAGAAGGAGGTCATGGGTGACCTTAGAGAGAGCAGTCTCGGTAGAGGGGAGGGGACGGAAGCCAGATTGGAGGGGGTCCAGGAGAGAATGGGAGTTAAGGAATTCTAAGCAGTGAGTGTAGACGACTCGTTCTAGGATTTTGGAAAGGAAGGATAGTAGGGAAATAGGGCGATAACTGGAAGGGGAAGTGGGGTCGAGAGAGGGTTTTTTTTAGGATGGGGGAGACATGATAGGGGGATGATGGGGATGATAGGGGACATGATGGGGGAGACAGGATAGGGAAGCAGCGTGGCTCAGAGGAAAGAGCCTGGGCTTCAGAGTCAGAGGTCATGAGTTCAACTCCCGGCTCTGCCGCTTGTCAGCTGTGTGACTGTGGGCAAGTCACTTAACTTCTCTGTGCCTCAGTTACCTCATCTGTAAAATGGGGATTAACTGTGAGCCTCACGTGGGACAACCTGATTACCCTGTATCTACCCCAGCGCTTAGAACAGTGCTCTGCACATAGTAAGCGCTTAACAAATACCAACATTATTACATTATTACATGGGCATGTTTGAAGGCAGAGGGGAAGAAGCCATTGGAGATTGAGTGGTTAAAGATTGAGTGGTTAAGGAAGGGAGGAGGGCAGGGGCGATGGTTTTTATAAGGTGAGCGGGAATGGGGTCCGAGGCGCAGGTGGAGGGGGTGGCACTTGCAAGGAGGGAGGAGATCTCTTCTGAGGATACTGCAGGGAAGGATGGGAAAGTAGGGGAGAGGGTTGGTGGGGGGGAGGCAAGAGGCGGAGGGGTGACTTTGGGGAGCTCAGACCTGATTGTGTTGATTTTTGTGATGAAGTAGGTGGCCAGATCATTGAGGGTGAGAGATGGGGAAGGGGGAGGAACAGGGGGCCTAAGGAGAGAGTTAAAGGTCCAGAACAATTGGCGGGGGTGACGGGCATGGGTGTCGATGGGGAGGAGAGGAAGTTTTGCCTGGCGGAGGAGAGGACAGAGTTAAGGCAGGAAAGGATAAATTTGAAATGGCTTGGTGCTTGAACTTTCGCCAGCAGCGCTCGGCAGCTCGAGCATAGGAGCGTAGGAGGCGAACAGAGGAGGTGATCCAGGGCTGTGGGTTAGTGGAGTGAGAGCGGCGGAGGGAAAGGGGGGCAAGAGAGTTGAGATGAGTAGAGAGGGTGGAGTTGAGAGCGGAGACCTGATCATCGAGAGTGGGAAGTGAGGACAGGGGGGCAAGGTGGGGAGAGATGCTTTTGGAAAGACGGATGGGATCAAGAGAGTGGAGGTCTCTGTGGGAGAGTAGCAAAGATTTGCACGGGGAGAGAGTGTGAGAGATGAGGCAGGTGAGGTTATGGTCAAAGAGAGGGATTTCAGAGTTGGTGAGGGAAGAGGTAGTGCAGCGGTAGGAGATGACGAGATCGAGGGTGTGACCAAGTCGGTGAGTGGGCGTGGTATGGTGAAGCAGGAGGTCGGCAGAGTCGAGGAGGGATAGCAGGCGGGCAGCAGAGGAGTCATCGGGTACATCCATGTGGATGTTGATATTAGTAAAGCAGTAGTATTATTATGCTGCTGCCAGGTGTTGTAACCCACATTTTGGATAAATTTCCTGCAAATGGGAAGGAAAATATCTGGAAGCCCTTATCTGTGCCCTCCCCCGGAAACTAGGTTAGGCCTTTCCCCCCCGTCTTACGCTGTCGAGTCGTTTCCGACCGTTAGAGACTCCGTGAATACATCTTACCCAGAATGCCCCACTGTCATCTGTAACTGTTCTGGTAATGTATCCAAAGCAGGTTTTTTGGTTAAAAAAAATACAGAAGTGGTGTACCGTTGCCTTCTTCCATGCAGTAAACTTGAGTCTCCGCCCTCGACTCTCTCCCTTGCCATTGCTACCCAGCACAGGTGAGTTTTGACTTGTAGCAGCTTGCCTTCCACTCGCTAGCCACTGCCCAAGATAGGAATGGAATGGGTGGGTCTCTGCTTGACTCTCCCTCCCGTAGCTGAGACTGGTGGATTACTGGAAACTCTCTAGGTTTGATTTTGAGAGGGGGCCCTCCCCCCCACCCCAAAATAGGTTGGATTTAGATCCTTAAGCAGGGGTCGGGCCAGGCCCTTGAGTTGGCTTGTGCAGGGCTTTACTAGGGACTGCTGTGGATTCTTGAATCACAGTTGGAATTTGCAGTGGGTGAAAGAGAACCTGGGTAGCCCCTAAAGGGCTTGTGTTTGTCATGGGCCCCAGCATTCAGGCAGTGACCACCTCCAATTGTATTGGGGTTGCTTGAAATCAGCTCATGGCAGGGCAGAAGCTTTTGGGTCTCTCTTGCCTTCAGAACCTAATGAGCGAGAATTGGGTTTTTTGTTGGGTTTTTTTCCTCTCCTTACTATGCTGCCAACGCCAGGTAGATGTTGGGGCTGGCATCGGGCGTCTGGGCTCTGGCCAACGGAGGCTGCCGTCAGTACTTGCCCTGGGGTTGAGGGCGTGCTTCTCCTGAGCAACTTTTCCATCATGGTTCGCATGGCAGCCTGCCCCCAGGGTGGTGGGATTGACTCTTGTCGGTTCTGGCAGGATAGCCAGATTGTCTCCTCTGACTGAACTGAATAGCATTTGGGGAGCAAGTTCGGGACCCCATTTCCTGCCTTCTCTTTCCTCTCTTTCCTCCATGGCAGCTGGGAGAAGTGATTGAGCTGGGCCACAGGGATCGAAATAGGGCGGGGTTTGAGTCAACTCACAGAGGTTTGGAGTAACAGCTTGTTGTTCTTGGAAAGGAGTTTCTGAAGCCACAGGTTCCCCATTCAGCAAGAGCCCTCTGACCTTGGCTCTCAAAGCTTCAGCCTGGGGCTGGCCAGGTAACCTCTGCTGGGCATCTCTCATGTCAGTTTTGAGTTTGAGTGGCAGCCTGGGCAGTACCTAGAATATGGACTCTAATAACAGTTATGGCATATCTTAAGGACACATTAGATGCCACCAAGCGCTGTGTTAAACCCTGGGGGCAAGACAAGGTTATCAGCTTGGCCCCCTCCCATATGGGCTTCATAGTCTGAGAGAGAGGGGGAGAGCAGCGATCTCTCAAACAGTGGTATTTATTGAGCACTTACTGAGTGCAGGGCACTGTACTAAGTGCTTGGAAAAGTTCAGTACAAGAAGAGTTGGCAGACAAAGTCCCTGCCCCCCAAAGAGCTTACAATCTAGACCATTTTATAGATGAGGACAAAGGCTCAGAGAGATTATGACCTGCTCAAGGTCCTCCAGGAGGCCACTGGCAGAACTGGGACTAGAACCTAGGTCTCCTGACTCCCAGGCCCGTGCTCTGTCCACTAGGCCCCAGCTGTTTCTCCTGCAGTGAACCCCCGCCCCCACCGTCCTCTGCAGGTTATGGGTGTGGAATTGAGGGCACAGGGATAAAAGGCTCCAATATTCCCAGAACCGGTAGACAGAGCTTTGGAGCATGTGTTGAAGCCCCAGGGCCTCATCTGGGATTTGTGTGTGTGTACAGGTCATGGCCATGTGGGGTGTGGAGCCACCCGCAGGTACTCAAGCCATGTCCAGATCTCTGCGAGTGTCCCAAGTGATCCCCCTGGCCCCACAGCCTTTCAGACAGGATATATGGATGTATGTATACAGATATAGATGAGAAGCAGTTTGGCCTAGTGGAAAGAGCACAGGCCTATGAGTCAGAGGACCTGGGTTCTAATCCTGGCTCTGCCACGTGTCTACTGTGTGACCTTGGGCAAGTCACTTCTTGGTGTCTCAGTTCCCTCATCTGCAAAATGGGGCTTCAAAACCTGTTCTCCCTTCTTACTTAGACTGTGAACCCCATGTGGGACCTGCTTTTCTTGAATCTACCCCAGCGCTTAGTACAGTTCTTGGCACATAGTGATTAACAAATACTACAGTTATTATTATCATTATATCTTTGACTCCCTAGGATCATGGCAAATATTGGCCCCTTCTAGTACATATTAGAATAATAATAATAATTGTGGTTTTTGTTAATTGCTTACTATGTGCCAGGCACTGGGGTATATATAAGCAAATTGGGTTGGACTCAGTCCTTATCCTGCCTGGTACTCACAATCTTAATCTCCATTTTACAGATGAGGTAACTGAGTCACGGAGAAAAATGACTTGCCCAAGGCCACACAGCCGACAAATGGCAGAGGCGGGATTAGAATCTGTGACCCTCTGACTCCCAGGCCTGTGCTCTATCTGCTACTCCATGCTGCTAAGTATGGGCTTTAAGCACTTACTAGATGCCAAACATTCTGTTAAGCACTGCGGTAGATACAAGATAATCAGATAGATACAGTCCCTGTTGCACATGGGCTCACAGTTTGTAGGGGAAGAGAGAGAGAGACCAGGAATTCCCCATTTTACAGATGAGGACACTGAGGCCCAGAACAGTTCTTGATGCATAGTAAGTGCTTAACAAATACCATTTAAAAAAAAAAATGAAGTTACATGTTCAAGGTCACACAGCAGGTAAGTGGTGGGGCTGGGATATCAACGTAGGTCTCCTGAGTCTCTGTCCTGTGCTCTGCCCACTACTCCACACTGCTGCTTGCTGTCTAGAGGAAAGAGCAAGGGACTGGGATCAGTCAATTGCATTTACCGTGTACAGAGCACTGTACTAAGCACTTGGGAAAGAATTGGTAAACACGGTCCCTGCTCACAGTGAGCTTACAGTCTGGAGGGGGAGACAGACATTAATATAAATACATTACAGATATGTAATTGTGATATTTAAGTGCTGTGTGTCAGGCACTGTACTAAGCACTGTGGTGGATACAAGCAAATCAGGTTGGACACAGTCCCTGTCCCACATGGGGCTCACAGTCTCAATTCCCTATTTTACAGTTGAGGTAAATGAGGCATAGAGAAGTGAATAATAATAATAATTATTATGCTATTTGTTAACCATTTACTATGTGCCAGGCACTGTACTAAGCACTGTGGTGGATACAAGCAAATCAGGTTGGACACAGTTCCTGTCTCACATGGGGCTCTCAGTCTCAATTCCCTATTTTACAGTTGAGGTAAATGAGGCATAGAGAAGTGAATAATAATAATAATTATTATGCTATTTGTTAACCATTTACTATGTGCCAGGCACTGTACTAAGCACTGTGGTGGATACAAGCAAATCAGGTTGGACACAGTTCCTGTCTCACATGGGGCTCTCAGTCTCAATCCCTATTTTAAAGATGAGGTAACTGAGACACAGAGAAGTGAAGTGACTTGCCCAAGATCACACAGCAGACAAGTGACAGAGCTGGGATTAGAACCCGTGATCTTCTGACGCCCAGGCCCGTGCTCTATCCACTAGGTCATGCTGCTTTTCAAGTGCTGTGCGGCTGAGGGAGAGGTGAATAAAGGGTGCAAATCCAAGCGCAAGGGTGATGCAGAAGAGGGTGGGAGAAAAGGAAATGAGGGCTTAGTTGGGGAAGGTCTCTTGGAGATGTGCTTTTAATGAGGTTTTGAAGGTGGGGAGTCTGATCATCTGTTGGATATGAAGAGGGAAGGTGTTCCAGGCCAGAGACAAGGTGTGAGCGAGAGGTCGGTGGTGAGATAGATGAGATCAAGGTACAGTGAGTAGGTTGGCATTAGAGGAGCGAAGTGTGTGGGCTGGGTTGTAGGAGAAGAGCAGTGAGGTAAGGTAGGAGGTGGCAAGGTGATTGAGTGCTCTAAAGCCAATGGTAAGGATTTTCTGCTTGATGTGGAGGTGGATGTGTAACCACTGGAGGCTCTTGAGTGGGGACGCATGGACTGAATGGTTTTGTAGAAAAATGATCCTGGCAGCAGAGTGAATTATGGATTGAAGTGGAGAGAGACAGGAGGCAAGGAGGTCAGCAAAGACAGCTGATGCAGTTATCAAGGTGCAATAGGATAAGTGCTTGGATTAACATGGTGCAGTTTGGATGGAGAGGAAAGGGTGGATTTTAGTGATGTTTTGAAGGTTGAACTGACAGGATTTAGTGACAGATTGAATATGTCGGTTGAATGAGAGGGATGGCAAGAATAACACCAAGGTTATGGGCTTGTTAGGGAGGATGCTGGTGCTGCTTATAGTGACAGAAAAGCTGGGGGAGGTCAGGTTTGGGTGGGAAGATAAGAAATTCTGTTTTGTACATGTTAAGTTGAGGTGTCAGCAGGACATCCGAGTGAAGATGTCCTGAAGGCAGGAGGAAATGCGAGACTGCAGAGAAGGAGAGAGATTATGGTTGGAGATGTAGATTTGGGAATCATCTGCAGAGATGGTAGGTGAAGCCATGGGAGAGAATGAGTTCTCCAAGGGAGTGAGTGTTAATGTAGAATAGAAGGGGACCCAGAACTGAGTGCTTAGTAGGGTGTTCTGCACACAGTATGCACTCAATGAATATGATTGAATGAACTGAGCCTTGAGGGGCTCACAAATTTAGGGGGTAGGAGGCAGAGGAGTAGCACCACGAAAGATACTGAGAAAGAGTGGTCAGAGAGATTGGAGGACAACCAGGAGAGGACAGTGTCAGCGAAGCCAAGGTTGGATAATGTTTCCAGAAGGGGCCGGTTGACAGGAGTCAAGAGACCTTAGTTCTAGTCTTGGCTGGAGTCCCTGGGCAAGTCATTTAACTGCTCTGGACCTCAGCTTCCTCATCTGAAAAAAGGGGAAAGATGGGCATAAGACACCCATGTGGGACAGGGTCTGTATCCAATCTGATGATCTGTTTTCTACCCTAGGACTTAGCACAGTGTATAATGCATACCAAGCTCTTAACAAGTAACAGCATTGTTTTTTCATTATGCTTCTTGTTCAAACCTGTCAATTGACCAGCCTCTCTACTTACCTGCTTCCTCCTCCTATAGTCTGGGATACAAGGAGAAGCTGAAAGGAGAATAGGTTCAAGTTATATGGCTCCATGAAGATAAACCTGTCCATCCTCCCATCCATCCCCTCCTCTGCCAAACTGCCCCCTCTCCCCCCACCAAGAAAAAAGCGCCCCCATTTTATAGGTTGTGTTTAGTCTTGTCAGAAGTCCTTCCCCTCCCCTCTGCTGAGCCCCCTTTCCCTCTGCTCCTCCCTCTTCCCCTCCCCTCGGCACTGTGCTTATTTGTATATATTATTTATTACCCTATTTATTTTGTTTAAAGAGGTGTACATCCCCTTGATTCTATTTATCTTGATAATGATGCCTTGTTTTTGTTTTGCTCTGCTGCCTTCCCCGATTAGACTGTGAGCCCGTCAGTGGGCAGGGATTGTGTCTATCTGTTCCCTAATTATACATTCCAAGCGCTTAGTACAGTGCTCTGCACATAGTAAGCGCTCAATAAATACTATTGAATGAATGAATGAAGTCCTCTATGTGACTAAAGGGCCACCTGGTGGCACAAGAGGGAAGGTGTCCTTCCTTGGGGGACTTCTATCCTGCTGCTTGGTTCCCAGTGATGGATGCGTGAGCATTCCCTTGGTTCATTGAAATGGAACCCAAGGCTAGAACAAAGAAAGTTTAATCAAGAGTTTAATCAACTTCCCACAGCGGATCAAGGAAAAGACTCCAAGAACGATACCAGATTTCCCAGACCCCATGTCAGCCTCTCATCTATCAGTCCACAGAGCTTATCCTCTACCCAGAGATAAAGAAACACATCCCTTCACAGACTGTCGCCAGCTCTGGTTTGGAGCAGAGGCTGGGAGGGCTTTTGTAATTTGACAGAATATCAGCCTTCAGCTAACAGGGCTTAGTGTCTGGCTTGGTTCAATCAGTCAGTCATTTATGTGGTGCTTACTGTGAGCAGAGCACTGTACTAAGTGTTTGGGAGAGGACAGTATAACTGAGTTTGTAGGCATGTTCCCTGCCCACAAAGAGTTTACAGTCTAGAGGGGGAGACAGACATAAATATAAATACATAAAATTACAGATATGGACATAAGTGCTGTGGAGCTGGCGGGGGGAGGGGAAATAAAGGGTGCAAATCCACGTGCAGCGTCTAGTATTGCACTATTTCCAAGTATGTGTAGTGAACATGGGGGTGGTGGGATCTGGCTGCACCCCAGATGTCACCGGGGTATGGGGCATTGAGACCTGGCTTTCAGGATCAATCTTGGGTGAAAGATCAAAGATGCTTTCTGGGGACTAACAGCCTGCCAAAATGGGTACAGTCTAGATTTCAAACCACAGTAAGGAAAGCAGGAAGCTCTCGGGGAGGGAAGGTCTCTGCCTCTATTTCCCATCCCAGACCACACTTCTTGTCCTCATCATCCTCATCAGTGCTTCGTTTGTGTATGCAGAGTACTGTGCTAGGCACGCGGGAACAGTGGAAGTAGAAAACACAGTCCCTAACAGGAGCCTACTGTCAACTGGGGGAGTACAACAGGCACAAGTTGTTTACACCTATGGGAACAAGAGTAAAAGCAGAGGTACAACTGGTAGAAAAAAGCAGCAAAAATACCGAAATAAATGAATAAGTGGAGTAATCAAAGCAGTGGGCCCATGAGTTCTGAGGCCAACTGATTGGGGTGACGTGACCATGGAGGAGGAGATTAGTCTGGGAATATTGCTTCTGGAGGAGGGGATGACTTTTTAGATCCGTATCAAAGGTTGGGGAGGGGGAGTGGCAGCATGTGGTTGGACATGCTTTGTGGGGGGAGATCCAGGCGTGATTTAGGACATGTGCAGTGGGTCCAGGCTGGGAGAATGAAGAGTGAAGTATAGCTCACGATGGTGGGAGGGGTGGCCGACTATAACTTGACAGGAGCAAAGATGTGGTTTAAAGCAAGTGAGGAGAGCAGAAAGGTTAGAAGGAAAGATAGCTGCTAGAGAGCCTGGAAATCAATGGCTAGGAGTTTGTCGCAAACTGAAATAGGTCGCCGTTGGTGGGTTTTTGAGGAGGGGAGTGATGTGTTCTTATAATTCAGACAGCAGAGTGGAGGAGAGACTGAAGCGGGCAGCTAGCCCAGTAAATCTGCACTAATCCAGCAGCCACTTTGATATTCTTGTCCTCAGCACTTGTGTACATATGAACATTTTGGGGGGATAGTCAGCTAATTCATCCTGATGTAGTTATACTAAGCTCACTGTGGACAGGGAACATGTCTACCAACTCTTTTAGGTTGTACTCTCCCAAGTGCTTAGTATTCATTCATTCAATAGTATTTATTGAGCGCTTACTATGTACAGAGCACTGTACTAAGTGCTTGGAATGTACAATTCGGCAACAGATAGAGACAATCTCTGCCCATTGATGGGCTTACAGTCTAATCGGGGGAGACAGACAAAAACAATAGCAATAAATAGAATCAAGGGGATGTGCATCTCATTAACAAAATAAATAGGGCAATAAAAATATATACAAATGAGCAGACAAGCACAGTGCTGAGGGGAGGGGAAGGGAGAGGGGGAGGAGCAGAGGGAAAGGGGGGGAAAAGGGGGCTTAGATAAGGGGAGGTGAAGAGGGGGGCAGAGAGGCAGCAGAGGGAGCAGAGGGAAAAGGGGAAGCTCAGTATGGGAAGGCCTCTTGGAGGAGGTGAGCTCTCAGTAGGGCTTTGAAGAGGGGAAGAGAGTTTGGTGGAGGTGAGGAGGGAGGGCGTTCCAGGACAGCGGGAGGACATGGTCCAGGGGTCGATGGTGGGATAGGCGAGAACGGGGGACGGTGAGGAGGTGGGCGGCAGAGGAGCAGAGCCTACGGGGTGGGCAGTAGAAAGAGAAGGGAGGAGAGGTAGGAGGGGGCAAGGTGATGGAGAGCCTTGAAGCCTAGAGTGAGTTTTTGTTTCGTGCGGAGGTTGATAGGCAACCACTGGAAGTTTTTAAGAAGGGGAGTGACATGCCCAGAGCGTTTCTGCAGGAAGATGATCCGGGCAGCGGAATGAAGAATAGACTGGAGTGGGGAGAGACGGGAGGAAGGGAGATCAGACAGAAGGCTGACACAGTAATCCAGCTGGGATATTACGAGAGCCTGTACCAGTAAGATAGCCGTTTGGTTGGAGAGGAAAGGGTGGATCTTGGCGATATTATAAAGGTGAGACCGGCAGGTCTTGGTGACGGATCGGATGTGTGGGGTGAATGAGAGAGCCAAGTCAAGGATGACACCAAGGTTGCGGGCTTGAGAGATGGGAAGGATGGTCATACCATCCACAGTGATAGGGAAGTCAGGAAGAGGACAGGGCTTGGGAGGGAAGATAAGGAGCTCAGTTTTGGACATGCTGAGTTTTAGGTGGTGGGCAGACATCCAGGTAGAGACGTCCTGGAGGCAGGAGGAGATATGAGCCTGAAGGGAGGGGGAGAGGACAGGGGCAGAGATGTAGATCTTTGTGTCATCTGCATAGAGATGATAGTTGAAGCCTTGGGAGCGAATGAGTTCACCGAGGGAGCAAGTGTAGATGGAGAACAGAAGAGGGCCAAGAACTGACCCTTGAGGAACTCCTACAGTTAGAGGATGGGAGAGAGAGGAGGAGCCTGCGAAGGAGACCGAGAATGAATGGCCAGAAAGATAAGAGGAGAACCAGGAGAGGACGGAGTACAGTGCCATGCACACAGTGAGCGCTCAATAAGTACGATTCATTACGCTCCTTCCTGTTCTGACCTTGTCCTTCCTCCTCCCTCTATTTTGTAAATTGTTTTTGACCATCTTCACCCATTAGATTATAAGCTCTTTGGGGACAGGGAACATGTCTTGTTTCTGTTGTACAAAATGTGTTTGAAATAGAGTGTTGTGATGGTGTCTGTTCTGGACACCCAGTTTGAGCTTTCCTTTGGGTGTGAACCACTCCTGGCCGTGGCACCGGAACCCCCTTCCCCAAGAATGAATGTATACAGAGATGCCACCTCACAGGTGGCCCAGGGTTTTGGACCATGGAGCTGTCTGCAGTCTTATTTGAGCTCCCTTGCACTGTGCCAGGCATTTCAGGTGTTTCCATGAAGTGAGTCATGACTCTTGAGAGCTGATCTTAATAATGGTAAATAGTATTTATTGAGTGATTACAGTGTGCAGAGCACTGTCCTAAGCGCTGGGAGAGACTCCACAGGTGGGAATTCCCCATTGTCTCTGTCCCTCAGGTGGGGGGCTGCTCTTAGGGAGCGTGCAGCCTGGGGACCTCCAACTTGAGTTTGGGGTGGAAGGCGAAGAGAAGCAGCATGGTGTAGTGGATGGAGCACGGGCCTGGGAGTCAGGTCATGGGTTCTAATCCTGACTCCACCACTTGTCTGCTGTGTGACCTTGGGCAAGTCACTTCACTTTTCTGGGTCTGTTACCTCATCTGTAAAATAATAATAATGTTGGTATTTGTTAATCACTTAATATGTGCCGAGCACTGTTCTAAGCGCTGGGGGAGATACAAGGAAATCAGGTTGTCCCCCATGGGGCTCACAGTTTTAATCCCCATTTTACAGATGAGGTACCTGAGGCTCTGAGAAGTTAAGTGACTTGCCCAAAGTCACAACAGCTGACAAGTGGCGGAGAAGAGATTAGAACCCATGACCTCTGACTCTTAGGCCCGTGCTCTTTCCACTGAGCCACGGGGGATTGAGACTGTGAGCCCCACATGGGATAGGGACTGTGTCCAACCCAATTTGCTTGTATCCAGCCTAGTGCTTATTACAGTGCCTGGCAAATAGCAGCGCTTAACAAATACCATCATTATTAGTATCTGAAGTGGAGGAAAGAGGCCCTCGCAGGCCATCTAGGTAGCTGGCTTAGATCAAACTGAACCAGGTCTGATTTTTCCAGTCTGGTAGTGACACGTAAGACCCAGCCTGCCTCATCTTCCAAGACTGGGGCTCTGTTCTCTTTGATTACCCAGAAAAAGGCCTCAGGTTTATGGGGGCACCTAGGCTGAGGGATTTGAAAGTAGGGCTACTGCTCCCACTGCCCCTGGTTAAATAACTTGTTAAGACAATTCATTCATTCATTCAATAGTATTTATTGAGCACTTACTAAGTGCAGAGCACTGTACTGAGCACTTGGAATGTACAAATCGGCAACAGATACAGTCCCTGCCCATTGACAGACAATCTCTTTCTACTTTAGCCCATGGGCTGAGGCAATGGTCAAACAGCCACCAGCTGGGTGAGTCGCCTCCCCTAGTCCCCCCAGCACCCCCGTGGTCCCCCCCACATCCCCCTCCCCCACCCCCAATGCCCCCTTCCAAAAGCGGCCAAATGACTGGCTGATCCAAAGCATCTGGGAAAGCCCTTTCCCAAGAGGGCAGCTGTTGCCTGTTTATGGCACTGATGGTCTCCAAATTAATCAGTCTGACCCCAAAGAAAAGTTGGGGCTGGGGGAGAGGCGGCTGACAACCAGTGTTGCCAACTGTCCATAGATTCCCACAGCTGTTGCTGCAGCCCAGAGTGAAGCCTGCCTGCTGCCACTGGGGCCCCATGTGGGACTGGGACTGTGTCCAACCTAATTACCCTGTACCTACCCCAGTGTTTAGAACAGTGCTTGGCACATAGTAAGTGCTTAAATGCCATGGTTATTATCATTATTAGCAATTGGCAACCTTGCAAATGCCTGAAATGGAAGGTGGGGGCCAGGAGTGGGAGGTGGCTGTGCTGTATCTATGTGGTCTGAGAAGGCTCCTTCTTGGAGTTCTTTGTGTGTCATATGTGATCCTCCATCAGAACTGGGTCTTTCCAGGGATTCTCCCTTTCCCTCCAACTCCCACCTAGTACATCCTTCTCCTTCTCCAGAGGGGGCCAACTTTTCATTCTGAGAATGGGAGAGGGAAGAAAAGGGAGAGGTGAAATGGCGGGAAAGAGGAGAAAATGGCAAGAGGGGGTGGGGGGGAAGGGAGAGGAAGGTAAGCAGGCACTTGAGACCCTGTCTCATTTCTATTGTGATCGATTCCTCCGTGCAGGTTCTCAGGCTCGAAGTTTTCTACGGGACCGAGGCTGATCCGTCATTTTCAACAGGAGCCACTCCATCATCGTCACTCTCCCGAGCGCCTCGTACAGTGCCATGTACATAGTAGGCCTAGGGACCCGATGAATTAACTTCCCCTGCCTGCTGCGATGTCGCTCTTTTTTGCCCGCCTCCTCTTGCGCCGCCGCCTCCACTTCTTAGCTCGGCATCTCTGGGCTGCTGAGTTGGATTGGAGGCTGTTCTTGCCCTTTCTCCGCTCACGGTGGGGCCAGCCATCCCCTTCCCTGCCTGGTGCGCTACTAGCCGCTGCCACCATCAGTCCGTGTGGCACCCGGCCCGGGAGCCGCCCTCGCCCCTGCCCTGGTGCCCGTGGGGTCAGGTGGTCCCCTTCTCCACACAGTGTACCACCTACCCCTGGAGGCCCCGCTCGGCGTGTTCTTGGTGCCGCTGCTGGCTCCTGATGGTGGCACGTGGGTGGTGGGCCAGGATGGGGCAGGGAAGAGTTGGCTCCCGTGAGTGCTGGGGAAGGGTATGTCCTGCTCCTACCTCTCAGTTGAGCTTGAGATGTTCTATTAATTGATGATGACAATAATGAGCAGGAAAGAGAAAATAAGAGACCCACCCCCAAGAGGGGGTGAGTAGCCTGGTTTTTTTCTCCTCCACTAAGCTATTCTTTCTCCCAACGAGAGGTGGCAGTCAAGATCTGTCTCTGCTCCATCTTCTCCTTCCTGGTCCTGAGACAGAGCACACAGTGAGTGAGTGAGTGAGTGAGTGTGTGCGTGTGCAGCACGCTGAGTTTTTGGCTCTCTAGTGTTTTCCTGAAGAATGATTTCCTCTCCCCGGGGTTAGGAGTTGTCTCCCTGCCATCGTCAATTAATGTCTATTGCCCACTTTTGGGGCGGGGGCCACTCGGGATCCAACAAGGGACTCCGCTGGAGTTGTGTTTTGCTCCTTTACAGGCTGGGGTCTCAGGCCTCTCAAGACCCTCTGGCCCAGTCTTTCCCTTGAAAATGTTTCAGAGCAAAACTCTGCCTCTTGAGGGCTCGCACCACCTCTGTTTGGGGGCGATCAGCCTGCAGCCTCTCGGGGAGCTGACATGGAAAGTGGAGCGCTGACTGTTTGCTAAGCCATAAACCTCAGTTTTCTCATTTGCTTAATAACCTCAGAGTTTCTGAAATAAAACCCTAAATGGTGGCTGTTGGTTCCTGTGCCCTCATTTATGTGGTCCCATTAGCGGTTTCACAAAGTACCCTCTGTGCTTGGCCAGGGTAAATTGTTCTTTGAGGGAAGGGCTGCCTGGAGGGGTCTTGAGCGCAGAGGGCAGGGATCAGGAATCGGGCTGAAGAAAATCAGAATCTCAAGAGCCCTGCAGGAACTAGAAGGGTCCTGGCCTGAGCTGGGCCCTGGGACTTCACTGTCTGGGTTTGGCGCTGAGCCCCGTTGGGCCCAGAAGGGGGCCTGGGCTTCCCGTGAAGGGAGCTCCACACATGGATGGGTACCATGTGTGACTTGGGGTCCCAGCAGTCCTTGCGGGCTAAGGCACATGCATTTGGCAGTGCCTTGGCCTCAGCAACGTGCCCCTGCTTCCCCTCACCCTAACCCGAACCCTAAATGGGAGTGGAACCCAAGTTTTGGTTGGGGGGATGGGGGTTGCGGGGGAGGGTGGTTCGAGCCCAATTCAAACACAGGCTCGGGACCTGTGGGTTGAGCCGAGCCTCTAGAGGCTCTGAGGGGCTGAGTAGCTTCCTGTGGTAGGGCCTCAGAGAGGTTGGGCCCAGCAGGCATGGCCTAGGGCTGGGGCACCCCCACCCCCATCGCAGCCTTCAGAGTCTGTCCCGATTCCAGGAGCTTGTATGGCCCGTAATCCGGCTGGTCCCGGCCAGGCCACTGAATCCTGAGCCTAATTCTGTGGGTCCCCTCCCCTACCGTGAGGGCAAAGGAGATCTTTCCTAGACCAGACGTCGGAAAGGCAGAGCTGACTTGACCTGACCTTGCCACCCCAAATCCTGTCCTTGCCACCCCAAGTCCTGTCCTTCCTGTTACTCTATTACTGTACTGGCTCCTCCCATTTAGCTGCAGCAAGGACAAGGGGAGCAGTGGTCCAAGGGAGCAGGAGAGACCTCAGGACCTCCAGATGCCTCACAGCCAGAGCTTCCTAGCTGCTCCAGAGTATCTGGTGAGTTGACCAGTGGGAACAAGAGGGAGTGTGGGAACTGCTCCAAACACTGACAGATACATCCAGAGCCCCACAATGCCCTCTCCTTCCTGCCCTCTAGCTGCTGCCCTTGGTGCCAGTTTTGGGGCCTGAGTTTTCCTGGGCAAGGTTCCTGGCAGTTGGACTTGCTCCAGAGTGATCAGCATCCCCGGAATGCCTATCTGGAGTTTGCATGTCTCCCTGGTTGCACGGCCCCCTCCAGCAGTGGCCAGAAGGTTGGGACTGAGGCATCCCAATGACCCCACTGGGTTTTTGCTGGTTGCAAAGGGAAGACGCTTCCTGGGCCGAGTTACGGTGCCTGGCTGGCCGAGCTGCCATAGAAATAAGCAGTCTATTTTAGGAATTGTTTCACAAGGTGGTGTCACGCACTCTGCACCTTCCCAGAGAGTGATTGAAAACTTGTCACAAACCATGGTCTGAGAGGAGCAGGAGGGCTCCAGCTCCCAAGGAACTTACTACATTGACTAGTCTGAAGACACCCCTCGTGGTTTGTGATTCAATATCACCGTCTCCACGATAAAGCCTGGTCCAGGCCGGAGAGCTATGGCCCATCTTGACCCACCCCAGGTTGAGCTCCCGGGCTTCTGTTCAGTGCTGAATTGGACCCGAATTGCATTGGGCCAAAGTGGAAGAAGTCCAGGCTCACTTCATGACGCACTGCTGCTTGTGCACAGGTTCCATCCCGCCATTCCACCCTCCCGGGGATTGCTGGGACATGTAGTCCCTGCAAGCCCAGGGAACATCCGCATATTCAAAGTAGCGCCCCAGATGCTGGTTGCATCATGACCCTCACCCCCCACTGAAATCCCCAGCTGGGGACGTCGGTTGCAGAGGGGGAAAGCTCTGATGTTCTGCCTGAGCACGTTTTAGTAGGTTGGCACTAGTATAACTCAACCCCATGGGGGCTGACCTTTGGGCCAGTCTAAGGTGCCGTCCGAGCCCAAGCTGGAAAACCAGACTACCAGTAGCACAGGGTCAGCCTGCAGGAATGCCCTAATCCTTGGGCTGGTAAGTCTGCCCGTTTCCTCATGCAGATTGTATCAAAGTCCTTTGGGGGCCACCGGCATTAACGCGGGGTAGACGGATTTGCACAGGTACCCACAGACTGCTCTCAGGGTATTTGTCTCCACTGCCAAACTATTCTTTCTCTGTGAGCAGCCTCAACTCAACCATACCCTGGACTATCTCAGCTCTCTTACTCCCTTGCCCTTCTGCATCGTCCTTGCCCTTGGATGTGTACCCTTTATTCACCCCACCCTCAGCCCCACAGCACTTACGTACATATTGGTCATTTATTTTCATGTTTGTTGTCCCCCCTCAGACTGTAAGCTCCTTGTGGGCAGGGAATGTGTTTACCCTGGGTAGAACAAGTTCTAACCCTGGCTCTGACACTTGTTTGCTGTGTGACCTTGGGCAAATCACTTAACTTCTCTGTGCCTTAGTTCCCTCATCTGCAGAATGGGGACTCAATACCTTTTCTCCCTCCTATTCAGATGGTGAGCCCCCTGTGGGACCTGATTACCTTCTGTCCACCCCAGCACTTAGTACAGAGCTTGACACATAATCAGTTCTAAACAAATAGCCCAATTATTATTTATTATTAACAGTGCTATTATATCGTGCTCTCCCAAGAGCTCAGTACAACGTTCTGCACACAGTAAGCACTCAAATACCTCGTTTGATTGACTGATGGACACCTGAGCCCAACGATCCTCAGGTTCTGGTTCTGAGGGCTACCACTAAGGTCATGATCCACAGAGGCTAGAACTTATGTGGCTCCAATCTGGGTCACAGGAGCTGAAGCAGGAGGCTGGTGGGTGGGGAAGGAGGTATTTGGGAGGGGCCCCTCCTGCGATGACACCAACTCTAGTACTTTTGGTTCAAGGCAAATTGCATGAGGAGACTCCCTTGTCGCACACAGCCCCCAGTGTGACATCAGCCAGAGGCATGCTGCTGAGGCCCCCTGGAAGGTGCACTAAAGCAGCAGCACGGCATTGTGGTTAGAGCATGGCCTGGGAGTCGGAAGGTCATGGGTTCTAATCCCGGCTCCCCCACTTGTCTGCTGTGTGATCGCGGGCTAGTCACTTCACTTCTCCACGCCTCAGTTACCTCATCTGTAAAATGGGGATTGAATCTATGAGCCCCATGTGGGACAGTGTCCAACCTGACTTTGTATCCGCCCCAGAGCTTAGTACAGCGTGTGGCAGATAGTAAGCACTTAACAAATACCACAGTTACTATTACTATTATTAATAAGGTGCATCCCTGGGTTGGGAAGGAAAAATTTAGGAATCTTCTTCCACCCCACCCACCCCCAGAGCCTGCATGTATTTAATTTATGCAATATACAATCCTGCATACCCATCGTATGGCTGAGAGCCTACTGACAGTGCAATTTTTATCCTTGACCGTGGGTGTGGCTAGAGGCTGATGCCCAGATGGAAGAGTTCTGTCACCACTGTGCCCATATTAAAATGGACTTTGGTTGTGCTGTTGGATTTGCTATTTACAGTAACTGAGACTGTTTTTGGACCTGCCTCCTGTTGTCATAATCCTCCCAACGCCTATGTTCTAAAAGAGCCACCCCATTCGTGATTGCCACGTGCTAGACTGGTCTGTCTATCCATTTCCCAGAAATATTCAGCTCTGTTGTATTATTTGAGACTTAACTTCACCGATTCTTCTGCCCTTCCTGCCCCCCCCCCCCCCCACCTACTGTAACTCACTGTGTAGCCATAGCTTGGGAATCCTGCTGTCTTTCTCATCAACCATTAGGATCTCATGTCCTGCTTCGATGCTAATAATCATAGTAATGCTAATAATTGTGGTGTTTGTTAAGCACTTACTATGTGCCAAGCACTGTTGTAGGAATCTGGAACAGTTGCAAATGAATCAGGTTGGACACAGTCTCTGTCTCACATGGGGTAATTGACTGAATTCCGGGACTTCATTGTTTATGAGCCTATCTTATCATTTGATAGGCATAGTGTGGAGATGGTTGATACTGGTGAAACAACTCAAGAAGCCGGATGTGCCATCCTCGGTAGATCCAGGTCTCTCGGCCATCTAATAGGTTGGATGCTACGACTGATCTATAGACTTTTCACCTGCTGGGACGCTTGATGCCACAGTGACGCCATTCGGTTTTGTGTTGCCATTGAAAATCTTTCGTTGTAGTGTAGGGTTTCCCAAGTGTAGGCTGGTGCATAATCCCAGAGCTTTTCAGGCTTATTGCACTTCGTTGATCCCGTAAAGTGGTTCATGATCATTTGCTTGTGGGTGCGTTCCGGAGTATGGCCAACGGCATAAAGCGGTTCCTGTATGCTTTGATTCAAGGACGTTTGGTGATGCTTATAGCTTGTTCCGATTGGAAGATTTTCAGAAGAGCGTAAGAAACGCCATTAACTGGAGGCAAAAAAAATACTAGTCTGGATGGATCATAATTCTGACCCAATGATGGCAAGTAGGAGAGCAGTAATAGCATTTATGGGACACCCACTTGTACCTGGTGCTTGGAGGGACAGTGTGATGATTGCCTCTCTTTGATGTTCAATCTAAAGGTTATGGCATATTCTCTAACTTCCCTAACTCTTGTGAACACATAAGCAATTTCCCGGGGTCCGGAAGCATTTCCGCTACCCCCGGCTCTTCCGTAATACACATCTTCTCTCTGAGTTCTGGGTAGAAAGTTATTTGGTAATTAGAGTATGTTAATGTGACAACAGAGCCTGACCGGACCGAGCGCCCTTTGATGTCAGAAGCAGCGGCTTGGAAATGGGCCTGCAGTGTTGGCATGGGTAACTACTGCAGGCTAAGTTATTTCTTTAAAGTGTGGGGTTTCGCAAGAACACACCCTCTGCAGTCTAGGAGACCTGGGTGCATCAGCTTCTGGATCCGTTGCATCCCTATGCAGAGCTCCCTGGAATAGGTCGATAAATGGCCGATTACACAGCCTGGCTTTTCTCCATAGTTACTAGGGGCAAAGGGTCAGACGGAGGACCTTCGGTTTTCACCCAAACCGCCACATCACCGTGGAATAAGTAGCCTTAGAGTCTCGATGATCTTCTCAGGGCAGTCCAGCTTGTTTGCTGGCTGCCAGAGTCCAAGTCTCCTGATGATGTCAAATGCTTCTATACGATTTACAAATACAGTAGGGAGATACTCATGCCATTCCCTAGTCTTCATTCATTCAATCATATTTATTGAGTGCTTACTATGTGCAGGACACTGAACTAAGCTCTTGGAATGTACAATTCGGCAACAGATAGAGACAATCCCTGCCCAACAACGGGCTCACAGTCTAAACGGGGGAGACAGACAACAAAACAAAACAAGTAGTCTGGCCTTCCCCTACGTCCAACATGCAACAGTGATCGTGGCTCCTGTGCCACTTTGTGGTCTAAAGCCACACTGTAATTCTAGTGAACGATATTCTTCAGTAGCTTGTCCAGAAGGCCGCGGGCTCAAATCTTGCCAGCAATTGTTCAAGTCTGTGTCGGACTAACAATTAGGTCGTCATTTAGTTCCCAGATGCATCCATATAATGTCTTTCTCTCATTCAGTAAAGTGAAGATCATGGGCTTTATCATGAGCAGGTGTTGGCCGATCAGGAATAGGTTATTGCTGTTTTAGCTTTCCAGTCCTGTGGAGTTAAGTGATCTATGTGGCCACCGCCCCCACACCGCTCCCTTTAGGCTTTCTGCATTAGCACCTGTACATACATTGAACTCTCCCAAAGGCCACCGGGTTGTCTGTTGTTGATAAAAATCTTAGTTGATTCGCTTCTCACCGGGGCCTGTTCCGCTGAGAGCATATGTACTGTCAATGGTAGCACAGTGCTTCTGTTTTCGAGATAGGCCATTAGATGCTCACTAATGCCTCTGGGCCCGGTTGGAAGACTTGAGATAAGAGACTATTTGATTACAAAGCTGGCTCCCCAGAGCCTTTGCTCAGGACACAGAAGGCTTCATCAGGAAGTCTGGTTTTGCTCAGTGCTGCTATGTTGTCTTTGTATCTGGCTAGCTTCTGTGTACTGGTGTTGATCGATCGTCTTCCTGGACGATCGCCATCCTCATTGTGTGTTGAGCCCTGGGGTTCTGTGATGCAATGGGTGGTGGTAGTGGTTATTATTATTATTATTATTTTTACAATAATTTGGGGGATTTCATTCTGTTTGGTCCTTTGCACTATAAGGTCAAAGGCCCTCTGAGTCTGGTTAGAGTGAAGCTGGCAGTTTTTAAAGCACCTTTTTGAGCCCCCTCTCTAGACACTAAGAGGTTTGTCCCCAAATAGGGCTACTTAAGACATCAAGACACTTCAGAATGACGCTGCCATTTATTCAGCAATTGTACGTCCGTTATCCTTGGCCGCCTAGTCGAGCCAGGGAAGACCATATCTCTGGGCATCCTCTTAAGCAGCAGATAGGTGCGGCCATGCTCTTCTCCTCGTCCAACACGCTTGTTCCTTGTGGCACCACATCTGCCATTTGGACTTTGGGTTTTTCACCCCTTCGGAATTTGGCAGTGAAAGCACTGCGGGGGCATTACGTGCCATGGAAAATGACCAGGATGAGCAGGAGTGATTTTCGTTCTCCCCCATGAGCGCACATTCCCTTCCCCACCACCCCCGACCCCGGGGGAGGAAGGGTGGTGGCGGTGCTGCCTCTTCGAAGGCAACAGCTGTAGTACATCAGCAGCCTGTGGCTCCTCTGGGGCTCGGCTGTGGGGGAGGAGGGGGGCGGGGGCAGGCAGGATGGATGATGGTGGTCCCTGCTGGGGCTGCCCTCATCAGTCCCTGGAGCTCAAACCCAGCTCAGGTCCCCTAGGAGGAGCTGCCTTCCCCCGGGATTTTCTTGAAGCAAACCTGCCCCAGAAAGCAGATGGGGCTCCTGTTGTCCAGACTGGAGGGCCTGACACATGACCAGGTTGCAAGGAATGGTGTGGGACCCGGGCTTCCTGGCGCCCAGCCCAGCCCATTCTCCCCTGGAATGACTTCCCTGAGCCATTGTGGGTTTTACTGCTGCTCTTCCAGGGCTGGGGGCCCCCGCAGCTCCTCGAGGGAGTCCTCCTCGGCCAGAGGTGCTTGGGAGGGATTTGTGAGTGAACAGCTCCTTTAGGGCCGAGGCTGGGCTGGGAGGCCTGAATTGGGGGCTCCAGACGCTCAGCACTCTGCTCTCCACCCAGTCTTCCAATCCTTGAATGGCCTGCAGTCGGATTGCCTCCCACTCCTGCCTCAGAACTCACTTTCCCATACTGATTTTTTGGCTCAGCAGGGTGTGGTGTGGTGCTATCTTTCTCTCTCTCTCCACCTCCCCTCCACCCCCCCCCCCACCCCCCACCCCCGAGAGTCAGTCATCAGAGGTCAGTAGGACCCTTTTCCCGGGTCTTCCTTTTCTTAGCCCTGGCTGCTCTGGCCACCCTGGCCTCTCTGTCACATCTCCTCGGCTCAACTGCCTTGCAGTTTGAGTTGCTTGTCAGTCCGTCCCGGCTGCTTTTTCTGGAGGAAGCCAGAGAACACTTTCTGATCTCTCCACCTGGTCTGTGGTAGTGAAGAATGGCCCCTGAGGAATATTTGAGCCTCACGGAGTAGGCCTGGGGACAGTTCCTGTCCAGTTGTGAAAAGACCCAGCCCCAAACCATAATGCTTTAGTTTGAAAAGTCTGTAAGTCGCTGTTGGGGCTGTCTTTGACTGCTGGGTCCCACCTGGGCTCCCTCACATCATGAGTGAATGCCCCCCGCCCCCAACCCCCCCACCCCCGGGTGGCCCCTGGTTGAGGCAGCACTGTCTGACCTCAGCTCACCTCCCAGACAGAGTTAAAAGGCCTTGAGGTGGCATTACAGTTTGGAGAGTGGGAGGCTGTGGTTTTCCGGGTTGGGGCTCGCTGCCTCCAGAGTGGCCAGGCTCTCATTCCCAAGGCGCACTCTGCTCACGGGAATCCTGCAGCTCTGCCATTTCCTGGCAGCTGGGGAGCTCCAATGCTCTTGCCCGCAGCCCACATTTCTGAGATAGCTCAGCCTGTCAGAAAGCAGTAAAGATTTCAGACAGGCCAGTGGTGGGAGGGTGAGGGCTGCTTGGAAAGGCTGGAGTGCAGAGGAAGCTGGACTCCGTCACGCCAGCTGCTCCCGCTTTGCCCTCTCCAAAGTGCTTGTTTGGCCTCTTTCTCCCCCCCACCCCCCCACTCTGTCCCTTTCAGACCAGCCTTCGCGGCTCTGCCCCCTTCTAGATGCTTGGTGGCCCTGAATATCACTTTCTCTGCTTTTCGCTTTCCCCTCTTCTGGGTTTGGCCCTCTTGCCCTCCCCCAGTCCTCCAGGTCCCTCACATAGTTGCTGGACTATCACTAATTGTTCTTCTCCAAGAGTGTGTAGGAATGGATAACTGGGACAGCAGTGTCATGAAGGACCTTTGACCTCTGTAGCTTGGGAAGCCATCCTGTTCACCCCCAACCCCGGCCCCCAGCTCTCGAGCTCCCATGGGCTTCCCCGTGGCATCCTCAGTGACCCGTTCAGCTAGGGTGAGAGGTGTGTGGAGGGACTTTAACAGGGCCTGTACCCTGATCTTCTCTTTCCTGCAGGAGTAGTTTCCCCCCCACTACACCCTCCCACCCCCGCCCCAGCTCCTGCCAATCTCAGCCAGCCAGAGGAAGCCTCTTCAAATCACTGAGCCACTCATTTGGATCTACCCCAGGGGTGTTGGGAAGAGACAGACACACAAATGTAGAGATGTCTGGTGGCAAGAGCACTGATCTGGACCTTGCTGGGGTGGCGGAGCTGGGCCCCATCTTGGCTGCACCATTCGTGCCCTGAGGCAGATGCTGTTGTGCCAGATAAGACAGCCTGTGTTCAGGAGAAGCAGGAGAGACAGCAAGTGCTTGATACTTGGGAATCTTTTACTCCATGTGGCAGCCGACTCCTGGGGGTTCCTGGGAAGAAGCAGGTAGATGAACAGGGCATTTTCAGCTCCCTAGCTTCCTTGCCCCGGCCAAGAAGTGAGTGGGATCTCCAAAGGGAGTTGTGTAACCTCCACATTGGCCTGGGAGGAGGGCAGGGGCTACAGGAGAGAGAGGATTTGGGAGGGCAGAGGAAGAGAGAAAGGCATTTGAAATTTGAATTTATAAGCTTGGCCTGCCTGGGCAACTGGGTTGGAAGGAGAAATGCCTATCTGGTCCCCATTGTCTCCCTCCCCCTAAGGTACTCTCTGGATCCCAGGGACTTTATCTCAGAAGGTCCCATGTCCCTGCAGGGAGAGTTTAGGCTGTCAGGGCTGGCATTGGGAGGCTAACTGCATTTGGGCAGTTCTCAGTTCCAGCCCATGGCCACAGCTAGCATGGCCATCGCCCAAGGGGCTACAGTGCCTGGGAGAAGCCCGTAGAAACTGGTGGGATTGGTGGGCAAATGGGATAAATGCTGGGTTAATTCTGCCACCCAGGAACCCTTGGTTGACTCATGCCACACACCGCCTGGAGAATCCAGTTGTGTTGAACGGACTTAAAGTTTCCAGAAAGTTTGGCCCCACTTCCTCTTCTGGCTCTCGCTCTAGATGCCGTGTAACTGGCAGAGTGCTCCAGCTGTTACCAAACACTGTTCTGGCGCAGGTCTCACCGAAACCCGTGGAACTCTCCTGGAAACCTCTGGAGGGCCCCACGCAGTGCTAGCACCAGGCAGCCCTGGGCCTGCCCGGGAGGAGGTGGTGGAGAGAGCTGGGCATCTGGCCTCTGACCAGGAGGTGAGGAAGGGGCCACCAGAGAATCCCCACCCAAGACTCCTCATGGCCGGGGCTGGCCTTTTTCTCTGCCTTCTGGTGGACTGGCCTAGCGGGGAGAGGAAGAAGGGGGTGAGTTGGTTTTAGGGCCGAGGGCTCCATATTTGGGTCAGTAGTCAATTGGTCAATTGTATTTAATAATAATGTTGATATTTGTTAAGTGGTTACTATGTGCCAAGCACTGTTCTAAGCACTGGGGTAGATACAGGTAGTCATATTGTCCCACGTGGGGCTCGCAGTCTTCATCCCCATTTTACAGATGAAGTAACTGAGGCACAGAGAAATTAAGTGACTTGCCCAAGGTCACAGTTGACAAGTGGCAGAGCTGGGATTAGAACCCACAACCTCTGACTCCCAAGCCCATGCTCTTTCCACTAAGCCACAGTGCTCCACGTGCTTCAGGTGAAGCTTTGGGGCTCATGACTGTGCTTCACGTGTGCTTCTCGCTGCTTCACGTATTCATTGAGCGCTCCCTGTGAACTGAGCACTGTATTAAGTGCTTGGGAGAGTAGAACAGGCACATTCCCTGCCCACAGAGAGCTTATAGAGAAGCAGCATGGCTCAGTGGAAAGAGCCTGGGCTTGGGAGTCAGAGGTCATGGGTTCGAATCCTGACTCTGCCACTTGTCAGCTGTGTGACTGTGGGCAAGTCACTTAACTTCTCTGTCCCTCAGATACCTCATCTGTAAAATGGGGATTAACTGTGAGTCTCACGTGGGACAACCTGATTACCCTGTATCTACCCCAGCGCTTAGAACAGTGCTCTGCACATAGTAAGTGCTTAAATACCAACAAATGCCAACATTATTATAGTCTAGAGGGGAAGGTGAAGATTAATATAAATAAATTACAGATATGTATATATGTGCTGTGGGGTTGGGATGGGGGATGAATCAAAGGAGCAAGTCAGGGTGACGCAGAAGGGAGTGAGAGAAAAGGAAAAGAGGGCTGAGTCAGGGAAGGCCTCTTGGAGGAGATGTGCCTTCAATAAGGCTTTGAGGGAGGGGAGAGTAATTGTCTTTTGGGTATGAGGAAGGAGGGCGTTCCAGGCCAGAGGCAGGATGTGGGCGAGAGGTCAGTGGTGAGATAGATGAGATCGAGGTACAGTGAGAAGGTTAGCATTAGAGGAGCGAAGTGTGCGGGCTGGGTGGTAGTAGGAGAGTAGTGAGGTGAGAGGGCTTGTGCAGCAGAAAATTACAAGGCCCACCTAGGAGACTGATTCAGGGCCCATGGGCAGGGTCTAGCTCTAGGGCCAGTGCCAGGTTTCTGCCCTATCATACCTGGGCTCTGACACCTCTGAGGCTGAAGGGGAAGGAGTCATGGGTTCTCACCTGTGTAGTCTCTCTCAGCACTTGGGACGGTGCTCTGCACACAGAAAACACTTAATAAATACCACTATTAAGCTAGTGGCTCGGTTACTACTTTAACCACTCCCTGAGATGGGCAGAAGCAACATTCTCCACCCCGCTGTCCTGGTGACGGAAGAGCTGGTGGCTGGTGACATCCTATTGAAATGTGAGTTGCTTTCAATGCCCCCGTGGGGTCCAACTGTTCTTTCCAACTTGGACTGGTTCTGCCACCTTGACATTATCTGACATCTGGGACCAGAGTTCAGGTGCTGCCTGTTTGGGCACTTGGCCCAGGTGGCTGGGAACGGGAGCCTATCTCATGGCATCCCGGGGTCATTTCAGGAGGAGGTTAGGGCGGCAAATGGGGTGGGAGGAGCGGCACAAAGGGAGACGATAGACTGTGGAGATCAAAGCAGGGGAAGTCGAGGGGCTCCGGGCCTCGTAGGCAGGCTTCCTTGGGGGTGGTAGTCAGAGGGGGCCTAGACACCCCATTCGTCCTTGGATGAGAGTCCGGTCCATGATAGGCAGATCTCTTTAGCCCGAGAACCCTGGCTGATTTGTAATATTTCAGACTGCCAGGGCAGCTCTGTCTCTTTGCCGCGAGGGAGTTCCTCCCTAGGTGGCATGGGCAGAGGGAACCTCCTCGGGGAGGGCTCTAATGACCCCAGTGTCCCCATCCTCTGCCCTCTCTGTCAGCCCTAGTGGGGTGGAAGCGTGCTCCCTGCGCCCTGGCATGCCCTGATTTTCCGCACTCTGACATGACTGAAAGGCCTGAGACGTGAAACCAAATTCAAAATGTAGTGACAAAGGAATGAGAACTCGGTGTCCTCTCCGAGGCTGGACTGTGCTGGCTCTGCCATGTGCCAAGTGAAACCGAGTAATGTACAGTCAAAGGTGCCAAGGGCTGTTTCCAGGTTTTTCCAAAGACCTGAGGGCCCCTGCCAGCCCCAGGACTTTAGCTAAGCCAGGGCTGCCCTTGCTGGTCTCCTCCGGGACTCGTATACCGCAGCCGCCGGAGCCCACGTACTGATGCTTCCGACCGTGTTGGCTTTGTTGGATCGTTCAGGAGAGGAGCCACGGCCTTTGGACCTGCGGCAGTCGGCCCTGCTTTAATAATAATAATAATGTTGGTATTTAAGTGCTTACTATGTGCAGAGCACTGTTCTAAGCGCTGGGGTAGATACAGGGTCATCAGGTCAACTGAGGCCCAGAGAAGTGAAGTGACTTGCCCACAGTCACACAGCTGACAAAGGGCAGAGCCGGGATACGAACCCATGACCTCTGACTCCCAAGCCCGGGCTCTTTCCCCTGAGCCACGCTGCTTCCCCCCCTTTAGGTTAGCGCTCTGTTGGCTCAGGCCTCTGCTTGATTTCTCCCCCCAATCCCGGCCCCCCGCCCCACCAGTCCCTCATTCAGAGTCACAGACAGCATTGGCCGAGCCCCGGGCTCGGGAGCGGAGCGGGTCAGCAGCCACCTTGAAGCAATCATTCTGGGAGCAACTGTGGGAGGGCTTTTCGCTGCCCAGGAAACTGGCTTCGACAGGGGGCTGCTCACGTGGCTCAGTGGAAAGAGCACGGGCCCTGGAATCAGCGCTCATGTGTTCGAATCCCAGCTCTGCCACTTGTCGGCTGTGTGACTGTGGGCAAGTCACTTAACTTCTCTGTGCCTCAGTTCCCTCATCTGTAAAATGGGGATTAAGACTGTGAGCCCCACGTGGGACAACCTGATTCCCCTATGTCTACCCCAGCGCTTAGAACAGTGCTCGGCACATAGTAAGTGCTTAACAAATACCAACATTATTATTACCTGGTACCATCTGGCTGGACCGAGGCCAACAGTGAATAATCTTTTAGAGCACCTTAGCTATCTAGGTGGCTGTGTTTCTGAGGCCCTAGAGTTTCTGGCATGGCTGGGTGTTTTTTCTGTGATTCAGCAATTGAGGAGCCACTGAGGAGCCACTGAGAATCCTGGCTAGCGGATTCGGCGGGCCTGATCCCTCAGGGAGAGGGCCTCTTCTGGTTGCTGCCTCCCTCCTCCCCACCACGTGGGCATGCGTGTGCACTCGCGCGCACACACAAATCCTCATGTGAGCAAAGGGCCGATTTGAGACGGCTGAGGCCTCCCTCAGAATGTTTTTGCTCTGCTCCAGAGGGTCTGGGGAAGCTGCTGCTGCTGCTGCATCCTGCCTAAGCTTTCCTCCCTACAAACAGTGGGGGTTTGGGAGCCAGGAGCCTGGTTTTTTCTCTGATTTAGATGACTTCTTGCTGTACTGACTCAGTTTCCCCATCTTCATTAGACATGCTAACCCTCCCTTTCTGCCTGGGGTGACAAGGAAGAGTGCTTGGAGCTGCTCCCCAGGTCAGCCCAGATTAACTGTTCCAGTGCTGAGATCCCCCGCAGTCCCCCTTCCCCTTTTCCCCTGCAGCAGGACTTCCAGATGTGCAGCCCCACCCCCCTAGCCCCAAGGGAACGTCACATCTGCTGCAGCAGAACAGAGACGGGAGGAACATTCATGCTCTGAGCTCCGTGAAGAAGCTGAGGACACAGTGTTTCCCAAATCCAAGCTCCTTCCCCCTCACCCCTCCTATCCTTGGGGGCAGGGGCAGGGCAGATGTCCCATTGCCTGGCCATTTGGTAATTCTTTTCCCTTTCCCGTGGGGTCAGAGCCCATTAAACCTCTCAGGAACCGGCAGGATCATGAAGCGGAAGCACCGACGCTAATTAATTCATCCTTTTTATTTCCCCCAATGAGCCTGACTGGCCCAGTTTCCCCCCGCTATGGAAACTCCATCCGCCTTCTCTCACAAGGGTGAGGGGAACGGTCAGGGGGACGCTTCCGCCTGCTGGTCCCGGCTTGAGAGCAGTTGTGCCAGAGGTATCGCCCACCTTCCAAGCACTCCAGCCGCAGGAGAAAGGCCTCCTCAGAAACTCGTGGCTCCCTCTGGCAGTTGGTTCTATCTGTAGCTGATGTCCCCTCCAGGATGGCTGGGTCACCAGCATCCTGACCAGCTACTAGCCCATGACTCAGTTGCATTCCCCCCTTCATCCCAATTGGTGGTCCCTGGGGGTGGGGGCTGGGGTGCAAATTTTGCTTTACCGGAAATAAATTTTGTTGCGGCATCCTCAACTGGGATTCAGGTAAGACCCCTCCTAACACTGCCCCCTCTCCTTCCTGGCCCTCTTCCTCCTCCCCACTGCACCTTTATAAAAATATTTCCCAGTGGCTTCTGTGCCCTCTTCCCCTGCCTCCTGAATGCCCCTTCCCCCCACCCCTGCTATCCCAATCCGGTGCCACTTAAAAAAAAAAAAAAGTCTTTTAAACTTGTCTCATCACCACGAGCCCTTCTCTGGCCTGCAGACCCCAAGCCTGCTCCAGCTGCAAGGCCTGGGCCGGGGTGGAGGAAGGGACCATCACCGATCCCGCCCCAGCCCGAGGCAGTATCTATGGCCGTGGTGATCCTGAGATCCGCAAGCCGGGAAAGGGGCCAGGCCAACGTGCTGAAGCACAGGTCAGAAGTGCAGAAGACAATGTCTACTGGATGGGTGAATGGGACAAGGGGATTGGGGATGAGGACGGGGATTGGTTGGCTGGGGGAACGACAGGTGAAACCATTTTTAAAGTTGTGCTGTCAGGGGAGAAGGGGGAAGAGAGTTTAAAGAGAGGCAGGAGAGGATTGGGGTTTGTTGACCCGATCACCAGCCGGGGATACCAGGTGGGGTGACGCAACAAATTTTGAATGAGGTAAAAGGGGGCCCTGCTGTGGTTGGAATCTAAGCTATAAACCTTAGCTGCACTCCCAGGTTTCCAGTCTTCTCTCTCCAGGTTTGCCAGATCCCACTGACCCATTTCACCTTCCGCTGGCCCAGAACTCCAGACAAGTATACTCTTCCTTCTCACCAGGGATGGGTTCAATTACCATCAGTCTCCAACCAGTTCAGACCCTTTTTTTGCATCTTCCAGCAAGAAGAGGGGAAACTCTGAGGCCAGGAATAAGGTTAGGGATGAAGCTGGGAATAGGACTCTGGGAGGGCGAGTCCTGGCCTTACAATCTGGAATCCAGCCATTAGCATCCACTGGGAAATGAAGCCAACTCCTCTCTTGCCCTATTTGAGGCCTACACAGGCCTAGTCTGCCTGGATATGTCTCTGTTGGGTCACCTCTGTTCTCTACTCCTCCCCCATCGAGAACAACCCCTCTCCCCTTCCCCCCTCCCAAGTCTTCTTTCTTGCCGAGAGCTCGAATAGTTCACTTTGGTGTGTGGGCTTCAGTGGTTTAAACTGGCACTTTGGATTCTGGGAAATCTGGGAGCAATGTTTCAGGCCATATTCTTCCCACATCTGGTTCCACTAAACAATCCCCTCTTCCTGAAAACCCCTGGAATCCCTAGGAGAGCGTTCTTGTCTGACCTCGGAAAAGCAGAAGTGAAAGTCCAGGGAACATGCTGTCCTCTTCACACTGCATAGCAGATGAGTCAAAGTGGCTCATTAACTTTGGGACCTAGTTGCTGATCCTGGAAAGGGAGAGAAGCCAACCCTGACTGCCCCAACTTGCTCTTGCTCCAGAAAGGCAACCGGCACTTGGCGAATCCTGGAGGATGACCTTGGAACATTGTTCCAATGGGTTGGACTGGGCCCCTTTCACGCAGTTCGCTCATTCGGAACCAGATTCCTGCTTTCCAGGTGTGTTGAAGGCCTTTTGGGCAGCAACTTTGAGTCTGGCTCCCAGGAAGCAGAGATGCCCGCCGGGCTCGGGTCTGGGCCCTGGTGGAGCAGAGGATGGCCAAGGACCTCGGCTGAGAGATGCTGATTATCGAACAGATGTGTTCAGTGCTCTGAGGTCAAGGTTTGCCTGTTACCCGGGACATGATCCCAAGCGATTCCAGTGGAGCTGTGGCCTAAAGCATCCAGGTTGACAGACCGAACGTTGCTCGGTGCCAACTCCGTTGCTACTCACGCTGACGCATTGGCCGAGAAAACCATGAACCTAAGTCCCAACCGGTTTCATTAGATTTGAAATGAGGGAGCTCTCCAAGAAGGACCCAATCAGGGTGATGTTAAAAGGGCCAACTGATGGAGGAGTAATAATAATAACAGTTGTGGTATTTACTCAGCGCTTACTAAGTGCCAGGCACTGTACTAAGTGCTGGGGTGACTACAAGCAAATTGAGCTGGGCACAGGCCCTGTCCCATATGGGGTTCACAATCTTAATCCCCATTTTACAGGTGAGGTAACTGAGGCACAGAGAAGTTAAGTGACTTGCTCATGGTCACACTGCAAATAAGTGGCAGAACGAGGATTAGCACCCAGATTCTTCTGACTCCCAGGCCGGTGCTTTATAAATGGAGATGGGAGAATTGCCCAGTTCCCACCCTGGACCAACTGCTCCACTGGCTGGAGCGTACAGGTATGGGCAGCCCCGTTGCTGACGTTGACGATACGAAAACCCAGGGAGGTTTTTTCGGCTCCACCCAGCCAGTCTTGTTGAATATCTCTGCCCCAGGAAGGAAGGCCAGGTTCTCTTGCTGCAGCTCTCACTATGGATGAACTGGTAATCCATACTGTTGGGCTTGACTGCATCTTCTTAAGGTTCTCCACAGAGACTGTTTTCAATCCCTGCCATTCCGTTCGTGGCCTTTGTTTTGTTCTGATACCTGGGCTGTTATAGTGCCAAGCGAAATTCGGAAATTTGTAACAGTGTCCTGTTTCTTTGGGCTCCTTGCATGCTGGCCTTCTGATGCTCGTGAACAGACCACCAAAGCGAAGAGGAGATATTGGATGTTGAAAGGGCTTAACTCCTTCTCTTCACCTCTGCTATCACATGCACACCCTTGTGCATGCACACAAACAAGCACACAGCTCTGGAGGACAGAAGTCATTGTATCAGGCTGGTGAAGAAAGGAGAATGGACTGCTGGACCAGGTGCAGATCTCCTGTTTGCAGTTGCTGAGGTGTCAGCGTTAGCCTGATCCAGCATAGTCCAGTCCACTGCAGTGAGTGTCTTTGAGGGGCGGGAAGGGAGGGGGCAGTTTCCAGGCACGACCTAAGAACTTTTGCTGTAGTGTGTTTCTGGGCTTGTCACAGAACCCTTCAGGTCTTTACTGCTTGATCTATAAAGTGGGGAGACTAGTGTCAACCTACCTTCCAAAAGAGCAGGGCCTCTGAGGCAAAAAAAAAATGAAGAGTTGGGGTTGATTCTCTTGAGAAAAGATGGCTGAGGTGGGGATGAATGGGCTTCAAATCAATGAAGGGTGGTTCTCCATCTCCACAAAAGGAGATGGGCTTAAGTGACCACCAGAGGGATTTGAGTAGACAATAAGGAAGAATTTCCTGATGGTGAAGATGATGATGATGATGATGATGATGACTGCCGGTACTACTACCTGACCCATAAAGATTACGAAGCCTCCTTACCTGGAGAGCTATGTGAATGAGAGAACTGCTTCTCCCTCCCCCGCTGTCTCTCTAATTCAAGTGTGGGGCTGCCTGGAGGTGGAGGGTACCCTGGCAAGATAACCTCTGGGACGTCCCTTTCCGGACTCTGCTAGCCCCGTGTAGCCGATCTATCCGTCAGGGCCTGGGGCAGTGGCGAGGGCCCCAGACCCGGCCTTATTCCAAGACCTTGAATTGGAAGCTGCCTTTTAGGGGGACTCGGGCAGGTCATTGTGACCACATTCTTCCCCCCTTCCCCCTCCCACACACACACCGGAGGCAGCAGCAATGACTTCCAGACCTCTGGTCCCCACTCTTCTGCAGGCAGTCACACCCACACCCCACATGCCTGCCTCTCACAGAGCCAGGCTTCAGGGCTGCTCATCAAGTTGGGGAGAACCCAAAGAGATGGCAAGCACAGCGTGGCCCAGGGTGACTCAGTCGCCCATCCTCCACCCCAGCCCCACCACCACGGTAGGATCTGAAGGCTGCATCGCTGATCAAAAAGAAGGCTCTGACTTGAAACAATTCTGCTGCTGTCTCGTCTCATCGTGCTGGATCTGGATGAGGGTCAGGGCAAGTTCAGGGCTTGTGTGTGGTCTCCAAGTCTCTGTCCTGGATGATGGAAAGCCTCCTCTTGAGACTCACGAAGGGTTTAGCTGGACTCGGCTCTGAGACTGATTCCCCAGCTCCTCCTGGGCTCCGCTGTCCCCTCGCCTCAGTTCAATGGGATCCGTGGGCCAGTGACAGTGTCTGGAACAGTTCAGCCACAGCTCTCCCTGTGGCTTTCCTAATTAATTTTTTGGTAATGAAGGCTTCTCAAGCCATTGACGTGATTCTCTGCAAAATCCCATTTGGTTTGGTTTTCTCCCCTCAAAGAAGAATCGCCTACAGAAGGGGCCAGGAGGCTTCTAGCGCTTTTCTCCACCCCAGCCAGTCTCAGAGCTCACAAGGTGCAGACTCAGCTCTGCAGGATGGATCGCCTGCATTGACCCGGGTTGGGCTTGCCTGCTCCATTTGGCAGGGAAGGGTGGGGGATGGGTGGCTGTCAGTTCAGGGGTGCGGGGGTCACTTTATAAGGCTGAGATTCATGTTCTCGTCTTTTTTCTTTTTTAAAAAAAAAGCTCCACCCAACTTTTCCAAGGAGCGGGAAGCCCATTTTGAGTTAGGGAAGCTGGAGGAGGAAACGAGGTGCCTGCCCTGCCCTGTGGGCATTGAGGCTCTGGGAGTCTGGGTTCCCAGACTGAGCCTGTCAGTTGCTCCTGTCGTAGTGCCCTTTGGCTGCTCTTTCACCAGAGCTTGCAGGCCCCTGAGCCCAGCCACCACTGAGACCCTGGACTGAGAGAGACCAGTTCCTTTGACTGCCTCTTCTGGTCCTGGTGTGGGAAGGAAGCAGAATGGCCTAGTGAAGAGAGAGAATGGGCCTGGGAGTTAGAGGACCTGAGTTCCAATCCCAGCCCTGCCACTTGTCTGCTGTGTGACTTTAGACAAGTGACTTCACTTCTCTATGTCTATTATCTCAACTGTAAAATGAGGTTTAAGACTGTGAGACCCATGTTGGACAGGGACTGTGTCCAACCTGATTAGCCTGTACCTGCCCAGGTGCTTAGTACTGGGCCTCTCACATAGTAAGGAAATACCATAAAACAGAAGGGGCCCCTCCTGACTCTCTCCAGAATGACTGCTTTCGAGTCCCTGTGACTGATGGATGGATCAATCTGGATCTGGTCCCCCTCTGGGAAGGGTCTGGAGTCTGACCCTGCCCTGAGGGCAGAGAGCTGGATGGAGGGAGCTTTTCCTAAAACACTGGGATTTCCTCATGTGGCTTTTGGGAAGGCCTGTTTTATTAACTATATTGAAGCTGGTTTGGCCCAGAGATAAGGAGTGATGTCTTATCAGCCCAGTGTATACGCTGGACAAACAGAGAAGAGGGTTGGCAGCTGTTCGAATGGATTGCATTGTACCTGACACTGACCTGGAGTATACAATGTTCTCGTCTTAAATTCTTCTCCACTGTAAACCTCCAATACTGAGCTGAGAGGCTGGCAGAGGAAAAGCTGCTACTATGCGGAGGGAAAACTGCTATGACTCTGTGGCCATATCCCAATGGTTTGGCATCTCCAGGTGGGTTGGGCTTGACTTCTTTGTGACTCAGCTTGGTGGAGGTGGGTCAAGAAGCTACAGCCTGGCAACCAGACTTACCCACTTTTCTTCCATTGCTCCCACATCTGTGTGACCTTCCTCAGTAATCTCTGTGCAATCATTCTCAAGCCACTGTGGGCAGGGTTGCTGGATCAAAGACAGAGAGAGGGACTTGAATTGGACTCATTCATTCATTCAATAGTATTTATTGAGCGCTTACTATGTGCAGAGCACTGTACTAAGTGCTTGGAATGTACAGTTCGGCAACAGAGACAATCCCTGCCCAATGATGGGCTTACAGTCTAATCAGGGGAGACAGACGGACAAAAACAAGACAACATAATCACGATAAATAGAATCAAGGGGATGTACACCTCATTAACAAAATAAATAGGGTAATAATATATACAAATGAGCACAGTGCTGAGGGGAGGGGAAGGGAGAGGGGAAGGAGCAGAGGGCAAGGAGGCTTAGCTGAGGGGAGGCGAAGGGGGAAAGGGGGAGGGAGCAGAGGGCGGAGGGGGAGCAGAGAGGGAGCAGAGGGAAAAGGGGAAGCTCAGTCTGGGAAGGCCTCTTGGAGGAGGTGAGCTCTCAGTAGGGCTGACTCGTGACCTGGTGTCTTCCTCTCTGTCCCAGCATCACAGAAACGTCAACAAAATCCTCATGTGACAAATTCTTTGGAAAGAGGGGAACCCTGAGATGTGACTTCCATCCCCCCTAAAAGCGTGACTTTAAAGCACTTCCTTTATTCATCCCCCTTCCCAACCTCACAGCACTTCATACTACAATTTTATTTATATTAATGGCTGTCTGCCCCTCTAGACTTTGTTTATTGTGGGCAGGGAATGCATCGTATTGTACTCTTCCCTAATGCTTAGTACAGTGCTCTGGACACAGTAAGGACTCAATAAATACAATTAACTTACCCAGGGAAGGTTGAGAGAAGAAAGAGAGTCCAGAGTGCACCCCAGTGGAGAGGGTTCCCCCTGCCTCTGCTTCATTGAGATTCCCTTAATCCCTCATTGCAATGGGAGATTGCAACCCAAGGACTTTGGCAGCTAAAGTCTGCATCTTGAGTTGTATTCAAAAGTCAAAAGGCAAATGGGTAGGCTGCAGTCTGGACTTCTAAACACCAAACCCGAACCCTGGAACTGGAGCCAGTAGATCCTGGACTCTAGGCTGCTGGGCTCTGACCCAGCTAGAGAGTTCTCTCTGATCCCCCACACCACCTTCAGACTAGGCTGAGTTTAGATTTAGTCTCTTTTCTTGTCCCACTGCTGGGAGAGTGGTTAGAGGTGGCCAGCACAATGAGCTTTGGGGCCTTCTGGTTACCATCCACACACTAGACTGACTGTGGCCTTGGTGGAGGAGGGAGAGAATTGCAGTAGGTGAGGAATCACCCAGATCTCTGCCTTCAGTGTCTCCAGGAATTAGAAACTGAGCCACTCCTTCCCACTGAGGGTTGGGCGCACCGGCTGACTTGACTTTGGAATTGGCTGGAGTGTCCTGGAGAGGAAGTGTGTTATGATCCCTGGGGTGATGTGCGCCCAGGGACCATCTCAGGACCTGCGTAACTGTATCGGAGCACGGCCTGCGATATCGCAGGTTAGGTTGTGTCACTTGGTTAAAGGGCAGTCACCACCACCCGCCAACACCGTGCCTGTGCTCCTTCCAAGTTCTTGTTCCAGTGTTCTTCGACTGCTTTTCCTCCCAGCCCCTGAGCAGACTAGATAAGGCAGACGAGATTGGGGCATTTGCCGGTTTGCGGTCCCAAGCTTCTTTTCTGCCTTCAGTTTTTCTTTCCTGGATAGATGCCTTTGGCAGAGGCTCTCACTGTGCATGTCTTGGTCAGATGTTTCCAGTCTCTTTCCAGGACCTCGTTCTGCAGCAGCACTCAGCAGCCCCAGAACGTGCTGTAGCGGCTGGCTGCCGGAGAGAGGTCAGACTTATTCAGACTGGGCTCGTGGGTTTGGGCCGTGTTGGGGGCTTTGGATCCTTCCAGATGCTGAACTCTGGCTCTTCTCACTGGGGGTGAGGGGGGTCTAGTTACTGGGATGCTTCAGTCCCAGAGTGGGGGGCAGTGGGAGGGGGGGCACAAGTGAATTGCTCATGGGAAAAGCCATCCAGGAGGCTGCTGGGACCATAAGAGACCTGGTCCCCAGGTGGGCTCCCTACCTTTCCTTTTCCCCATTTCTGGCAACTCCTTTGGTTAGCCCTCTTGGGCCAGGTGTGGGGACATGAGGAAGGTGCTTGAGTGAGAGGGGAATGAGGCTGGTCTCCAGCAGGTTAGCTCCAGGAACCGCCACAGGCCAGACGGTCCCAGGGTAAGTAGCACCTCCGCCTTTCTGCAGGAGCGGCTGTTGGGGGGCCTGGCAGGAGGCCGAGAAGCCTACTCCAAAACTGCCGCCGCCCTCCTTTCCTGGGGAAACCGGCAGCCCTGAAACACAGCTGATCTGCCTCTGACCTTGGGGTTGGGGGTGTGTGGGGGGAGGGGAAGGGCGGGGCGAGAGGATGGGTTTGGGACATGAGATTTTTTGGAAGACTCCCCACTGGGGACTAGCTGGGAGTCGGGTCTGGGATGGCCGGCTGTTGCGGCCCTCCCCGGAGTCAAGGGTCGGTTCCCAATTTGGGCTGAAGAACAGGACTGTGTCTCTGGGCCCCTGGTGGACTGAAATTCTTGGGGTTGATTGAGCTGAGACTGACAGGAGACCCTTACCCGACTAGCTCTCCTCTTTCTTGTGGCCAGGCATGGCCGAGCCCAACTTGACTTCTGCAGCAGAGGGATTTTAGGTTTCTGAGGTCCCATGCACATGCCAGCTGGGTCGCCCCTAGGCTGCAGCAGATTGGGACGGGGGGCCTCAGCCCTCCCAGCCAGCAACAGAGCTGTTTGGTGGAACCAAATCTGTCCTGGAACCGACGGCTCCAGGGGCTCGGGTTGGGGCCAAGGGGTGGGGGCTAGGGGAGTGGTTTAAGGGTGTAACTACTGCACTGGCAAGTAGCTCCACTCCTTAAATCCCCTTCCCTCCTCCCAAACCTCCCCACCCTGGACCGACAGCCCCACACTGGGCAATCTGCCCCAGACCCCACCCTCTCTTAGGGATGCCCCCTTGGGTGCAATGCAATCTGGCCCATACCCAGTAGTCCAGCCCTCTTGCAGGTACCTGCAGGAATGGCCTGCCTGTCAGACGAGCGGGCACACGCAATGTTCCCACTGTCCGTGTTTGAGTCCAGAGACTGGGAAGTTTTGGCAGCTTGCTCGATGAGGCCTGACGTGGCAAGGACTCAGCCACCTGGGCCCCCGTGGGGCTCGAGAGGGGGAGAAGTCTGTACATGCTGACCAACCCTCTACCTTTTGTGTTTCAGACCTAAAGCTGCACCTGCAGAGCACGGATTACGGAAACTTCCTGGCCAATGAGGCTTCGCCGCTCACGGTTTCTGTCATTGATGACAAGCTGAAAGAGAAAATGGTGGTGGAGTTCCGGCACATGCGGAACCACGCCTATGAGCCGCTGGCCAGTTTCCTGGACTTCATCACGTAAGGATGTTTGCTCTTGGACCGGTTGGCGGGGAGAGTTGGTCTCCCCCGCTCCTCCCTCAGGAGCCTGAGGGTCACGGGTCCCTGGGTCGGGGAGGGCCCGAGTGCACAGGTAGTCTGGGCCACTGGTAAGTCTGGACTCAACGAGCCACACCGCCGCTACCTTACTCTACCGTATGAAACAACCAAGAGGTTTTGGTAGTGCCTGGCAGTGTCACATAGAACCGCAGTTGGCTTTCCCTCGTCTTTGCAACCTCCCCGGACAATGAAGAGCACTGGAAGATGATGTCCTCCAGGCGGGCCGAACCATCTCTGCTTCCCCACCCTGATGGGGTGGGGAGAGGGGGCCCTGGGGTTTCAGTACAGGAATCATTTCTGCGGCCGATGAGCTCACAGGTCCCCAGTCTGGCCAAACCTGAAGCTGAACACTGTGAGCTGCCTGGGTTCTTAGAGTTGAGTGGGTGTCGGTCAGCAGGATGTATTGAGCAGCCACGTAGACGGGGACTATTTAGGCAGGGTGGTGTGTGATTGAGAAGTGATGTGATCCCTGCCCTCAAGGAGGTGGGCGGTCTGATTCGTAGCACTAGATAATGATGAGTGAATTCAGGGGGAGGACCGTGTGGTAGGTTGTGCCGGCAGCTGGGTGGATCGGCAGGGTTCATCAGAAAAGACTTCTGGGAGGGAGGTGGCCTTAAAGCTGTGATGGAAAGGAAAGAAAAGGAATGTAGTCTGGAGAATGGGAGCAGGGAAGCTACTTCATGGGTATGACTGGGCCAAGGCAGTCCATCCACCTCTGCATCAAACAGAAACCTTTTACCAGTTGGTTTTCAAGACACTCAATCAGCTCACCCCCTCCTATTTCACCTCCCCTATCTGCAACTACAGCCCAGCCTGCGCACTTCACTCATCTAACACCAACCTACTCACTGTGCCTCGATCTCTTCTGTCTTGCAGCCCATCCCTTGCCCATGGCGGACCACCACTCTCCCCCCTTTCAAAGGTCTTTTTTTGGCTAATGTGGGGTTTTTTTTTTAATTTTTTTAAGTGGTATATGTTGAGCATGTGCTTACTGCATGCCAGGCATTCTACTAAGTGCTGGGGTAGATACAAGATAATTAGGTTGGACACAGTCTGTGTTCCACAGGGAGCTCATAGTATTAATCCCTGTTTACAGATGAGGTAACTGAGGCACAGAGAAGTTAAGTGACTTGTCCAAAGTCACACAGCTGACAAGTGGCAGAGGAGGGATTAGATCCCACGACCTCTGACTCCCAAGCCCGTGCTCTTTCCACTAAACCTCACTGCTTCTCGAGATATCAACTCTCCTCACCCGCTCCTATCTACTGGCACTCTTCACTCCTCCCAAGTGGGGATTGAGGCTGTGAGCTCCATGTGGGACAACCTGATGACCTTATATCTATGCTAGCGCTTAGAACAGCGCTCGGTACATAGTAAGCACTTAACAAATACAATTATTATTATTATTATTAAATGTAAAGTGGGATAAAATGGGTGGGTAGCCATAAGGCATCTATTAGATCCAGAGGGAGGTGGACAACCATTGGAGGGTTTTGTCAGTCATATTTATTGAGCGTTTACTAAGCACTAAGCACTTGGGAGAGTAATAATAAACAGACACATTCCCTGCCCACAACGAGCTTTTAGGAGACGTGTCCTGAGTGATGTTTCAGGAAGATGATCCAGGCAGCAATATGGACTGAGGCTGAAGTCAGGTGAGACCAGTGAGGAGACTGATAGTCTAATCATGATCTGATGAGCACTTGAAGCCAGGGTAGTGGCTGGATGGGTGGAGAAGAAGAGGCGGATCCATGAAATGTTTGGAGAAAGGTTTGGCAGATTTTGGCTGGAATTCTGGTTGTGAGGGCAGAATGACAGCAGAGAGCCGAGGATGGCATGGCAGTTGTGAGCTTCGGCCACAAGGAGGATAGTGGTGGTGTCAGCGGAGGTGGGGAGATTGAAAGGAGGAAAGGTGAGAAGTTCAATTTTGGACATGTTGAGTTTGAGGTGTCAGCAGGTCATCGGCGTGGAGACATGGGGGAGCGGTCAGGGCAGGAAAGGTAGATCTGTGAGTTATCCATTCCGCAGAGCTTCAGCTATCATCTCTATGCAGGGGAGCTCTTGAAGAGCATGGGTGTTGAGGGAGAAGGGCAAAGGTTTCAGCAGAGAGCCTTGCAGGATGGCCACGGTAAAAGGGAGATGAAAGGGGAGCCAGCTAAGGAAACAGAAGGAGCTGTCAGAGAGGTAGAAGAAGAACTAGGAAAAGAGCGAGTCAGTGAAACACAGATCAGGTCACGTTCTAAGGAGATGGGGAGTGATCCAGGGGAACGAAGGCAGCCGCGAAGTCTAGGAGGATTAAGCTGGGGTAGAGCCCGTTGGATGTAGCTAGGTGAAGGTCATTAGTAACTTTGAGGGTGCTGTCTCAGTGAAGCTAAACTGATGCAGATCTGACTCATGGGTTAAGAGAGTGGAGGAGAGGAAATCAAGGCAGTGAGCATCTGCAGCCTCCTCAAGGAGTTTGGGCAGGGAAAGGAGGAGGGAGTCAGGGCAGTATCTGAAGGGGTCTGTGGTATCCAGAGATGGGTTTTTTTTTAGTATAGGGAAGACTTGAGTATGTCTTGAAGGCAGAAGGGAAGGAATCATCTGAGAGTGAGAGGTTGAAGATCACGATGAGGGAGGGCAAAGGGAGGGAGCAAGTGTTTTTAAGAGATGAGAGGAAATAGGGTAGAGTGAGTTAGAGTTAGCAAGCTGGAGAGCTCACCTTGGGAAACAGCTGGGAACGCAAAGAAAGTGGAGAAGGGAGTAGTTGAGCCGATGGCAAAGTGAGGCAGTGACTGAGAGAAGTTGACACCTGATGGTTTTTATTTTCCCACTAGAGTAGTTGGTGAACTCATTATGGGGTGGGAGTTGAGGGTGGGTACCAGCCAGTCAGAACTTCATTGTGGTGAGAGCCCTAAAGGCCACAACCTAAGGCCTGGGTTTGGCCAGCGGGGCAATGGAGCACTCCCTAGTGGCTTGGGGGCCACAGCCTCAGCTGGCCATGGACCCTAGTAGGTGTGCTGGCCAGGGGCCTGCCCTGCCTTATGGGGAGCCTGTTTATGAGTTTTATCTGGTTTTGTCATAGATGGAACCTGGCTTAGTTATCAGTGACGCTCATGGCCGAGGCTCTGGTGGGAAGGACAGGGGAATAGGGGCACTGCCCCCAACTGAACTAGAAGGCTGTTCTGAAATGGAATCATCTGCTGCATTCGAGCAGGCTCCACTTGTGGGAGTGGTAGTCCTGCTTGCCTCAGGAATCTCGGCTGCTGTAACTGTACCCCAAGTCTTCCTGGGTTGACGCCACCCAAAGGCCAGCTGTTGGGACGAGGATGAATAGTCAGAGGGGGAGGGGACAGTGAGGCAGACTCCTTGGGTTTCAGTTCCCCCTCTGATTCACCTGTGACCTCTCCCCTCTCCTGCTTCCAAGGAGAATGCAGACTCTAGTGGCCAGGAGGAAAGACAGGGCATGATGTGATGGGAGAAACATAAAGTGGATAGTTAAAGAGGCGTCGGCTACCCTTGGATAGTATGTAGATCTCAGTCGATCAGGCAGTAGTTTTTTTGAGTGCTGACTCAGGACAGAGCACTGTACTAAGTGTTTGGGAGAGTACAGAAGAGTTAGTAGGCCCAATTCCTGACCTTTCATTCAGTCTTATTGAGTGCTTACTGTGTGCAAAGCACTTTACCAAGCGCTTGGGAGAGTAGAGTATAACAATAAACAGATACTTTCCCTGCCCACAGTGAGCTTACAGTCTGGAGGGGGAGGCAGACATTATTAAATAGATTTTAGCTACGTACATAAGTGCTGTGGGGCTGGGAGAGGGGAATGAGTGAAAGGAGCAGGTCAGGGCAATGTAGAAGAGAGTGGGAGGAAAGGAGGGCTTAGTCACAGAAGGCCCCATGGAGGAGCTGTGCCTTTGATAAGACTTTGAAGCGGGGGAGAGTAATTGCCTGCCCCTGACCTCCAGGGGCGTACGGTCTAGCTGGGGAGACAGACATATCAATTCCAGGCACCAGGGCAACAACGGAGTTTCAAGATTTCATTGTCCGTGCATTTCATCCGTCACTTTGGCCTTTTTCAGCTGTGACCCAGCATGCTGAGCGAATCACCTTCATGCTGACTTGGATGGGAGTCTCCAGGCCAGGAGCTGCCTCTTCAGTTACAATCAGAGGAGCCAGGGTGCTGGAAAGTCCCCAGCCCCTTACAAAGTTGGCCAGTCTTTCCAGGGCTCAGAGAGCCCTTGGACATAAGCGTGTGTGTGTGTGTGTGTGTGTGTGTGTGTGTCTTTGTCTGCCTGTGTGTATGGGTACAGCTCCTTTCCTCCTGCCAAAGCCTCACATGGACTGAGATGAGCTTGCACTTCCTTCACTGCCACTTGCCCCCGACTGGGTGGGAAGTCTGAGATGATTTTTTGGGCCCTGAGATTGTGCCCAAAGACAAGGGCAACCACAGGGGCCTGAAGTCAGTGGGTACTGAGCATGCCTGGGCTTGGGGAGAGCAGTTCCCAGCTTCCCAAATAATGATGGTAAATAATAATAATAATAATCTTGGTATTTTTAAAGTCCTTACTTGGTGCAAAGCACTGTGCTAAACACTGGGATGGATGCAAGTTAATCAGATTGGACACAATCCCTATCCCACCTGGGCCTCCCAGTCTAATGGAGAAGGAGAACGGGTATTGAATCCCCATTTTACAGTTGAGGAAACTGAGTCACAGAGAAGTGAAGTGACTTGGCTGGCTGTTCTGGTGACCCAAGCTGGAGGAGCAACCAGAGACAGCCTGCTCGCCGAGACCCCGGGTGTGCGCCGTTGCATAGAGGGGCCACGGCCCAACCCACCTCACTGGGTTTTAGGCTTTGCCATGTACACAAGTCTATGTAATTACAATAGAAAGGCAAAGTCTTCCCCCGTGCTTTCTTAACCAAGTCACCTGCCAGCGGCGTCTTCTGGGCACGGCCCCGTTCGGTTCAGCAATTAGAGGGACAACTTCCCCATTTTTACAAGCGTATTCAGTTAATAGAGCAGACTGTGGGGCAGGGACCTGTTTCGATGGCAGTTTACAGCCCTGAATCATGCAGCCTGTTCCATTGATCAGGGGGATGGCTGTTGCAGGTGGCCTTTGTTTGCCTTTCACCTCTTTCCTGGTTACTTGGACACACACACTGGGGCTGGGTCCTCTGCTGAACTCTTCCGATGCGAAGAAGCCCAGGGTACTGAATTCCCCCTAGGATTGCCTAGGAGGTCCAGATCTTGAGCCTTCCCTTCTCCCCCAGGTGCCCTAGTGTGTGTCTACAAGTGAACAGTTTTTCTATGCCTGTCAAGTTGGTCAGGGCTCCTTTCTCCAGGTCGGCTGTTCGTCTCGGGGCAGCTGCCAGGTTGCACAAGATCGTGGGAGCTGGCAGCAGGAAGGGTGCTTTTGGCCCAGAGCAGGGACACTTGAGCCTGCAACAGTCCCCATGCTTCTGGATGCCCTACCCAAAAGAGGCCTGGCTTGATCGGCCTCCTCTGCCCAGGTCTGTCTCCCTCAGGCGGTGGCAGCAGCAGCAGTCAGTCAGTCAGTCGTATTTCTTGAGCACTTACTATGTGCAGAGCACTGTACTAAGTGCTTGGGAGAGTACAATATCAACAGTAGAACAGACTCATTCCCTGCCTACAACGAGCTTACAATCTAAAGGGGGAGACAGACATTAAATAAATGAATTACAGATATGTACATAAGTGCTGAGGGTTTGGGAGCAGGGGATGAATGAAGAGAGCAAGTCAGGGTGACACAGAAGGGAGAGGGAGAAGAGGAAAGGAGGGCTTAGTCAGGGAAGGCCTCTCGGAGGAGCTGTGCCTTCAATAAGGCTTTGAAGGTGGGGAGAGTCATTATCGGATTTGAGGAGGGAGGGTGTTCCAGGCCAGAGGCGGACTTGGGCGAGAGGTCAGCGGTGAGATAGATGAGATGGAGGTACAGTGAGAAGGTTAGCATCAGAGGAGCAAAGTGTGCAGGCTGGGTTGTAGTAGGAGACAGTAGTAGGAGTAGGAGAATGGAGAGGTGAGGTAGGAGGGGGCCAGGTGAAAGTGATTGGACAAACACGGTAGTGATTTGGATGGAGAGGAAAGGGGGGATTGTCGTGAAGGCCAGACCGACGGGATTTAGTAATGGATTGAATATGTGAGTTAAATGAGAGAGAGGAGTCAAGGATAATGCCAAGGTCAGAGGCTTGTGAGACAGGAAGGATGGTGGTGCCATCTACAGTGATGGGAAAGTCAGAGGGAGGACAGGATTTGGGTGAGAAGATAAGCAGTTCTTCTGTTTTAGACATGTTACTTTTGAGGTGACAGGAGGCTATCCAAGTAGAGATGTCTTGAAGGCAGGAGGAAATGTGAGACTGCAGAGAAAGAGAGAGAGATAGATCAGTGCTGGAGATGTAGATTTGGGTATCATCTGCATAGAGGTGGTAGTTGAAGCCATGGGGGCGAATGAGTTTTGCAAGGGAGTGTGTGTAATGGAGAATAGAAGGGGACCCAGAACAGAACCTTGAGGGGCACCCACAGTTAGAGGGTGGGAGGCAGGGGAGGAGCCTGCAAAAGAGACTGAGAATGAGCGGCCAGAGAGATGGGAAGAGAACCAGAGGAAGTGTGTCAGTGAAGCTGAGATTGGATAATGTTTCCAGGAGAAGGGGGTGGTCGACAGTGTTGAAGGCAGCTGAGAGGTAGAGGAGGATTAGGATGGAGTAGAGGCCGACAGATTTGGCAAGGAGATCATTTGTGATCTTTTGAGAGGGTAGTTTCTGTGGTATGACAGGGACAGAAGCCAGATTGGAGCGGGTCAAGGAGTATTTCAGACACCTTGAAATGCTTGGGTAAGGCAGAACTTTGAGATCTGGGCTTGTCTTTTCCCAGCTGGAAACCACCGTGTGTGTCTCTCTGTCTCTATCTCCCTGACTCTCTCTCTTTCTCTCTCTCTCTCTCTCCCCACTCCTTCCCCCACCCCTCAAAAAAGCACCGCACCAGTGCAGGGAGCTCAGCTGCCAAACCCTACATGCCCTCCTAATTGGAGAGATTAGAGAAGCAGTGTGGCTTAGTGCAAAGAGCACGGGCTTGGGAGTCAGAGGTCATGGGTTCTAATCCCAGCTCTGCCACTTGTCAGCTGTGTGACTTTGGGCAAGTCACTTTACTTCTCTGTGCCTCAGTTACCTCATCTGTAAGATGGGGATAAAGACTGTGAGCCCCAAGTGGGACAACCTGATTACCTTGTGTCTACCCCAGTACTTAGAACAGTGTTTGGCACATAGTAAGCGCTTAACAAATGCCATCATCATCATCATTATTATTATTATTATTCACTCCCCTCAGGATCATGTTTCCAGGTTTCTGTTTCCAGTAGAAGAGCCCCATGATTCCTTTAGCTTCCTGACTGGTCTTTAAACAAGGTAATCCTCCTTCATAAGGGGAACCCTGACCTCAGGAACCATATCTCAGATCATATGGAGAGCTCTTCCAGGTGTGGCGAGACCCAAACTTCAAGGAGAGCTTAACCAGAGGAGTCCTCTTTCCTCTCCCTCATCTCTCTGCTTAATGATTTGACTGGGGAGATCTGTCTTCTCCTCCATTTATCTCCATTAGGTTTGACTCCCCCCCTTCTTGACTATGAGCCTGTTGTGGGCAGGGATTGTCTCTCTCTGTTGTTGAATTGTAATTTCCAAGTGCTTAGTACAGTGCTCTGCACACAGTAGGCACTCGATAAATACGATTGAATGAATGAATGACTGGGGGAACCTGGCCTAAAGTTTTTGGTCTGACTGAGTCTGCCTTTCTGTCCCGTCCCATCCCAGCCTCCTTTTACTAATTGGACTAATGGAGACCATGGCAGACTCTTCATCATAGATGTCTGGAGAAAGTGATCTCACCTGGGGTCTTCCACCATTCCTGCTCTCTGCCCCCAAGACTGTTGTCCTCGGGACTCCAAAGAACCCTGGCTCATGTCTGCAGCGATGACCTGGGCCATGAACACATGACCCTTCTGCTTCCCCCACCTTGCTTTTCTACCAGGAAGAAGCCACTTTAGCACTGTAGCTTGGTCTTACACCTAAGCCTTTACATGATGTCTTAATTTGCCAGGGGTTTTGTGTTACCTTCCTGGTTAATCCTTTCATCACAGGGTGGAGCATAGGAAAGAGGGGCATCCCCATTGAGGACCAGAACTGGTGAAAGGCTTCAGGGTCAAGATTAGAACTGAGTCTGAAGCTCTTAGGTCAGCCTCCCTCTCTCCCCTGCTTTTTCTCCCCACACCCCTTTCTCGGTGCCTCTGCCTCTCCAGAGTCCCTGACCTTCAGGTCTTTACCTTCTGCCAGGAATAATCAGTCAAGTGGTAGTTTTAATTGAGCCCTTACCTTGCACAGAGTACTGTACTATGCACTGGCTGAGTACAATAGAATTAGGAGACATGATCCCTGCCCTCAAGGATCTTACAGTCTAGCTGGGGAGGCAGACACTAAAATAAATTACAGATAGGAGGAAGTAATAAAGTATATAAAATATGTACAAAAGTGTCACAGGGTGTTTTGAGTACTTAAGTGCTTAGGTGGGGTGGGAGTGTTGAAGTAGCAGTTGGGGAGGATATCAGGTGGGGAGATTAAAAATTAATTTGGGGAAGGCCTCCTGGAGGAGATGTGATTTCAGAAGAGCTCTGAAGATGGGGAGAGCTGTAGTCTTTCAAATATGAAGGGAAAGGGAATTCCAGGCAGAGGGGAGGATGTGAGCAAGAGGTTGGAGCGGGAAAGACAAGACTGAGGCATAGCGAGTAGGTTGGCTTGAGAGGAACGAAGATTGTGAGCTAGGGTGTAGTTGGAGAGGAGATTAGATAGAGGAGGGAGAGAGCTGGTTGAGTGCTCTAAATCCAGTGGTCAGGAGTTTCTGCCTGGTGCAGAGAGGAATGATTTTTGAGGATGGCAAAGGTGTGTGTGGCCAGGAGTTTTGGAAAAATTGAAGTATGGACTGGAGAGGGGAAAGGTTAGAGGGCAAGGAGAACGATGAGGAGGCTGATTTATTTAGTAGACTGTATGGGATTTGACAAAAGCCTGGAGCAGCCTGGCTTAGTGGAAAGAGCATGGGCCTGGGAATCAGAGGACCTGGGTTCTAATCCCAGTTCTTCCAGTTGCCCACTGCATGACCTTGGGCAAGTCACATTACTTCTCTGTGTCTTACTTTCCTCATCTGAAAAATGGGGATTCAGTGCCTGTTCTCCCTCCTACTTAGACTGTGAGCCCCATGTGGGACAGGGAATATGTCCAATCTGATTAACTTGCATCCACCCTAATGTTTAGAATAGTGCTTAACACATAAGTGCTTAACAAAAATAACAATAATAATCAGGGTGGTGGACATTGGGGTGGGGAGGAAGGGAAAGATCCTGGAAATGTTGTGGAGGAAAAACCGACAGAATTTAGCAACAGAATGAATGTGAAGGTTGAAAGAGAAAAAGGAGTCAAGGATAATGTCACGTTTGCAGGCTTCAGAGATGGGGAAGATGGTCATATGGGCAACTGGAATGGGGAAAATTAGGAGGAGAGGATTTTTGAGGGAAGAAGGAGAGTTCAGTTTTGTACATATTGAGCTTGAGGTGCCAGTTGGACATCCTTGTAGAAGTGTCTTAGGGGCAGGAGGAAATGTGAGATTAGCGGAAAGGAGAGTGGTCAGGACAAGTGAGAAAGATCTGGGAGTCTTCCACACAGAGATGGTAGGTGAAGCTGTGAGAGAGGATAAACTCCCCAAGGGAATGAGTTTAAGTGGAGAAGAGAAGGGGGCCCAGACTGAGCCTTGAGGGGGGATCCCCAGTTAAGGGGTGGGAGGCAGAAGAAGAGCTGGCAAAGGAGACTGAGACTGTTGGAGGAAAACCAGGAGAGAATGGTCAGAAAAACCAAGGTTAGAGAGTTTTTCTAGGAGAAGGGATGGTCTGCATTGTCGAATGCAGTTCAGAGGTTAAGGTGGGTAGGACAGAGTAGAACCCGTTTGGCTTGGCAAAGAGGGGGTCAGTTATTTGTCACTTGGGAGTGAGGGCCCACAGTAGAGTGATGGGGGCAGAATCCACCTTGTAGGGGGTTGTGAAGGGAGTTTGAGGTGAGCTAGTGGAGGCAGTGAGTGTGGACAGCCTGTTGGGAGGAGTTTGGCCAGGAATAACAATGATAATTTAGTAATTTTGTTATTTTAGCACTTATTAAGTGCCAGGCACTGTACTAAGCGCTGGGGTGGATACAAGCAAATCAGGTTGGACACAGGCCCACGTGGGGCTCACACTCAATCCCCATTTTACAGATGAGGTAACTGAGGCACAGAGAAGTTAAGTGACTTGCCCAAGGTCACACAGCAGACCAGCCCATTGTTGGGTAGGGATTGTCTCTATCTGTTGTTGAATTGTACTTTCCAAGCACTTAGTACAGTGCTCTGCACACAGTAAGAGCTCAATAAATACGATTGAATGAATGAATGAAGTCGCGGTCCTGGGATTAGAACCTATGACCTTCTGACTCCCAGGCCCGTGCACTAGCCACTACATCATGAATGGGAGCAGAGAGATGGGGAAATTGCTGTGGGGTATGGTGGGGTCCAGATAAGGCTTTTTTTTTTTTAAGGATTGGGTAGAAGTGGGTATGTTTGAAGGCATAAGGGCAAAGAGCCATGAGAAAGTGAATGGTTGAAGCTTCTGGGAGGCCTCCCTGGTCCCTCCAGATCTCATCTGCACACTGTCAGCCTGGTGAGTCAAGAGGCCATGTTCTACAACCCTTCTGTGGACAGGAGCTGCTTTTCTTATCAGGGAATGGCTCTGCCAGATTCTGGTTCTTTCTGTTACAACTTCGTATTTGAAAGGGGGCAATGGCAGTTGTGAAATCTGAGTTGAAACACAAGTGAGGGACTGTTGGGTGGTTAGTGTTTACAGGGATATGAGCTCAAGGGCACCAGCAGGTATTAAGTGTACTTGAAGCAGTGAAACCACTTCCTGAATTCACCAAATCTATATTGACTTGTGGGATGGAAGTGTTTTTGGGCAGGCCTCAGTGTTCCCTTCCCCGTGAGCTCTGTAGAGGTTTTTGTCTCAGTTGCGGCTTGCCTTAAGGAGAGAACTCTCTGTCCTGTTTTGTTTCCCCTGCTGCCTTCTAGATTGTGTCTTTACTGAAATCAGTGGCTGGCCAGAAGTAATCCCAGCACTGACCTGATCCAACAAGAGCTGTGCGGAGGTTGGGCCGTGGGCTTGGCTCAGCGGTCTGATCGGTGTTGGGCATCGGGATGGCCTTCCAGCCCTGACCTCTCAGCCAGAGCAGATTTAAAGCGCAACACAGTGCCCGCTCCTCTCCATCTCCCTAGAGACCCATTGATCAAAAGCCTGTGGAATACCACCTTTCCCACCCAGCATGGCCTGGGGAAGGTGGTGGACTGGGAGTGAGTCCTCTTGGTTTCTTTCTATTCTTGACTCTGCCTCTGGATCTTGCCCCATGACCTTGGCTGGTCTCTGAGTAGACCGTGATACCTGAGACCCTTTGCATGAACTGGAGCTCCTGAGGAGGTTGTAGACTTCTTGGCCCCAGCAGGGTGGCACACAATAGCTCCCTGCTGCTCTTCTGACTCCTGCCACACCTCATGCCCATCTCTTCTTCCTTTTAAGATCCCTTAAATTCTGTTTACCCTTTGGGCGCTGCTGATTCCCCCCCCACACACACACACACACCCCCACACCCCATTTGAAACAGAGAAAGACACTGTTCTGCCTCCACCTGGGCCACGATCCAAGTTGGGAATTCCCAGCCTCAGTTATAGCCTTGATCTGGGTCTGCTTCCTGCTCCTTGAAAAGTGGTTGCCACTCGGGCTGGCTAACCAGGCTCCTGCCTCTCATCACCATTTCCCTGCAGGGATGCCAGCCTGACCCAAGCCTTTTCTAGCTTGAGTCCAGGTGTCTATCCCTCAGCATCCCAGCACACAGGGTCTCCCAACCAATCAATGAGATGCACAATACAACAGAATTAGCAGACATGTTTCCTGCCCCACCAGCTGAGCTTACAGTCTAGAGGGACTCTCTTTCTTGACCCCCACTGGATGGTGGGAGGAAGTAGTGCGCAAGACCCAGAAGATCTTCAGGAAGAGTCTGTCGCCAGGGTGAGGGGAGGTAGTGTGAACCGAGGGGGACTTGGCAATTTTCTTGACTCTGGGAGCAAGGAGGAACAGCCTTCTATCCAAATGGCCCGGGAGACCCTAGCCCTGGTTCTGCCCAGCTTCTAACAACTTGATCATGGCCCTTTCCCTCCCTCCTCCCATCATGCCGCTCCCCTGGCCTTATCAGCCTGATGTCGGGCAGGCTCAACTGCAAGGTGGAAAGAAGAAACTCACATATGGCTAGTGGCCTTGGGTGACCTCACCCAAAATCTGGTCAGCTACCGAGCTCTAGCTGGCTTGGGTTTCCTAGAGCTGGGGAGAACCCTGGCCAGCTGGTGGGATTAGGAGCCTCTCCCTAGAGCTGGCCCTGCCCTGGGCCAGGCAAAGGCAACAGGAAGAAGCTCTGGTCTGGGCCCCATGAGCCTGAGCCAGAGGAGCAGACAGACAGCGGAGGTGGGGCCCCAGTCAGCCCTCCTTCCATCGGGCCACCTGGAGTGATACATGAAGCAGTGAGCAGCTGAGAGCAGTTGGCTTCGGGTGCTGCAGGCCTCTGAGTCATCTGTTCCATCTCCCCTGAGAAGGAATGTGGCCTGGCATCAATGGAGAGACTGCGTTGCTTAGTTAGCAGATCGTCCCTCCACCGGTCATTGCTGAATCAAGCAGAGCTGAGGTTAGAAGATTGAGTGGGAAGGGACTGGGAGGAACTGGAACAGCTGGACTGTGCCTGGCAGCTCTCCAGGAAGCTGACCGGAAGGCCAACCGCTGGGCCTCACCCTGGGTAACTCTAGGTCCCAAATGAAGTTGCCACGGTGGTGTTCCAGCCTAATAGGCTGGGGAGGGTGAATCTAGCAGGGGGAAATGAGGGCATTTGGGAGGGGAACCTCAGCCAACCCAGACCCCAGCCCTTTGGGTCCTGACTCCAACCAACTTGTGCCATGGATAGAGTTAAGCCTTCTCCCCACACTCTGAATGGGTTTAGGGCTGGGGTTTGCTGGAGAGGAGGCAGTGCCTGGGATGCTGCCTGGCCTGGGTGGTGCCTACCCTGGAGACCAGCACACAGATGTGTGAATATGCTTGGCCCATGGTTGGCACTACTCCTCCGGAAATGTCATCCAGGCCTTCACTTGACCTTACCGAATCTGGAACTTGAGTCCCAGAGCTCAGTCAGGGCCAGAGTCAAGGGTTTATCATGGTCCAGGGTTTCTGGTTTAGAGGAGGGGCCACGTAGGGGAAGCTGGCCTTCAGAGATGCAGCCTGGGGAATGACCCTCCCTGCCCAAGCTCCTTGTTTTGCCACTGGCTTGGTCCCTAAACCAAAGGTCCCTGTCCTAGTGAAGCTGGGGCCTCGGGAGGCCTCCCTGTTCCTGGTGGTCTTGGGGGAGAGCAGCTTGGTCGGGGGGAATGGATGGTTCAGGGCAAGGAGGAGTTGCTGGAGCAACCCCAGCCCCGCGTCCTGCCTGAGCAGGCAGTGTGCCAGGATGTCAGCGGCAGCTGTTTCCGGGCCATCGGGCTGGGTTGCCAGAGAATTTGGACAAGCTCCTGGGGCACCCAGGGCTGGGATGAGTGCCTTGTCTGGTCACATAGCAGGGTGATTTACAGGGCAGGCAGCCGGGACCCGAGACTGAGGGCAGGAACTGCTGTGACCAACCACTCCCATGCCCCATTCCAGTCTGGGGATCGAAGGAGGGGATCAGGGTCTTTATGTCAGCTCAGCAGGCAGGCAGTAGGTATTGTACTTTCCCAAGCACTTAGAGAAGCAGAGTGACTTAGTGGAAAGAGCACAGGCATGGGAGTCAGAGGATGTGGATTCTAATTCTGGCTCCGCCACTTGTCTGCTGTGTGAACTTGGGCAAGCCACTTCACTTCTCTGGGCCTCAGTTACCTCATCTGTAAAATGGGGATTTAAGACTGTGAGCCCCATGTGGGACAACCTGATTAGCTTGTATCTACCCCAGAGCTTAGAGCAGTGCTTGGCACATAGTAAGCGCTTAGCAAATGCCATAATTATTATTATTATTACAGTGCTCTGCACACAGTAAGCACTCAATAAATACGATTGACTAACTCCTCTCCCACCTCCATTCCTCCCCACCCTGGTTCCAAACTGATCAGCCCAGTTGCCTCTGGAGGCCCATATCTTGCCCACTTTTCTGCGGGGAGCGGAGGGCCATTCAGCCAGTCAAACAATCAGGGATATTTGGGGAGCAACAGCTGAGTACAAACCACTGAGCTAAGCTCTTCGGAGAGGCCCACAGAAACAAGTCATGGGTTCCCTGCTCTCAAGGAGTTTCCAGTCAAATGGAGAGGGATGTGTTCAGTGGCAGAGCCTCTGGGGCTGCCCTGCAAGGTATTCGGCCTCCCAGAGAACCCCAAGATGCCCAGTGTTGGGCAGAGCTGCAGAGCTGTATTCTCTCGGAGGAGCTGCTCAAGAATCAGAGCTGCTGCCAAGCAAAATCACAGTCTTGTATTTGCCTGTCCTCTGAGTTGACCCAGAAGACTGCGGGACCTGCCAGGGAGGCCTCTGGGAAACTCTGTGGGCAAAGAAGTGCCCCAGCCTACAGAGGAGTGGTGGATTGGCCCAAGGTTGGCACCCATCCCTGGTACCTCTGGGGCTTTAGCTGGAACCTGTAGATGGGGGTGGGAGTTTCTCTCGTGAACTTCAGGTATTGGGCCTTGGCGGACATCCTTCCCTTTTCCTGTTGAGAGGGCAGGGGCTGCTTCCGAGGTGCTTCGGGAAGGCCAGCAAGTGGGACTTGGGGTCAGAGACAGGTGGGGACAGACAATCACCTGGAGCCCACAGGAAGCACAGGATCTGGCTAGGCTAGGGCTGGTTGGCAAGACTAAAGAAGAATAAGCTGCTTGAGTTGGCCAGAAGGGATATGACAAGGAATCTGGGGCCCCGGCTGCCATCTGTTAAGGGGAGTTGGGGGTGGGGCAAGTCAGGCTGGGCTTCCTCTCAGCAAATGACCATATCCTGTGAGACTGCTCTTTTGGGGATACCACAGATAGCCTCAGGTTTGAGGAGAGCTGCCTGGGGTGGTCAATTGCTGACTGGGTAGCATTTTCCCCTCAATCCCCAGATTCCAGGGCTGCCCTCTAGGAGAGGTCAGAGACAGATGGACAGAGGGCTGGCTGCTTCTTGAGCCAGGAGGCTACTGACCCTGGCCATAGTGACTCTGACTTTGGCAGCCATGAGTGATTTAAACATAATTGGTGTTGCTCTGTGTGTCCACAGCTGGAGATGAAATGACCACGTGTCTCGGGGAGCCTCCAAGGGAGTGTGAAGCCAGACCGTGGAATCTTCCCTCAGTCTGTGGGGACCACAAAGCTGTGATTGGGCCAGCCAGACTGTCCCTCAGAGCAGTCTGCCATGGCTGCTGGGGGCTCCCACCGGAGACAGGGCCGAGTGCCCGGGACGGGACGGTGTATGGGTCTAAATTTAGGCTCTCTTTGTACCCTGCGTCCTTCTCATCCTCCCCCTCTTTCTCAGGGTTTGAGTCTGCTTTAGGTTTTAGTTTAAGGGAGTTGGACTCTGGATCCCTTTGGTAGATTTGTGTCCTGTCCAAGGCCCAGTACAGTATAGAAGTATAGTGGGGCTCAGTATTCTTTCCAAAAGCATTGCTAGAGAAGTCTGTTGATTGGGTCCAGAGCCACATGCTTTTTTCTACCATTGTCTACTTCATCTGCACATGGGGGCTAGCTGGCTCGCTTGCTACTCACCCTGGGACAGGCAGTGTGGTCCGCTGATCAGAGCAGCGGCCTGGAGGCTCTTGGGACTGCAGACAGTTAATGAGGGACTTTGACCCTGGCAGCCCCACCCCTTGTGGGGGAGATAGCCTGGTGGCCCTTCAGGTGGGATTTCAGCTCAGCCCCACTTGAATATGGTTGTTGAATATTGACGGAGTCCCATGGGGCTAGGCCAGGCATTGTTGGGACTCTCTGCCGCAGACAAGGGGGACAAAGATAAAATTGTTCTCTGGGGAGGAAGAAAGCGACTCTTCTCTACAGCTCTAAAGAGGCATTTTCTCCTTGTGTTGAGTACCGCCAATCAGGAGGAATCTTCCAGCTCCCTCCTTTTTTCCCTGGGCTCACAGTGCAGAATGTAAAACCAATCCATTTCCCATCCAGCCTCTGGCCCTGGTTCTAGCCTTGGAAATTTGGAAGGCACGGTTGGTTATGGACCTTCAACTTGAATGGAAGGCCACGACAACCATGACAGTGGCAGGGAGCACCTGGGGGTGGGTTTTTTGTTTTCTTTTTTCAAATGGTATTTGTTAAGTGCTTACTATGTGCCACGTTTTGTACTAAGCGCTGGGGTAGATACAAGATAATCCATTTGGACACAGTCCATGTTCCACATGGGCCTCAGTCTTAATCCCTATTTTACAGATGAAGTTACTGAGACACAGAGAAGTGAAGTGACTTGCCCAAGTTCATGCAGCAGACAAGTCATGGAGCTGGGATTAGAACCCAGGTCTTCCTGACTCCCAGGCCTGTGCTCTATCCACTAGGCCATGCTACTTCTGTTGTAATAAGGGGATGGAGCAATTGTGCTGGCTGGCTTGGAGCTGAGGGAGGGGAGATCTGGAGCAGTGTCAGAGGAGAGCTAGGGACTTGGCTGTGGGAAAGGGGTCCTGAAAGAAGCAGATGGGAATGACCTGAAGAAGGAAGTGGCCACAGCTTTGAGCATGATGGGCATCAAGGAGATAGGGGTGAGATTGAGAAATGGCAGGATTAGGGAAAGACCAGAAGAGGGGCACAAAACTCCAATTTCTGTTCTGACTCCTGTCCTCTCTGGTCCCTGAAATCTGGGCCTTCTCCCGGAGAGCTATCCCCAAGGGGAAGCCCCACAGGCATGTTCTGACCTAAGCCCCTGAGGTGTGTTAATGGGGCCATGCTGCTGGCCTGGCAGAAAGATGTCACAGTCCAAGGTGTCTGAATCAGTCCTGAACAGAGGAGTCAGGCAGAGGGGAGGAGAGTGAGCCAAGCTCCACGGACAACCTCTATATGCTCTGGTGAAAGAACTCCATTGCACTGCATCCCAGGTAGACTCTTCCCTCTTGGCCCTCTGCACGCCACTCATACAGTCAGACAGACTAATAATAATAATAATTGTGGTATTTTTTAAGTGCTTATTTTATGCCAGGCACTCTACTAAGTGCTGGGGTGGATACAAACAAATGGTGTTGGACACAGTCCCTGTCCCACATGGGACTCACAATCTCAATCCCCATTTTACAGATGAGGTAACTGAGGCACAGAGAAGTGAAGTGACTTGCCCGAGGTCACGCAGCAGACAAGTGGCGTAGCCGGGATTAGAACACATGACCTTCTGGCTCTCAGGCCCATGCTCTATCCGGGTGGAAGAGGGACTGTGTCCAATCCTATTAGCTTGTATCTACCTCAGAGTTTAACGCAGTGCTCGACACATAGTAAGTGCTTATCAAATATTATTATTACACCCCCTCCTTGCCTATTCTTTTCCCCTTAATTCAGTCCAGCATAGTCCTGACTCATGAATGTTAAAGACATAGAGCTGGACCAAAGCCGTCAAGTCCAGAATCCCCACTTCTCCCCGCCAATTCTCGCAAAGCTACTCCCTCACTATTTCAGCCTGTTGGAGTGACACTGTGACACCTAGTATAGAGGAAGCAGCACCCCATTCCCAGCAATGAGGCCACCACATGGGCCCCAAACCACTGCACACAAGCAGGAGCAGTGCTCAGAAGATCAGTCCAGCCACTTCCGGATCAACCGGGGCTCCCTTCTGATCCCACCTGAACCTGGCCTGAACTGGGATGCTACAGTCGAAAGTTCTGGAAGGCTGGGGGCTTCCCACCTGAGCAGGGCTCCTGTGTGGCTCCTTGTGTTCACCAGGCCTGACAACCCTCTTTACTGCCTTCTTCCCAACTTCAGTCTTCTGCTGCATCACGTCTTCCTCCGAGAGAATCTCTCTGGGGTCCCTCCGATCGTGCTGAGTGCCCGTTCACCTCGATGTAATTATTCTACACCCATATCAGAAATGAAATCACAAAAGCCAATCATAAGCCAGTGATCACAACCCGGGCTCCTCATTGACTTGGGCCTCCGAGTGGGGCTCTGTTGGTTCTAGGGTTGGGGCCCTCTGGCTGCAGGTTCTTTCCTAGTTGGAGAGAGCTACCTAGATGGAGGGGTGTCACCCTGATCACTCAGAGCGCTGGGTCTGGATGGGGATGGGAGCCCGGGGGGTCGCGAGGAGATGGCTCTGCTAATCCATTGGGATTTTGGAATTCCCTCTTATCACTGTGGTGACTGCAGTTCTGGGATAGAGGCTTTATGGCCCAGAGTCTTCCATCTTTCCCGCTGGCCTATTTTTCCAAGTGTTACAGGCTGCCTCTGGGCTGAAACCTGAGTATTTGCTCTCACCCCCAAGTTGAGAAATCTCCAGGGACTCTGTTGGGAGCAGCTGGCCTGCCCTTTGCCCTGATTTCTGGAGTTGGGGGTGGGCTGGGGAAGAAGCCAGGGGAGGGGTAAGGGAAAGAGCTAAAATGTCTACACTCGCTTCTGCCTTCTCACTGATTGGGCTTTGTTTTTCTCCATTGGCCTGAATATAATAATTTGGAATATGCCCAGTTTGAGATGTTAGGGCTCATCCAGATTTTGCCCTTGGGATGTCAGTTATGACATTCAGATCTGGTTCCATCAACTGAGAAGCAGTGTGGTCTAGAGGATAGAGCCCAGGCCTGGGAATCAGAAGGACATGGGTTCTAATCCCAGCTCTGCCACTTACCTGCTGTGTGACCTTGGGCAAATAACTTAACTTTTCTGTGCCTCAGTTCACCTATCTGTAAAATGGGGATTAATTCTGTGAGCCTCATGTGGTACATGGATTGCGTCCAATGTGATTTTTTTTTGTATCTACCCCAGCACTCAGTACAATACCTGGCACACAGTAAGTGCTTAAAAAATACCATAAAAAAAACCCCAGAACAACTGACATTCTTCTCCTCCTCCTCCGATCACACCCACCACCATCCAGCTACCCAATCAATCAATCCATCAGTGGTACTTATTGAGCACTTACCGTGGTCCAAGCACCATACTAAGGCTGGGGAAAGTACAATACAATAGAGTTGGTAGACACGATTCCTGCCAACAAGGATCTTATAGTCTAGAGGGGGAGTCAGACATTCAAGTAAATTACAGTTATGCACATAAGTGCCGTGGGGCTGGGGTGAATGTCAAGTGCCTATAGTGTACAGAACTAATGCATAGGCAATGCAGAAGGGAGAGCGAATAGTCAAAGTGAGGGCTTAAGCAGGGAAGGTCTTTTGGAGGAAGTGTGATTTTAGAAGGGCTTTGAAGGTGGGGAGAGCAGTGGTCTGTTAGATATGAAGATGAGGGAGTTCCAGGCCAGAGGGAGGACATGAATAAGGGGTCAGTAGCGAGACAGACAAGATTAGGGTACAGTGAGTAGGCTGGCATTAGAGGAGCAAAGTGTGTGGGCTGGGTTGTAGTAGGAGATCAGTTAGGCAAGGTAGGAGGAGACAAGTTGATTGAGTGCTTTAAAGCCAGTGATAAGTAGTTTCTGTTTAATACAACCATGGGAGGTTTTTGAGAAGGAGGGAGTTGTGGACTGTTTTTCTTTTTTTTTAAAAAAAAGCTATCTGGACAGCAGAGTGAAGTATGAATTGGAGACGGGCGAGACAGGAGGCAGGGAGGTGAGCGAAGAGGTTGATGTAGTAGTCAAGGTGGGAAATAACTCCTTGGATCAATGTGGCAGCAGTCTGGATGGAGAGAAAGAGATGTATTCTAGAGATGCTGTGAAGGTAGAACCGACAGTATATTGCGACAGACTGAATATGCAGGTTGAATGAGAAATGAGTCAAGGATAATGCCAAAGTTATAGGTTTGTGAGGTGGAGGATGGTGGTGTTGTCTATGGTGATAGGAAAATGAGGGGAAGGACAAGGTTCGAGTGAGAAGATGAGGAGTTCTGTTTTGGATATATTACGTTAGAGGAGTTGATAGAACATCCAAATAGAGGTATCCTGACAGCAGGAGGAAATGTGAGTCTGCAGAGGACAGAGGTCAGGACTGGAGAGGTGCATTTGGAAATCATCTGCAGGTATGGTAGTAGAAGCCGTGAGAGTGAATAAGTTCTCCAAGGGAGTGGGTATAGCTGGAGAATAGAAGAGGATCCAGAACTGAGCTTTGAGGCACCCCCACAGATAGAGGGTCGGAGGCATAGAAGGAGCCTGCCAAAGAGACTGAGAATGAGCGGTCAGAGAGATTGGAGGAGAACCAGGAGAGAAGAATGTCAATGAAGCCAAAGTTAGATAAAGTTTCCAGGAGAAGGGGGTGGTCCATGTGTTGAAAGGCAGCTGAGCGATCAAGGAGGGTTAGGAAGGAGTAGAGGTTGTTGGATTTGGTGAAGAGGAGGTCATTGGTGACCTTAAAGAAGATCATTTCTGTGGAGTGGAGGAGATAGAAGTCAAATTGCAGGGAGTCAAGGAGGGAAATGAAGGAGAGAAAGTAGAGGCAGGGGTTGTAAACAACTTGCTCAAGGAATTTGGAAAGGAATGGTAGGAAGGAAGGCAATAACTGGAAGATACCATGGGGTCAAAGGAGGGTTTATTTAGAATAGGGGATTGCATGGGCATGTTTGAAAGGAGTGGGGGAGGAGCAGTTGAAGATGGCAGCCAGGGAGGGAAGGAGGGAGGAGGAAAGTGTTTTAATAAGGTGTGAAGGGATGGGTCAGAGGCACAGGTGGAGGAGGGAGATTTTTTAAGACAAGGTGGAAGATTTCCTCTTTGGATACTGTTGGGAGGGATTGGAGACCCAATCAGGGGGCAAGAAGAGGGTGGAACTGGAGCGGTGCAGGAGAGATTTTGGGGAGATCACATCTGATACTTTCAGTTTTATCAATGAAATAGGTGATTAGAGGCAAGAGATGGGGAAGATGGGAGTAGAGTGGGAGCTTGAGGAGGGAGCTGAAACTTTGAAACAGCAGGCCCGAGCAGGGGCCATGGGAATCAATAACGATGGAGGAATATTGTTTCTGGGTTGGGGAGAGGGCAGAGTTAAAGCAGGTGAAACAGCTTGAGTTGGATGGAGTCAGCCTAGTATCTGGATTTCCAAATGGGTCATGATGACTTTGGAAAATTGGAGAGGGTCAAGAGATTGGAGATCTCTGTGGGTCAGTGGGACTGCCCCCTGTCTAAACCTGGAGTTCTAACTCCAACAACCAGGTGTGTGGCTGAAAATGCTGGACGGGGAGCTGAGGGTCATACTTATTATCGTATTTGTAAAGTGCTTGCTATGTGCCAGTCACTGTACTATGCTCTGGGGTGGATACAAGCAAATTGGGAAGGACACAGTCCCTGTCCTACGTGGGGCTCACAGTCTCAATCCCCATTTTACAGATGCAGTAACTGAGGCACAGAGAAGTGAATTGACTTGACCAAGGTCACACAGCAGACAAGTGGCAGAGCTGGGAATAGAACCCATGACCTCCTGACTTCCAGGCCAGTGCTCTATCCACTACGCCATGCTGCTCTGTGACTCCTGCCATCACCCTCCCCTTCCCTTCATCCTCCTCCTCCATCTCTTTCTCCCTCCTCTCCTCTTTTGACTACATAAGCATATCTCCTCCTTCCACTAAACTGGTCTCTGGAAACATCCCCCTCTGGGTGCCTTGGTACAGAGAGTGTTGCCGCTAGATTCTGTTGGCCTCTTATTCTCTGACTCTGGAGAAAGCAGTGGAGCTATTTGGCTTGTCATGTCTCATTGGAACAGTAATTACTGTTTATTGCTGCTGAGTCTATTCTTTTGGGGATGGTTACATATGGTTTCCTTGTCAGATTGCTCACCCTTTCGCCGGGTCGGGCTGACGGGCCGCCCGCCCAGGGGAAAGCCTGGATTTACATTTTGTCTGGTGGTCAGTACCACGGTACATTTGCCTCTTTGGCCCACCTCAGGAGAGGAGGATATTAGACTGTGTCTCTGAATCACCGTCAGCGGTTCCCCCAGGCTGGCCTGTTCTGGGCTGGGTCTGGTGCAGGCACATCTGCTCCCTCTCTCTATCGCCTCCTGAGAGGACTCCTGGGTCACATGACTTCAGGGAAGGCTACTGGGCCAGCTGCTTGGGAAGTCTGAGGGGATGACTGGGTTTGGTCTCGCCCCCTTCCCTCTCTTTCCCCTCCAGCTCTGGGCGGCGGGGAGGAGAGGGGGGTGAGTGCAAATCCAGAGACTGGTGCTGGCTATCAGTCCCCAAGGCCTTCGGGCAGAAGTTGGGTGATTGCTGGGGGTTAGGAACCAGTCTGCTGTGCCCCTTCCTGGGCCCCCTGACCCCCACCTCTGCCCCTGAGGGATTGACCGTCAGGAGGATGGACAAGGGGGAAGAGGACCAGCTGTTGGGAATGGGGAAGGAAAAGAGGGGAACTGATTAGGGCAAGCCCCCAGCATACCTATATCTTGCTGGAGTTGCCTGTGGCTCCTGTCTCAAAGCTGATGGTGGTTGGAGCACTGGATCTGGCCAGTCTTTTGATAGAACAACCACAGGGCTAAGCCTGGGCCCCTGGAATAGGGGGAGGAGTGGTCTGGGAAGGCCGAGAGAAGCCACATTTTACCTCTCAGGTTTCTTTGTTCTCTGCAAATCCTTCAGCTCTCTAAACCTCTGCAGTGTTTTGCATTTGCCCAGGGGCTGGCATCTGGTACCCTAAGTGCCTTGTCGGCCTTTCCTCCTCATTTGGTCAGGATTCTTCTCCCAGTTTCAGGCAAGCCAAGCCCGGTGACTCTGCCTTCTACCCTCGCTGTGGCTTCCCTCTCCCTCCCCGCCTCGTCCCCCCACCCCCCACCCCGCCGCCGCCAAAAGCCTGGATGCTGAATCTCCAGAGGCTGCCACCTTCCAAGCACTGCGTGGTATCCCGTGCAGATGACTGAATGTGGTTGCACTGGGGAGGGGCTGGGCCCAGTAGGATTCCCAGTAGAGCCAGGCCCAGAGAAGCTCAGTGTCTCACCCAGGGCAGGTTGTCAGGACAGGTGGCTGCACAGGGCCCTTGACTGGGGGGAGTCGTTCCTAGGGGGACCCACAGAAGTGAGCGGTCTGATGGCAAAGCTGATCTTTGCCCCTTAGGATCCAGGCAATCACTCAGTCAATCAATGAATGATTTGCTCAATCAAACACACATTGTGTGAACAGAACACTGTTCCAAGAGCTTGGGAGAGGACAGTATAACACAGTTGGTCAACATCTTCCCTGCCCCCAGGAGCTTACCATCTAGATCTGGGCAGTGAAGGCAATAGGCATGACCCCGGTGTCACCTTTAAGGAGCCACTTTCCATTCTGGAGAACCTGAGCCATGAGGAACCTCTGGTCTGGGAATGTGGGCTTTGCAGGTGTCTCAATTCCTTTTTTTTTTTTTTATGGTATTTAGGTGCTTACTTTGTACCAGGCACTGTACTAAGGCCTGGGGTTGATACAAGCTAACCAGGTTGGACACAGCCCATGCCCCACATGGGGCTCACAGTCTTAATCCCCATTTTACAGATGAGGTAACTGGGGCACAGAGAAGTGAAGTGATTTGCCCAGGATCACATAGCAGACAAGTGGTGGAAAGGGATCCCTAGCCTCTTGGGACTTCCACCTGGAGCTCCAGGAGCTTCAACTGGAGTTGTTTGAAAGAACAAAAGTATTGTACCACCTACCTGGAGTTCCACTGCTCTCATCTCCTTCCTTCCATTTAGCTTCTGTTGGCAGAGGCTCCAGACTGACCTGGAAGAGGAGCCACAAACCAAAGTCATTTTTTCAGACCCACCAAATGTCTGGAGCCGGCCTTGCAAGTGCTGGGAAAAACTGGTTCTTACTCCCTGAGTCAGTCCATCGAGAGGTGCCTGCCTGCTCCTTCTCTCTCCTAACGGTTCTAACACCAAACATGTGTGACTTTGTCCCCCGCCCTGCAGGTACAGTTATATGATCGACAATGTCATCCTGCTCATCACAGGCACCCTGCACCAGCGCTCCATTGCTGAGCTAGTGCCCAAGTGCCACCCTCTGGGCAGCTTTGAACAGATGGAGGCTGTGAACATCGCCCAGACACCAGCTGAGCTCTACAACGCCATCCTAGTGGACACTCCCCTTGGTGAGTCGTGCCAGCAGGCAGTGCTGTTCCCCTCCCGCCCCTTGGCAGGGTATCTGCTAGGCCTGGGAATTTTGGGGGACACTAGGACGGAGGCCTCTCAGGGTGTGAGGGGCTAGGTTTTAGAGGGATGTCTGCCAAGGATCTCCAGTCACTGCCGTGGGCCCTAGACCTTTGTAAGCAGTCTCCTTAGGTTCCCTCCTGCCTACAGCGATAGGTCTGGGGCCCATGGGACAGTCTTCTTCCAGAAACCACAGTGAGTCGGGCAGGGAGGGGGCACTGGGGAGTATGGGGAGGTGGGGAAGGTTGCTTGGGATGTCAGCACCAAGTGACAGATCTCTGCACAATCCCTCAGCCTGTTTTGCAGTCACACTGTTGCCCCAGGAGTTGGGCTAGGTGCAGAGAAGCTTTGTGTGAGATTTCCAGGCAGACCTGGTCTCTTAAGATCTGGGAGGTGAAGGTGAGGGTGATGGGAGCAACCCCGGTTTCATTCAAGGAGCAACTCCTCCCCTGCCATCTGGAAGAAGCCCATGGGTCCGAGGTTGTGTGGTCTTTATGGGCTGCCCAGCTCCTGTTCCTTTAGCAGGAAAGGGATCCCAATCTTATTGGGCCTGCCATCTGGAGCTCCCAGAGCTTCACCATCTCCTCTTCCTCCACTGTCATCCGAGGTCCCTTTCCACCCTGTGGGCCCAGTGAAGGAAGTTGAGGTCCTGGAGAGGCAGCCTAGTTTAGTGGAAAGAGCACGGGACTGACATAGTAGTAGTAATAGCATTTATTAAATGCTCACTGCATGCAGACCGCTGTACTAAGCGATGGGAGAGACTGCACAGGTGGGAGTTAGGCATAGCCTAGTGAAAAGACCACAGGTCTGGGAGTCAGGGGACCTGGAATCTAATCCTGGTTCTGCCTCTCGCCTGCTCTGTAACTTTGGGCAAGTCACTTAACTTCTCTGCACCTCAGTGTCCTCATCTGTAAAATGGGGATTCGATACCTGTTCTCCCTCTCCCTTAGACTGTGTTCCCATGTGGGACAAGGACTGTGTCTGACTTGATTTTCTTGAATCTACCCCAGTGCTTATTAAAAGCACTTGGCACATAGTAAGGCACTTAAGAAATACCACAATCATTGTTATTATTGTCACTGTCTTTGTCATTGTTATGATTATTCTGATCTTGGATTTTCCACTTGCCTGCTGTGTGACCGTGGACAAGTCACTTTTTTTGTGGGGGGTGCAAAGGGAGGCATTTGTTAAGTGCTTACTATGTGCCAGGTACTCTGCTAGGGTAAATATAAGCTAATCAGGTTGGACATAGTCCCTGTCCCATATAAGACTCAGAGTCTTAATCTCCATTTTACAGATGAGGTAACTGAGGCAGAAGTTAAGTGACTTGCTCAAGGTCACACAGTAGACAAGTGGCAGACCTGGAATTAGAACCCAGGTCTTTCTGACTCCCAGGTCTGTGCTCCATCCTGGCTCAGTGGAAAAAGCACGGGCTTTGGAATTAGAGGTCATGAGTTCGAATCCCCGCTCTGCCACTTGTCAGCTGTGTGACTGTGGCAAGTCACTTAACTTCTCTGTGCCTCAGTTACCTCATCTGTAAAATGGGGATTAATACTGTGAGCCCCACATGGAACAACATGATTCCCCTGTGTCTATCCCAGCGCTTAGAACAGTGATCTGCACATAGTAAGTGCTTAACAAATACCAACATTATTATTATTATTATTGTTATTATTACTCTTAACTTCCCTGTACTGCAATTTGGGACTCACAGTCTTAATCCCATTTTACAGATGAGGTTACTGGGGCTCAGAGAAGTTAAGTGACTTGCCTAGGGTCACACAGCAGACAAGTGGCAGAGCCAGAATTAGAACTCAGGTCCTTCTGACTCCCAGGCCTGTACTCTGTCCATTAGGCCACACTGCTTCTCCCACCTGCCCTGGGACAGGGACTCTTTCTGAGTTTATTATCCTGTATCTACCCAGTGGTTATCACAATGTCTGGCATATAGTACATACTTAATAAATACAGACATCCTCATCATCATTATTATTAGCAGTAGGAAGGCCCTGTCTGCGGTCCAACCAACCTTAGGAATGGGGTGGAGGGAGGGGAGAGAAAGAAGAAAGCCCTATCTCTGGTCAATCTCATTTGTCAAGATATAATAATAATAGCGTGCCTCTCTCAGGATCGCATCTGGAGAGTTTCCAGTAGTCTACCAGTCTCAGCTAAGGGAGGGAGAGTCGAGCAGAGGCATACCCATTCCATTCCTAGCTTGGGCAGGGGCTAGCGAGTGGAAGGCAATCTGCTACAAGTCATAATTCATCTGTGTTGAGCAGCAGCACCACAGGAGAGGATCAAGGGTGGAGATTCAAGTTTAATGTGTGGAAGATGGCAGTGGTAAACCACATCCATATTTTTACCAAGAAAACTCTTTGGATACACTACCAGAACGACTGCAGATGGAGGTGGGGTGTTCTGGGAAAGATGTGTCCATGGAGCCGCTATGGGTCGGAAACGACTCGACAGCATAAGACAAGACAATAATAGCACTATACTAAAGCACTGAGTACAGTGGTCTGCAATTAATCAATGGTATTTATTGAACACTTACTGTGTGCAGAGCACTGTACTAAGTGCCTGAGAGAGAACAGTGCATCAGAGTTAATGGTAGATAATGTTCCCTGCCCACAGCAAACTTTCAGTCTAGAGGGGGAGACAGCCATTAATATAAATAATTTATAATATATAACTTATAGAGATGTACATAAGTGTTGTGGAGTTGAGGTTGGGACAAATATGAAATTTCCAAAGGTCACGGATCCAAGTCTAAAGACGGCGCAAAAGGGAGATGAAGCCAGGGAAACGGGGGCTTACTCAGAGAAGGCTTTTTGGGAGTTGGGACCTTAATAAGGCTTTGAAGGTGGGGAGACTGGTGGTCTGGCACATACAGAGGGGGAGGGAGTTCTAGGCTAGGGGGAGGACGTGGGAAAGGGGTTGGCGGCAGGATAGATGAGATCGGGGTACAGTGAGCAAGCTGAAGGTAGAGGAGCAAAGTGGGTGGGCTGGGCTGTAATGAGATCAGTGAGGTAAGGTAGGAGGGGGCGAGCAGACTGAGTGTTTTAAAGCCAGTGGTATGGAGTTTCTGTTTGATGCGGAGGTGGATGGGCAACCATTGGAGGTTCTTGAGGAGTGGGGAGACATGAACTGAATCTTTTTTTAGGAAAATGATGTGGACATCAGAATGAAGTATGGACTGGAGTGGGGAGAGACAAGAGGCAGGGAGATCAGAAAGGAGGTAGATGCAATACTCAAGATGGGATAGGATCAGTGCTTAGAGAAGCAGCGTGGCTACTGGCTAGAGCACAGGCCTGGAAATCAGAAGGACCTGGGTTCTAATCCTGGATCTGCCACTTGTCAGCTGTGTGACCTTTGGCAAGTCACTTAATTTCTCTGTGCCTCAATTACCTCATCTGAAAATGGGGATTAAGACTGATGGGGATTAGAGAAGCAGCATGGCTTAGTGGAAAGAGCCCGGGCTTGGGAGTCAGAGGTCGTGGGTTCTAATCCCGACTCCGCCACCTGTCTGCTGTGTGACTTTGGGCAAGTCACTTCACTTCTCTGGGCCTCAGTTACCTCATCTGTAAAAATGGGGATTAAAAAATGTGAGCCCCACGTGGGACAATCTGATTACCCTGTATCTACCCCAGCCCTTAGAACAGTGCCCTGCACATAGTAAGCGCTTAACAAATACCATAATAATAAGACTGAGCCCCATATGGAACATGGACTGTGTTCAACTTGGTCATGTTCAAATCCCCGCTTAGCCACTTGTCAGCTGTGTGACTTCGGGCAAGTCACTTAACTTCTCTGTGCCTCAGTTACCTCATCTATAAAATGGGGTTGAAGACTGTGAGCCCCATGTGGGACAACCTGATTACCTTGTATCTACCCCAGCTCTTAGAACAGTGCTTTGCACATAGTAAGCGCTTAACAAATGCCATCATTATTATTATTATTACCCCAGAATTTAGTAGTGTCTGGCACATAGTAAGTGCGTAACAGATTTTTTTTTTTTAACGTAGTAGCAGTTTGGATGGAGAGGAAAGGGCAATGTTTAGCAGTGTCATCAAGATCTCATCTCTAAAATGGGGATTAAGACTGTGCGCGCAATGTGGGATGGAGACTCTGTCCAACCTGATTAGTTTGTATCCACCCCAGCGCTTAGAACAATGCCTGGCACATAGTAAGTGCTTTACAAATGCCACGATTATTTTTTTATTAAGGTAGAACTGAGAGGATTTGGTAACAGATTAAATATGGGTTGAATGAGAGAGATGAGTCGAGGACAACGCTGAGGTTATGAGCTTGTGAGCTAGGATAGTGGTACTGTCCACAGGGATGGGAAAGATGGGGGAGGACAGGGTTTGGGTGAGAAGATAAGGAGGTCTGTTTTGGACATGTTTATTTTGAGGTCGGTGGGACACCCAGGTAGAGATGTCCTGAAGGCAGGCGGAAATGTGAGGAGAAGTCAGGGCTGGAGATGTAGATGTAGGAATCAGCTGCACAGAGGTGGTAGTTGAAGTCATGGGAGTATGAATGAGTTCTCCAAAGGAGTGGGTGTAAATGGAGAATAGAAGGGACCTAGAACTGAACCTTGAGGGACCCCCCATTGCTAGAGGGTGGGAAGTAAAGGAGGAGCCTGAAATAGAGACTGAGAAGGAGTGTTGGGAGAGATGGGAGGCAAACCAAGAGAGAACAGTGTCGGTGAAGCCAAGTTTGGATGAAGTTTCAAACAGAAGGGGGTGGTCCACAGTATAGAAAGCAACTGAGAGGTCTAAGAAGATAAGGAGAAACTAAAGGCTGCCAGATTTGGTGAGAAGAGTGTCATTGGTTACCTAAGAGAGGGCTGTTTCTGTAGAGTGAAGGGGGCAGAAACCAGATTGGTGGAGATCAAGGAGAGAATTGGAGGAGAGGGAGATGGTGTGATAATTGGAGGGGGAGGCATGGAATCATGGAGGGTTTTTGTAGGATAGGTGATAAGTAAGCATGTTTGAAAGTAGTGTGGAAGAAGCCATTGGAGAATGAATGGTTGAAGATGTCAGTCAAGGAGGGAAGAAGGGAGTGGGCAAGTGTTTTAATAAGGTATGAAGGGATAGGGTCAGAAGCACAGGTGGACAGGGTAGATTTTGAGAGGAAGCGAGAGATCTCTTCTTGAGATACTGCACGCAGTAAGCGCTCAATAAATCACTATTAATTGAATTGATTAAAAATAATTGTGGCATTTAAGTACAAGCACTGTACTTAGCACTGGGGTAGATAATAATAATTATGGTATTTGTTAAGTGCTTACTATGTGCCAAGCACTGTTCTAAGAGCTGGGGTAGATTCAGAGTAATCAGGTTGTCCCACTTGGGGCTCACAGTCTTAATCCCCATTTTACAGATGAGATGATTGAGGCCCAGAGAAGTGAAGTTACCTGCCCAAGGTCACACAGCAGACAAGCGGCCAAGTCGGGATTAGAACCCATGACCTTCTGACTCTCAGCCCAGAGGTCTAGCCACTACACCATGCTGCTTCTCAATATCATATAAGCAGATCGGACAAAGTCCGTTCCTCTCCTCCATGATTCCATGCCTCCCCCTCCAATTATCACACCTTCTCCCTCTCCTCCAATTCTCTCCTCGATCTCCTCCAATCTGGTTTCCGCCCCCTTCACTCCACAGAAACAGCCCTCTCTTAGGTAACCAATGACACTCTTCTCACCAAATCTGGCAGCCTCTAGTCTAGTCCACTCCCCACACATGGGGCTCACAGTCTAAATGGGGAGAGAGAACAGGCATCTTTTCTGCATTTTTACAGATGAGGAAACTGAGGCCCAAAGAAATTAAGAAATTGATTGGCTTAAGATCCCAGAGCACGCAGGTGCCAGATCTGGGATTAGAACCCAAGTGTCCTCATTCTCAAGTCCGTGCTCTTTCCACTAGGCCACCCTGCTCCTCTAGACCAAAGCAACTAGATCAGAAACTCCTTTTCAGACTTTTTAGAGTCTGCAGAGAGGGCTAGGGCCAGCCAACCTAGAATGGGAAGGAAAAGGGATATTTATTTAGGTGTTCCAAGCCTGAAAATGAAAAAAGCATAAGGTAAGCCCCACCATTTCCATCTCCCTGCAAAGAGCACGTGGTGTCCCAGCCTGCAGCCTGCCGGGAGACAGGACTGGAAGACTCACAGAGGCCTAGGGTAGTGCCAGGACCATTTCAGATGATTTCAGAGCAGGCCTTAGGGTGTGGTCTCAGACTCCCAGGGTGACCCCAAAGTAGATCTGACCCTGGTAGGGTAGCCTTGGAACCAACCTGGATTTCTAAGGATCCTTGGGATCAGATCAGATGGGAGAAGATTGCCCACCCCTTCCCCAGACTGAGCTTTTTCTAGAATGGCAGCCAAAGGCCTGACTGTTTGCCTTGCTGCATTCTCTTCCTTGTCATCCCAATTATTTGCTCTCGGGATATACCCCAGACCGACCACCCACCCAAGGAGACTGTGTTCCCTGGGCACTTGGACTTGAACCAGGCTGAACCAGCCTTGAGCCTGTGCCCATGGGTCCCCCACCCCCCCATCCCAGAACTACCACCACCACCGCTCCCTAGGGCCTCATCTCTGGAACTCTGGGACTAAGAGCAGGGTGAGGGAGCATGAGGGAGGGATATTTTCCCAGGGAGTGTCAATAGTTGAGTCCTCAAAGTTACCACTCCACTCATAGCCTTTGAGTTTCTACTGTCTTGAGTATTTCCCTTCGAAACAGGAGCTCAGAGAGATGGGGGCGGGGAGGTAAAGATAATCCGGCCCCACTCCAACCATGGTGGTGGACAGCAATGGGGGAGGCAATTCTGGTCTCTTATGCAAACACATCTTTGGCATAGAGTAAGTTTGTTTTAATACCACAAGCGATTAGATCATGTTATGGCCCAAGCACTTGCCAGATTCCTTTATTTATAGATCAATTTGAGAAAGAAAATAAAAGAAGAAAGAAGTCATCCTAAATCTACATCTGAATGTCATTGGTGGGTGGCTAAAGCTCTCTTCCCCAGCCCCTCTTAAGCCATTTGGGACCAGCCCGGCAGAGAGTCTGGGGAAGTGTGGGAGGGCTTGGGATTGCCTGTCATGGGGCGGGTGGTAGCCAATTGCAGGGGTAGATTACCAGCCAGAGCAGAGTTGAGTTCCAACAGGGAGGCCAGAGCAACTGCAGCTCTGGGGGTCAGAGGGCCTCACTGTCCCTGCCACCACTAAGCAGTTTGGGACTGGGGACTTGATTGGCATCAACGGTTCCTGGGTACCAGTTGGGTTACTGAGATAAATGTGAGGCTTCTGGCCAAGCCAAGAGAGCTGCCACCTTTTCCCCTGTGGCCTGGCTTGGAGGGCATGGCCCACCCCTTTCTTCCTGCTTCTCCTCTGCCAAGCCTCAGCCAGCTGGGAAAGCTCACACCCCAATCCCTCCCCCCCGCCCCCCACTCATGGCTCCCTGTCCATCTGTCTATTTCAGCCGCGTTTTTCCAAGACTGCATATCGGAGCAGGATCTGGACGAGATGAATATTGAGATCATTCGAAACACTCTGTATAAGGTACCCGGGCCAAGGGGTGGGGGGCAGCTCGTGGGGGGGGGTTGGGGATGGTGGGGGATAGCTGTACAGTCCCGAGTCTCTTCCATTCCAGAGTAGGCCCCGACCTGGGGATCCTGGGGAAGGCTTGGCCCAGGCTGGCAGATGGAAATGGCAGGTCATGGGGTGGACAGAGAGGTGGGAGGGAGCTCCGGGTGTGTGATATGGTGTGACCAAGTCAGTCCCCAGCCAGCCAGGCCCCGTTCCCAGGGGCATGATGGCAGCGTTAGACCATGACTGAGAACAAGCTCTCCATTTGGAGCGCCCGGGGACGTGCTATGATAAGATCGGAGTTGTGAGCAGATTTACATGGCGGCCGTGGGCTGCAGCCTGCTGGAGCTGGCTCCTTGCTGCTCTCTGCCCCCTCTGCCAGTCGAGGCAGGCAGGGGCAGCATCTCGTTATGGGAAAAATAACTTTTTTTCTCCCTAGTCCCGGGCTACCCTAGTCACAGTGATACGATATGCTAGATGACCTCTGAGAGTGGCTGTCACCTCTAGCTGACCCCTGCTAGCCTGAGGTGGGGCCCCAGAGGTCCGGGATAGAACCGTTGCTGTGCTGGGTAAACAGTTCCAGACCCGGATTGGTGCCCAGCCCAGAGGCCTGTGCTGAGGAAATCCCAGCCCCCTTGGGGACTGTGGGCTAAGGTGGAGTTCTGCTCTGGTTCTCCTTCTCTTCTCTCTGTGCCACCCCCACACACAAAAAAACCCCCCACCTCTTTGCCTGCAGTGCAACTGTCCCCTCTCCCCCTGCTTGCCCCTCCTCCCCCAGGAGCTACTTCCCCACTGAGCCCAGCAGGAGCCCATCATGCCTCTGGCTGCCTCCACATCCCTCTAGCCACCCGCCTCTCCCTCTCCCCGCTCCCCTTCCCCCCTCCCCCCCCGAAAATGTGCTCACCTGATTCATTAGTTCTCAATCCAGGATCCTCCTGGGAGGCAGCGAGGCAGAGGTGGGAAGAGAGGACATGAGGGCTGGGTATATCCCCATGCCCCCTGTAGCCCTGAGCTTGTGGGGGGCCTGGCTTTGTGGTGTGTGGTGCTTGGCGCCTGGTTGATGCCCACATGTGTGGACCCAGCAGCAGCACTGCAGCTTCTGCCTTTCCTCCTCTGGCGCCATTCCGTGGCATGATTAACCGGCTTGGAGTCCCATGCGCCCACCCTGCCTGGCAGAGCTGAGGGCAGCTGGCATTTCCTGCGGAGCCCTTGGCCGATGTACACAGACATGTGGGGCGAGATGTGCCCCCTCTGGGAGCCTGGAAAAACCTCAGCGAGTGCATTTTGCCTATTGTGTTTGCTCCACGGTGCATGGCCCCAATCTGGGGATCAACTCCGGGACTGATGCCCAGAGAATGATTCGATGCGCTGTCTGAGCCCCGATGCCGGTGGGATGGACTGAGATTGAGAGGAGGCACCCGGGCCCCCTGGGGAGAGAAGATCTGTGGGCTTACACCCAAAAAACCAGCCCCAAGCACAGAAGAACTTGGCATTCCAGCCAGTCCACCAAGGAGCCATCCTTCCCCACCGAAATCTCCTCGGATGTGATGAGTGCTGCCCGGGTCTGGGAGGCAGGCATGGTCCGGTCATGAGGCCTGCCCAACGGGGCCAGCCTACTCTGAGCATGGGCTGCCTCCTGGCTGCTCAAGTCCAAACCCAGGGAAGGCAGGACTGTTCCTTGCTGCTCCATCAAGTCCAGGAAGGAAACAGACCCAAGAGCTGCTGCGGACCTTGTCTGGTCTCCTATGGGTGATGGAAAAGAGGCCAAAGGGGTGTCTCTGAGGCGGTGGGGGGCAGAATTCAGGCTTCATTGAGATGGCCTGGAAGGTCAGAGCATCCTTCCGAGGCAAGATCGCATGGTAGCGATGAGGGTGGAGGATGGGTCTGAAGGGCTTTGGCTCAGGACATTTGGCTCTTGCACTTCTCTAAGAGGTTAGGCCAGCTGACATTGAGGTCCTGTGTTTAGAGAAAAGTCTACTGCTGGGATGCTGGGATTGGGGCTGGGATGGCTTGGTCAGCAGAAACAGAGCTCCTCCTGAGGCCAAAAGGCTGAGCCGCAGATGGGTGGAGACACTGACCGACACTGAATGGCATAGCCAGGGTGGCTGAGGAGACAGGGCACAGCCACTCCTTAGCCCTCAGCTGTTCTGACCCCACAGGGTGGTTGCTGGCCCTGAAGGGGCAGGCAGTTGGGTGGCACTTGGGGCGACCTGGGGAACATTGAGATTGACCTCTGTTGATTCACTGCGTCAGGGCCCCAGCTCTGGAGAGCCGTCTGCTGATTTTATTGACCTGAGTGTCCGCTCCTCTCCACTCGAGGGGAGCCAGCTAGATGTTCCTCCACCTTACACAGCCACCCCCTGGCCCACAGTCGTTCCAGTTACCAAGTCATCACTGCTTTCCGGGCTGTCGGCAGCAGGGTGAACACAGCGGGATTGCAGGCCCCAGGTGGAGGGGGCAACATTCTGGTGACTGGGGAAATGGAACAAGTTAGCTGGGGGTGGGGAGGGCAGTATGGGAGAGTGGGGAGGACCCAAAAGCTACTCGACAGACCCCTGACCCAAGAGAACTGGGTGGGAGCCCTGCCTTTTCAGCCCCGGTGATCCGAGCATGGCTCATTTCCTGTTTGCGGAATCTGACCCATTCCCTCCCGTGGTTCCCCCTCCCAGTCCCCAAGGGTGTGGCCTCCAAGGGAACGGATGAAGAACGGGAGGTAGTGATTATCTGGGGAATCTCTGCCCCATGCCAGGATGGCATGGATGCCTTCGTCCCACCCTTGCCAAGCTCTCATGGGTCCAGCCCCGTGGCCGGCTGGGTTGCGGCTCAGCAGGGAGGGAGGATCAGAGGGACCATGTTCCCAGTTCCATGGGTCAGCTGGAGAGAGTCTGGGAACAGCCTCCCTAGCCATCACTCATGAGGAGTTCTCAGTGGGGAGCAGCCCCCCTGGGTTGGTCCAGGGGCTCCAGGTCAGGACTCTGTAGGGGTGGAGCCTGAGGAGCCTTCTCCGCTGTGCTGTCTCCACACCCTGGGGTGGAAGCTGCATCCAGCCAGTGGAACAGCAAGAGAAGGCAAACCAGCACCAGATTCCCAAGGTGCGGGGAAGGCCCCCTGGATACCTAGAAGTGATGGGTGGGCAACGAGCCCTGACCTGGTCACCTTCTTTCTGCGGCCAGCCAGGGCAAGAGCAGTGAGCAGGAGGCAACAGAGGTGCAGCCTGGTCATCTATGTTGAAAGGCTACCCCGCCACACCCCCCATCCACAACCCCCACACACACACCTCAGCAGAATTGAGAGGGGAGAGGGAGGTGGCCTGGGAGCCAGAGGGCTCTACGACTCGGCCACAAGGGGGCCTAGCTGCTGTTTCTTCTCACCCCTTCAGCTGCTACTGCTGTTGGTTGAAGGAGAGGTGGAAAAAGGCACCCCTCCTGCTCTTCCCCTTCCCCCTCCCGCTCTCCCCCTACCGCCTCTCTCTCTCCGTTACTGCTCCTGCTGCCACTGGCAGCTTTGAGGATTTTGTCCAAGTCTAATAGGACCCCGTTCATCTCTAGGGATGTTTGCTCAGGCAAGGAAGGAGGTGGGAAGGAAAGCCACCTCCCATCCCCATCTTCCCCTACACCCCCAGATAAAGCCTTTCTTTCTGCTGTGGCAATTGCCAACCAGCAAATCAGGGGAGCCCCCTGCAGTCAGCCAGGAGGTCCCTGAACCACTTGCTTCCAAGCACCCAGGAAACCGGGGGTAGGGGGCCTGGGGGTGGGTCACCCAGGCTCCCAGGTGACTTTGTTCCCCTCTGAGGTTCATCCAGACAGGCAACCTAGAGATGCCCAGAAAGCCCCAGCACCGATCTGTCCTGAGCTAGTGGCCTAGGGCCACTATGCCATTTGGAGAGCCTACATGTATTTACATGTGTATGCATATGTACACACACAGAACAAGTGAGCGCCATCCTTTTTTCACCCGTGGGTGAGTGTGTGACTAAAAAGGCCAATGCTGGACCCACAATCTCTATCACACTGTGCACACACAAAGACTGTCCCTTGTGCTTTCATGTTTATTGTTTGCAGTGCCTGATGTGATTTTTGCTCTTGCCTCCTTGTCTCACAATCCTTTTGAAACTTCTTGCTTGAAAAGAGCTGCTCCTTCCTTGACTGCAGTGTACTTTGCTGGTCTAGCTGTGGCAGCTGGCTGCCAGTTTTCAGTTGTGTCACTGATCCAAGACTCTGTTTTATTACCACCGTAGACTGTTCCTCTGCCCTCGTTCCTTTCAGTTTCCCAATTTCTGCTCCCTGTGCAGCTGCTGTTGAGATGTTCTCTTGTTGTCCATTAATTCTGTACACACACACACACACACTCTCCACTCCCTGTGACTCTCACAAATCCAGTTTGCATTGGTGTGGTCTGTCAGGAGCCATGCTCTATCAGGTGAGAACTAGCTAGGTCTCCAAGCCAGTTCTCTGTAGTCCTGCTTACACTGGGGAGATGGAACAGTGGGTTAAATGGGCTGGGGGTAAAATGCTACTTCCAACTCCATTACTAGGACTTGAAACCCAGGCCCTGTGCCTCTCTGCTGTGACCCAAGCACCTCTCCAGGCCCTTCTGGAGTTCTTTCCAGGAAGAGTTCAGGCACCACTTCCCAATCCAGCTGCCACCTCGGTCTGGACAGCACCACCCTGCTCTGGGTGCCCTATGGATACACTCACGCTGCCCTAGCACCTGGCCACCATCAGGCACAGCCTTCTCTCCTCACCCTGTCCCCCCTCAGCTGTTGATCCAGTCTAGTGATTGTCTATCTTCCTACTTCTCCCTTACCTGGGGTGGAGGGTGGAGATGTAGGGAGTGGATAGCCCATTCAGGTGACATAAAATTCTGGGCTAGTCCTGGGCAGGCAGTCGCACTTTGGTCTGGTTGGAGACAGGGAGCAGAGCAGTACATGGGAAACTTATTTACCCAGATCCCGCCCTTGCCAGGGCTGGTTCCAACCAGCAAGGTCAGTTCCTTGCCCACCCTGAGCACTAAATTGGCTCGTAAATTCAAAGACCAACTGCATGGCTTGTGACGCTCTTTCCCCTGTCCCCGGCTGCAATGGCCAGAGATGGGGAGATTAGCCTTGCTTCTGCCTTCTAATAGCTATGAATTACAGGCAGCTGATCCAGGGTCTTCTGGCCAGGGCTGTGGAGAAAGGAGGAGGAAGGGGGGCAGGTTCTCTGTTGGGAGGAGGGGCTGGCACCTGTCCATCCCGGCTCGCTGACCTGCCCAGGAGAGCTGGAAACAGGTGTGACATGAAGGGAAGGGCAGAGGGGTGTTGTTAAATATCATTTCCCTAGAGCCCCAATCCCAGGACCTTAGTTCCTGTACTTCCTTGCCATATCCCCACCCATTACCCTCTTCCTCAAAGGGCCCGGTGTAGGGGTTCAGTGCTGGGCCACAGAGCAGGATGATTCAGGGACACCCAGCCCTATTGGCGAAGAGTATGTGCTCAGAGAGGATGCACAAAGGCACCTCTGCCCCTTTATCTCTGAAGGGGTGTGGGAAGGGTGTGTGGGACCCTTTCTCTGTACATTTTGCTCTTATTTTTCCAATGGGGGATTTTGTGGGGACTGCTAGGAGGCTGTTGTCTCTGGTGGATTTGGGGTCATGGGATGGGCTCCTGATATCATTTTGCCAATCAGGAGTAGGAAGCCAAGTCTCCACAGATGCTCCCCTCATCAAGACTTAATGAGATGACCAGATTTTTTTATTATTATTATTTTTTTAAGGGCTTAAAGAGGGACAGGGGTGAGGTTAAAAGGACCAGGCCCAGAGGAAGGAGAAAAGGAGAAATGGGAGAGATAGGAATAGGTTGGGGACTTATTGGCACCAGTGAAAGGGCCATGGCTAGTCTGTCGTGGGCCACTGCTGCTGTACCTAAATCACCTGCCAGTGCTGGCAGCAGGTGTATGTGTGTGGAGGGAGGGGGTGGGCAACAGGAATGCCAGGTGTGTGGCCATCCAGCTGCACTAAAATCAGCCCTCCAGGTCATGACTAGGAATTTCCAAGCAAGTCAGAAGTGCCTCATCCAGCCAGGCCAGAAACACCCGTTCCCACCTGCAAGAGCCATTCATTCATTCAATCATATTTATTGAGCACTTACTATGTGCAGAGCACTGTACTAAGTGCTTGGAATGTACAGTTTGAGTACAGCCACAAGTAATGGCTGCTCCTGCCACTAAAGGAGAGTATTCTTCCTCCTCTTAGGGGGGGGCCCAGCGGCTACCACCACGGCTGCCATCCCCACTATAACTGAGGGGTTCTTTCCCACCACCCTGGTCAAAAGCAACAGTGCCCACTTTGGATCTGTGGGAATACAGGCCAAATTCCTGGGTGCGAGGGAGTTAGACAGCAGTGAGTGAGACCATGTATTTCTTTCACACCCTTAATCATTTCACCTCCTGGACATGTTTCTGGGTCACAAGATTGAGTGGTGCCTTCTTTGCCCCATTCCTGTCTGGCAGTTGCTCATTCTGGAGTGCTCAGGGGAGGCTAGGATTACTGACAGCCAGGACACCGGAGGTTGGTCAATTTCAGGTTTGGGAGCAACGTCTCTCCCCATCTTCCCTTAAAAATAAGGGTCCTCGGGGAGACAGGCCCATTCCCCTCTCTCTGTCCCATCTCTGAGAGGCGGAAGAGGGCAGAAATGTCTTTTAGCTTCCTGGTTGGGAAAAACAGCAGACACCTGGAGCCTGTTTTTCCCTCAAGTCAGTGTAAAAATGTCTCCTCCCCTTCTCTACATACTCTTCTTCGCATCCTCTCCTCTCTTTCTCCCCAATCCCTACCCTTCCACCACTAGCTTCAGCAGGAGCGAAACTTACTTCTGTAGGCATGCAACTCAGGAGGGAGTCTTCTATCCTCATCACTCCTCAGCATTCAGAGGAGGTGAATGACAGGACTCTGCCTATCTCTTCTCCAGTGGCTAAAAATGCCCTGCCTGGGCCAGAGAGAAAGTCATTGGTCACTATGGGCATGTCCAAGCAAAATAGTAAGCCAGATGGTAGCCAGTTGGTGCTTCTTGAGTGAGTGGCAGGTGATGTAAATCTCTGCCACAGTCTAGGGAGAGCAAGCTTTCTCTGAGACAAATCTGTCCTGGGCTCTGCCATTGCTTTGAGCTTCTTTCTGACTTCTGTTCATGCTGCCTCTGGCCTTGCCCCTTTCCCACCCTGTCCCTAGCATGGGCTCAGTTCTCTGGGATCTTGGGAATTCACTTGGGGGAATTGGCTCTCCAAAGAGGCTAGGAGCCTGCCAGCCCAAGACCCTCCTAAATGGGTTTGAAGAGAGCCATTCACCCACTCTGCAGAGGGAGTGGCAGAAGCTAGGACACAGGAGTTGATTTGTGGACAGGATCTCAGGTTGGCGGAAACCACCCCAGCAGGTTCCGTTGCCTGTCCTTCCCACAATGCTCTTGCAGATCCAATATGCCCAATTTTGCAAGTCAAGAGGTGACTTATTCATTTATATTTTTTGTCCTTCTGTGGCAGCCCCACCCAAACCACTCGGTGTTGGCAGAGCTGGTTTCTGCTCTTGACTTCATGGCCAGTAATCCAGGTTCTTCGTTGGGAACTGAGCTAACAGTTTGGTCACTAATGCAGAGTGGAGGAGACTCTGGCTCACTGCCTAGTGTTTGGCCAGAGTGGTTGATGGCTCTGAGGTCCAGGGCCTTGGTTAGGAAGTGTTGGTTCCCAGATGCCCTCCTATAACCTTTGCCACTCTTCCAGCCTAGTCAGGCAATCAGTCAATTGTATTTATTGACTGCTTACTGTGTGCAGAGCACTGTACTAAGATCTTGGAAGAGTACAATGTAACAAATACAGTCCCTGCCCACAATTAACTTACAGTCCAGAGAAGGGATGAGGCCCAGAGGGGTTGAGTTCCAGTCCAGAGTCCCATTCATGCTCTGGTGGACATTATACACCCACACACACCCTTTCCTGGCACTGCCTCTTCCCTCCCCTAACAAGGGCAGAGAGCACACCAGACTTGTGAGCAGCATGGCTCCTCCCCCAGCTTCTCGGGGCTCGGGGCTTCCTCTTTGGAATCCTGTTTTAAGCTTCGTGGGTTGAAATTGGAAAGGAACAAGAGCCTAGATTTTTTTTTGTTCCCCCACCACAGATTATGACCCTGGTTCCTCCTTCCAGGTCCAACCACATGTTGGCAAAGATGTGGCTTTTAGGACTCCCACCTGGGCTTTGGACTCTGCAGTTAGCTGCAGGCTGGACCCAAGAGCTGAGGTGGGCCCTGTCTTACAGACTGGGACCCTAGGTCTGGCTCCTGTGGGTGGAAAACAGTAGAATAAAAAGGCCTGACTGGTCAGGCCAAGTCAGAAATCATTATGGGGTGAGGAGGAGGAGGACTAGGAATCACTTGAAATTTTGCTGTGCTGCCTGCTGGCCATGGATTCTTGCAGACAAATTCAGGGGCCAAATCCCCACCCTCTTCTCCGGAACCATCTTCTGCCCTAGCCAGGCTGGCACTGGGGCAGAGGGTGGAGGAGAAGGAGATTGCTTGAAAAAGCTGATCATTACTGTGAGGGCAGAACAGGCTCTCCACAATAGACCCCACCCCCACCAGCTCAACCCAAGCAAGCAGTCTTTTGGGAAGAACTGGAGAGCTGGCAGGCCTGGGCTTGGGTGGGGTGCAGTGGCAGTGAGAAAGGCTCAGTCAAGCAACAAATGGTTAGTCTCATTGGCCAAGTCTCTCTTTGGCCAAGTTCGCACTGGGACTAGGTGAAGCTCAGCACAGTTCAAGCTCCAGCTTCCAGGCAGTGGAGGAGTTGGGTCAGACAGTCACTTTAAGAATGACAGCGATGATGATGGGGATGGGTGCTGGGAGTTGGAGAGTGGGGAAGTTTAGTCAGGAAAGTTTCTTGGAAGAGGAGGCCTGGGATGATCCCCCTATAGACTGTAAGCTTGTTGTAGGCAGGCAACTCTGTTGTACACTCTCAAGTGCTTAGTACAGTGCTCTGCACATAGTAAATGCTCAACAGCATTGATGATGATGGATGATCAATTTGCAGGAGAGAAGGGTAGTGGCTGGGTACTGGTTGGCCCGACACAGGGATCCCTGTGACTAGAAGGAAGAATCCTGGACTCTGGCAGCCTGGGGACAACCAGGGGGAAGAGCTGGATGGTGTCCGGGCTGGGCCTTGAATGAGCTTCGTGGTCCTGACTCAGCCCTCCTGGTCTGGCCCTTGCCCTGTCCCGCAGGCGTACCTGGAATCCTTCTACAAGTTCTGTACCATCCTGGGAGGCACCACCGCCGATGCCATGTGTCCCATCCTGGAGGTAGGATGGCACCCCCCTTTTCCCTGTCTGGGTGACCAGCAGGAACCCTGGGGCACCTGCAGCCTTCCTGGACTCTCCCCCTATGCCTGTCTCTGACCAAAGGAGCTGGCAGCGGGAAGCGATGGAGGGAGAGAAGCAGGGAGGGAGAACACCCTTGAAGGAGGCCCCACCAAGGGCCCAGGGTCCCTACCCACCATGAAGTGTGTCAGAGGGGGCATGTGGCTCAGCTGCACCTTCCCCCGACCCATCCCCGTCAGCCCTCGGGTGTGTCTGGGTGTCTGTCCCCCAGTTTGAAGCGGACCGACGCGCTTTCATCATCACCATCAACTCATTCGGCACGGAGCTGTCCAAGGAGGACCGGGCTAAGCTGTTCCCACACTGTGGGAAGCTCTACCCCGAGGGCCTGGCTCAGCTGGCCCGGGCTGACGACTATGAGCAGGTCAAGACTGTAGCCGACTACTACCCGGTGAGCACCCACACTCCCCCCAAGTTCCCACCCGTCCATCTATACCCCTTAGGGTCGTGAGAGCAGTGGGGCAGGAATAGGCCTCCCCCAACTCACCTTATCCCACCCCAGGCTCTCTCCTTACTCTACATGGCTGGGCCTGCTGCCCCCAAAGCACCCTGCTCTTGGTCGCTGACTCCATTCCCTGGCCTGGGCCCTGGGGCCACCTGGAACCTGCCACCTATGGCTGAGCGGGAGGCAGCCTGACCTACTGGGTTGAAGATGAGACTGGGAATCAGGATTCTCTGCCCCTGAAACAGCCCTCATCTACTCTCTGAAAACTGCTTGAATTTTCCCCTCCTGCAGCTGTGGGAAAAATTACACCCGGGTTTCATGGCCCTGGCCCCAAAGAGTCAATAGGACATTCTGAGCCAGCTCAGGTCTGAGGTTCCCCTGTCACCCCCACCAACCAGACCCTGGGAGCACTCCCCTTAGTGGGGGCTGGTCTGGTAACCTGCCCGAGTCAAGCGGTCTGGGCCAGTACCTCCAAAGAAGGCTCCCTGTCCCATCTCCCTCAGAGCTGTGTGCTGGGAGCTCAGGGCTTAAGAAGTTGCAGACTGGTACCCCAAATTGGGTATCTGCAATTAGTGGGGGCCTTGAAGGAGCAAGTCTCTCTCCCTCTCCGCCTCCCCCCCACCACCAATCTTCTCTCTCTCTCCCCATCTCCCTTCCCCCCGGCCCCCTCCCTGACCATCTCTGGTTACCTCTGTAATGCTCAAGATCCTTTGCAGCCTTAAGATTCAGATGCTGCATGTGTAATTGGACTCATTTTCCCCTCTCTCTCCCCCCACCCCCCGAGCCCCAGGAGACCCATCTACTACATGAGGCTGGGCCCCAGCTGGCTCGGACCACTGTATTTTTAGACTCTGGTGTCAGGATTAGACACTAGATTGTAGCTGGGGTGCCTTCCCACAAGACTGGGAGCTTCTTGAGGGTGGTGATCGTGACTACTACCTCTGTTTTATTGTATGCCCCCAACCACTTAGTTCAGTGCTCTGCACAGAGTAAGTGCTCAACAAATACTGGGCCTGTGCCCTAGCCCACTGGCCTGGCTCCAGGGAGCCCCCACAACTCCAGAGTGTGGGCATGGTGATGGGTCTAGGTTGGATTCCCAACTCCGGTGGCAGGGAGGCTTGGTGCTCGTTGGTACCCACCGCACATTACCCTTTGAAAATGCCCCGGGCTGCGTGTGTGTGTTGGGGGGGGGGCGCGGGGGAGGGTGCTCTGTGGATTCCCAACCCTTAGATCTGAACCCTGACGTGGCAGATGCTGAAATGTCAGAGGATGAGGGCAATGTAATCTAGAAGCTAGAGCCTTGAGTTGGGAGTCTGGCAACCTAGGGTTCGACCCCCAGCTCTGTGCCTGCTGTGCTGCATGGCCTTGGGCACTTTACCTCGCTGGGCCTCAATATCCCCATCTGTCCAATGGGGAAGAAAGAGTCGACCCTCCTGGCCTGTCAGGGGTAACTCCTGTTGTGGAAAAGAGCCAGCTAGGCAAGGAAGGTGCCCCAGCCCATTCCCCTCCTCTGGTGTTTTGGGGCTGCATCTGGTCCAGAAGTGCAGAGCTGTCCCCTCTTCCTGCCCTCCACCTTGACTGAGCCAGGAAGTTGGGGGTGGGTGAGGGGGGCTTTGAAAGGTGAGGGTGTTTAACTTGACCCTCCCCTCCTGTAGGAATACAAGCTGCTGTTTGAAGGAGCTGGCAGTAACCCTGGAGACAAGACCCTTGAGGACAGATTCTTTGAGCACGAGGTAAGAAGGCCATCCTAGCCTTGGCACTGGTGGGTCTCTGCCCCTCCCCCACTTGGCAGGACCCTCTACCGCTGGCTGGGGTAGCTGCCCTGCTTTGTGTCCCCGACGGGCAGAGCGTGGAAAGTCAGAGCCCCCCAGAGGGACCCAAAGGCCCCTGTCCCGGCCAGGGAGGGACTGTGGTCTTGGGTTCCTCCCCTCATCCAAACCCAGTGCATTTAGGAGGAGATGGGGGTGGGGAGGGGGTGGCGTTTCTGGCCTAGAAGAAGGGTCTTGGAGGTCTGCCGGCCTGACCGTCAGGGGGCAGGGGAACGGGCTGCTCAACCCAGGTTAGTCTCACGCTCTGGCTCCAGGGCAGCTGGCCAGGTCAGAGCAGGTGAGTGTCTCCGTGCCAAGGAGGGGCTGGGGCCGAGCCGGGTGCAGGAAGTTTGCGCAACCCGTCTGCCCGGGGACTGGCCCCAGCCAGTCCAATCAGCCCCGGCCCTCCTGCCTTCCCACGCACCCCACTGCCATTTTGCCTTTGTCCCCGGGCTGGGCTGGGGAGCCACGGGTGTGCCAGGCCTCTGCAGCAGCCCGGCCCGTCTCCGTCCTTCCCCCCGCCCTCCCCAGGTGAAGCTCAACAAGCTGGCCTTCCTGAACCAGTTCCACTTCGGTGTCTTCTATGCATTCGTCAAGCTGAAGGAGCAGGAGTGTCGCAACATTGTCTGGATTGCCGAATGCATCGCTCAGCGGCACCGCGCCAAGATCGACAACTACATCCCCATCTTCTAGCTTGCCCCAGATCCCCTCCTCCCCACCCCCCCACCCAACCCTTCTGCTGTGTGCTCAGTCTCTGAGTCTCCGCCCCCATCCCCGCCCCTGCCCGCGGGTCCCTTGGAGAGCAAGGTGGTGAGGGTCTTGCCAGGGCTGGGGGGCCGAGAGGTCCAGGCGGAGTCCGGTCAGGGGACAAACAGGATGGCTCGGGACCCGGCCCTGCCCGTCTGCAAGTTTGAATGGTAACTGTCACTGTAATGATCTGCTCCGTGTGCCCATCCCCCGATGCAACCTGCTCACTGGCTCCCTGCTCCCGCTCGCTCTGTCTCTCAGCTCCAACTTGCTCCACCTAAGCCCAGGCTTCACGGCCTCCCAGGGATCCAGGGAAAGTTGGGGTGGTGGGGATAGGGCCCAGGGGGCCTGACTCCTCCCTCTCCCCCTCCACCCCCCCCATCCCTAAGTAACCTTGTGGCAGTGGTCCTGCTTGTCTGTGTTGTTGCCCCATCCTCTCCAGCCCCACTGGGGGAGAGGGATCTGACCCTTGTGGCTGCCCAAAGCCATGGCCCCGATGTTTACAGCTATTTAACGTCTGCCCAGTGTATGGTCACTCTTCCTCTTCCCCTCCACCCCGCTTCCACCCCACAGTAGGAACAGGAATGCTGGGCCAGGCTCTGCCCCCCAGGTGCTCCTGTTCCTGGGCTGTGACCCTTTCCTCCAACCCCTCTCCCCCTCCAAAGCCCCAGCTCGCCCTCCACCCTGCCCGCCCCTCTCTACTTCTCTTAGGTCTGAGGGCATAGAGAAGGCATGGCCATAGAAGCTGCTGCCCCTCACCTGTCTCGGGCCCTGTCCCAGCTGTGGGGGTATTTGGTGGGGAGAGGATGTGCTGAGAGAATTGCTGTTTCTGTCCCCACTGGTCACACAGCTTCCCCTTCTCACCCTAGCCACGCTGCTCCCAGCCTCAGCACCAGGTAGCCCTTCGCCCCTTCACTCCTCCAAGTGGGCACAGCGGCTCCCCAGCTCTGGCTGGGCTCGGGGCAGTCAGGGTCCTATTGTAGTCCAACCCTGTTTCTGCCAGGCTGGAGGGACCCGTGAATGTGGAAGAAGCCGTTGATACCCAGGGTATCCTGTGAGAGGGGCCCTGAATTACCCTATTCCCCATCCTCCCCCGCCCCTTCCCCCAGCCCTGGGGGTGAAGCAAGCTTCCCTTCCCAGATTGGGATTCACATTCTCGTGAGAACCTGCAGACCAGCCACAGGCTGCGTCCCCCACCCCTCCCCTTGCCACTTGCCTTTGGCTTGCTCTGGGCACCAGAGTTGGACCCAAACCCCCAGGAGAGGTCCTGAGAGCATGAGCCAGGCTGGATGAGAGTGGGTGTAGAAGTGTGGGGTCCTTCCTTCCTCTGGTTCTCCCAGGTTCTACCACCCACCTCTCCCTGAGTGAGGTAGGTGGGAAGGATGGGCAAAGGAGGCCCCAGCCTTTCCTTCATCTTCCCTCACCCACACACTCACATATTCCTTTTCTTTTTTCACAAAGTCTGAGTCCCTTGTTGAGTCGTGCCCCCCTTTCCCTCCTATCAATAAAGTGCCCTCCTGTGAACCCATGGTAGTCACTGACTCCTCCGTTCCTTAGGTAGCGAGCAGACAGGTAAGCCTGGTTGAGGTCAGGCGCAGAAGTCCTTCAGGGCTTGATCAACTGGGCTGAAAGGGGGCGGGAGGCAGGGGAAGCGCCTGACTGCTTTGGTGAGGGACAGTTAGGAGTGGTCTATACCCTTGCCCAGGCCTTTCTCTTATGTGGCCCATGGCTCTGCCTCTGCCCCCAGGTGATTTCTGGCCCAGCTGGCTATCAAAGGGGGCTAGCTTTCTCCCAGGTCTACTGGGCCACCTCTCCTTATCCCCTCCAGTTTGGTCTCCAAGAGACTGGCCTGTTGCTGGTCCAGGGCCCTGCTGTCTCTCCAGCCTCACCAGGAGGTCTGATAGCAGAGGAGAACACCTGAGCCCTGAGGGCCACTGGTCTCGGGGAGAGGGTCCCCCTGGATCCTGGATCGCCACACTGCATACTGCTCCTGGCTGAGGCTGGTGTTTGAAAGTGCCGTCACCTGCCGTAACACCCTTCTCCCTTCTCCCTTTCGCCGCCCCCCCCCCCCCCCACCAGTATTCTGTACTCTGTTTCTTCCAATCCCAACTCCCTCACTTCCCCCACCACCAATTGCAGTGTAGCCAGCTCCTACCACCTGTTCTGTTGTGTGGCAGATTACAGGAGTCACCTTTCTCCCGAGTGGAAATCCTGACCATCCCTGATCTGCTCTGGTTTTGGAAGTAGTCTGATTTGGTGCCCTTCTTCCTCACCACCTCCTCCCCCTTAATACTTCCCTGCCCTTGCCCCCTGCCCCCCACTCCGTGCCCCATACTCGGAGGCAGGTAGGCAGGCTGCCCAAGGACCTCCATCATCAGCAGAAGCCTGTTACCCGTCACTCTTCTCCAGGAAAGATGAATCTCAACTGGGCATGGTGGGTGGCAGTCCCAGGAGGTAGAGGAAGGGTGGACAGAGTCGAGGGCCCAGGATGAAAAGCAGTTGCTGGGAAGAGGTGGGGAGGGGACAGGGAGCCTGGGCTGCTTCCCTGGGTAGAAGGCTGAGACGGGAAAGACCTGTCAGTCTGGCTTAGGCCAGGGTGCTCAGAGCCTAGCACCTCCCTCTCTGATCATATCTGGCCCAGAATACAGGGTCTCTTCCTCCTGGGGGGAGAGGGGGCGCTCAGAGGCCCTCCTGCCTGGTACACAGAGAATGGTAGTATAGGTAGCCTGTGTCTAGAACTGTGTGCATCACCCCTTGCCCCGGTCTCATGAGCATATGCACGTGCTTTCCTCATGTGTGATTTATCTCTCTCTCTCTCTCTCTCTCTCCACACACACACACACACACACACACACACACACACACAATCTCCCCCTTTTCCCCTTTATTCCCCCCACAAGAAGACAAACGTGTCTGGCCTTTTTTAGGAGAAATAAAAATACTAATTTATTTAAAAAGTGACAATCAGGAAATGAGTGAAGAGAAAGTTGTCAGCCATTTTCCTTTGTAACCTGCTCTTTCCCCCCACTCTGCTTCTGCGAGCCATGTCTCCCTCCTTTTAGTCCCCACCATCTCTGCTGCTCTCAACGCAATAGGGGCTGGGGCTCCCCTGGGTCTGCAGAGCCCTCATTTTCGAGCCTGCTAAAATAGTGGTGGTGAACCCTACAAGTCCCAAGGTGGCAAGAGATTTCCCCCTTCGTTGAGATAAATTACTACACGGGGGGGGGGGGGGGGGGGCTGGTCTAGAGCAGAGGGGGAGAGCCCTGCCTGGTCCCCCTCTGTCTGCTGCCCAGAGGCCCGGAGTGGCCCTGCCAGCCAGAGATCTGGATGCGGTGGCATCCTTGGCTGACTCACACCTGCTATGTCTCGGCCGCCAGGGAGCAGGGGGGCGTCTGGGTGCCTACTGGGCCTTGGTGTGAGCGGGAGCCCGCAAGGCACGGGGCAGCTTCTGGCTGATGAAGAACTCACGCAGGAAACGGGCACGCAGGGCATCTGGCAGGTAGTAGTGGATGAAGTACATGAGGGTTACCCCCCGGCCGGCATAGTAGCGCCGGCGGGGCCAGGGGGCCAGCAGCGCGTCGGTGATGGCTTCCACCACAGGGCTCAGGTCCTCCACGGCCAGCTCCAGGACCCGCAGGAACTGGCCGTGCGTGTGCTCAATGTACTCTTCCCCGTACGCCTGCAGCAGCTCCCCGGGCAGGCTGGCCAGCAGCCGCTGCTTCCGCTGGTCCCATATTCTAGGGTCCTCCATTGCCCCTGGGAGGGTGGCAGGGGGGGACAGGCCTGTGTGGGGCTCAGGCCTCCACCACGCGCAGGAGCATGGCAGACAGTAGCCCTACCCCCTGCGTTGAGGGGGGATATCCGAGACACTCCCCCACCCTGGCCCTCATATGGAGGGGCAGCAAGAGGGCAGCAAGCCCTCTAGTGGTGAGGTTGGAAGGAAGGGAGAGAGCACGGCGCTAGCTCGGCCAGAAAGTTCTCCAAGCTCCCGAAGGCTCGGTTTGACAGACCCCTGCTCAACGAGTGGCCCCCCACCGGCACCCGCTCTTCCCTGGCCCCGGCCCCTCCTTACCAGTCTTGAAGCAGCCGGGCTGGATGACGCTGACCTTGATCCCCCAGGGGAGTAGCTCACTGCGGAAGGTGTCCATGAGCAGCGCCACGGCGGCCTTGGAGGCCCCGTAGGCAGCCAGGCAAGGGTATGGCATGTCGCCTGTGGGAACGCGGGGCGTCACGCCGGCAGGCAGTCGGTCGGCCGACACAGCTCGGCTCCCTCAATCCCTCGAATCCCTCCCGGACCCCCCGGATTCCCCATTCCCACGGAACCCCTCCTGAGGCCCCCTGCAGGTCCCTAAGTCCAGTGCTCTGCACACAGATGGTAGCTCAATAAATATCATTGATTGATTCATTGATTGACTTCCTCAGCTGGGGCTACTCCCCTCCATTCCTCCTCTTGCTCCCCCCTCCCCCTCCCTTCAGCCCCCAACACGGGCTATCTGGGTATCCTAAGGGTGGGGGCCGGGGCAGGGGGAAAACCCAGGGGGCCAGTACTGGTGATGGAACCCACCCCATTTCAAGCTGGGTCCCCACTCCCAGCCCCTTCTCTGCTGGTTCTCCCGACTCCCTGGGCCTCTCTTCTCCTTCCCTCCCTTCCCCTCTGTAGAGCCCCGACCCTTCCCCCAGGCCCCACCTCGGCTCCCCGTTCCTCCTCTATAACCCTCCTGTCCCCCGTTGGCCTTCTCCCCAGCCCCTCACCAGCTGGACTGCCCATGGTGATGATGCGACCCTGGGACTGGCGCAGCAGTGGCAGAAGCCCCTTGGTCAGCTCTAGGGCCCCAAAGAAGTTGATCTCCATGCAGCTTCGGAACTTGGCGAGCGGGGACAGCTCCACATCAGCCACAATGTCGTTGAAGCCAGCGTTGTTCACCAGGCCCCACAGTCCTGAGGGGCGGGCAGTATGGTCACTGCCTGTCACTGCCACCCCATCCGCTCTCATCAGCCCCCATGGACCATGGGCATGGGCAGGGGCCCCTTCCTGGCCAACCAGAATACCCAGATTCCCAGGGAAACACCCTCCCCCCCAGCTCCCATCACCCACCAGCCCCTGTCCACCTCTGGGCCCACTGCCCTCCCTCCTTCCCTTGTCCTGTCCTCCTTCCCTCCCCCACTGACCAGTGCTTGCAGTCTGGGCCTTGGCCTGCTCAAGTGCCCGTTGGATGTCATCGGGCTTGGTCAGGTCCATCTGTAGCAGCTTGAGGCGAGGAGAGCAGGTATTTCGCAGTTCTTGTGCCCCAGGTCCTTCGAGGGCCAGGACTGTGGCCAGTACAGTGAAGCCCATCGAGTCCAGCTGTTGTGCGGTCACTTTGCCAAAGCCTGAATCACAGCCTGGGGTGGAGGTGGCGGGGGTGGGGTGTTTGGGGAGGGAGGGGGAGGCCGTCAGCTAGAGGGCCCAGAAACATGGGTGGGGGCAGTCCGGCCACCCATTGGCATGGCCCAGCCTGCCTGCACCCCTGTGTAGGCACCCGACCTTATGCTTGGAATTGGCTGCTAGGGTCAAGGAAGAGTGTGAGGGTGGGGGTGGGCACTTCTCCAGGCAGCTCTTGTCCCCCCACTTTTCATATAGAACATAGCAGGGCACCTGCCAGGGAGGGCCCAGCCCTGAGTGGAGGTTGGAACATAATCCCTAAGATTGTGAGCCCCATGAGGGACAGGGACTGCATCTGACATGATTACCTTGCATCTGCCCCAGTGCTTAGTACAGTGTTTGGCACATCATAAGTGCTTAACAAATACCACTGTTATCATTATTAGTATTTTTATTATTATTATTGTTATTATTAACTTGAACCCAGCACCCAGAGGAAAGAGTAGTTCATGCTTGTGTTTACTAAGCACTCACTATGTGCTAAGCACCAGGGTAAATACAGGATCATCAGACCAGCCCTGGCCTCTGGACTACACGAGTCAGACAATATAGGTGCAGGTAGGCACATACATAAAGCACTATGAAGAGGTTTTTTTTTCTTTAATGGCATCTGTTAAACACTGTACTAAGTGCTGGGGTAGAGACGAGCTAATCAGGTTGGACACAGTCCATGTCCCACATGGGGCTCACGGTCTTAATCCCCAATTTACAGATGATGTAACTGAGGCCCAAAGCAGTGAAGTAGACTTGCCCAAGGTCACTCAGCAGACAAGGATGGAAATAGGATGAAAACCCAGGTCTTTCCGACTCCCAGTCCCATGCTCTTTCCACCAGGCCACGCTGCTTCTCTATCACAATTATATTACAAATTACAAATAATAGCCCATTTCCAATTCAGCAATGAGAGAGGACCCAGGTGCCCTCACATCTTATTCCCACACCCCCACCCCCCCACCCCCCACCCCCCGGGAGGCAGAAGGAGCTGCCAGCTCACTAATGGGGTTAATTAGTCCATCTGGACCTCAGCCCTGCCTGGCACTGGCCATCTCTGCCATCCAGCCTGCCCGCCCCCAGAATAGGAGGAGCACTGAGCCAGAGCAGAGCTACAAGATGGTCATTTTCCTTGCCCCGTCACCTCCCACCCTTCTGGGGGTGGAGTGGGAACCCGTGAGCCAGGCCTCTGCCATGTTTCTGTCTGTCAGTATTCCCTCCTACCCCTCTGGGGTCCCCAGCCTCATCTCCACTTCCCTGATCCTAGGACATGTGATTCAGGAGAGCCATCCCCCCAAGGGCCTAGGCTGGAGTTTTGGTGCTGTTCTTCTCCCTGAAGTGTCCCCTCAACAGCCTGGGGGGGGGGGGGGGGTGGAAGGGAAGGTGCGGGGGAGGAGAGGAGATGGGAAGCTCTCCAGAGGACTGGATGGGGAGTCCCCACTGCCCCCTGGGAGGGCATCTCAAACCCAGTGCACCCCTGGGTGAAACAAGGAAGAGACATCCTTGGGCACCCCTTCCCCACCCTCCCAGTCACCCTGCCTCCCACACGCAGGACTACATTCCTGGCATCTGAACCTCTGAACTGGGGTGCCTCCTGCCTGATCACCCTATACACCTCCCAAGCCCATCCCCTGGGTCCCCCTGGATCCCCCCTCCCAACCACCCTGGTCAGCTCCTGCAGCCCTGACCAGGCAGGAAGGGTCAGGCAGGGAGCCAGAAGAGCTGAGGATACTAGAGCAGTCCCCAGCCTGGAGTTGGGGGTAGGGGGGCTGTGACCAGAGAGAAAGGTATGAAGCTGGAGTGACAGCAGTGATCTATCTGACAGGACTGAGCCAAATTCTAGGCTTTCTGCTCCACCATTCAGACGGTTGTTCTTTGGAGCCATTTTCCCAGAAGACCCCTTAAACTGGTCAGGTCCTGGCGATCCCTCCCTCAGTCGCCTCTGGGGCAGACAGCGCTGCTCCCAACACTGTGGCAGCTGGGCAGGCTGCTGCCACTGGACAAATCCAGCAAACTAGGCCAGGTCTTCTCCCAACTCATCCTAGGCCCCTGATTCTACCCACCCCCAGCTCCCGCAAGCCAGGAGAAGCAGCATGGAAAGAACACGGGCCTGGAAGTCGGAGGACCTGGCTTCTAATACCGGCTCTGTCAATTACTTGTTGTGTGACCTTGGGCAAGTCACGTAACTTCTCTGTGCCTCAGTTTCCTCAGCTATAAAATGGGAATTAAAAACCTACTCTCCCTCCCACTTAGCCTGTGAGCGTAGTGCAGGACAGGGATTGTTTCTGACCTAATTAACTTATACCTACCCCAACACTTAGAACAGTGTTTGATGTACAGTAAGCGCTTAACAAATACCATTTTTAAAAAAGAAGCCGGGCTGCACCTTCTGGGGTCCCAGCTGACCTCTGCAGCCCTCCTTGGCTCTCTTTCTGGGTGACTGCCCAGGTGCCAGGGCCCCAGGCTCAACTCCCCACCCGGAACAGCTCCAGTACCGCTCCCACCCCCGCCCTGCAGTGCTCCCACTATCGGAGTGAGAACAAAAGCAGCATGGAGGCTGTAGCATTTCCTGGAGGGGTGTTTGGCTTGGCCCAGTCCCTGCTTCCTCCACCCTCCCAAGCCCTCCCCCAGCCTTCTGCCCTGCCCCCTTCCCCACCTCCGGCACAGAGATGAAGAGAATCCCATGGCAGGCAGTCAGGCAGGCAGGCAGGTACCTCTGGGTGTGCTCCTCCCTCTGGGGAGTATCCAAATTGGTGTCCCTGTACTTATGTGCACCCCTGGATGCAGAGGTCCAGGTCCTCTGCCCGCCCAGGATATACAGTAAACCAACTTAATCCTCTTGGCACATGCTGCTGCTGTTGAGTCTGCATCTGTCATTTGTCCCTCCAGCCTGCTAGCTCCTCCAGGGGCAAGATCCTGGGCTAGGCTCTGACCTGGAAACTCCATGGTAGCAATGGCCAGGCAGGGCTAAGGAGAACTTTGTTGAGAACAATGATGGTGAAGAGAGAGTGTTTGCGTGTATGTGTGGTATGTCTCCATGAACTGCTTGTATGTCTGTCTATACATGTGTCTCTGGCTGGGTCTCAAGCTGTGGTGGGTATTAGGGTTTGCGGGGTGTGGGAGGTGGGGGGTGGGGGGAGAGGCATATACTACACTGTCCAGGGAGGGGGACAGTACCCAGAAGGGAGAGGAGATGATTTGCGGGGAGGAGGCAAGGAAGCTTTCTATCAGTCCCAGCCAGCGTCAGTCACATCCCAGCCTGCACAGAGGCTGAAACCTCCACTTCTTCCTCCAGTCAGGAATCTCAGCCCTGGCATGTGTGATCTTCTTCCAGTTTGGGCTCAAACTCAGGTCTGGCCTCCTTCCTTCTGTCTCTTACCCTGATGTGGGATCCCCCCCATCCCCAACCTTTGGCCCCCAGACCTTGTAGGAAGGGAACAGCCTGAGCTAGGAGCCATCACTTCCCCACTGGGGCAGGAAGGGAGGGGGCAGGTCTGTGCCAACCCGACAGGCATAGGGACAGAGTGTTCCCCCTGCCGGCAGAGCTATACCTCTCCCCCGCTCCCCTACCCACTGCCACACCCTGCTGTCTGAATGAGAGAAGAGGGTTTGAGTGTCCCAGTTCAACCTCTGCACCCATGGGGATGAAATACGGGGCTAGGCCGGCTGGCCAGCCAGGAATCAGCCAGTCAGCCAGCCAGTCAGTCGGCCAGCCAGCCAGCCAGGTCTGCACTCTCTCAGCCCTGAACCCACCGGTCAGTCAATTGTATTTATTGAGCACTCATTGTATGCAGAACACTGTCCTAAGCACTTGGGAGAGTACAATATAAGGATACAATAGACACATTCCCTGACCACAACGAGCTGGACGCCCCTCTCTCCTGTAATTGCCCTCAACCGGATGGAAGCATATGATGAAGGTGAGGCAGGAAGGATGCAGGAAAGAAAGGGAAATGCAGGATCAAGGTTTTGGGGCATTTCCCAGCTCTGCCAACTGGCCCCTGGAGACTTGCAGTCTCTGCCATCCGAGCCGGTGTCCAAGGGCAGAACTCCCTACATTCCCATTCCTGGGATTCAGCCCTCATGATCAGTAACTCGGCCCAACCTGACCTTTGGCCCCATCGTCCTCTCTCCCTTGACACCACATCAGTGGCTAGGGCGGGAGCCCCAAGGAGGAGCCCTTCTCTCCCCCACCTACCCCAGTACCATCATTGGTCTTGTCCCTGGGGGGCGGGGGAGTGAGGGGTGCAGCTTGGAGCCCAGCCATAGCCTCAGGCCCCTCTCATCCACCTTGCAGTCTCTTAGGGGTCATATTTCAGGGCTGGGAATGGGGAGCTTTCCTAGATGGGGGCCTGGAAAAAGGGAGGGGGTGATGCCTCAGGGATCTCAAGTGGTGGGGAAGCTCCCTGTCAGAAAGGGGGAGCTGTTCCGCTCAGGTCTCCCCAAATGGCTCTTCGTTATGACCTTAGCCCTTCTTTCCCAGCTTCCCGCTGGCCAGGATGAGTATGCCTGTCTGCCCCCCACCCTGATATCCCCCCACCCCCACCCAGGCCTTTCACTGAGTCAGCACATACTTCTCCAGTCATTGACAGCTGACCCCACTGCTGGGCCTCACCTGCCATCAGCCTGGGGGGCGGCAGGGAGTCATTAACCCTCTGTGACCAGTCAGCCAGCCTGCCTTCCCGGGCCCCACATCTCTGGCATCTCCTGTTGTCTGAGAGTCGAGGCAGGGCCAGCGGGTTCTAACCCAACCAGTGGAGAGGATTCCCTGGGCCTTAGGGGACTGTACAACTCCTTTCTGCACCCCCAACCTCTGTTTCTCAGCAAGAACCCAGAGCTGAGGTGTTCAGAAATAACACGGGTTGGGGAGAGCTCCCCTGCTTGGAGGTAGAGGAATAGAAAAGATGACCTCAAGCCATTCTCCTAGACTGGGAGCCTGAGATACCAGGAGGGGAACCTGTTCAGAGTCCCCTGTGCCCAAGTCCTTTACTCGGGAACAGCCAAGGATGCATATCACAGGGTCCAAGAGCTCCCTAGGAATGGGGAGAGAGACAGACAGAGAGACAGAGACACCCAGAGCCAACCTGGGTAGTAAGTGGGAGGAGAGAAGAGGCTCGGGTCTTCTGGGATTCTGATGCACAGAGACCCCTTACTCCCCATCACTGCTCCAGTTTGGTGGAAGGGAAAGAGTGGTAGCGGCTTAAATAGGGGAGAAGGGGTGGGGAAGGATGTTTACTCCCATCCCAACAAGGGGAAGCCTAGGAAATTGTGAGGGAAATGGGCTGGGGGAGGAGACACAGTGCCAAAAGGATGCTAGTTCACAGAAGGCGAAAATCTGAGACTAGCAGCTCCCCGCCCTCCCGCCCGCCCCCCCCCCCCCCCCCCCGCATTAGCATGCCTGCCTGCGTGCGTGTGCGCATGCACATACACACACACTCACACTCACACACTCACTCACTCACTCCTCTGTTGTCTGATTGGAGAAGCCTCACCTCAGCAGGATCCTTCCCAGGTGATGGTATCCATCTCCCTGATTCTGGGCAGGAGATGGCTTCCCCAACCCAATCTGATAGGCATCTCCTGTTCAGAGACCGCAGGAGCCACCACACCCTCCCTTGGCCCCAAGTTCTAGTATCTCCCAGCCCTCTCTGATGAGAAGTTCCTCCTGCCATCCAACTCAGAGCCCTCCTGCTGCAACCTGTTTGTTCTTGTCCTGTGGTCGGAAGAGAGGGGAAACACTAGATCACCCTCCTCCAAAGAATAAGCCTTCAGCAGCTGCCTCTGAGTAACCACCACCCTCAGCACTGGGTCACTAGCCCATCAAGGGCAGAAAGCTAGCCACATGTGGCCCCGCTAGCTGGAGGCTGGGTTGGGATGAAGCAGAGAGAACTGGGTCACTCTCCTCAACCGGGGTTGAAGGAGGCAAAGCCCTTGGCCCTATACCAAGGTCAATGCTCTCCAGGGGAGGAGGAAGGAATCTTGGGACAGATACCTCACCTAACCCCTTTTGGAATGGCCGAGGAGGCTCCACTTCTCCTTCCCAGTCCCTTCCACCAGCCTGGTGTTTCCAAAACTTCCACCTTTTGGCCCCAGAAACCTAAGGGGACTCCGGTCTGCAGGAGCAACTAGACTGTGTCGAACTGCCTGGTTCATTGCCCTCATTCCAGCTCCTGAGATGGCTCCCCTGGCCCTTGCTGTCCAATGTCCCCCAGGCACCTCTCCCTCTCCTCGGCCTCTGGAGGATTCGGACCCGCACAGCCATGCCCAACAGCAGTGCTCTGCGGCCACCAAGCCAAGAAGAAGCCCTGCTCTCCCAGGGTCCTCCCGAGAGGCCCTCCCATTCCACACCGCACAAGGGCCGGGAAGGGGCTAGGGGAGGCCCTAGTGGGTAGTTAGAGGAAGAGCTTCAGCACTGTCAGAAAAGGCTGGAGTCCACAGCAGACACCCCACTCCCCCACAGGCTGAAGGACGTGAGCTCTCCAATACACCCCGGCCCCCAGGCAGTGCAGAAACAGAGCCAGGGCCTCTGCTGGGAAAGAAAGCAGCCGCCCCCCACCCCCCTTCTCCACCTCCTCCCCCTCCCCAGCCCCCAGGCCTCTCCGTGACAGATTTATTCTCATCTCTAAACAAAGGGAGCTCAGCTCCAAGCTGGATTCAGGAGGCACCTGAGTCCCCAATAGTGGTGCCCACCCCCCAGCTTCTCACCCCTTTGCCAGCCCCTACAGAGATGACCACTCCATCTACCCATCACCCCCACCTCCAGAGAGACAGTCTCACCGTGGGTAGACCCTGGAGACTGGCACTGGCCATGATCCCGGCCCGGGAGGGTAGGAAGCTGGCCAGGGGGTTAGGGTACAAGGCCCTCCAGACACATTCCCCCCATCCTTCTTTCTCTTCCAGCCTCCTGCTTCTCTGCAAGGAGCTTCATCCCTTTAGAGACATCTGACAACTCATGCATGTCACCTTGTGTGGGAACCCAGGTGGGACAGTATGAGCCATCTGGCCCCAGAAAGCCAGGTGCTCTCCCCTGGCTAGGGACCTGAGGGCTTCTCTGATGCCCCAGGAACTGGATAAGGAGCTGGGAGAAGGGACCCACTGTCCCTTCCCCTCATCTCCTTGCTCCAGTTCCAAAGGGCAGACAGACAGGGCATCTCTCTCCCTGCTATGGTGCCCAGTCTCCCAACTAAAGAGCATCGGTGGAGCCTTGGCATGGGGATTGTCAGGGTGAGTCTGTGCCCACCCTGTGTGCTCTCCACATTCCTTCATGCCATACCGCCCATGCCACATGCCCTCAGTAAGACCCAGCTTCCTCACACCCCTGGTTTCCCCTTCTCCTCCCATCCAGCCCCCTCGACCTAGCTCTCTGTTCCTCCATCTGTCTGGGCCCCATTCAGGCTGGGCAGTACTTAGCAGGTCACTAAATTTATTGGAGTCAACAGAGAACCCAGGAGCTTTAATCTCAGCTCTGCCCCCACTGTATTGTGTGACCCCAAAGAAATCCCTGTCTGACTCTCCCTGTGGCGCCCCCACCCCCCAAAACCCCTCTATCTCCCCAAGGAGAATTCCAATCCTTGCATGCTCCCTGCAATCCCTGGCTGTGTGAGTGGAACGGATCCAAGAGTGAGGATGGGGGCTCTCTGGAAGGAGCTGAGGGGGAGGCTGGGGTGGAACCATGAAAAAAGTGCTGTTTCCCTATTGGCCTTCTCATGTTGGAGAGCCATCTCCCTGGGTCAGATCAGCAAAGATTCCCCTTCCCCTCTCTCTGAGTCAGTGGGTTATCTGGGAGGGGACAGGCAGCCCTCTTCTCCTGTGTGGCTATCCTTGCTCAGGCTCAGCTTGCCTGTCCCCTTGGATGTAGAGCGAGAGATGCCTCTAGGAACTCCTCAAGCCCCATTACTCTGAGGCTGTCCCTATTTTCCCAGGGCCATTATCACCCCCAACTTGCCCTACTACTCCCTTCTCTCTAGGCCTTCCCCTCTCCTCTTCATTTCTCTCCCTTTTTCTGTCCTTCTATCTCTCCTACCCCCTTACCTGCCCCAGCCCTCTGGTCACACCGATCAATCAATCACATTTATTGAGCACTTAACTGTGTGCAGAGCACTGTATTAAGCGCTCGGTAGAGTACAATAACAGATTCTGTAGACACCTTCCCTGCCCACAAAGAGGTTAGATTAGAGAAAAACAGCCCAAACACTGTCCAGGCCCCTCATAACAATTCTAATACCTCCTTATCAAAGGTAGGGGTGGGGCACTTCCCCCCTGAGCAAGTGACTTTGGTCCTGTGCTCACTGACTAGTTATTTGGGGTCCAGATGAGCACACCGACCAGGAAGTCCAGGCCAAGTACGGGGGTGCCCTCCACAAGGAATACCCACCCCCCGGGTTATGGCTTTCAGGTATGTTAAGAGTTGGAACTGAGTGGGACAAAAGCCCTCTACCCCAGTCCACTCAGTAGAACTGGCGCTGTGGGATGGAAAACCGGAGCCTAGAGCAAGGCAGAGGTGCTTGTTTTGCTCCTCTGGGCTCCCCTGCAACCTTCCCGCTCCCCTATGGAGCGTCACTCACCCTGTTCTCTGTCTGTCTTTCACCTTTGCCCACTTCCCATGTGCTTGGACGGAGAAGAGTGCTCTCCTCGAAGAGGGAAAAAAAGAAACGCGGCGGGGGGGGAGGGGGGGGGCCGGGAAGGCAGGATGCCTCCAGCTTAAAGGCTGCCAGACAAGGATGGAGGTACTAGAGTTTGCCGGAGACTCTCATCGCTCGACGGGAACCAGTCGGCGGCGGGCACACCTGGCACTTCCAGAAAGCGGTACCTGCTGATCCGGGGCGTTAGGAGTGCTCAGGACCCGTGGCTTGGTGGGGAAAAGGGGTGCCCGGGAGACTACGGAGAGCTCCCAGTTCTTGCTCTTCCCCTCGACTGGTCGCTGGCAGGGAGGGAGCGGCCACGCGTCCGCCCACGAGCCCACCCCAGAGCGTGGCCGCCGGCCCCCCGCCACTGTCCCACTCACCCGTGATGAGCACGACCTTCCCCGCCACGGGCAGCAAGCTCTTCCGAGCCAGGCGGGATAGTAGGAGCCAGCCGGCCCCGGCAAGCAGGGCGGCGCCGGCCAGCGGGGGCAGGACCCGGTGGCACAGCCACGCCAGCCCGGCCAGCAGCGCCAGGGCCATGAGGAGCGCCCGGTCCGGCCGCAGGTCCGAGCGGCACAACTGGACCAGCGCCCGGCCGGCCACCAAGAACCACGCGCAGCAGAACGGCCAGGGTTCCATGGCCGGGCCCCGGGGGCCGGGAGCTGGGGGGGAAGGGGAGGCGAGGTGCGCTGCGGGACACACCAACACACACTCACATTCACACTCATACACACGCTCCCTTTATAAAGCGGCAGCGGCGGGGGGTGGGGCCGCCCCCCCTCCAGTGGGAGGAGTTGGCCGGACCGACCTGCCCCCCACTCCACTCGGTCCGAGCCAGGACGACCCTCGAGCAGCCCAAGACGCCCGGGGCTGTCCGCCCTTCTCCCCTCCCCCTCCCCAACCCGATTCACCCGTCTCCCTCCCCGGCAGGTGCCCCCGGCCCCCTCCCCTGCCTTCCCCAGGGGCTTTCTAAGAGCTGAGCCGGTTCCCCGCCCCTCCCTCCTCTCCTCCAAGAGCCCAGACTCGCCCCTCCCCCCACACCCCCCTTTTCCCCGCCCGCTGGGTCGGCTCCGCTTTCTAAGAAGACAGAACAAAGTTGAGAGCCAGAGCTGCTGCTGCTGCTGCTGCTGCTGCTGCTGCTGCTGCAGCTGCTGTTGCTGCTGCCGCTGCTGCTGCGGAGACCCAGCCGGCCCCGCCCCCTCCGGCCGGGAAAAGCGCTTTCTCTCGCTCCCTGCCCGCGGGGTCTCCTCCTCTGCATCTCTATACTGCCTTTCTGCGCCTCTTTGTCTCTGCCTTTCTCTGAGGATCTCTCTTATCTCTCGAACGTTGGCTTTTGTCTTTTCGTTTCTACCTGCTGTCGTTGTCTCCTCTCTGCGTCTCTCTGCTCGGCCTTTGGCACGGGGAGCAATCCAGGGCTTTCTGGGTGGGGCCAAGGCCAGGACCAGCGATAAGGGAGCCGAGAGAGGGACCCTGGCTCCCCTCTCTCTCCTCCTCACCCCGAATGAGGTTAAGCCGGAGATGAGGGACTACCCTCCGACCGGTCAGAGTCGACAGCGAAGCTAATAGGAACTGCTCGCCGACGGCTCCTCAGCATCTCTCCGTCAGGGCTCTAGGCGGGGGCCAAATGTCCCAAGGAGAGAGGTGGGAGCTGAAGCTGGACTCTGGTAGCCGAGACGGAATTGTACATTCCAAGCGCTTGGTACAGTGCTCTGCACATAGTAAGCGCTCAATAAATACTGTTGAATGAATGAATAAGGGAGAGGGACACCGGAGCCCGGACAACTCCGCGATTCCCCCGAGAGCCCGAACCAGCCCAACCTGGGCTCTCCCAGATCCTTGTCCGCACCACCAGGACTCCCCGCTCCCAACTCGGACTCGGTCCCAGACTTCACCTCCAACAGTTCTCCTGGGATTCACCTTCCCGGCTCATTCATTCCCTATCCAAGCACCTTCTGGACTCCCCGCGACTCCATTCCTCCTCGAATCTCCTCTCCCACCCCTGCCCTCCCCGGACCCCCTCCTCCTCATTCCTCCCAGGGATCCACCTCCCGGGACTTCCTTCCACGGGAATCTCTCCCGACTCCCCCGCCACTCCGGGGGATATACACACGCGCGCGGGCAATTTCTCTCTCTCTCTCTTTCCTTCAGTCCCTCCTTGGTCAGAACTCCCTCCGGAACTCTTGCCCGGCCCGGGCTCCCTCAGTGATTCCGAGGACATGTCTGCGGGAGCGAAGGAGAGGGAGGGAAGGGGCGGAGGAGGAGCGGACCAGGGGGAAAGTGGAGATGGAGGGTAGCGGGGTCGAGAGGGGGCAGTTTGGAGGAGGGGAGTGAGCCTGGGGTGGGCGAGGAGGAAGGGGGAGCCGGAAAGAGACGGGGAGGATGTCACAGCGGGACCATGCCTCTGAACATTTACCCATACCAGGGAAATGCCCATGTGCGAGCCTCTCTGCGGGTCCCTCCCGGACACACAAGTGTGTGTACTTCTCCAGGGCCTTTGTACATGTTACCGTGTCCCTGCTGCCAAACAGTGTCTTCATGCTCAGCGTAAGGGGGAAGGGTTGGGGGAAGGTGGGGAGATAAGGACTGGACACTTCCTGAGCCCCAAAGGAAACCTGGTTCGGGCACTGCATGGATAGTGCCCGCAGGTGTGTGGGTGGGTGTAAATGAGACAAAGACCGGCTCGAGAACAGAATCGCTGCTGATGCCCACTACCCTTTGATGCCAGTAGCCGTGTCAGACCTTTGAGAGCAGGCTGGATGTAAATACCACTTCCTACTCAAAGGGAGAGTGGAGACAGGAGTAGCCACAGTTCCAAGTCCATCTCTCTTTCCTATGTTACTAGGCATCTCCTCAGTGACCACTCCCCTTGCAAGACATCTTGTCTGTCACCTGGCAGCTGTTCACCTCTAATGGCCAGGGTCTGAGGGGTTAGTGAGGAAGGGAGTTGGGTGTGGGGGTTAAAAGCCCGAGTTTGGGGCCAGCAGGGTACATTAAGGAAAAGGCCCGGGGGGGCGGGGGGGAGGTGGGTAGTAGGTCCAGGCAGGCAAGACAGATAAACCACTCAATCCAAGGCTCTCAATGTCAATCTCTTCTGCTTTCCAGCAGAGAGAAAAGGGAAGGGTGTGGAGTTTGCCCTCCCCCATCCCTCCCCCATCCCCCATGGGAAGCAGCGTGGCTCAGTGGAAAGAGCTCGGGCTTGGGAGTCAGAGGTCATGGGTTTGAATCCTGGCTCTGCCACTTGTCAGCTGTGTGACTGTGGGCAAGTCACTTAACTTCTCTGTGCCTCAGTTACCTCATCTGTAAAATGGGGATTAAGACTGTGAGCCTCATGTGGGACAATATGATTACCCTGTATCTACCCCAGCACTTAGAACAGTGCTCTGCACGTAGTAAGCCCTTAACAAATACCAACATTATTATTATTATTATCCCCTTCAGATACCTCTACGGCCACCCCAAGTATGGACACAGCCTCCCCTCCTCCCCCCAACCTCAGAGGTGATACCCTGACAGACTCATGTTCCTCCATCCAGATTCTCCACACCTCCCTGCCTATGCCCTGCCAACCTCCCAAACCCTTTCCACTTGAGGCACCGGGGACACCTCCTTCACTTAGCTAAGGACCCAGGCCTAGGGGGAAGCTGGGAGGAGGGGAAGGAGGGCTAATGGGCAAATGCAGGGTTGGGGTCAGTGGTTGAGATGTAGTTTTAATCTATCTCTGAAGCAAGTTTCTGGGGCTGGGGCATGTGTGTGTACTTTGTGTATGGGGGGCAGAGGTGTTTATGAGTGGGTGTCCCTTATGGCACTTTATGTAAAATGCATCATTTTAGGTATGTGTGCATGTGTTTATAGCTGTGTGTGGGGGTTTGTTTCATTTTAATGGTATTTGTTAAGCCCTTACTATGTGCCAAGCACTATATTAAGTGCAGGAATAGATACAAGATAATCGGTTGGTGGGCATAGTGCATGTCCCACATGGGGCTCACAGTCTTAATCCCCATTTTACAGATGAGGTAAATTACAAAAAAATTGAATGACTTGCCCCAAGATCATACAGTAGACAAGTGGTGGAGCCGTGCTTAGAACCCAGATCCTCTGACTCCCAGGCCCATGCTCTTTCCACTAGTCCATGCTGTATCTCTACACACATGCTCTGTGTGTGTGCGTGTCTCTCTGTCTCCGTGTGTCTGTCTGTCTGCCTCTCTGTTTGCCTGGGTTATCTGGGTCACCCTCTTTCAGGAAGGTGCCTAGAGTCTGGAGAACATTCCTTTCCCCACAGCTTTGCCTGGCTCTAGTTGGCACCTGGAGGGATTCCTGTGTCCAGAGCTGAGCAGTGGAGGGGAGGCCCAATGCCCTCAGCCTCATTTCCTTATTTTGATGGCAACACCAGGCACATTCATATAGCCTCTCTGACCCTGGAGGAGGGGATGGCACCCAAGGGAAACAGGCTATGAAACAGACCCTGTGAAGACAAGATGGTGAAGGTCATTTTCTGGGCCAGGGAGACTGGGGAGAGGAGAGGCCCTGGACTCCTGGGCTAGGTCAGGTACCCCTCCGTAGCTGATCTGTAGGCTAGAGCTGCCTCTCCCACAAACCCATTTGATTTATAGACAGTCAAATTTGGGCCAGCTTTCTTGTTACTGCTTTGGACATGTTGATTTCTGGGAGGCTGGGTCGCCAAGTCAAGGCGGGGGGGAAGGGATCCAGGTGAATGTGGGGGGGGGGTGTATGTGAGGGTGTAGATGTAAACACTGGTGAATTTGAGTATGTGTGTACAGTACATGTGGGATGTGGGGACATATATACATGCCCCACCCCCTAAGACTGTAAGCTCATTGTGGGCAGGGAATGTGTCTGTTTATTGTTGCATTGTACTCTCCCAAGTGCTTAGTACAGTGCTCTGCACACAGTAAGTGCTCAATAACTATGACTGAGTGAATGAATAACTGTATTTATCGAAGTATTTATGTGTGTTTATATGTGAGTGGGTTTTTCCTGTGTTTTTTTTTTAAGTGGCATTTGTTAAGTGCTTACTATGTGTCAAGCTCTGTTCTAAGCACTGGGGTAGATACAAGATAATCAGGTTGGATCCACATAGGGCTCACAGTCTAAGTAGGAGGGAGAACAGGTATTTCATCCCCATTTTACAGATGAGGAAACTGAGGCACAGAGAAGTTAAGTGACTTGCCCAAGGTCACACATCAGGCAAGTATTGGAGTAGGAATTAGAACCCAGGTCCTCTGGCTCCCAGGCCCGTGCTCTATCCACTAGGCCACACTGCTTCCCATAGTGTTCAACCTAGATGGTTCCCTCCATTTGTTCCTGGCAGGGCCCATCTCCGCCCCTTCCCTGTCTCCAGTATCTTACCTGTCCCTGCCCCTGGCTCTGTCCCTGTCCCCGCCCCAGACATGTTCCTGTTTTTATCCCTGCCTGTCTCTCTCTGCCTCTGCCCCACTTTTACAAAGCAAGCCACTAAGGTAAGGAAGCCTCAGAGTTAGCTGGGTTTGCCCTGTAATGAGCCAATCATCACTTCCCACTCTGGATGCTATCCTAGAGCCAGTATGGCTTTAGGTCCAGGGGTGCCTGCCTTGTCGGGGGTGGAGGAAGGCAATGTTATCGCTACCATCATCATCAGGAGCAACATGAACAATGATTTCTTCAGTGCACTGCATTGTGCAACAGCATCATTCTAGATGTCAAATCAATCAATCGTATTTATTGAGCACCTACTACGTGCAGAGCGTGCTATTCATAATCACTGTGGTATTTATTAAGCACCTGTCACGTGCCAAGCACTTTGTACTAAGCACTCTCAATCAGATCAGACACAGTTCCTATCCCAAATGGGGCGCACAGTCTAAGGAGAAGAGAGACCAGATGAAGAATCTGAGGCTCAGAGAAGTTAGGTGATCTGCCCCAGGTCACACAGGAGGCAAGCGGCCCAGCCGGGTCTAGAACCAAGGTCCCCTGACTCTGAGGCCTGTGCTCTTTTCACTAGGCAACACTGCTTCTAAGCACTTGGCAGAGTACAATAGAATTCCTAGCCATGATCCCTGCCCTCAAGGAGTTGACTCCCCAAAGGGAGAAGACAACATGCCCAAACTGACAAAGTCATTTCTCCAAAATAAACAGTGAGAACACTGTGACAATACTGGCTTAGTGGAGAGAGCACGGGCCTGGGAGTCAGATGTTGGGGGTTCTAATCCTGGCTCCGCCACTTGTCAGCTGTGTGACTTTGGGCATGTCACTAAACTTCTCTGTGCCTCAGTTACCTCAGTGAGCCCCATGTGGGACAACCTCATTACCTTATATCTAGACCAGCACTTAGAGCAGTGCTTGGCACATCGTAAGCACTTAACAAGTACCATCAAAGCCAAACATATCAAAGTCAAAAACAGCTCAAAGGAGCCAAAAAAGCCTCTTTTTCAACCCAACGGGAGCTCCTCCTTGGAGCAGTTTTCCGATTGTTCTCAGCATTCTCTGCTAAGGGAACCCTGATATTCTTCTCTGCCTGTTGCTGGGTTACTCTTAACCTTAAGGATCCTGAGAAGACGGGATGGTTCTGAGTTCCCCTGGGGGTTCGTGTCCCAATTTGGAAGACCTAGGGTTATCCTGGTGACTGGAAGCAGCTTTGCTGCCCAGGGATTCTGTGGGGCCAGACCAGACCAGACCCCTGGGATCACTTCCTGCCCAAGGATCTAGGCCCCCACCCACAGCGACCACCACCACCCAAGGACTCCCCAGACTGTACTGGTCCTGAACCCAAAGCTCAGAACTGGCCCGGCCACAGGGTGCTGGGAGGAAAATGGTAGCAGGTGGGGTTCAGCCACCAATTGTTAATAATAATGATATTTGTTAAGCACTATGTCCCAAGCGCTGTGGTAGATAGAAGATAATCAGATTGCACACAGCCGCTGTCTCTCATCCAGCTCCCAGTCTAAGTAGGAGGGAGAACAGGTATTTCACTCAGGGCAGGGAACACCTCTGCCAACTCTGTTACACTGTACTCTCCAAGTGTTCTGCACACAGTCAGTGCTCAGTAAATGACTGATTGATTGATTGTACTAAATCCCCATTTTACAGATGAGGAAACCCAGGCACAGAGAAGGTAAGTGACTTGCCCAAGGTCACCCGACAGACAGGTGGTGGAGCCGGGATTAGAATCCAGGTCCCCCAACTCCCAGGCCCATGCTCTTTCCACTAGGTCCCGCTGCTGCACCTCCCCAGCCCCCAAATTGGTTAGTAAAGGGGGAGACCCAATCTTATCGGCCTTGAGTTCCAGCTCCCTGCCCCCTTCCTCATTCAGCCCCTTAATAGGTCTGAAATCCAGAGCCAGAGTCAGCCTTTCCCTTGGGTACAGAGGAGTCTTGGTACTTATGCCGAGGAGCCTATAACCAGCCCACTACCACATACAAGATATTCAGGCTGCCTGAGGCCTCTGTGGGAATACTCAGTTATGGGCTGGTCTGGACCTCTGAGCCCCCAGGGCAGCTCGGCCCCCACTGACCTCTGTCCAGCTCACTCCTGAGTTGGAGTCTGAGAGGCCCAGTCCTGGCTGTTGTTGTCCCACCACAACCCAGTCCTCACACATCACTCCCCTAATGCCAGCCTACTGAACTCTGCCTCCATCTCGTCTCTCTTGCCGTCGACCCCTTGCTCATGCCCTCCTTTCTCCTGTCTGGAACTCCCAAATCATCTGACAGATCACTACTCTCCCCATCTCTGAAGCCCTACTCAAAGCATTTCACCTCCAGGAAGCCTTCCGTGACTAACCTCTCATCTCCCCACCTTATTCAACCGCCCTTCTGCAACACCTATCCAATGAATGTGTACCTCTGAAGCATTTGGATACTCACCCTTCCCCCAGCCCCACAGCATTTATGTACATATCCTTATACTCTGCTCTTTCTCCTATCTGTAATTTATTTTACTGTCAGTCTCCCCCTCTAGACTGTGAGTGCCTTCAGGGCAGGGATCAGGTCTACCAGCTCTGTTATATTGTACTCTCCCAGTGCTCTGCACACAGTAAGCACTCAGTAAATACCACTGACTGATTGATTGATAATGCAAACAGGCAGCTGCTGATCAAGCCACACAGGCCTGACCCCAGGGGTATTGATTGGAGATATGTAGCTGATTGCTGTCCCCACACCTGCCCCTCCAACCCTGGAACCCAGTCACAGAGGCCGGAAGGCTAGAGTCAGAGGTCACCCTGGGCAACAAGCTAGGGATACAAGGGCTCTGGACAGGTGCCCAACCAGCCTAGGCCTCTGCCCCTAACCTGGCAGCATTGAGAAGCAGCATGGTCTTGTGGATAGAGCATGGGCCTGGGGATCAGAAGGACTTGGGGTCTAATCCTGGCCCTGACACTTGTCTGCTGTGTGGCCTTGGGCAAGTCACTTAACTTCCCTGTCCCTCAGTTACTTCATCTGTAAAATGGGATTTAAGACTGTGAGCCCCTTGTGGGACACAGATTGCGTCCAACTTGATTAGTTTGTGTCTATCCCGGCGCTGAGTACAGTGCCTGACACGTAGTAAGCACTGAACAAAATTCCATAAGAAAAAGAAATGGAAGAGAACTCCTGCCTGTTCCAACCTCTCTTGACGTGATCACCGTGGGAATGGTAGGAAGCAGGGAGGAGGAAGGAAGGATTGGGGCAGGCCCTGAAATGGGTGGATTTTTTTAATAGTATTCATTAAATGCTTACTTTGTGTCAAACACTGTTCTAAACACTGGGGTAGATGCAAAATAATCAGGTTGGACACAGTCCCTGCCCCACAGAGGGCTCACAGTCTAAATCAGAGGAAGGAGGATTTAATCTCCATTTTACAGATGAGGTAACTGAGGCACAGAGGAAGGGAAACGACTTGCCCAAGGTCACACGGCAGACAGGTAGCTGTGCCGGGATTAGAACCCAGGTCCTCTGGCTCCCAGCTCTGTGCTCTTTCCACTAGGCCATGCTGGGTGGATAAGGGCATCGTCTTTCGTGGAGATCTCTAGAAACAAATGAACCCTCCATCTGGACTGTTCGATCTGGAGACAGAGAGATGGATAGGATAACCCCTGCAAGACCTGGCCAGCCCAGGGATCTGTGGAACTGATGGGCACATCACCTACCCCAACTCCTCTTACTCAGTGTACTGACTCCTGAGGTTCCTGAGAACTGGAGCTTCAGGTAGACAGACAGGCAGACAGACAAACTGGCAAGCTGACCAGCAGGCATGTAATCAGAAAGACCGGCCAATAGGCAGACAGACAAGAGTTTTACTTCATTTTAAATACTCCACAGTACAAGCCGTGCCTCTGTTCCTGCCAGGCCAACTAGGAGGAGCCAGGACTCTTGGGTTCCATTCCCAGTTGTGCCACCGCCTCTTGGTTTCTTGGGCCTCGGGGGCAGTGGAGGGTGCGAATACAACAGAGTCTGGCACGCACCTGAACACTGTCTACTCTTGCAAGTTCATTGGGGCCTGTCTGCCCTCTTCCTTCCCTCCCTCTGATTCTTCAGGTGGGAAAGAGTGAGTCCCTTTTCTTCCTCCAACCTGACATCTGCCTTTGCCCCTTTCCACCACCCAGTCTTTGCTTCCTCTCGTCTTATCTCCCCCTCTAGACTGTAAGATCACTGTGGGCAGGGAACTTATCTGTTAATTTTACTCTCCCAAATGCTTAGTACAGTGCTCTGCACATAGTAAGCACTCAATAATATTCTGTTGATTGAATGATTGATTGATTGCTTGGTTCCCAGCCAACCTCTGGGCTGAAATTGGGCAGCTGCTCTGAGAGGCAATGAGGCTGCAGAGTCTACAGGAAAGGCCAGAGCCAGAGAGGGGGTTGACCTAGGGGAGGAATGACCACCCTCAATCACTCCCCCAGGCCAGCAACACACCAGGCCCGGAACCTGAGGAGGCTTAGCCAGATCAGATGGTGCTCCCCGCTGGCTTGATCCCGCCTGGCCTGGCCCTGCCTAGGAAGGCAGGAGCAGGCGGAGCCCGCCCGATGGGGAGAAAACTGGCTGCAGCCAGCACCTGGGAGCCTAGGCTAGTAGAGCAGCTCAGGCGGAAAGGGTGTTGGGGGAGGTGGGCGGTGCCAGGAAAGGAGAATAAAGATCCGCCCCAAGAGCCAGACACATGGACAGAAGACTTGGAGGGCACAAGTGTTGCTATTGGGGTCCTGCTCGGGGCCCATCCAGCCCCAGAGTCCTTCTGTGGCAGAATATTTGGAGAAAGTAGGTGCAGACCAAGGAACTCACCAGAGCAAGACCCAGGACCCAGTCTCCCCACTCAGCCCTTTTCCCCCTCAAGAATAAAGGGGGGGGGGGGGTCATCCCCTAGGGCATTCTGGAGAGGAGAGGTAAGCTTGTTATGGGCAGGGATCCTGTCTGCCAATTCTGCTGTATTGTCCTCTCCCAAGTGCTTAGTACAGTGCTCTGCACACAATAAGAGCTTAATCAATACCACTGTTTGATTGAGAGGGACCAACAAGAGACTGGCCCACTCCTCCACTCAAATCTTACCCCGTAGCTCCCTGCATTTCTTTTTAAGAACCCGGGCTTGGGAGTCAGAGGACATGGGTTCGAATCCCAGCTCTGCCACGTGTCAGCTGTGTGACTGTGGGCAAGGCACTTAACTTCTCTGTGCCTCAGTTACCTCATCTGTAAAATGGGGATTAACTGAGTCTCACGGGGGACTACCTGATTACCCCGTATCTACCCCCGCGCTTCCAACAGTGCTCGGCACATAGTGAGCGCTTAACGAATACCAACGTTATTTTTAAAGGCTTGGCAACCAGAAGATAGCCCCACTCTGCCTTCTGTCTGCAGGTCCAGCCTTGGGCATTCTGACTGAGGTATATGGATGGAGCTGGGGGGCCCCCGGGGGAGAGGCTTGGCTTTCATCGAAAGCAGGCGGTCCAGCCACTGTTGGAAGGTCAGCCGGGGCCCATGTGGCTGACTGGCACCATCTGCCGTTGCCTTGGGGTACTGCACCCTCGGGTCCCTGGAATCCTCGAGCTGCTGGGGACCAGCTGGCTACAGTAGTTTCTTCTTTTCTTGGCCTTTGCAGCTGAAGGCGACGCCACTGATAATGAAATGTATCCGCGATTGCAGGCGCGACTGAAAAGACCAGCGTGGAACCTACAGCCCCTGTCGCAACATGGACCCAGCAAGGAAGTACCCCTGCCTGCTTTCTGTTTGAGACACCTGCTGCTGTTTTCACTTTTTTCCTCTGAGTCTCAAAATTTCGGCTCAGAAAGAGCCACTCCTTGACGGCGGCACCTCGGGCTCATCTACCGCCACAGTTGTCAAATCATATTGCCCGAGGCTGCACTTCGCTAGGTCCGAAGAGATTTCCCCCTTCTCTGCAGCTGTTTGGAGTCACAAACGTGATGTTCCCCTGAGCTGAGGAGAGCACGGTTTCCTGGTTGGTAGACAGATTTTAAAAAAATGGCATCTGTTAAGTGCTTCCTAGGTGCCAGAACACTATGCTGAGCTCTGGGGCGGATGCAAGGTAATCAGATCAAACACCGGCCCGGCCCCACAATCTAAGAGGGAGGGAGAGCAGGTATCTTATCCCCATATTGTCTTGTCTCATGCCGTCGAGTCGTCTCCCACCCATAGCGGCGCCACGGACAGAGAGAAAATTGAGACAAGGAGAGGTTAAACGATTTGCCCAAGTTCACCCAGTTGGCCCGTGGCCAAGCGGGGATTGGAATCCAGGTCTCTCAACTCTCCCAGGCCCCTGCACTTTCCACTAGGCCATTGTTTATAATGTCGCCTAGTCAGCTGATGTTAAGTAAGGCAATTAGGAGTCACTGAGGGAAACACTCAAGAAGCTGGATGGGGCTTTGTGTGGGTTCACAGTACTCCCAACCACATAGGCGGTTGGACAACACACAGAGCCCCATCCAGCTTCTTGAGTGTTTCCCTCAGTGTCACCTAATTAACTGCTTTTCCCGATGACTCTCCGTCCTCTCTTCCAGGCCAGGGCCCCAGCTCTCTTTAGTTACAAGGAAGTCATGGAACGTCTCTGGAACTGCCTTCATCTCTGGCTGGGCTTTCGGTCTCTCTCTGCAGTTGCCAGGGCCCGGCTTTGTCACGGCTTGCATCCCCCTAACCCTGCCAGCTCTCCAGGCCCACAATCTGGAGGAGGATTCTGACACAACCATTTCCCCTTCCCCACCTCCTAACTCTCAAACCACCCATCTCATTACCTCAGTCCTGCCCAGGCTCTGGTCACCTTGGGTCTGGCCCCTGCTTATTCCTACCGTGCAGCTTTAGCAAGAATAGACATAGTACTTGACGGTACCACTGGTGGTGAAATGCACCTGTGGGTGCCTGTGTCCTTAGAAAGGCCAATATAGGACCCGGGGTTCTGACCACCCTTGGCACAAACAGGAACCGTCCCTTGTTTGGGCTGTGGTGTTGGTCTGTAGTGCCTTATGCTGTTTTTGCTTTAGCCTCCTTGCCTTTCAATCCTCTCAGAGCTTTTGCCCCCAAAGAGCTGCTCTTTTCTTGAGTACAGTGTGCCATGCTGGTCTGTCTTCTAGTGATCCTCCCAGCTTTCAGCTGAGATGCAGCTTTGTCTGAAGTTTTCTTTTACAGTATCCTTAAAATGTTTTCTTTGTCCTTCCAATTTCAGTTTACCATACAGCAGTTATTTCCATAGCTATCATCATCCATTCTCCTCATATGTCCACCCAGAGAAGTTGTGTGGAGGTGAGCAAAACTTCAGTGCCAAGCAACTGACTTTATGTCCAGACCATTGATTGTAATCCTTGTCCTGCCATTTAATCGGCCTCCTAAAGCTCCGTTCAGCGCATCTCTCCCCCTGCTTTTTTTAAAGGCATTTTTTAAGTGCTTACCATGTGCCAGGCACTAAGCATTGGGGTAGATGCAAGGTACTCGGATTGGACACAGTCCCTGTCCCACATGGGGCTCACAGTCTCAATCCCCATTTTACAGATGCAGGAACTGAGGCACAGAGAAGTGAAGGGACTTGCCCAAGATCACACAGCAGACAAGTGGCGAAGCTGGGATTATTCCAGTTGAATAGCATGCTGCCATCACATTGTATTTATCTGTCTCCCAAAGGATGTCCTAGCTTTTTGGATTTGATATTCTACTTCATCGTCTGTTGTTGCCTCATCGGTCAATATGCTGCGTAGGTAATGCAATTCATTCATTCAATCGTATTTATTGAGTGCTTACTTTGTGCAGAGCACTGGGCTAAGCGCTTGGGAGAGTACAATACAATAAACGGACACATTCCCTGCCCACAACATGCTTAGAGTCTAGAGCTGGGAGGGACAGACATTAATATAAATAAATGAATTCTAGATATGTACATAGTGCTGAAGGGCTGGGAGGGGGGATGTATAAAGGGTGCAAGTTAGGGCAACACATAAGGAAGTGGAAGAAAAGGAAAAGACTTAGGGAAGGCCTCTTGGAGAAGATGTGCCCTCAATAAGGCTTTGAAGGGGTGGAGAGTAATTGTCTGTCAGATTTGAGGAGGGAGGACATTCCAGGCCAGAGGCAGGACGCGGGCGAGGGGTTGGCGGTGAGACAGATGAGACTAAAGCACAGTGAGAAGGTTAGCGTTAGAGGAGCGAAGTGTGCGGGCTGGGTTGTAGTAGGAGAGTAGCGAGGTGAGGTAAAACGGGGCAAGGTGATTAAGGGCTTTAAAGCTAACCGTGAGGAATTTTTGTTTAATGCAGAGGTGGATGGGCAACCACTGAGTTTCTTGAGGAGTGGGGAAACATGTCCTGAGCGTTTTTGTAGAAAAATGATCCAGGCAGCTGAGTGAAGTATGGACTAGAGTGGGGAGAGACAGGAAGCTGGGAGGTTGGCAAGGAGGCTGATGCAGTAATCCAGGCAGGAGAGGATGAGTGACTGAATTAAAACTCTGTGAGCATTTAGCTCTGTGTGGTCAGTCCAGATCTTTTGTTGTTATATGGCTTCCCTGGTGCAGACTGATACACACCCGTCAGTTCTACCATAATGGATGTTTTCACTACATTTTTTGGCTGGAATCGGGGAAGCTATCATTCATTCATTCATTCATTCACTAGTATTTACTGAGTGCTTACTATGTGCAGAGCACTGTACTAAGCGCTTGGAATGTACAAATCGGCAACAGATAGAGACAGTCCCTACCCATTGACAGGCTTACAGTCTAATCGGGGGAGACAGACAGACAAAAACAATAGCAATAAATAGAATCAAGGGGATGTACATCTCATTAACAAAATAAATAGGGTAATAAAAAAATATATACAAATGAGCGGACGAGCACAGTGCTGAGGGGAGGGGAAGGGAGAGGGGGAGGAGCAGAGGGAAAGGAGGGGAAAAGGGGACTTAGCTGAGGGGAGGTGAAGCGGGGGGTAGAGGGGCAGCAGAGGGAGCAGAGGGAAAAGGGGAAGCTCAGTCTGGAAAGGCCTCTTGGAGGAGGTAAGCTCTAAGTAGGGCTTTGAAGAGGGGAAGAGAATTAGTTTGGCAGAGGTGAGGAGGGAGGGCAT